>NW_022103915.1:11163329-11168951 GCF_000313985.2 Echinops telfairi
AACTATAAAATATTGGTTAGGAAAATTAAAGATGTTAATGTAAATGGAGAGGCATACCCTTTTCTTAGTTGGAAGGCTGAAAATTGTTAAGATGTTGATATGTAGATCCAAAATAATCTCAATAAAATTCCTATCTTAAAAAAAAAAAAAAGAAAGAAAGAGATTTATATACAAGAGGACTTGAACATTGAGAAAACATCCCAGCCCAGTCCAGTCCAAGGCCACAAGTCTGATATTAGCCCATATGTCCGATACCAATCCATAAAGTCCTCTTCAGACTCACAAAACACATGCAATAAAGCCAAATGCAGGACGATCACAAGCCAGTGGGTAGAAAGTCTTTGGGTCCAGTGGTGTTGTAAGCATCTCAGTGCCGGCAGGGGTCTCTCTGTGGCTTCTCTGGCTTCAGAGTTCTGGTTGCATCCACGTGGCTTGTCTTCCGCAATGTCTCCAAGGAGTGGCAGAGAGAGAGCTGTCTTCTGCCTCCAAGGAGGAAGTACCAGATTTCCCAGAATTCTCAGGAGAAGGCCATGCCCACACAGAAGTCTCATTGGCTATCTCCAGATTAACAGCCTAGACTCCACCCCTACACTCTTAATCCTTAAATTGACACCAGATTAGGTGACTACTACAAAAACCAAAAAGAAATAACATATTTGGCATATCTCAAGAGAAAGAACTGAAGAAGAAAAAAATCAAGCCTCAGCTTGCAGTATTGAAGGATTTTATGTGTAAAATAATGAGTGATGCAGGAAGCATCACAAGAAGATGGAGGAGTACAGAGTCACTGTACTAAAACGAGCTAGTTGATGTTCAACCATTTCAAGAGGTCATGTATGATCAAGAACCAACAGTGTTAAAGGAAGATCTCCAAGCTGCATCAAAAGGCATTTGCAATAAGCAAGGCTCTATCTGTGGATTGACATTTGAAATACAAATTGAATACCAGTACCAATTGAGATGCTTCAACAAGCTATTGTAGAACTGGAAATACTCACTCCTCGGTGCCAAGAAATTTGGAAAACAGCTGCCTGGTTAACTAACTGGAAGAATCCGTATTTGTTCTCATTCCAGAGAAAGGTAATGCAAGAATGTGGAAATTGTAGAACAATGTCAATATCACTTGTAAGTAAATGGAGTGAATATGGCCATATTTTGTCTCATACTGTAGGCATATTATCAAGATAGAATAATCCTGGGGTGAACCAAGACAGGAACAGGTCAGCAATGGGAGCAAAGCAAAGCCACAAAGCCCCTGCGGACCCCCCAAAATAGATTTCAAGCTAGGAGGGACAGTTCCCAGAACCCCCCCAGGACCAGTGAGGAGATAGTCATAAAGGTCAGCAAACACGTGGAATTAAGTATGCTTTTTCAGGGTTTTTTGGTTGATTTTTGCTAGGTTTTTTTTTCTTCTTTCTATTCAGTCTTTTGTTTTCTTTTTGTTTTGTCTCTGTTGTTGTTTTGCCTACCATTATAAGATAGGCATGGGAAGCAAGCCCAAAGAGAAAGCAATAGAACCGGTTCCGAGGGACTTGGAGGGAGGAGGAGTCAGGGGAAAGAAGTGGTGAGCAAACAACGCCATAGACGGACAGGGGAACAACTAGGGAATTAAAAGTAACAATGAGGAGGGCATAGAGATCCTGGTGGTATTGGAGCAACAGCAATCTATCTGAAAGGAATTACTAAGAAGAAGGGTGATTGTGATGGAGGGGCAGGAGGAAGGTACAGGGAAAGGAAAGAAAGATTTAGAAAGCAAAGCTATGGATAGAGGTATAAACATAGGTGTATACATATGTAAATAGAGGGATTGGCCTAAGTACATATATTTGTATGGAAATACATTGAGGTAGTGGACGGACTTTGGGCCTCTGCTCAAGTCCTTCAATGCAAGAACATTTTATTCTAGCAACCTGGCATTCTGTGATGCTCACCCTCACTAACACAACTGCTGAAGGCAAAATGGTGCACAAGCAAATGTGGTCAAGATAACTGATGGTGCCTGTCTATCAAAAGATTTAGCATCTGGGGTCTTGAAATTAAACAAGCAGCCATCTAGCAGAGAAGCAACAAGCCCTCATGGAAGAAGCACGTCACCCTTTGTGATCATAAGGTGTCGACAGGATCAGGTAACGGGCATCAGAAGACCCAAAGCAAAAAAAAAAACACATTTTTTTGAGAACGAGGGGAGCAGAGACTCAAAACCCATCTGTAGACAATAGGACATCCCCTCACAGAAGGGTCACAAGGAAAGGATGGATAAGTCAACCAGGGCACAGTATAGCACTAATGAAACACAATATTCCTCTGGTTCTTTGAGGACTCCTCACCCCCCATTATCATGACTCCAGACCTTTTCAGTGGCTAGACCAGACAGAGCATGTACACTAGTACAGATAGAGCTCAACACATGCACACAATCCAGGTCAGATAAACCCCTCAGGAACAGAATGAGAGTAGCCTTACCAGGAGAGGAGTGGGAAGGTGGGGTTGAGGGGGAGGAAGGGCGAACTGATCTCAATGATTGACACATAATCTCCCCCCCCCACCCCCAGGGGGATGACTCACAGAAACATGGGTGAAGGGAGACAGTGATCAGTGTAAGATATGAAAACAACAATAATGTATCATTTATCAAGGGTTCACAAGGGTGGGGTAAGGATGGGGGAAAGAGGAGCTGATCCCAAGGGCTCACATAGAAAGAAAATGTTCTGAAAATGATGATGGCAACCTATGTACAAATGAGCTTGATACCCTTAATGTGTGGATTGTTATAAGAGGCATAAGAGCCCCCAATAAAATGATCTTTAAAAAAAAAAGAATCCCAAGAACAGAGTATTTTGTCTAGTAAAGAGAGGGTCAGGAAAAGGGAGTCCCCTCAACAGTATAGGTTGACATACTGGCTTCAACAGTGGGCTCAGGCGTAACAGTATTTCTTTAAGGAAAGAAACAGAAGTAAGGTGATATTACTAGCTAATTTCAGCATTGCTTATTGTAGTGAACCAATGATTATTAGCCAAAGAGAATTTAGAGCATTAAATAAAAACATTAATAATTAAAGTTGCTTATAAAGAAGGGAGAGGGACTAGCATAGAGTGAATAGGGATAGAAGTTGGTCTTCTTGAAATATATCTTTTGTGGATTTTTCTTGAGACCCATCTGAATATTTCATATAATTATGTAATGAATTTAAATTTAAACCACCGTGCCTAAAAATCAAGATAGAAGTTTTGAAGTATACAGTACTTCCAATTGGTAGTCTAATCACATAAAGTAAACTTTTCTTTTTCCTTTTTTACACGCTAGCATCTTTATTTATTTTAAAAATCATTTTATTGGGGGCTCGTACAACTCTTACCACAATCCATGCATCCATCCATTGTGCCGTTTTCTTTCTACTTGAACCCTTGGTATCAGCTTCTGATTTCCCCCCTCCCTCCCCGCTCTCCCTCCCCATAAAGTAAGCTTTTCAAGTGACATGAAGACGTAGTAATTAAGACATCCTGAAGTGGGTGTATATGTTGAGGATAAAAAGAATAGGGAAACAACATTTTTTTATTTACTATTGTAGATGGTAGTGTTGACATTTTTATTCTGAGGCTGTCGTGTGTATATTATGTAAGCAATGAGCTTTTAATTATGTAACCAGTATTCATAATAGAGGGATTTGTCTTAAAACAAATGTAAGGTCAGTGAGATGAGATTAACAAAAAACCTGTTGCTAGGTGCTGGCGAGTTGCTTCCCACCTGTGCCCAACAGAACGAACACTGCCTCGTCCTGCATCATCCTCACACTGGTTCTTATTTTTGAACCCATTGTTGCAGCCACTGTGTCTGTCCATCTCCTCAGGGACCTTCCTCTTTATTATTTTATTATTTTTACTGCCCCTCTACTCTACCAAGCATGATGTCCTTCTCCAGTCCAAAGTACATGAGGCGACGTTTTGCCATCCTTGCCTATAAGGAGCCTTCTGGCTGTATACTTCTTCCTAAAACAGATGTTTGTTCTTTAGGCAGTCCATGGTGCTTTGAGTATTCTTCATCAGCACCATCATTCAAATGCACGTGTTCTTCTTAGGTCTCCCTTATTCAAGTAAATTCAGTTCTTTCTTCAGTGTCCAGCGTACACATACATATGAGGTGATTTGAAGGTACCGTGGCTTGGGTCTGGCACACCATAGTCCTCAGAGTAAAACCCTTGCTTTTCAGTTTTTAAGAGGTATTGGGCAGCCCATCGACCCTGCGATGCATCATTTGATCTCTTGACTGCTACTTCCATGACAAGTGATTGTGGATCCAAGCAAGATGAAATCTTTAACAAATCCTACAGTCCTTAATTTTAATTGGAAGCATCAGTATAAGCTCATGTTATATGTGATGGGGCGTCAAAAAAGTTATGGGAAAGTTTCCATTATCTTTTAATTTTTCCACAAATGTTCTGAAGCTCTTTCACATGTAACTGTGTGTGTGTGTGTGTGTGTGTGTGTGTGTGTGTGTGTGTGTTTTATACATTAAAAAGGCATTGGGGCAACTCCTGGTACCCAGGCTGAGGTTTCTAAAATCCATTTCCTAATAAAAAGACTTAGGCTCCTTTAAAGAAATAGATAATTTCAAGAAAAATGTAAAAGAGTAAGATGTTATCCCAAACACCAAAGATATTAACACAAAAGACTAGGTCATATAGTCTCAGTTACATAGACATTAGGTACCTACTGATGGACGTATACTCTACCACTTGTGATGCAATTTTAGCAAGAAAAATAATTATTCTGAATCTGATTAAGTGTGCAAATCTATCAGTATAAAAATAAATGCAGGGGCCTGAAGAGCATATTAAACTGCATCAGGATTATGCATTTGGCAAAATCCAATCTGAAAAACCACTGATAAACCACCTGGTTTCTTCAACATAAAAGGATATGTGAACCCTGCTTTGGAAGTTAATATAAAGAATCACTGTTAATTATTTTATATATGATAATGGTATTTTTGTTTGTTGAATAGCCCTCTATATTTAGAAAATATCTAGAGATGAAGTTACATGCTGTGTAGGATTTGCTACAGAATTATCCAGATGACTAGGAGAAAGTAAATTAGAGTATAGGTGATAACAAGACTGCCACAAGTTGGTAAATGCTGAGATTTGCTATGGATTTATTAAATTATTTTGTAAACTCTTTTATGTATTTTCCTTTTTTAATTACAAAAAATTTTCTCCTGCAAAGGATGGAAGGCAAAAGGGAGGAATGATAAAAATAGAAAGGCTATTCATGATTCTTTGGTGTTTGCATCTAAGTGTTTTTTTTAATTTATGGGGTGTAATTCACAAAAGTTTTTTTTTCTTCCATTGTTCACTGACAGTACAGAACACTAAAGAGAGAAGGAAATTTAAGATTTGTCTGTTAATATTGTTGGAATGGTAGAATGGAAACTTGAGCAACTTGGAATTTGAGTACCATCGTTGGCATAGAGAAGCTTAAAGAAGACTTGTTTGTTTTTCCCTTCAGAAAGTTTGGTATAAGACTGAAAACCTGAGGCAGTTTCTTAACTTTTTTTTTTTTTAAACATTTTATTAGGGGCTCATACAACTGTTATCGCAATCCATACACACATCAATTGTGTAAA
>NW_022103915.1:11170092-11184461 GCF_000313985.2 Echinops telfairi
ATATGTACATGTCTTTATCTAGAGCTCTATAAATGCCCTTTGCCTCCCAGCTCTTTCCTCTATTTTCCTTGATTCTCCTCCTGTCCCACTATCATGCTCAGTCCCCACCAGGATTTCAGCACTTCCTCTTTGTTTCGTTCCCCTTGATCCAGCCCTACCAGTTCTCCCACACCCACCTCCCCACCAATTTGGATCGCTTGTTGTTCCCTTGTCCCTGGGTTTGTTAACACCTTTTCCCTTCCCCCCCTCCTCCCCCTCTCCCATGGTTACTTAACTTTTTGGAAGCAAGGAGGCTCTAGGTCAGGGCAAGTACCAGAAGACCCCTGAAGTCTAGTTTTGGCTTTGTCATTTTATACTGTTTTTGACTTTGAGTCCAGTCCATTAGCGTCTCTACCTTCCATTCCTCGTTCAGAAAATAGTGAATGATGCCTACCCTGTTTACATTGACATTTGCTGTGGGAATACAGGCACACTTTGTTTTATTGCATTTTGCTTTATTGCATATCACAGATACTATATTTTTTACAAAATAAAAGATTAGAAGCAACCCTGTTTACAAAGTCTGTTCAGCTCCATTTTTTCCAACAGCATGTGTTCATTTCCTGTCTCAGTGTCACATTTTAATAATTCTCACAGTGTTTCAAACTTTTCCATAATGCTGTTACATACTTAGTAGCTCACCAATCCAAAAACCAATTGCTTTTGAGTCGATTCCAACTCATAATCATCCTTTGTAGGATTTCTGAGACTGTAAGTCTTCATAGGAGCAGATAGTCTCATCTTTCTCCTGGTTTGAACTGCAGACCTTGTTGCCAGATCAATGCCTAACCCACAGTGCCACCAAGGCTCCTTTAATAAACTATGGTTTAGTGTAAACATATTTTGTATATACAGGGAAGCCAAAAATTTCCTGTGACTCAATCTTATGATATTTGCTTTATTTTGGTGATTTGGAACAGAGCCTGTAAAATCTACAAGAAATGCCTATAAAATGATTTAATGTATGAAAAAAAGCCCTTTGTAAACTATGTGTCCCTGTTCTGATATCAGATACACTCCCTAGAGTCATTAGAGAGACATTTAAGTTGTGAGTAGTGTAAAAAGGTGGGGAAACCCTCCTCCAGGGGGATGAACAACAGAAACCATGGGGGAAGGGAGACAGCGGTTCGGATAACATGAAAATAATAATAATTTATAATTTATCAAGGTGTCACGGGTGTTGAAGGGGTAGGGGAAAAAGAAGAGCTGATACCAAGGGCTCAATAGAAAGTAAATGTCTAGAAAAGAATGATGGCAACATGTACAAATGTGAAGGAGAGGTCCTTCTCTATCGGTAGCTCCATAAGTCCGTGGCACAGGTCTTGCCCCTGTGTGTTTCTCTTCTGCTCGTTCATAGCTCAGAACGGATGAGCATTAAAGATACTCCCCCTCCTGCTTGATAAGCCCTCATTACCTACCACAAAGAAAAACCTGTTTCCAAATAGATTCACATTCATAGGTACAGGTGGCCAGGACTTTGATACGTATTTTGGGAGTGGGAGTGTACTTACATCATAACCCCAGAACAGCTTACCTCATATATTACAATGTACAATCCCTTTTGTGAGAAAGCGTAGACTTAGGCATTGAAAGAGAGCTTGGGCATCACCTCTGTGTTACTGGGTGCTGTCTAGTCATATAACGTTACGCCAGAAATGGCTTTGAGCCTCACGAAATGTGTCATTTCTTATACTTCCCTTTTATTCTTTTTATGAATAGTGGTAGGGCATTTATTGATCTTAAGTCAGAAGTGAGTGAGTTATCTTGAGAGAATGCTGTAGTAGAATACAAATCTGAGTGTTACCTCTAGAAATAAAAATATCCATATCAGGAAACACTGGTTTTTAGCCTTCTTGTCTTATGCTCTGCGGGCACTATTTCTTCATTTATGTGTCCTCTGCCCATTTTCAAATTGGGAGATTTTCTTGTTGAGGTGCTGACAATTTTTATAGATTAGCCCCTTGTCTGATAACCATTGCCAGTTTTTACCCCCCCGGTCTATGGGTTCTCTTTTCACTTTTTTGGTGAAGTCTTTTGGTGCACATAACAGCCCAGTCTCATACTCATTATTATTTAACACCCCTAATTCATCCACTGGTGACTTCTGTATCTCTTCTTGGTTCCCTGCATTGCTAACTTCACTCAGGTGAGGTAGAGACCTCAACCTTCTTTCCCTCTGCCTCTCCACCACCACCTCACTAATTTGGGAGAATATTCCCTGTGCGTTTTGTAGTAAGAACTTCATTGATAAAGCAGGCTTCAAAACATGCATGGGGAGATGAAATTCCCTCATGTTATCTTACTTTTAACATTTATTGTAGACATTCTAAACAAATGCGAAGTAGTGTTTAAAATACAGACTCACAGTGCATAACCAAAGCTTTCCCCGTCTGTTCCAGTCCGCTATGTCTTAACGTTAATATCCTCTCACAGTGTTTCTGCAGTTTTGTTTCTTACATGGGATATGCCACAGAGTGAGCAGTGGGATTGAGAAAGGAAATAGGAAAGATTTCTTAATCATAACTCCGGGGGAGGCCTCTAAGGATCTTTATAAGGGTGAACATTTTGTTTTCCTTTCTACTTTCAATTTCTCCTTAGAGGCCTTGTAGGTGTCTCTGCAAGAGGGTCCTTCGTAGTGCAAGCTTTTCTCAAAGCTTGGTCCCCGTCAAAGTCACCAGCCCTCCTTTCTTTAGAACAGCTGTCAGAATACATGTAGGAAGAACACCTTCTTCATTTGGCTTACCAACAAGAATCCTGTCAATATCATCAGGTATTCTGATGGGCAGAAGCCCTGGGGTGAGTGGCCTTTATTAGGGTCATTGCCTGCATTCTATGAGGAGACCTTAAAAACATTTATAGAAAAATTCCATTCTCTTAGTTTTATTTTTCCATGAACTTTAGATAATTTACTCTTCCCCCATGCCCCAAACTGTAAATTTTAAATTAACATGGGATTATTTCCCTCCATATTTATTTGGACTCTGTTAGTTTGGTGACAGGAGTGAAAATAGAAGTTGTGTACAGAATTATCTGCAGCGTCTGAACTGTGACCGTTTTCTAGTTTTAAGAACTTGAATAATTTATGGAGCCACTTGCATAGCTGTTCTCTTGATGATCTAATAGTTTGGCTATAAAGATTGCCCTGGAGGAGTGCACCTTTGAGTGTCCATGTTCATGTCCCTATCCTGTCCTTTGTTTTCCTCTTATGTATGTGCTCCCATGGTCTCAGACTATGTTCACATAGCTTATTTTTTTCTCTCTCTCCAAAGCTCCTGGTAAACCCACGTTACCTCATCAACAAAAATATGGCCATATATTTTGTTTTTAAATAGTGTTTACTTTTTAAAGAACGAAGTACAGAGAATTCCCTTACTGCCTCTCCCCAACCCCTGACACTGTTTTTCCTATTGTTAACATCTTGCATGCCTGTGGTACATTAGTTATAACTAAGTACTAGTGTTGATATATTATTATTAACTAAAGTTTGCATTAAACCAAAACCCAAACCAGCTGCCATCGAGTCAAGTGGTTTTGACTCATGGCAATCCCAGGTGGTTCAGAGTAGCAGTAAACTCCATGGGGTGTCCGTGGCTGCTATCTCTCAGGAATCAGTTGCCAAGGCTTTCTTCTAAGGCAGGTCTGAGTAGAAATCAGATTTCTTCTGGGAAGAAATCAGATGATGCCAGCTATAAGAAAGGAGAGTGTCTGGGGTCTTAAAGATTTGTTTTAAAGCAAGCATCCATCTAAGTGAAGGGACAGTTAAGTCCTTACAGAAGAAACACACCAGCCTGTGTTACCCAAGGATTGTAAATAAATGAATCCACTTTGGACCATTAGTCAAGCACTAAACCATTTGTGGAGGTGGACACTGTAAAGAGAAATAGGACAGAAGTAATAGAGCTGAAAGATAAAATAACTGAAATAAAAAAAAAAAAAACTTCATTGGAAGATGTAATAACAGGTTTTAGCTGACAGAACATAGAATCAGTGCTCTAACAAGAGAGAAGGTTCAGGTTGCCTAGCCCAAAGCCCACATATAGCACACCATTAAGCAAACTAGCATACACATTATAGGAATCATAGAAGAAAGTGACAAGTACTCCCTCAACGCAAGAATACTTTGTTCTATTACATTGGCATTCTATGATGCTCACCTTCCCGACACAACCGCTGAAGACAAAGCGGGTGAATAAGCAAATGTGATGAAGAAAGCTGATGGTGCCAGCTATCAAAAGATATAGCATCTGGGGTCTTAAAAGCTTGAAGGTAAACAAGCGGCCATCTAGCTCAGAAGCAACAAAGCCCACATGGAACAACATATCAACAACCTGTGTGATCACGAGGTGTCGAACGGATCACTGAAGACAAATGGGTGCATAAGCAAATGTGGCGAAGAAAGCTGATGGTGCCCGGCTATCAAAAAGTATAGCGTCTGGGGTCTTAAAGGCTTGAAGGTAATCAAGTGGCCATCAAGCTCAGAAGCAACAAAGCCCACATGGAAGAAGCACAGCAGCCTATGCAACCACAAGGTGTCGAAGGGATCAGGTATAAGGAAGGCATCATCAGAACAAAAAATCTTACCATAGTGAATGATGGGGGGAGTGCGGAGTGGAGATCCAAAGCCCTAAATTAGTAGGCCACTGGAGATCCCCTTGCAGAGGGGTCTCGGGGAGGAGATGAGCCAGTCAGGGTGCGATGTAACAACGATGAGGGATACAACTTTCCTCTAGTTCCTAAATGGTTCTTCCCCGCTCCCACTACCATGACTCGAATTCGACCTTGCAAGTCTGGCTAGACCAGAGGATGTACACGGGTACAGATAGAAACTGAAAATACAGGGAATCCAGCGCGGATGACCTACAGGACCAGTGATGTGAGTGGTGAAACAGGGAGGTAAAGGGAGAATGGGTAGGAAAGAGGGAACCGATTACAAGGAACCATATGTGACCTCCTCCTTGGGGGATAGACACCGAAAAGTGGGTGAAGGGAGATGTCGGACAGGGCAAGATATGACAAAATACCAATTTATAAACTATCAAGGGCTCATGAGGGAGAGGGGAGCGGGGAGGGAGGGGCAAAATGAGGACCTAATGTCAGGGGTTTAAGTGGAGAGAAAATGTTTTGAGAATGATGTACAAATGCGCTTTACACAATTGATGTGTGTATGGATTGCGATAACAGTTGTATGAGCCCCTAATAAAATGTTTTAAAAAAAAAAAGAAAATGGATGAACTTAGAAACCTACACAGTTTTAACAACACCAGGCACAGTGTCCTCATTAAAGAAGAATGTGTGTCAGTTCAGTGGCTTTACATTTGAAATAAAATAAATGCCCAATATAAAAAGAAGAAATGCTGAAGAAGTTCAGAAATGCCATGTTAAAGATTTGCACAGATCAGGTATAAATAGTGAACTGGTGAAGCGGATCTTGAATTTCTTAATTCATCTAAAGCCTTCTGGCAAGCCATTGCCCAAGTCCAAAAAATCTTCCAGCAAAGGCAGCAAAAAAGAGCGGAGCAGTTCCCAAACAGCAAGGAAGGCCAAGCGAACCTGAGATTCTGTCGAATGAATCTAGTAGTGATGAAGATGAAAAGACAAGCCGGGAAGAATCTTTAGATGATGAAGATAAAGTGAAGAGGGGTTGCCCAGAAGACTTCTAAAAACAAAAACAGGAAACCAAAAGCCACTGCAAAAAGAAAGAGAGCAGTCAAACTGCTAATGTTGGAGAGGGCCGGCGGCAGCACCACCAAGTAGAAGCAACACGACTCCATAAAAGAAAGTGAATCTGAGGGTAGTTCTGATGATGAGCCTTTACTTACGAAATTGGAAAAAAGCACCCACTGATGAAGAGGATGTACACTGGTACAGATAGGAACTGGAAACACAGGGAATCCAGGACAGATGATCCCTTCAGGACCAGTGGTGAGAGTGGCGATGCCCAGAGGGTGGAGGGAATGTGGGGTAGAAAGGGGGAAGCCATGACAGGGATCTACATATAACCTCCTCTTTGGGGGATGGACAACAGAAAAGTGGGTGAAGGGAGACGTGGAACAGTGTAAGCTATGACAAAATAATAATTATAAATTATCAAGGGTTCATGAGGGAGGGAGGGGGCACCAGGAAGGTAGGGGGGGAAATGAGCTGATATCAAAAGCTCAAGTAGAAAGCAAAAGTTTTTAGAATGATGATGGCAACAAATGTGCTTGACACAATGGATGTATGTATGGATTGTGATAATAGTTGTATGAGCCCCCAATAAAATGGTTATTTTTAAAAAGTGGTCACATTTCTTCACTTGATCTTAACCAAAAAGCCGAAGTCCCGTTTCTTCTTAACACTTTTTTCAAAAATTAGAAGAGGAGGAAGTTAAACAAAGGCAGTATAAGAAAGAAACTTGTAGGCCAATGTCTATTAAGAAGGTAAATACAAATATCTCCCACAAAATATTAGCAAACAATCCAAAAGCTTATTAAATATAGACTACTGTAAAAGAATTCCACTGCCTAGAAACCCAAACACAGCTGATCAATTGATTTTGCCGAGGCGCTTATGTCCACTCACGAAGAATTTGTTGTCGTTTGGTTCTATTGAATTAGTTCTGACTGATAGGGAGTGATTCTTTGTACAGTAGAACAGAATACTGCTCGATCCTGCACCATTCTCACACCTTTTGTTAGGTTTGAGCCCATTGTTGAAGCCACTATGTCAGCACATCTTGTTAAAGGTCTTCCTCCACTTTTCTGACACTTTCAAGCAGGATGTCCTCTGGGGACTGATTAAACTATGTGAACTCTTAACACCCTCACTTCTAAGTAGCATTCTGGTTATATTTCTTCTAAGATAGATTTATCATTCTTCTCACAGTCCATGGTATATCCAGTATTCCTTGCCAACAGCATACTTGCATCAATTGCTAACAACAATTTATCAATTCTTAACCTTGATGTTTTTATTTATTCTCCAGTTTTTACACACATCTGAAACATTTGAAAATACATACCTTGGGTCAAGTACATCTTAGATCTCAAAGTGACATCTTTGCTCTTTAACACTTTTCTAAAGAGGTCTTGTGCAGCAGATTTTCCTGGTAATCAGTATGTCATTTAATTTTCTTGTCAGGTATGTCTGTGGGCAGTGGTTGTGAGTGCAAGTAAAATTAAATTCTTGACATCTTCCATCTTTTTTTTTTTTCCGTTTACTGTGACATTGTCTAGTGGTCCAGTTGTGAGAATGTGTGTTTCCACATTTAGGTTTGATCCACACTGAAGGCTACTATAGTCTTTGATCTCCATCAGTGTGTACTTCTGGTCCTCTTTGCTCTTAGCAGATTATAGAATCTGCATATTGAGGTTCATGAGCCTTCATACTTTCTCAGATTATTTGCTCAACATTACGATTAAATAAGGATACAACCCTAGTATATACTTTTCTGATTCTAAATCTCTTACTAAACCCTGTTCTATTTGAACAACTGCCATTGAATTGGTTCCAACTCATAGAAACCCAGTAGGACAGAGTAGAACTGCCCTTGTGGGTTTCTGAGACATTAACTCTCTATAGGAGGAGTAGCCAGCTTCATTTTTCTCCCGCAGAGTGGCTGGTGGTTTTGAACTGCTGACCTTATGGTTAGCAGCCAAATGCGTAACCAAGACACCATCACGGCTATTTTCAGACTGTATAGATCCTTACCTAATTACATGTTCTAGACTTCCCATTCTTAGCAATATTATCCATAGTTTGTTACAACCCACACAGTTGAATGCCTTTGCGTGGTGATTGATATCTGTTGTTTTGTGTCCTCTTTTGAATCCACTTTTCATTTCTGGCAGCTCCCTTAATGTACTGCTGCAACTGCCTTTAAATTGTCTTTAGCAAAATTGTACTTGTGTGCTGTATTAGTAATGCTCTGTAATTTCCATGTTCTCTTGCATTACCTTTCTTTGGAATGGGCACAGTCATAGATATCTTCCAGTTTGTTGGCCAGGTAGCTGTCTTCCGAATTTCTTGACAAACAGGACTGAGTGTTCCCAGGGTTATATCGGCTTATTTAAACATTTCTATTGGTGTGTTAGTCTGGGTAGGCTAGAGAAACAAATCCATAGAAACTCATGTGCATAAGAGAGAGTTTTATATGAAGGGTAACTGTACATTAAGAAAGCATCCTAACCCCGTCCAGATTAAGTCCCTAAGTCCGGTATTAGGCCATATGTCCGATACCAATCTATAAAGTCCTCTTTGGACTCATGAAACACATGCATTGACAGGAAGATCACAGGCCAGTAGGTGGGAAGTCTTGTGAATCCAGTGGTGTTGTAAGCATCTCAGCAGTGACACATGGCTTCTCCAGCACCCAGGGCTGCATCAGGGTAAGTCCATGTGGCTTCTCCATGGGGTCTATCAGCATAGTGCCATGTGTCTTGTCAGTAGAGCATCTCCAAGGGAGTGAGAAGAGTGAGAGTATGTGTCTCCCGCCTCCGAGAAGGAAAAACCGCAGTTCCCAGAATTCTCAGGAGGCCATGCCCACACAGAGTTCTCATTGGCTATCTGCATATTGACTGGCTAGACTCCACCCCTACACTCTTAATCCTCAAATTGACACCAGATTATGTACCACGGTTGGAAATCCGTCCATTCCTGGTTTTTGGCTCTTTAGTGCAGTTTGGACATCATCCTTCAATACCATTAGTTCGTGATCGTAAGCTCCCTCTTGAAATGGTCGAAAGTTGACCAATTCTTTTTGGTACAGTGACTCTATATATTTCTTCCTTCTTCTTTTGATGATCCCTACATCTTTCAATATTTTGCCACCAAAAAACAAAGAAAAAACAAGCTCAGTGCCATCAAGTCTGTGGCGACCCTAGAGGACAGAATAGATCTACAGCACCAGAGCGCCACAGAATTCTTCAATATTGCATCTCAAGGTTTCAAATTTTTCATTTCTTTCCGCTTACGATATGTTGAGCTTGTTCTTCACTTGGTTTTCCAAGTCTTTGTCTCTCAGAGCAGCCCTTTGAAGTGTTCTGTTCAGCTCTTTTACTTCATCATATCTTTCAGAGAACAAGTGTCAGAGTCCCTTCTGACATCCATTTTGATCTTTGCTTTCTTTCCTGCATCTTAATAACCTGCCTTTTTTCATATAAGCTGTTTTTTACTTCCTCCCAAAACTCCCATGGTCATTAGTGTTCACTCTGTCAAATATGATCCTGTTTGATGGCCTCCATATATTGAAGTGTGAAATTCTCGAGGTCCTACTTTGGCTTTCGTGGACTGAAGTTTCTTTCATTGGCTGCTGGCATTGTTTTGACTAAGAGGCCACTGAGCTTATGTTATGGGTGATGGGGAAATTTTGGAAATGGATAATGGCTATGATTGTACAATGGTTAATGGGATTAATGTACTGAATTATATATAGGGAAAATGCTGAGATTATGGATTTTCCAGTTATATATATTTACTATCAAAGAAAAAGAAAGCAAGAAAAGTGTCATCCTGCCATTAAGGAACTTATAATCTAGTTAAAAATACTTTACTTTTGCTGTGATTTTTTTTTTTTTTTTTTTTTTTACAAGCTACTCATTCAGACTAAAATCATTTTTGGCTTTATATTAGAGATCCTTTTAAGCACTAAATGTAATGCTATCAGTTGTATACTCACTTCTCATTTTGGGGATTTAAACTGTATATGTTAACTCTGGAATTTTTTCCTTTAAACATTAGGGGAGGGGGGCAAAGAGCTCTGGTGTTGGTGTGGGTTACACATGGGGTTTTGAACCACAAGGTCAGCAATTCGAAACCACCAGTTAAATCACACGAGGAAGATGAAGCTTTCTACTCCTATAAAGACTTACAGTCTCAAAACCCACAGGGGCAGTTTTATTCTGCCCTGTAGGGTCACTATGAGTCAGAATCTACTCTGCAGTGAGTTTGGAAAAATGCTAAAGTAGCATTGCTTGTTGATATAAAAGTTAAGTTCCTGGATTCCAAGCCTTGTTCTGCAGCCTACCAGCTCTGTGACCATGAGTAAGTACCTCAAGCCTTCCATGTCTCCTTTTCCTAACTTCCAGTCTGTCCTTAAAAGAATACTCAAGAGAACTATTCCTCCCTTACTTAAGAAAATTAGAGTTAATTCATGAAAACTGCTTAAGCGTGCCTGTCTCAGTGAGGACTTAATAGCTGGTGGACTTTAATAGTAGTAGTAATAGATAGTAGTAGTGAGGAGCCCTGGTGGTACGGTGCTTAGGCACTGGGCTGTGAAAACCACTGGCAGCTCATGGGAGAACGACTGGACTTTCTACTCGTAAATAGTTGCAGTGTTGGAGGAAACCCACACGGGGTCGCTATGAGTCAGCATTGAGTCAGTGGCGGAGAATTTGAGTATGAATACTCTTATTATCATCATACTATACATGTAGCTCCATAGTCTTTTTTTCTTCTTCTTTGAGACACTAATAATAATATTTGAATTCTAGCTATTAAGATTTATATCTGAATTTTAAGTATTTTAAATATAATCCAGAACAATTTTGATAATTCTAGAATCTGTGAGATGGAGACTCTAGGGTTCATTGTGCTAGCCTCTATTTTTTATGTATTTTAAATTTGATGAAGCTAAACTTCCATTTTTCCACAAGCTTTTTAAAGCCCCCTTGTATAAATACAAAAGATTACAAATTATATCTCTACCTTGATTTAAAAATTAAAGTGTTGTACATTATATGGTTTGGCTCATTTGACATTGAAATACGTGTATATGTTTTATTGTTACTTGATATGTAAATTATTACTGAAATAGGAAGATTTTTGCCTTGCTGAAATTTAAAGAAATGAATTATTTGATGTTTGAGTGGAGCTTTGGGGCACAGTGGGCCACACAAGGGGCTACTAATCACAAGGTTAGCAGTTTGAAACCACCAGCAACTCAACTGGGAGGAAGATGAGGCATTTTACTCTCCTAGAGTTCCCGTCTCAGAAATCCATGGGCTCTTCTACCCTGTTCTACAGGGTCACCACGACTCAGATCAACTCTGTGGCACTGAGTGTGGTTTCGGTGATGAGTAGCCTTTTTCACTTCACCTAGAAAGGAGATTTCTATAAATAAGTAAAATTTGTACATTATCCATAAAGAGTCAGAAATGTTCTAAAATAGGCTTTTGATGGTAGAGCTTATACAGTTTTTAGAACAAGATTAATATCTTGAAGGCCCTTTTGAGTGGGTTGATTCTGACTTGCTTGCCTTAATAAATGTGCTTAATAGAGCATAAGTTTTCCTTTCCTTTAGTGAGTTATGTCTTGTAAACATTCATCTGTGCCTTTGCAATGACACGGTGGAGGTCATCTGCTTCTGTTTGAGATGTCCCCAAGAAGCCATATGGGCCTCAGTGATGGTTTTCTCGCCTCTCCAAAAGACAGAAGGCTCCTTGGTTGACGTTCTTACTGTTGTTCAGTCTCTGTGTTGTTTACTTTTGATTGTATCCCAGGATAGAACATGAAGTTAACAAATTGGCTCCATCACTTATTTGCGGGGCTTTGGGCAAATTACAGTAAAACCTATGGAAAGTGGAAACCTCTCCGAGATGGAAAACTTAGATTAGAGAGGGGTAGGAAAGTCTTATGCACCCTGTCAAAACCAGAACATTTACATGACCCAGAAAAAGAAAAGCAGGGAAATCTCATTGTGTTCCACCTTTCCCAGGTTTCGCTGTACTGACCTCCTTCCTCATCAGTAAAAAAAAATTTACTGGGATAATCAAAACTTAACGAGTCATGAAAGAGTTTCATTGTCTTTTAATTCCATATCTCCACAGACGTGTTGAGGCCTCCTCACACATGCCAACAAGAGTCTGGTCCATAGTGTACTCCCCTCACTAATGGTCGTTGTTAGGGCAGACAGTCTACTGTGCAGAGGGGAGTTAGGAGAAGGTCTCCTTCTCATTTGGATATTTGGGGGTTTTTTGCTTGAAATGTTGTTTATTCCTAGGTACGGTAGAAATGTGCATTTTGACTGTAGGGCCAACTGTGGGCCCCACTATTCTTGGTCAGATTGGGGTACGCCTATCCCCTCTGGTTTGGGCTCCCTTCACGATCTTGCATCCTGATTTGGATGAATATACTGTGTTCTCCTTAGGTTTGGCAGGAGTGAAGTGTTGCGGAAGGTTTGCATTTCTCTTTTACATATACTTGTGTCCTATACTCCTACCCTTCTAGAACTATCCCTAATGATCAGACTGAGGGGAAAAGACGTTTAAAAATTTTGAGTCCAGTTGCGTCGCCACCCTCGCCCCAGACTAACATTTAATATAGGAAACACTCCTTATCCCAATCGCACTTTCCAAGTCAGTAAGTCACATAACTTCCTTCATCTTTTAGGAACCCAGCTTCCGCTTCATCCTTTCCAGGTGCAGAGAGGAAGGCGAATAGAAGCTGTCCCGAATCCATGGTGCATTAGTGGCTGGGAAGAACTCTGCCCCAGGTCCCTTGGCTCCCCCTGTTCTCCCTACTACATAAGTAGTAAAAAGTGTTTTTATTGCAAAGGTCAACATTTTCTAGCATGTTATGCGAGTGCATTCCTTTAGTACGCTGTGGGGTGAATGGGGTGCCTGTGGACCATGCTGACTACTTTCAGCATGGGGTTTACAGTGCAATGTGTTTTGTACTTTAAAGGTGCTAAGCCTGACAAAACCAAACTTGCTTCTGAAGAATTGATTCAGAGAAGTGCTCCTCAGGGTTTCTGAGACTACATTCCAACCAGAGCAGTCTCATTAGAATGATGAGTAGCTAACAGGTTTGAACCACTAACCTTGAGGTTAGCAGCCCAGCACAAACACACTGCACCCTGAAATAAGCCTTTTTAGCTTTGTTTACAGATGCATTTTCCAAAGCTTGGGAAAAACTGTTGGAAAATACTGGCTTAGGGTTTGTGTGTGTGTGTGTGTGTTTTGTAAATTTCTCAGAGTTTATTCTTCGTTGCATTCAACATGCTTTTTTATTTCCTCCCTTGGCTCTGCTACAATCCCTGAAGCTTATTTCAGGCTTGTACTTCATCTGATGGGGCTTGGTCATGCTGATTATAAACAGAAGGGAGCTTCTCAGAGTGGTGATTGTACAAAAGGATTTATCAACCTTCTAGAGCCACTTGCATCCTCTGGACCTCTTCCAGCCCCAATGGCCCTCTTTCTCTCTTTCCTTTCCTGCCACATCATTCAAGGATTGGATTATATCCTGTTGTCTGCAAGAGACAGACCAGGCTGTCCTGGAAAGAGATTAGTGTTTAAACCTTGTTTTCTTTCAGCATCTAAAGAGGTGCACTTGATTAAGAAATACATAGAATAAGACGTGCTCTATTTGCCATAGCTTTTTGACTCCCTGAGAAATATATGAAATGATTGCTGATAATTTTGAGAAGAAATATGAATTTAGTACCAGAACTACAAAATTAGGGGTTACTCCCAAGATTTAGAACTGAGGACATAAGGTGAACTTGAGGATCATATCTGGTCCTGAAAAATGCTACCCTCATCGTTCCAAAACTAAAAAAATAAACTGACTACCATCGAGTTGATGCTGACTCATAGCAACCCTATAGGACAAGATAGAACTGCCCTTGTGGGTTTCCAAAACTGTAATTCTTTATAGGAGTAGAAAGCCTCATATTTCTCCCACAGAGCGGCTGGTAGTTTCAAACTGCAGACCTTGGGGTTAGCAAAGTTTATTTTAGTGGTAGAACTCCACTAGAACATAGGGTGTCATCCCAATCAGTTCATTCTGTAGGAAGTTCCTACTGACAAGGTGTATAGGAGATTTGGCCCTAAATCCCAGTCACTTTTATTTAAGCCACTTCTCCAGGGTGAATGCCCAGCTGTCCCTGTCCTCCTGTTAATTACAGTTGAATGGCTAAGCATCCTTAGCTCAGCATGTGACATCCCTGTGTTGGCCAGGTGTTCAGTGACCTCATTCGGGATGTTGGTGTTTTATAACTACTTCATGCTTTGTTCTATTTAGTTATTTTAACCTTTTCATTGTGAATTAGGTGAAGGTTTACTGCATACTGTAGCATATATTTGTGCTCTCTATAAAATTGAGGTCTAAAAAGGGGTTTTTGACTGGTTTCGATCTTAACTAGACCAACGTAATAGTAGTGTCTTAAGGCTCTGCAAGCCTCACAGAATCCTAGACACAGCTGAGTGCTTCTTGTATGTGCTTTGCATATGCTTTGAAGTGACTGATTTTCCCTGACAGGAAAGCATTCTATGGGCTTTTCTCTTCAGGCAGGAGAAATCGAACAGCAGAAGCAAAGCAGAGCTGCGGGAATGAGCGAGAAGTAGGGAGAAGCC
>NW_022103915.1:11184561-11226422 GCF_000313985.2 Echinops telfairi
AGCATTCTATGGGCTTTTCTCTTCAGGCAGGAGAAATCGAACAGCAGAAGCAAAGCAGAGCTGCGGGAATGAGCGAGAAGTAGGGAGAAGCCAGCCAACCTTAGGAGTGACAGCATGCCACCCTACTTTTAGAAACACCTAGAGCAGTGGTTCTCAACCTTCCTAATGCCACAACCCTTTAATACAACTCCTCATGTTGTGGTGACGTGACCCCCCCCAACCATAAAATTATTTTCGTTGCTACTTCATCACTGTAATTTTGCTACTGTTATGAATCGGGCGACCCTGTGAAACGGTTGTTTGACATACACACACCCCCAAAGGGATCGCAACCCACAGGTTGAGAACTGCTGACTTAGAGGCATTGTTTGCCATCCACTGCCCCTCCCAGATTCAGACCTCATCCTTTTTATTACTAATGTTATGAAAATATAAGCAGCAAAACATTTGTCAACAATGTCTGCATGTAAAACTCAGTGGCACACTGATGACATTCTTCATAGTGTCCCTTATTCCACCAACACTATAAAGTTCATCTTAAGCCTTACAATTCCCCCTCATTTTGGTTAAAAATCTTTTTCCATCATGTTTTCTTTCTGGATCTCTTTTAATGCTTTTCAAGCTTTTTGAGGAAGGCTTGGTTGCTGGTGCCATTTTTATGTTTTAAATCATTTTTAATGAGTGATCGTAGAATGGACCCTTAGAGGCTACAAACAAACAAGGATTCCAGGACTCTGTTTTCTTTTAGTGAGTCACTAAAAATGCCTAACTAGAACCTGAAGCTCTTGTGAAGCTCAACTAGAAATTAAAATTTATTAGACTTACTATTTTAAGTTTGAATGGAAATTAACAGATTTTGTCTCTGTTTAGGAAAAATTGACAATATACAATCCGAATTACCCCTCAAAAAGTCTTTCTCTACTTTTCTAGTATTTAGGAATAGAAAACTGGGAGTTTGCTCATCCCTGGTACCAAACAGGAACCTTGGTTGGACAACGGCTGGTCTGCCAGCTGGTCAGAGAAAGGTGGCGGTTTGAACCACCCAGCATCTTCACTGTTAAAGGTGGCTGGCTGCTTCGCTAATGATGCTGGCCAAGAAACCCTCTCACGTGGGTTGGCTGTGGGTTGGTATTGAACTGACATGAAACTTTAAAAGACGGTCAGTTAGACACTTCCCATTTAAAATGGACTCCCCTGAAAGAATTAATTTTTTAATCTTTTCATGTTTATAAAATAATCAGTATATTAAGCCCTTTTATGTGTATCTTGCTGGCCTAGGTGTGGTACAGAACAAAATTTAAAGAGCAGATATATTCGCGTTCAAAAGAGTGCTTATATGAACACTATAACTTAACCTGTCCTCACATCTGTAAGAAGTTGCTATAAATCTACACTGGTTCAGTTCTGTGTCCTTCTTACAGGATGCACTGCCCATACCCTATAGTAGCCTTTCTGTCCTAGGGTGGCATGCAGCAAAGCAAAGTTTCATGATGCTGTGTTCTTATAAGTAGGCAGGCATATGTCAACTGGAATATTGCCTGAGCTTGTGATTTGATTGGACTTAGTGCTGTGGGTGCAATTTCTGTATCTAGTAGTAACAGTCTTCTCTTGATGATGGTAGATAGTCAGTGCACACACATTTCAAAGCAAAACCCAGTGGTATTGAGTAGATGGGACCTCGGAGGACGGAACCGGTATGCTCCATAGGGTTTCCAGGTTGCACGTTTTCACAGAAGCCGACTGCCTCGCCTTGTCACACAAAGTGCTGGTGAATTAGAACCACTGACCTGTTGGATAGCACCCACATGTAACCCCTTGCACCATTAGGGGTCCTCTTACACACACACACACACACACACACACACACACACACACACGATGAAGGAGCCCTAGTGATGCAATGAGTCAAACTCTCAACTGCTAATCAGAAGGTGAAACTTTGGGAGAAAGATCCATTAAGGCTGTAGCCTTGGAAACCCTATTCAGCATTTCCATTCTGTCAAATAAGGTCCTTGTTATAAGTCAAAATGGGCTTGATGGCACTGGGTTTAGTTTGGGCTATGTAGACATTGTGTTAATAGCCCATTCCGACCATAGTAACCCTGTGCACAACACAAAGAAACACTGCTGGGTCCTGCACCATCCTCACATTGTACCTGTGCTTGAACCCATTGTTACAGCCATTGTATCAGTCCATTTCTTAGAGGACCTTCCCTCTTCTTTGCTGCCCCTCTTCTGTCCAAGCATGGTATCCTTCTCCAGGGGCTGGTCTCTCCTGGCATCATGGCCATAGTAAGTGAGATGAACAGCATCGTTGCCTCTGAGGAGAACTCTGGCCATACATACTTTTCCAAGACGGATTGGTGTTCCCTTTTGGCAGTCCGTGGTACTTTCAGTATTCTTCACCAGCATCACCATTCAAACACATCGATTCTTCTTCAGTCTTCCTGATTCACTACCAGCTTTCGAAAACACCACGGCTTGGGTCAGGTGCACTTTTGCCCTCAAAGTAACAAAACATCTTTGTTCCTCAGCACTCTAGTGAGGCCTTGTGCTGCAGATTTACCCAATGCAATGTATTGCTTGAGCTCTTGTGTGTGTGTGTGGGGTGGGGGGTGGGGGGCGGAGGGAAACACAATGTTAACAATAATTTTTCTAAACCAAAACATTTAATTTTCCCAAAGCTTTGTCAGTAACAGAGATGAAAATAAATTTCAAGAATCTGACACAGCTGTTTTCCAGCAGGTTTTGGTGATTGTATATGTGTGCCCATGCACCCACTGATTGGTTACGATTCTAATGATAGTTTTTAAATTGTTTTTTCTCTTTTCTCCTAGATAAATATTATCTATCCAGATGGTGTAAGGATTTAGAAAAATTCCTCGGAACTCTGTTCTCTTTGTTAGGTCCCCTGAGTTTCTGCTCCTACAGCTCTCTGAGTTCACTATCAGTGGTGCAAAATTTAAACTAATTGTCAAAATAATCTTACTGGCACCGTTCTGCCCATGGTAGGTCATATGATCAGTGATAGAGAGCAGTATTTTTATTTCAGGGCTTCATGGGGAAGTTAGAGAAGAATGTTTCTTTTTCCTAGGGCCTCAATATATTTATAAGCACTTCTGTCAAAATTTCAATGGGATAAGCCTAAAGAGTCTTAATTTAAACTTAATAACCTTGAGGAAAATGCCCAGTTAAGCAGATTAAAGATCAAGTTAAGTAACTGAATAGAAAGCAGAAAAAAATAGCACACCAATTGTTTGATTAATCTACTCTTTATATGTGTACTATTAATAGTACTATTGAAGTGTTTTTAAATTGCTCAGAATCTTAATTATTGATGATAATTATGTTTTAATAATTAAAATTTAAACTTCTCTATCCCAAATATTTTCCTTATGATTTGAATACCCTGGCCGGAGCTATTTATATTTGCATTAATCTGACATGTTACATTTTTACTTTCTTTGAAAATGTATATATAGAGTTAAATTTACAGTTCACACAGATTCTTAATTCAAGTTTAAAGATTTATTTACATTCTCTGAAATTGTTGTCTGTGGATTGGACAATATGTTATTATTTGCAAATAAAAGTAATTTTCATTACATTGCTTTTTAAAAATAGTGATTAAAATTTATTTTATTTTTTTTTTTTTCCTATCAAGAAACGGATGAAGAGAGGCTGCTGGATCCAGGGCTGAAGGTTTACAATGGCCTCTGGGAATATACTCTGAAACCCCAGCCGATGGAATGCTTGAGTGACTGAAGAAAATGGGTGCTAATGCATCTAACTATCCTCACTCATGTTCCCCGAGGGTCGGGGCAAATTCACAAGCCCAGCAGACCTTTATAGGTAACTCCTCCAGTTCCCTGATTTCATGGTTTCTGGTGTTCCATAGTCTTTGTTGGTAAGAAGATACGTGAGCTTTGGGGATTGTTGTTATAGATAATAATTCTGCGGCATTTAGACACCCTCCCAAACAAGAGTAGAGCTCACATTTGCAACATGTTTATCCTAACCAAATTGCTGTGGCACAATTGCTCTTTTTGGTGTATTATCTGACCATAATTGGCAATTATTCTAACTGAAATAGCAATCCCCACTGGTGTACAACAGTAAAATACTTGTTTCTTGTGTCCTGGTTCACTTATTTGCCCATAGAAATGCATCATCGATGTAGTTAAGAAGGAAAAGAGACATATCCCAATTGTATGCAAGTAATCTGAATTTAGGAATCCGTCTGTCTAGCGTTCTTTTCCTGAAAGTCCATGATTAAGATCTGTGAAATGTGGCACTTTATAACCAGAGAGCCAGAAACGTGTATTTTAAAGTTCAGAATAATTTGCTCTGTTCCTGCTTCTTAGTTAATATAAAATTGAGTTATTTGATAATTTTATTTTCCATTACATAAACTAGTCAGTTTTATTTCAGTGGTTCAGCTGTGTCTTGTAAGTTTTTTGGCATGAAAATAAACAGCAGTTGGACATGAAGGTTAAAGACAAATAACCAATGTTCTTGTGTTTTGCTCTTTTCTAAGGAACATCCTCCTTTTCCCAGCAAGGCTATGGTTGTGAGTCAAAATTGTATAGCCTTGACCATGGCCACGAGAAACCACAAGACAAAAAAAAGAGGACCTCAGGCCTTGCCACCCTCAAAAAGAAGTTTATTAAGCGTCGGAAATCCAACCGGTCTGCGGATCACTCCAAGCAGATGCGAGAGCTCCTGTCTGGGTGGGATGTTAGGGATGTCAATGCGCTAGTGGAGGAATACGAGGGCACGTCAGCCTTAAAGGAGCTTTCGCTACAAGCCAGTTTGGCTCGGACGGAAGCCCGGACGTTGCAGAAAGATATGGCCGATCTGTATGAGTACAAGTATTGTACGGATGTTGACTTAATATTTCAAGAAACTTGTTTTCCTGTTCATCGTGCCATTTTGGCGGCCAGGTGTCCATTTTTTAAAACGCTGCTTTCTTCCTCACCCGAGTACGGAGCAGAGATAATAATGGACATCAACACAGCTGGGATAGATATGCCTATGTTTTCTGCTTTGTTACACTACCTGTACACAGGAGAGTTTGGGATGGAGGACTCAAGGTTTCAAAATGTTGATATCCTCGTGCAGCTGAGTGAAGAATTTGGAACGCCTAATTCCCTGGATGTAGATATGCGTGGACTCTTCGATTACATGTGTTATTATGATGTTGTCCTTAGTTTTTCTTCAGACTCTGAACTGGTTGAAGCTTTTGGTGGAAATCAGACCTGCTTAGATGAAGAGCTCAAAGCTCATAAGGCTGTTATTTCAGCCCGGTCCCCATTTTTTCGGAATTTATTGCAAAGGAGGATACGGACTGGGGAAGAAATCACAGACCGGACTCTGAGGACTCCCACAAGAATTATATTAGATGAGTCCATTATACCAAAAAAATATGCGAAAGTGATCCTACACTGTATGTACACCGACGTGGTGGACCTCTCTGTTCTGCACTGCAGCCCCTCGGTGGGGAGCCTCAGTGAAGTGCAGGCTCTGGTCGCAGGAAAGCCTGACGTGACCAGAGCAGAAGCGGCCATGGAGCTTTACCCCATTGCACTGTTCCTGGAGTTTAACATGCTGGCACAAGGTAAGAAAGGCGGGGCTCTCTCTCGGGTTATATTGGTCTTCCAGATTGAACTCACAACCAACACCTTCTGTGATTTCTGTCTTTGGGGTGTGTGATTGGGTCAGGAATTTTGTGTGAACCCATTTTTTGGACAGCTGCGACAGAGTTGAGGGCCAGTATGATTGTGGATCTTCATTGGGTATTAAACCCAAGCATTCAAAACTTAAGTGCTTTAAATGAGTTTTGATGCTCTCGTCCCTACTGTAAGATGGACATAAAATTACCCAACTACCACTCTTCTATACGCTACCTCTGTCCAAGGTTTGAATTAGCCTATTCTCCTTGATTTTAAGATTTTTCTTGATCAAAATCTCCTTGGGTAACTTAGTTTCTCAAATTCAATGCCTTTTGATATTTAGATGTTAGAATAAGAAGAAAAAGTCACTACCCTCTCAAAAAAACATATTACAGAAAATGATGGTCTTCAGTTACAAAGGTCTTTGACTCAAAGAATTGGCCAGGGCTTCAGATTTATATTACACAATAAACTCAGAAACTCAAATCCACTACCTTTGAGTCGATTCCAATCCCCAGCGACCCTCTAAGACAAGGTGGAGCTGCCCTTAGGGGTTTCTAAGACTGTAACTTTTTATGGGAGTAGAAAACTTCCCTCGTTCTCCCTCAGAGTGGCTGGTGATTTCAAACTGCTGACCTTGTGGCTAGCAGCTCAATGCATGACCACTACCCAATGAGGGCTCCTTACATTAGCCTGCATATTATTTTCAAGATCAACCTGTATAGCAAGCCTACAGCAAGTAAGGCACAATGAGTGCTCGACTGATTGCATCCCTTCATTATATAATTTAAACTTGAATTCTGAATTTAGGACAGTATATTGTTTATGTTATAGGCAAATGAATACATGAGAGTCACAGTCTGTAAGTTAATGCACGTAAAAAGTATACACCTGTTGGGAAGTGTCAGACTTCTCTTGTTAGAGCTGGAAAGACACCTTCCAGCAGGGATCAGAAAGAGTTTGCTGTTCATCGATCGCTATGGCCAGAGAACACAAACTTTGAAAACAAGATTACTGAAGAATTTAATTTAGTCAATGCGTATTTGCTAAAGCACTAGAAATTGCCAATTAAAAGAAGTGTAGGTAAGAAGACACGTGTTTAAATACAGAACACTAAGCACAGTTTTTCTAACTTCAGAATTTTGTGTATTGAATTGCTAGCTCAACAGGTCAATAGGGTTGGGGTGGGGAAACCCCAGTCCAGTGACAGTGTAGTAAATGGGAAGAGTGATGCAGATACGGGCATTGTAAACACAAGCAGTGACTGTTCATTTACCCTGGAAAACCAGCTTTATCAGAAAATACCTTTACCAAAATAACTTTAAAAGTACATTACTGTAAAGGTATACTTATGCTCTGTTTGCTCAGATTGCTATTTTTTGACAAATTTAATAATAAGAAACCCAAGTATATTGTTATAAGCATTGCTGTTTAAAAATATATGAGAAAGAATTTCCTAATACAGTTTTGAAAACCCGTTTTAAACGAAAAGTAAAATAAATTGTGGGCCAGCTTTTAGTTCTCTGTTAAGGCTTGATTACTTAATCTTGAGTTCTTTTTCCTTTTTAAGCGAGTTAAAAACTTTTGGCAGGGGAGTCATTTAGCTAGAAATTTTACTTTGTTCAGTGTATTAAAATATGTAAAATAGCACTCTTTTAAATAATCAGTTAATTTTGAGTATGCAGAGCTCTTCTGTTTTCTTTTGTTGTTACAAGGTTTTGTGGTAAGTCCATTGAGGAAAAGCTCCACGTAGGCCTTCTTTTTCTCCCACATAATCCTGCCATCATGGCTTACCATTTTAATAAGACTGTTCACCTCCTTTTCATGGGTGGGGGACTATTTGAGCGTTTGAGAGCTTAGGTTCTGAAACTGGACAGACTAGATTTGAAATCCGCTTGACCATGTCTTAGCTTGTTAGCGTTCAGCAAGTCACTTAACCTCTCTAGGGCCCTGTTTTCTCCTTTGTAAAATAGAATAGTAACCCTATGAGGTGGGATTACAAGGATTAAAGGAAGTGATATACGTTAACTGATCTGAATAGTGCCAAATACATAAGTCAGCGTTCTGTAAATGTTAGCTGCGCACTGATAATCTCACTTTTCAAAGTTTCACTGAATGTTTCAAACCTCTGGGAACAAAATATGCAGTCACCATTTGACCAGTTTTTGCCTGAAGAGAAATGCAAAATCTTGCAAGTCAACACAGAGGCCGCCCTGCCTGCCAGATTAATCACCAAGAAGGGTTGGTCAGAGCCAGCACCCTCTGCGCGACCCCACATTCTGGCCAGAAAATCCCGCCAGGCCACACCCACAGGCCCACTTTGAAAAGGAAAGCCCCAGAATCCCACCCAATTGCAGAGCGATGTTTGGGACTTGCAAAATTTCACCTTCTCTACTCCTTACAACAGCCTGTCTGGTGTTTGATTTTGTCTTTTAATTTTTTTTTGCACTTAACATGGAAGCACAGTTTTGATACCTTTGAGAGTTTCCGTTCACTCTCTAGGGAAACCAGCCAGGAAATACCGCATCCCATCTTCCCGTCCCCCACCCCCACAATAACCCACCAAAGCATTTACAAAAGGCGGGAGAGGCTAACGGGGCACAATTTCCAGTCTCCCCCCACCCGTTCCCCAAGTTTACATGCTTAGAAAAAAGAAAAGGGGCTCAGATGTGGTGAAACCATTTTCCTTACTGTCAAAGGCATCAACCAGGTTTGGAAAATTTGTTAAAAGGTTAAAAATTCATACAAAACCTGCTGTAAATTAAGACAAAGGTAGAGTTAAATGCTTCGGTATCTGTCTCTTAAATAAAGGAATGCTTTCCATAAAAAGCAAAGGTGGGCTTTTGCCTTGATGCGGAACAACGCTGGCTCTAGGGTTCTGTGCAAGTCTGCACAAAAAGATACATTCTCTGAAAAGTGTTTCCACTTAGTGTGAACTTCGATAGGACCAAGTTCAAAGGCAAATCACGATAAAAACTGCCATTGTCTTAAATTCTGCAGGCTAAGAGTTTCAGACAAGCTGCGGTGAAAAGCCACGGTTGAGAAACCCAGTGAAGCACAGGGACACAGCACGGACACTTTGGGTTTTGGAGTTCGAGAAAAGTGGAGTAAAAAGTTGATTTTGTGTGCAATACTTTTAGATGCTCTAGGAAGACCCAAAATCATGATAGCCGTAGCAGTCTGTGAAAAAGTCACCTACAAAGGGGGGAGACAGAGCAGAGAAAAAAAATTAGAATTCTTTTGAAGAAGGGCACAGAGCGCCACATTTGAGTTGCACGTTTTAGATTTCTCTGCCTCTGTGACCCCCCAGTGAAGGCTCCTTCCCCAGACAAGAGCTGTGCCCTGTCCGAAAACCGTACTCACTGGGTGGGCGCGGCGCATGGCTCACAGCAGAGAAATGTAAAATTTCCACTTTTAAGTAACTTTGAAGTCACACAACTCTGGGTGTTAACATTTACAGACTCCTGTCACATGGCTGCAGGGTAGGGGACCTGGCGACAGTCTGACCTAGCCACCAAAAAAAGGCAGGTGCCCCTCCTAGTCTCAGTGGGCAGCGGAGGGTGGGCAGCCCTGCTCTAACTCTGGCCCAGGCGCTTCACTACCACGTAGTCTTCTAAAAATAACCCTGAGTTTCAAAAAAGTGATTCTATAATTCCATTGATCAAACCAAATACTAAGAACGTATTATAGATTTTTGCTAGATAATTATTGATTTTAAGATCTTTAAATAAGATCACTAGCGAGTTGGTGTATACTTCTTATTGTGCTTATCAAGCTATCTAAACTATTTGGCTATTTGTGACTCTGCAAGCAGTTTTGGATCTTTTGTTTGTTTTTTTTCCCAACAGGAGTTCTGCAGTTACATTTAGAATATTCTGTGGCATCTGTTGTGTCGGATGTCTTCACTTCTCTCACATGCATCCAGCATGGCACGAGTTAGGTGCCATTTGGAGGAGAATTGAGAACGTAGTTACTGAAATAATTTTCTGCGCCCTGTGATTCAGATGAGGATTCCCAGTTAAGAAATCCTTGAGACTAGACAGTTGGGCAGTTTGTGGCTCTGACCATCTACAACCCAAAATCAAACTAAACTCACTGTCATCTGGTTAATTCCAACTCACAGAGACCCTATAGGACAAGCCGCAAGTCTCTACAGGAGCAGACAGCCTCATCTTTCCCCTGCAGAACAACTGGTGGGTTCAAATTCTGACCTGTAGTTTGAAGTCCAACACATAACTTATGTGCCACCAAGGGCTCCTTAGATATCATGTACAAAGGGGCTTCGAAAATATGTAGAACACTTTCATCATCTTTTAATTCCAGTTTCAATGAACATTTTCATGCTTCCTCACAATTCTGTCTTGTGTCTGCTGTAACTGAAATGTACTAGGCTTTCAGTTTATAGCATTGAAAAAAATGACTTGCCTTCACTTTCACCTTGAAGCCCAGTTTGAAAGTGAAATTCTATCATGGGTGGCTAGGTTTTGAGACAACACACACCCCTCAAGATGAAGAAGGTAATTAACATACACACACCCAGGGGATGAATAACAAATGTGGGTAAAGGGAGACAACTGACAGTGTAAGATACAAAATAATAATAATAATAATATATAATTGCTCAAGGATTTGCGAGGGGGGGAGGGAAAAAAGAGGAGCTTATACTAAGGGCTCAAGTAGAAAATGTTTTATATATGACGATGGCAACTTATATCCAAATATGCTTGATACAATCAATATATGGTATAAGAGCTGTAAGAGACCCCAAATGATTTTTTTTAAAAAGAAGGTCATTAAATTGGTTTCTGTGTTAGACAGGGTTCTCTAGAGCGACAAAACCAGACTGCTAGTAATTTTATATATATATATATATATATATATATATATAAAGATAGATAAATATATAACACACGAAATGAACAGTTACAATATATAAAGATAGATAAATATATAACACACGAAATGAACAGTTAAATTATAAAGCAGTACAAATGGCTCAGTATAATTCAAACGTGTTAGAGAGTTGTGAGACACTGACAGTCCTTTGAGTCTTGAGGGCCACCAGGTAATCCTCTGTGTAGAGAGAGAGCTGGGCTATCTCAGCACATGCAGCAAACAGCAAGGCAGGTCACCAGCTGTCAGCCAGGTCACCAACCATCAGTCCCCAGCTCCAGAGATGTAAATTTCAATCGTGTGGTCTTAAAAGGACCTCAACTTACAGCGACACAGTCCACAGGCTAGGCATCCCACAGGTAGTGTAGCCTGTAAATTGAGGCACAGAACCAACAAGGCAGCCGCACACTGGTCCAATGATCAAAGAGCGAGAGACAAGAAAGGCGAGGCTCACCGAGCCATTTATCTCTCCGCCCTTCCATCAGTCCCACGTGTTTATCGGCCAGGCTGGCACAATAAACTATCTCAATCCACCCCTCCCCAACCTGGCACCTGTACACGATTCTTTAGCTATATATACATATATAAATTCCGGACAATTACAAACCTTGCTTTTGCAATTGATCACATGGTCGTAATTGATAGGTAGAACCACCTTCTTCTACAACCCATTCTGTATTACCTTTGCCCTCAGCAAGCACGTTATCAGAGGTTGGTGCGAGTGCTCATCTCAGGTTCTTCCTCAACCTCCCCTCAGTCCAACGCGCCGCCTGGGAAGCCTCACCTTGAGGAGCTTTCTGAGACTTAATTTTAGTGACAGGTCTAGCGGAAATAATGGGCGGTGCGGGTGTTTCCTGAGTGCTCTCAGCAATAGCTTGTAAGGCATCTCTCAGGCAGTGCTACTGATGCAGCCCCACCTGGCATATCAGCTTGCATAGTTTGGCTAATTTGCTCAGGTGTGGATTGTGAATTAATACTTTCAGCTGGGGAGGGGTGGATCTATTGACTGGGGTGGGTCAATTGTTTCTAAGGGCTCAATATCCTCCTTTTCTGGATCATCTGCCCATATATTCCCATCCTATGTTTCAGGGTCCCAACTTTTCCCAATCAATACCCTCACTTTGGTTTCAGACACTGCTCTAGATCTGCAATTCAGCTGCCGTTGTAATTCAGCCACTCGCATAATGAGACTCTGGACCTGGTTCTCAGCACTGTTAGCTCTTTTGCTAGAAGAGAGAATGCTCTCCTTTGTAGCACAGATGGAAGTTTTCAAATCCATTAGTCTGTACCTGAGGCGCGCTTCTGAGGCTCTGAGACCATCCCTCTCCTCAATCACACTTTCCATTGTAAGAAGGACCAGTGTGACATTTTGTGGAATAGACAGGTGATCAAGGTCCCTTCGGACTAAATTATGGCACAGGGCAGAAGAGTTGATGTACCCCTGGGGGAGAGTTGTGAAAGTGTATTGTTGCTCCTGCCAGGTGAAGGCAAACTGCTTCTGGTGGTCCTTCGAGACTGGTATTGAGAAGAAGGCATTAGCCAGATCAATAGCTGCATACCAAGTACCAGGAGGAGTGTTAATTTGCTCAAGCAATGAAATCACATCTGGAACGGCAGCTGCAATTGGAGTCACCACCTGGTTAAGTTTACAATAATCCACTGTCATTCTCCAGGATCCATCTCTCTTCTTTACAGGCCAAATAGGTGAGTTAAATGGGGATGTAGTAGGAATCACCACCCCTACATCTTTCAAGTCTTTGATGGTGGCACTGATCACCGCAATCACTCCAGGGATGCGGTACTGCTTTTGGTTTACTGTTTTCCTAGGCAATGGCAGTTCTAATGGTGTCCACTTGGCCTTTCCTACCATGGTAGCCCTTATTCTACATTTCAGGGATCCAATATGGGGGTTCTGCCAGTTACTAAGTATGTCTATTCCAGTGATGCATTCTGGAACTGGGGAAATAACCAAAGAATGGGTCCAGGGGCCCACTGGACCCACAGTGAGGCATACCTGAGCTAAAACTCCATTGATAACTTGACCTCCATAAGGCCCCACTCTGACTGGTGGGCCTTCAAAACACTTTGGGTCTCCTGGAACTAGTGTCAGTTCCGAGCCAGTGTCCAGTAATCCCCGAAAAGTTTGATTATTTCCTTTCCCCCAATAAACAGTCACTCTTGTGAAAGGCCGCAGGTCCCTTTGGGGAAGGCTAGAAGAAAGACTAACAGTATAGACCTCCGGCGATGTAGCAGGGTCCTCCTTCACAGGGACCCGGCCTCCCCCTCATTCAAGGGGTTGTGGGTCTTTAAACTGGCTCAGGTCTGGGAATAGGATCTCGATCAGAATGTAAAAGCCACAAAATGAAACAAGCTCCTTATTTTGATTGCATAATGTAAACATATCATCTTCCAAAGTAATAAAATTGAGATACTGGTCAAAAACTTTGGCTACTTGTGCCACTGCACTAGCTGCTAATGCTCCATTTGCAATATCTTCCAGTTTACTTCTTGAAATAGCAGAAATAAAATTTAAATAATAGGATTCATAAAGTTGATTTCGAAGATCCTTACTATTTCAGTCTCCAAAGCATCATAAAGAAACAATAGAGCAGACAGCCAGCGTGGTTCAGCAAGTGTTAAAGATCACGTTCTGGCCTAGGCAAGTAGGCAGTCAGATTAAACCACTTGCCACTGTGCTGATTCTGACTCATGCTTACTGCATGTGTGTCAGAGGTGAGCTGTCTCCATACAGTTTTCAGTGGCTGGTTTTTGAGAAGCAGGTCACTGGCCTTTCCTCTGTGGTTCTTCTGGGTAGAGTTGAATCTCATCCTTCCTGTTAGCAGCTGAATGCATTCATTAACTGTTGTTTTCTGCCAGGGACTTATTACTAGGAAGGTGTATTGACAGGTAATAGGGACTCAACTTAAAAGGAGCCCTGGTGATATACTGGTTACTTGTTGGGCTTCGATCCATATGATCAGCAGTTCAAAACCACCAGCAGTTCCGAGGGAGCTCCCATAAACAGTTACAGTCTTGGAAACCCATAGGGAGTCGCTGTGAGTCGGTATTGACTTGATGCCAGTAAGTTTGGGTTTAGAGGTACTTAACGTACAGACTTGGCATTTTAGAACTGGATTTAGCTTCACTTGATTCCCATTTAAACTAGCAGATTGAGCTTAAGTTTATTTCTGCTTTCTCTAATGCCCTAGGGATAGGAGAGTAGGAGAGTAAAGCTCAAGGACCAAGATAGAGACGAAAACGACAGTGGGAAATGGGCGTTGAGATTTGGAGGGGATGGAGAGCAGATACGGAGCTGGTTAGAGAGAAGAGTCTGTAGGTGTAGACCTATGCTGGAGTACTGAGGAGAAGCGAGTGAGGCAGTTCAGCCCTCAGAACCCTGGGATGGCTGGGGCCAAGTACTTTGTAAAAGTGGGATGAGCATGGTGTGGAGCTGGAAAGAGGAAATTTGCGTGTGATGTGATACAGGGAAACGACTTTTATTTTTCTTCAGAGAGCAAAGCAGTATTCCGAGTGCCTTCTATTAAATAACTCATTTCCCCCTGACTTTCGTGCCACACTTTATTCAGTCTTAAGTAGTGCTGGTACGGTTCCAGTTCCTGCGTACTCGGGTTTGTTTCCACAGCATGTCTCTGTGGTCAGCCGGTGGTACAGATGGCTTCCCCGCCCCTTGTTGATCTCATGAGGAGGGTGCCTTCAGCAACAATAAAGTCAGGTTAAATTCAAGGCACAGAGTTCCATTCAGAAGGTTATGGTGACCAGACAACCACAGGGGCTTGTTAGGGAGAAATCTGAGGACAACTGAGAAAGAACTACAAAGGCCAGGAAAGTTGCACTGAGAAAAACTTACTTTCTTATCATTATGAGTACCGCTTCTCCTTCAAAGATAGCAAGGACTGTCCTAGGAGGATTTCTTCCGGAAGCCTTACCCTGACCTTGCCCCTTCAAACTTCCTTTTGTTCTCAAAACTCAACACTTGAAAGGAACACAGTTGGAGTCTCTAGGCTGACCAAACCATGTGTGACGAGCACAGACCCATCAGGGAAGAGTTCTCTAGATGGAAACACCACCTTCTGTACAGGCATGGCAAGAAACGATAGCTTCACACTTTGACGTTTTTGTCTTCTTACGAAGGTTTTTATGAGTTTGTAGTAGTACTTTTGACCCACCCTGGTATAGGTGAGCTTCATGCTCCATTTCACTTCGCGGGAAAAGCTCCTGTTTGCTTGTTCTCATGTTCATGGAACTTGCAGGGGAGTGCAAACATCGCCCCACCCACTCAGTTCTCCATGCCACACCCACCCCAACCAAACACAGTAGACCTGGGATTTATTTTCTTCAGAAATTAAATTGCAGAGCCTTCAAATTTAACAAGAGTGGCAGAAGGTAGGGTGGGACAAGGCACAAGGCTGACACTTGGAATTATTTGCAAACCTGTAGATTCCAATCCCATGCTTGCTTTCCCCTTCCTCTTGTCCCAGCCAAACATACAGTGGATTGGAGCTCAGGTGACTTGGCGCATTTCCTCTCAGCCCATGAGTACTTAACCCTAGAGACTGGTGTTTTGAGGTGTCACAAATTATGTTCAGGAGTTGTGCAAAGAAAACCCCAGCTTGCCTTCCCACAGACAGCAGTCAACAAGCTTGTGCAACAGAGCTCCACCTGGCTCTGCCATGTACTGCTTCGCTCTCACATAGCAGAACACAACCCAGAGATCGCTGGACACTTGAGAAAGGTTTCCAAAGGGAGACCGAAATCAGAACAAAGAGAACCAAGCCCTGAGGAAGCACTGTGACGGAGTTGAAGAAAACTTCAGGAGCTCAAAATATCCTTAGAGAGAGAAATTCTTTTACATCAGTGAAACAAATAGGGTGCTATAGAATTTTAAACTGGAGCAGAAATGGAAAATATAATAGAAGGTAAAATTGAAAATAAAACTAACAGATGAAGGAAACAAGAAAGGGAGCCCTGGTAGCGTAGTGGTTTTGTGTTGGGCTGCTAACCTCAAGGTCACTAGTTGGAAACTACCAGCCACGCTGCAGGAGAAAGAGAAGACTTTCTACTCCTGTAAAGAGTGGTGAAACCCACAAGGGAAGTTCTGCCCTATAGGGTCACTGTGAGTCGGAATGAACTCCACGGCAGTGAGAGTTTTTGACACAGCAAGCAGGGACTGCAGAGAATCCATTCCAGAAGTAGGGTGGCAGCATGTACATGGGAAAGGAGTGAGGCCAGTGGCAGTGAGGGCAGCCCCTTTCGGGGAGACAGAGCAGCTCCAATGACAAGGCTTCCATGGCAGGCAGCTGAAGTGGGCTCTGTGGGGTCCTCGCTCTGTGCTTTTCCTTTGTTCGTGTGTATTTTCTAGGCTGGTCACTCTTCTGTTTTCCTAGCTGCTCTGTGGACCAACAGTAGTCTTGCAAAGAAAGGCCCACTCCAACAGAGGTTGTTTTCTGCAGTTGCAACTTTGAAGACTAATTAATTGGTAACCACCTTTATTAAAAAGGATTCTGGAGGAAACAATGTGTATATGAATTATTGAGTGGAGAATTTATCTGCTCTGTAAACTTTCAACCGATTCACAACAGCTTAAAAAAATTCTGGAGAAAGATCAGGTGTTTTGTGCACTTAAACTTTTCACAATGGCCTTGGCTGGCCCTGGTTACAGAGCTGTTAATGGAATATAAATTAAGAGGCAGCATTTTGGCGTATAGGAGAAAGGGGAGGCTTTTCACTCCTGTAAAGAGGTACAGTCTCAGAAACCCACAGGGGCACTTCTCTGTCCTAGAGGGTCTCAGCGTCGACTTGATGGGAGTGAGTCTGGTTTTTATTTGGTCTTACAAAGGAATTCCTTAATCCAACAAAGCTTTACTCCAGGCTTCTTTAACTCGGTAGTCTTACCCAAGCAACTATGGATAAATAGTTGGGAAACTTACAACGGATGTTGATATTAATATCATAAAATGAAATATCAGGAAACCATTGAATGTAGAGCAGTTCTAAAAGGAAGAGAATAGCAGAAATATATTACTTTGGGGGGCATGGACAAACCCACCTCATTAGAAGCAGCATAAGGTTTTCACAACCCAGAGACTGTGAAATCTTAGGTTTTATGTCCTAAGTACAGTTGACCTCAGAACAAAAGACTCAGAATTAACACCCGCATCTATGTGCATAGCCCATTGGACGGCGTTGAACAGTAGACTTTAAATGGCAGATTTTAAAAAAAATCCTGATTGAAAAGATATTTTTCATTCTCTCAAATATAAATTAAATTTATGACATTCATTTCAAAATGAACACAGTAGTACATTTCTAGTAATAATATATGTTGATTATACTTTATTGAATTTAGAATCTGAGGAACTTAGCACAAAGCAATGACCTATTTTTTTTCCTTAGCAACTTGACTAGGTTCCAAGAGTGAGACTTGAAGCAAATGCAGAATAGCAATACTGTCTCCACGCACTCAACCATTCCTGCCTCTTCCCAGCCTCTTCATTGTCCACATTAACACTTTTCTTTCTGTCTCGGTGCAGTTGAGCTGGCAGTTCATTTTGCTTCTGCCTGTAATTGTTTCCTTTCCAGCAAACTGGCCTGAGTGTACTTCCAAAAGAATGGTGGAGCCAAACTAAAGACCATGATCAGCAGAGCAGAGTAACAAATGCAGACTTCAGTTAAACATGCACTTTAGATGGAGAATTTGTCCATTCCATGAGTGACACTTCAGCTGACTCCCAGGTTATAAATTTTTAATCATAATCAGCTTTAGCGTTTAAACCAGTCTTCACAGTACTTTAGAATTCCTTTCATAATTTTATTACGTTTTATTTTAAACATTGGCCCATTTTCATATAGACGACGATCTCTTCTACCTCCCTCTCTCCCTCTGCTGACATGGTTGCTTTGTCTAGAATATGGAAATATCCCAACTCTGCTGTTTCAGACCTAGCCCACCTACCACATCTCTGGTTTTCTCGTAGCCATCCCAAGAACAAGGGTTCTCTACAAGACAGAGAACATCTAAAAATCTGTATTTTAGGTTTCACACCTTTTAACTTTTTTTTGGAATGACCTATGTATCTGTCAAATGCTCTTTTTTGGACCTTGTGTTCCCTGTTTGCTACAGATGCCTCAGCAGATAGTGCTCTGCTCCTAGTAGACTCTCAGGTAGGCAATTTGATTCTTTTTAGTACATCAGAAAAGAGTCATTTTCTTCTCTAAAAAGAGGGCAGGTTGCAACTAAAATGAAGATCTTCACACACACCCAGATACCATGACTCACGGTGGTCCCGTGTGTTAAGAGTAGAACTGCTCATTGAGTCCTCCTTGGCTGAGGTATGTACAGAAGCCCGTCGCAAGCCCTTCTCCTTGACTGGGGGCAAATGGTTTGTGCCAACAGGGACCCCCCCCCAGGAGATAAAGACAAACTTGCTCCTTAAAAAGGTAAGTTTAAATGTGACTTTGTGGCCTACATGATGGAACACTCTCTATTAAATTTATGGTTTTAAATTTAATTTCTCAAGTGAAATGATCAATTCTCTATTTGTTGATGTATTGATAGAAAATACAGTGTCATTTGTTTTTTTTAATATTCTTGGAAGTCAGTCAAGAGTATTGATCTTTTTTTCCCCGAATAATATTTTTATTGACATATCTTCATGTCCAGCACTCATTCCAATATCCCTTCCCTTCCCATACAGTTCTGTTGTTCAATCCCATCGGGTGGGGTTATACAGTAATCAGTGCTATCAGTGTCCCTCCCCCACACCACTACCACTTCCCGTACCCTCAGGGACCCCGTCCTCCTGACAGTGTCTCTGAGGGGTCATCTATCTTGACTGTCCTGTACAGAGCAATCTTAAATGTACAAATGAACATAACGCAAGTCTGACATGACCAGTGAGGTAATCTTAAAGAACTAGAGGATAGTTATGTGGTTCATGAGTGCTACACTGCACCCTGGATTTATTCTCTGTTCCCTGAAGCCCTTCAAATGTCTTGCTGGTAAAAAAAAAAAAAAAAAATGTCTTGCTGGTGAACTTTGGGTCTCCACTACATCCATTCCCCTTCATAGCAATTTGGATGCATGTCTTTTGAACTTCTGATACCTTTTCCTGTCTTCACCTCATGCCCACACAGCCGGGTGTGCTTTTCCATGTGGGCTTTGCTGCTTCCCTAAGAGTATTGAGCTTTTGAAATCAAAAAAATATTTTTCAAGGGCAGCACTTGAACTTCCGTACTAATTCATAATATAGATGAGAGAACTAATTATCTACAATTTCAGTAATAAAAACATGCTTATAATAACAAGAATAACATACCTAGGATAAGTTCTAGATCTGTATATGTGTGTTCATAAGTATGACTATTACATGTGCATCGGCCCTTGGTAGCCACAGCACAAAGTATTACTTATAAAATAGGTCATTGGAAGTTGTCTGTCGGATGTCTTCTATTTATTTTTATTTTAAATGACATAGAATTTAGGAGCGTTTTTCAACAATAAGCAAAACCTTTTCTTTGTGATGCTGAAACCAAGTTTGCGTGAAAGGAAAGGTGAAATGGAGAATGACTTGTAAGCTATGGTATCACGTGTTGCTTTAATCATCGAGTTGTTGTTCACTTACTTTGCATATTTAAAACTGTCATCACTGTGGAGATGATGCTGGCTCTTAGCTAGCCTATAGCAGAGACTAGAACTGCTCTGTAGGATTTCACACAGCCCTGCCTTTGTCTCTTGAAGCCACTGGTGAGTGCGTTTTGAAGCACCCTCCTGCGGGTTAGTAGCCCAAGGCTTAATCCACTGGGCCCCCAGGGCTTCTTATACTTGTATGTATCATCATTTCTATGTGACTTTCAATTGTATAAATTGATCAGACCTCTGGATATCAGTAGACCTAAAATAAGACAGCATTGTTCAGGTTCTTAAAGAAACGAAACAATTCAAGCTAGCATTTATTGAAGACCATCATTGTGTAAGAAGGGTATTAAAACCAAGAGTATTTGACTGCCACTGTGCTATGGTAAGCACTTCCCATGTGTGGCTTCATTTCATCCTTAACATCAACCCTGTTGGAGATTGGGTGTTCTTTGTATAAAGAGCTTCAGGGCTAAATAGCAGTGCCCACCTTTACTGGTATTTTAAAAGCAGGAACTTTGGCGTTAGCTCTGTGTTTTAATGCTGGCTCTGCCACATGTAAACTGTCTAATCCTCTCTGGTTTCCTCAACTTCAGCTCATTTTCCTCTTCATACGTGCAGGCACCACACACTAGCCTCAGTCACAGTTGGAAAGGCTGATTAGCAAAGCCCTTTAAAAACCCAGTTGTGCTCTCGTTGGAATTTTCTAGAGATAAGAATTTAGTTGTTTTCCCTACACATCACTTGACAGCACCATTCCAACTTTAGAACTTCTAAATGACCACATTCAGACTTTTTTAAAAAATTGTGTTTTTACTTACCGTGTATATATACATATCCTGTTTAGTGTCAGCATCCGTATGATTACAATCACAGAGAATATGTAATAATAGATCAATAATAGGTGGCAAAACAAGATTATAAAAAACCAGTCTGGACAGATTTCCCCTGGGGAACTGGACGTTATATCCCCTTTTCTCTTAGAAACACCAATTGTTGCCCTCTAAAACTACAGTTTATTTTTACTCTTCTGACTCCGCCACTGTCCAGTTTCAACTTCTACCTTCCGCCATCCAGGAATACAAACACTAATGCAGTCAAAGATGCAGGTTATTTGGTCTAAAGAAAATAGGATTGGGGATGACTCTGGTGTCTGAGGAGAGAGAAATGACAGGAGAAGGGGAAAGCTTTAGCCTTAAACAAATACTCTTTTCAAGCTCATGATTTAAATAGAGCATTGATGTTTCTGCCCTAAAACCAAATATTTTCCTTATTTTCTGAAATATCCAGAGTAAAGGACCTGATCTGGCCAAACATTCCACCTATGTCTGGTTTTAGAAATGACTGGAAGGAAGCTGTTGCAAAAATAAAGATTAGTAACGATACTTAGCATTTACTATGTGCAAGACACTAAATACTCTTCGTGGACTACTTCGCTCAATCCTGTTTACTATGTTTATATCCCTCAGACATAGGGATGACCTGTCTAAAAACTTTCGATAAGCATTTTGTGTTGTGGCGTTTGAAGGTGAAACATCCACATGTCTGAAAGTAGTGCCATTAAACTGAATATACATTTGTCCTCTTCACTCTGATGCCTTGTCTCTATACGGGTATTCCTCTCTGACTGTGAGAGGCCTTTTCCTGAATGGGTTGGTTTTAGTATTAGATTTCCACTGACAATGTATCTTCCTAATGGAGTATAATTGGAGAATAACGCTGACTTTGAAACCATGATTCACTATCTGTACATGAGATCACATTGGTTTGTGAAACCTACTAACCCTGAACTTGTAGCTATGAGAAATTCAGAAAATTATGTAAGCTTAACTAGATCTGTCTGACACAGTACTCTACTATTACACTGGGCTTGAAAATTCATTGCAGTGGTCACACAACTCATAAACAATTCTCACACATAGAGGTTGATTAGGTTACAGCTGAGGTGAGAAATGCTCAGCCTTCAGTTGTTGCAGTCAGGACATGTCACAGAGCTCTTTTAGGACTGCTAATAAGTGCCCAAAGAACATGCTGTCCTCCTGTGAGCCTCAGCTGCGTGCACTCGGCTCCAGATCCACAAGGCAGCAAGCTCGGCCCCAGGCCATTAAGTCTCAATGCAATGGCTCCCAGCTTCACAGATGAAGTGAAACAGAGAAGTACCCCACTCCACAAGTCAGCCTTCTCCACAAAAGCACTCAGCTTTACTTGCTTGTGGGCCGAGAGATCTGCCCTGCCTCCTGGTTCTGCTGCTGCTCCTCTGACTGCTCTGATGTCAAAGCTGCCTCATGGACCAAGGAGGTTTACTACACAGGGATCAGGGGTCCTGAGGATGCACACTCCACTCGTGTTCTTGCTGGTAGTGAGATCCCCCTCCTGAGAAGGGCTCATTTTATACCCAGCAGGATGATAATTACAATGAATCCTGTTAACAAGCACTTTACACCTGAATCCTATCAGTGTCCTCTCCCTCCTCTTACCCATCAGAAAAAGGTCATTTGATGAGTGATACAGAGACAATGGCTAGAAATGCCTTATTAAATAATTTTCTGCCCTGCGTTATGTGATTAAATGATCTATTTCATTAAATGCTATCTATGTATGTACTACCTGATATGTGTGTTTAGAAATAAGTTATGTGCCTTGGTCTTGCTACAGAGATAGAAAGGTGTCTTTGCTGGTGAAAGCCATTCCTGGATTACATTTTGAAAAAGAAATCAATGAACGCAGGGTGGTGACTTTGATCATTCTAGTAGGACCTACATCCTTTGAAAGAATAGTAGCTGCCAGGAACAAGGTGGAAAAAATAGCACCTATCAATTCAAAGGTCCCCTTGTGGTAGAACTGACACTATGACTCATCTTTGCTGTTGTTATTATTATTGTTGTTGTTAAGTGCCGTTGAGTCAGTTCTGGCCCCTAGCATCCTTGGGCACAACCGAACAAATGAAACACTGTGTGGTCCTGCACCACCCTCACTATCGTTCCTGTGCTTGAATCCATTGTTGCAGCCACTGTGTATCTCCTTACAGGCCTTTCTCTTTTCCCATACCCCTCTACTTTCCCAAACAGTGCTGCCCTCTCCAGGAACCGGTCTCTCTGGAAAGTCTGTCAAAGTATCTAAGATGAAGTCTTGCCTCCAAGGAGCACTCTGGCCTTACTTCTTCCAAGACAAATCTGTTTGTCCTTTTAGCAGCCCATGGTATTTTCAATATTCTTGGCCAGTACCACAATCGAAATGCATCGATTCTTCTTCAGACTTTTTATTAAATGTCTAACTTTCACATTCATAATTGGAAAATACCATGGCTTGAGTCAGGTGCACCTTAGTCCTCAAAGTAATATCCTTGTTCTTCAATACAATAAAGAGGTCTTGTGCACCAGATTTATACAGAGCGATGCATCTTTTGATCACTTTTTTCTCCAACCATGAGCTTTTATTTCCCACTCCAGGTGCCCCTCTCGCAGCATAAAGGGAAAGGAGTTGCTCAGATCATTTCGAGCATAAAATCCCTTTCCTAAACGAAGACCTGCAGAGCTCCCCAAGAACCCAGGGCTACGTAGATGGTTAGCGGGTGTAGCTTAAAATGACTTACAAGCAAGCAAACACAACTGAATCGATTGTCAGTTCCCTCCCAGTCAGCTGGGGGAAAAAAGGTTTGAAGTATTTAAAAAGTATAAAAGTATTTTCTTATAAAAGGAATAAGAAGGTCTTGACCCCAGAGGTAGGGACTAAGAGTAGGGGTTGGTGTTTGGACATGGTCCCTGCCCAGGCCTCCTGGGGGTGGTGGGCAGAGGCTCCTTCCTGGGTGGACTGCTCACAGGGCTGGGCAGGACCCTGCCCGAGTCCCCGCTGAATAAATAACATCCTGCAGTGACAGTGTCGGGGAGGATGGGCCTGGGCAGTGAGGAGGTGGGGCACCAGGCACAGGGTATGCCCGGGAGGGCTTCTTAGTCTATTGTGGGGACCATGAATCTCAGAGGAAGCCTTAAGGCCTGTGCTGGGGCTCTTCCTGCAGGGGCCTCAGGTCAGGCTTTGCCTCAGGAAGAGGTGGTCCCATTGCTGCTCTCAGGTTGGGTGCTTGCTGCCTTGTCTGGGGCGCTTGCTCCCACATGCCCTTCTGCTCCCTCGACGGCCAGCTTGCCCAAGTCTCCAGCCAGCTTTCGTATGCTCACCGCCTCGGAGTCTCCCTGGATGTTGGACACAGTGTTCCCATGACCTGCCAGGTCACACGAGATGAAGTCCGAGTAGGAGGACTTGACCTCTGTCATGTTTGTAGCATCGCTCTCCAGCCATGAGGATGGGTCAGCAGGACGGGTGGCTGACTAATAGGGAAGTGTAGTTTCTGACCTGGTTTAATGTCTTCTTCCTGCTTGCATCTCTTCAGATTTCCTATTGTTGATTAATCATTGTGGAAATTCCTCTGCAACACGTGAACCCCAGCACAGACATGTTTGGGCCACCAGCCCACTTGGTCCCGCTCAACAGCCAGCCCACCGCTGGGTGCCCTGTCTCCTGGGGTTGCCTCTTTTGATATCTACTGCTACTGTCATAAGCATTGATTGTGGGTGCAAACAAGATAAAAATTTTGACATCTATTCTTTAGCAGACATTTATTTTGGACCTATTAGATTGCAGACCCTGAGTATAAAGTAATGAGTAAGATGGTCCAATGGTGAGGACCACGACCACTCGTGTGCCATAGTGTAACATGGTTAAGGGCTCCGATAGAACAAAGCACTAGATAGATGCTGATCACAGGAGCAGGTGAAGCCTTAACCCCAGAGTGGGAAGTAGAGGGAGGAGATGGTACCAAGAGGAACTTCCTGAGATGCAGAGACCTGGAGAATGAAAAGGAGTTGAGTAAGAATGACTGTAGTAAGAGGAGGCAAATCAGATGGAAGGAGTTCAGGTAAAAAGGCACATTTGGTTATGGAGAGGATTGTAGTTGCAAAGATTTTTTTTAAAAAACAAGCACCTTTTTTTCCTCTTCCTACCACCACCACTTCAGGAGGTAGCTTGCATATGAGGAAGAACAAAAGGTGCTGAAGGTGCAAGTTGAAACTGCCCTGAACACATTAGCCAAAACCAAGGCCCCAGGAATTGCTGGAATACCCCTTCAGCTTCTTCAGAAAGCTGAAGAAGCACTGGAAGCTCTCATCTGTGCCAGGAAATTTGAAAGACAGCTACCTGGCCAACTGACTGGAAGAGATCCTTATTTGGGCCGTTCCAAAGAAAGGTGACCCAACGGAATGCTTAAACAGTATCATTGATATTGCACACAAGTAAAATTTTGCTTAAGATCATCCAACAGCGGTTGCACCAGTACATTGACAGGGAACTGCCAAAAGTTGAAGCTGGATTCAGAAGAGGACATGGAATAAGGAAGGTCATTGCTGATGTCAAACAGAGCTTGCCTCAAAGCAGAGCATATCAGAAAGATGTTTGCATGAGTTTCATTGACTATGCAAAGGCAATCAACTACGTGGACCATAATAAACTGTGGATAACCTTGAGAAAAATGGGAATTCCAGAGCATTTCATTGTGCTCATTTGGAACTTGATGGATCAAGAGCCAGTGTGTGAACAGAACAAGGACATAATTGCATGGTTAAAATCAGGAAAGGTATGCATCAGGCTTGTATCTTATCACCATACTTGTTCGTTCTCTACACTAAGCAAATATGAAGCTGGCTTATATGGAGAAGAATATGGCGACAGGATTGGAGGGATGCTTATTAACAACCTGCTATATACAGATGACACAACCTTGCTTGCTGGAAGTGCAGAGGAATTGAAGCACTTGCTGATAAAGATCAAGGATTGTAACCTTCGTTATGGATTACAACTCAATGTAAGGAAAACCAAAATCATCACAACTGAACCAATGTTAACATGATAAATGGAGAAAAAGTTGTATCTGTCAAAGATTCTACCTTACTTGGATCCACAATCAATGCTCATAGAAACAGCAGTTGAGATCAAAAGGCGTGTTGCATTAGGTAAATCTGCACAGACCTCTTTCAAGTATTGAAAAGCAAGGCTGTTACTTTGAGGACTGAGGTGAGCCTGACACAAGCCATGGTATTCTTTGCATCATATGCATGTGAAAGTTGGACATTGAATAAGGAAGACTAGAAGAATCTATGCACTTGAATTGTGGTGCTGGAGAAGAATATTGAAAGACCCATGGCCTGCTAAAAGGCATATTGATCTGTCTTGGAAGAAGTAAGGCCAGAGTGCTCGTGGAGGCAAGGATGGCCGGACTTAATCTTACATCCTTTGGACACATTGTCAGGAGAGCCCAGTCCCTGGAGAAGGGCATCATGTTTGGTAAAGCAGAGGGACATTGAAAAAGAGGAAGGCCCTCGATGCCACGAATTGACACAATGGCTGCATCGATGGCTCAGGCATTGGAACAGTTGTCAGGTGGTGCAGTCTTTCCTTCTGTTGGACATAATATGGACCATAGCCAACTCTGTGCACGTATGCAAATAACAAACTGCCACCCTAGTTCCGTTATAATGACAAAGATCACAGTCCACAAGTTTTGGGGGAAGAGCCACAATAATTTTGACTCTCGGCAAACTTTTTGACACCTACTGGAACGTCACTGGGATTCAATGGTTTAAGTAAATAGGGTGCAGTAGCTTACTGCTGCCTAGTCGATTCCCATGCCTGGTGACCCCAAATGTACAGAGCAGAACTCCATTGGCTTTTCTTTTGAAAGCAAATCACCAAGCATGTGTTCCAAGAAGTTTCTGGGTAGGTTTAAGCCACCAATGATTTGTAGTTGAGACGTAACTGTTTGCCTCACTCCTAAACAACGTGGTAGTGATGTGAACATAGCAAGCCCTTGTGCTGTACAACAGAACAAAACACCTCCCGGTCCTGAGTCATGTCACAATTCTGGCTGTGTTTTTACCCATCATTGCAGCCGCTGTGTCAATCCATGTCATTTAAGAATTTGGCTCTTTTCGCTGACCCTCTGCTTAACCAAACATGATGTCCTTCTCTAAGGACCCGTTTCTCCTGATTAGGCAGACATGTCCAGACTGCATCAGAAAAAGTCTCCATCCTCATTTCTGAGGAGCATCTGGCTGTAACTTTTCCGAGGCAGTTCATTTGGGGCAGTCCGTGGTTTCATCACTATTTGCCAAGAGCACAATTCAAAGGCATCAATTCTTTGGTCTTTCTTATTCTTTTGTTGTCCAACTTTCTCATGTATGTGAGGCAGTTAAATATATCCTATTTGGTTGGGATGCATGGTTTGAATAGTATCTTTGCTTTTGAACACTTTAAAGAGGTCTTTTGCACCAAATTTGCTGAGCACAGTGTAATCATCTGGTGTCTTGACTTCTGCTTCCTTGGGCATTGATTGCAAACCCAACAAGAGTGCAACCCTTGACGGCTTTGTTTTCTCCTCCCTTTGTCATGATGTTGTTTATTGGTCCAGTTGTAAGGATTTTTGTTTTCTTTATAGTCCACACTGAAGGCTTTTGACATTCATCAGTAAATGCTTCAACTCTGCTTCAGTTTTAGTTAGGAAGGTTGTGTCATTGGCATATCAAAGGCAGTTAATGAGCCTTCCTCCCATACTTCGCCTCATTCTTCTTAATATAATCCAGCTTCTTAAAATATTTGCTCAGCATTCCAATTGAATTAGTAAGGAAAAAGGATATAATCCTAATGTACACCTTTCCTGATTTTAAAACACACAAACAAGGTATAGGTAGGTGTAAATGAGTGTTTTTAATTTTTGAATAAAGAGGTTTGAGTCTGAACTGTTGACCGAGTACCCTGTTTTATTGACCATATTAAATATATGGTCTGTGAGAGGAAAGCCCACAAAACATACAGTTGGACATGTTTTTTGTTCATATTGTAGAGTTTTGTCTTGCTCTCTTGGGGCTCTGCTTTCTCCCACCACCACCACCCCCCAAATTTCCATGCTTGCTTTTGAATTAAAAGCACCAGTCCAATGGGCACCCTTGGCAGTGAAGTTTAATTATAGCAAAAGCTGCTATGTTTAATGTGCTTTGTGAGGTAGGCAATAAACTAGCTGCTATATTTATATTGTCTTGATTAATCTTTAAAATGACCCTATGATATAGATGTTTTTCAGGTGAAACTGATAACAATGTCACACATCATACACCTAAAGTGAACTTGAATTGTGGTACTGTTTATTCTGACCCTAGTGCTGCATCTTACGTCCGTACCAGAAAGTTGCCTCCATGTAAGACTGTATATGCAACATCAGGGCCTTTGGGCATCCTGTAAGTCCCTGAGTTGTGATGCCCCCATGAACGCTTTTCATTCTTTTTTTCACTTAGCCCGAAAAACACCTTAAGTTTATAAGAGCTGTAAGAACCCCCAATAAAATGATCTTTTAATTAAAAATAGATAAAAGTCTAAGTGTAGAATTTTGTAAATGCTATATTAAAACCAAAAATAAACCAACTGCTGTCAAATAAAGTCCAATTCATGGCGAACCTATATAAGGTTTCCGAGACTAAATCTTGACAAAAACAGACAGCCTAAACTTTCTCCCATGGAGCAGTGGTGGGTTAGCCTAACCGCCAGCACCACAAGGGGTCCCTCAAATGCTAGATGGCTCCAATCCAACCCAACCTGCTGCAGCCTACTCTTCCATACCAACTTGTAGGGACCCTTCAGGACAGGGGAGAACTGCCCCTGTGGGTTTCCAGGCCTGTAAATCTTTAAGAGATCAGATAGTGTCGTTTTTCTCCCTAGGAGCAACTTCAGACCTTGCAGTTCTGTGAGAGAGAAAGACTCAACTCAAAAGCCACTACATCACCAGGTCTCCTTAAGTGCTGTATTAAAAGGATTCGTTTATAAAATACGCATTAAAGAAATAGAATTTTCATATTCTGTTAAATATCGTAAGGTTTTACACTTTTAATCCGTATATTTTTCTCTTCCCTTGGCTTAAAGAGAAATCCTAAACGCTGCTACCCTCTGCCTTTTCTAAGTTACAAAGGTTGTTCCCTAGATGCCTTTAGTCAGTGGTTCTCAACCTTCCTAATTCAAGACCCTTTAATATAGTTCTTCATGTGGTGGTGACCCCCAACCATAAAATTATTTTCGTTGCTACTTCATAACTGTAATTTTGATACTGTTATGAATCAGGCAACCTCTGTGAAAGGGTCATTCGACTCACAGATTGAGAACTGCTGCCTTTACCTGTCTGCTTTTCTCTCTCACACAGCTTGGCAACAGCTGTACCTAGGACGATTCAAGCACTTGGTGTTGCATTTCCACGTGCAAGCAACCTGTATCCCCAGGATGACCTCTTTCCTCTCAATGTGTGGGAACTTCTTGTTTCCTCTCCAGTGCTTGCTGGAGACTTTGTGGTCAGCAAGTGATTTTAACTGAGCACTGAGAGAAGGAATTGTTGGCAACTTCCATTATCCAGTGTAGTTTGGTGTGCTTTGTTTCTTGACCAGGTAATACATTCACTTCAGACATCATTCAAAACACATACAAGCATATTCAGTGAAGAGTATCTTGCTTTCCCAGCTTTGTCCCCCGGTCACATCGTTCCCTCCCACAGGGACAACCAGTATTATAAGCTGCTTGTATGTCTTTCCAGAGATTTTCCTATAGCATAATGTTCAAAATATACTGAAGGGAGAGAAAAAAGGATACTTGAGTTAAATCTGGCCTACAGTATCATTATTAGTAATGCCTTAATGCATTTAGCTGTGTCAAGTAAATCCTGTAATTATGTCAAAAAGTACATTAAAGATGTACTTCTATGTGGATATCATTTAAGACATTACCTCTATGTTCTGTATAGAATGCCTCTCTGTCCAGTAAAGGAGGGGTTAAATTGGAGAGTGCAGGAGGCCAGGCTATATGTATCCTTTCACCTTATTGATTCAAGTTATCTGCTCAACAAATAATCCAAGAAGCCAAATTATATGAAGAATACAGTATCAAGATGGAAGACTCATTAACAACCTGCAGTCTGCAGAAATCACCCTTGCTTGCCCACAGTGAAAACCATATGAAACCCTGAATAATGAAAGTCAAAGACAACAGCCTGCAGTAGAAATTACACCTGAATGTGAAAGAAAGTCTTTAGAGCTGGCCTGATAAATGTCATCTAAGAAATGAGTTTCCCAAAGTGGGTGATATTGCCCCATTGGAGGCACTGGAATAATCCAGGGGTGTGCTGCACAAGCAGATACCTACACTTTATCGTGCATTATGGGACTGTAATACGAAAGTTCTTAACTGCTGGGGGGAGTTACTGAGTATGGTTTGTTTTTGTTGTTTTTATCTGAAAAGGGGTTAGTGTGCCTAATAAGTTTGGGAACCTATGTTATAAAATGAACATTGTATCGTTCTCAATCTCAAGTTGTCCACAGTCAACTGGAAGAAGCAGTATTTCTAATATGCGATAAAACAGGAATGTGTGGGAAACCACCTGGTGCTCTTCAAGAGAAGAAGGAGACTTTCTGTTGGACAGAGTAGAACTGCCGCTTTGGTCTTCCAAGACTATACCTCTTTATGGGAGTATAAAGCCTCTTGCAGTAGATTGTGAACTTCTTGAAACTGAAAACGATATAATGTTCAGCTTTAGTACAGAGCCAGGCACATGGCTAGATAAATAATTTTTTTTTAATGTAGAAAATTAAGCTGCGATTCGGGGCTTGGATGACCCATTAGTTTAACCAGACTCCAGCGTGGCCATGGAAAGTCATTTGTTTTGTTTTTAGAGCATTTCTGAGATTGGAGATTTTTGTATCTGTTCTCTTGTAGCCTGGGTTCCTCCCAGCAGTTAGTTAATCTGGAGGAAGAGCTCAGATGCAGATCATTTGTTCCAGAACGAGCTTCCAGAGAACCAGAGTAGGGGCTGTGAATGAGAGCCGATACAGGAGTGCTGTTGAGCTGACTCACAGTTGTGGGAACCTAAAGCTGGAACGTTGCTGGAACCTTCTGAGGAGCCCTGTGAGTGCACCTCCAAATTACCCAAGTGAGGGCCAAAAGAGAGGAGCATTTCTCCACCAGCTCTCATCCCCCCCATTAGAAATGTGTTTCAAGTGGGGTTTTAACTCCCTTGTCTCTCAGTGTTTGCACAGAGGTGCCCTACTCAAAGATGACAACATTTCCATAGCAGAAAGCAAGAGGACAAAGACCAAGGAGCTGCTGCTGGTATACCTGCAATACAGGGTTGTTCCAATGAAAGGCAGAGAGGAGTAGGGGGGCTTAGCCCAGTCTCCCCTGTATAGTTCAGATCAATTGCATTCCCCATTCAATTCAGTTCATCTCAGAGGCGTCAAGGTGGTGGTCTCTACAACGCTGCAAAAGACTCGATTCAGGAGAGATGATGGACTTGGATCCATAGTCCCCGATGCTTCAACTGTGTGGGAACCGTATCTGATATTCTCATTGTAACAATAGTCAGAGGTCCATCAGGGAAGCTTCACAGCTCTGAGCTTAGGGATAACGGAATTGTTATAGAAATTGGGCCTAACAAACAGGAAAAGCTGGGGAAGTAAAAGTTTAAAAGGGTAAATACTGGGAGCCATAGAAATAATGATCAACCGATCAATTGCTAAGAAACCAAGCCTATCCATCCACCCACTGGAGTGCAACTGCAAAGGGGAAGTGAAGAACACCAGCCGTTGTCTCTGCATCTGCAGCCAAACACCTGCTAATGGGCACGTGGCCAGTGTTGGTCAGCAGGACTGAAGTTGAGAAGAAGAGCTGGATGCAAAGACAGACAGGACCCATTGATACCTCTGTGTCTGCCTGTCACCACATCTAGCTACAGTGACTTAATAAGTAGTGCCTACTCCTTCATTTGTACCTTCTCATGTTTTCTTTGGCAAACTAACTTGGAACCTAACAGTGACAGAGGTTGTAGAAAACACTTCTAGCGTAAGCAAGTTGACACATAACCAATCAGCACAATCTCCTTCTCGTGTTACCCAGCCTAGGTTTCCATTACTCTTTGCCAGTGATTCAGCAGGTCTGGGTTGCCTCCCAGGCACGGTGACCCAAACCTTCACCCCATAAGTGTTTGGACTTTTAGTTGCCCTATCCATTGTTGCCACAGCTACCCAGGTTCCATCAGCATGAGACAGAGAAGCGTGGGTTCCAGATGGACTCCTTCCTGCTCCCGTGGTAGCTGTATCAATCTGGCGCCATGGTCCAGAAATCTACCCTCACATGTCCCTACCCTACCTGCCAGTACTTAAGGTCAACTCCTGCGAGTCTCTCCCTCCTCCCAGACTTGGGATTGTGTTATGCTACTCAAACTGCTATGAATATGATGCTGGTAATTGCTTGGGAGCCTAGTGAGAGGAAGGAGAGAAAGGAGAAACCGATCACATATAGCCCCCTTCCAGGGGGACAGACAACAGAAAAGTGGGTGAAGGGAGACTGGTCGGTGTAAGACATGGAAAAAAAAAATTATAAATTATCAGGGGTTCTGGATGGGGGGCGGGGGGTAGGGGGTGATCTGATACCAAGGGCTCAAGTAGAAAATGTTTTGAAAATGATGATGGCAACAAATGCACAAATGTGCTCGACACAATGGAGGGGTGTAAGGATTGTGATAAAAGCTGTAAGAGCTCCCAATAAAATGAGTTTTAAAAAAAAAGATAAGCTTTAACATTCTCAGCTTATCCACCCAAAATAGCCCCATTCTAGACCTTTGTATATCTGACTCTTATCAGGACCCAGATTTTATCCTGGAAGACTTAACCAAGGCTTTGCCTTCGGGTCTGTTTGTAGCCCCGCTCTCCTTCAAATTAAATCTTGATCCAGGGGTTTGGCAATCTGCCCTGCAAAAGCAGAAATAAGAGTCCCTTTAAACTGACCTGTAAGTCTTCTGACTTTGATAGAATTCCTCGACCTGACAGTTGGCTAACCTGAGCCATTATGTATGCGTGTGTGTCTACCCCAGTTTTCTTAAACTAAAGCCAACCAAAAACAAGTGTACTGCCATTGAGTTAGGTTCAACCTTCTAGGACAGGATGGAACTGCCCCCATAGGGTTTCCAATGCCATAAATCTTAGTCACGTTGATGGGCATGTTGACGCCCCAGTCTTACTCCCCATACTCTTCACTTGATCCTTGAGGGACTGAGAGAGAGACAGAGGCTGTGCTGGAGCTGTCCAGGGAGATAGAGGATAGTCGGTTAGTGATAGAACAGCCAGAGGTCAGAGCCCGCAGGCTCTGACCTCCTTGTTCAATGCTCCTCTCCCTGGATCTGGAATCGGTCAAGTACACGGACACAGCTTTTTCTCTCACACCCATTTGCATTGTATGGCTTTATTTCTAATTCTGATGCCTGCTATAAGCCTTTAACCTTAAACCTATTGTATCATCTTGTGTTGCCCAGCAGTGGGGAACTTACTGTCTCTCCTCCTCCTTCCCCTCCACTCCTCTTCCCACCCAACCCCAGTATGAAGGTCTGAATCTCTAAGCTCTTCGACCTTTCCGGACTGGCCTGAGCCAGTCAGAAGGTTTCCCACGCACCCTGGTGCTCTGAGGGTCTGTCTACCTGGGAGCGGCAGGCCTCGTGAGAGTAAGCAGACAGCGCCCGATGCTTTACTGAGGAAACCTGTTTTAGTTAACAGAGGAACATGAAGAGAAAAACTAAAGTGTTGACAATAAAAATAGAACCCGATCCTGCTTAACATGTAGCAGAAACAACTACTTGTTAGTAAATGTCAGATAGTTTGTTCTACTTTATATTTCAGCTTTGTGTGTGTTCAACGGATTGCTCACATCGGCTGTGTAGCTTCAGTTTTTTTTAAAAGAGGTCTTTTTACCAGCACTCAGGGTTCGAAAGAAAAGATTTCTTATGAAAAAGACAAGGAGGAAGAGTTAAACATACGCAAAAATAATTTTAAGAAGTTTTCTTTCTTTGTACCCCTCTCTCCCAGTCTTACAGTAACATTGACAGTCTCCTGGAGCAGAATGCATTGGCACCTGTTAGCCATTACATGCCAGACGGAGTTTTCTAGTACAAGAAAATTCATGAATAAAAGCTTTGGAGTTCAGCCAAAAGCTGTCTGGCGTTGCAGTGCAGTGAATTACGTGCTCTAGTTCTTCTGGCCATAGTCTTCGTAACTTCCACTAAACAACTGGGTAGGACTACGTCGATTGGGTGTATTTCCTCTTTTCTCCCTGAGTCTGAGTAAGAAAAGGTGAGGCAAGATGCTGATATGATTATATGGTTCAGTTGTGTGTGATAGTTAACAGGGTTAGCTGTGATTGTAAAAACTGGGACCTCGAGCTGGGGTTGCTCAAGTTGTCATCGCGTTATATGTAAAAAGTACCATCTTAGGAGCTGGAAGGGGGGCTCTCACTGTCAACAAGAAATAGGCAGGGGTGGAGCCTGTCTTTTGGACCCTGAAATATCCCTCTGCATTGAGCTGCCTCAGTCCCAGGAACAGAAGCCTGTGGCGGCAGAGGAGCAGCAGAACCAAGAGCCAGAGCACAGACCGCAGTGGGCAAGGAAAGCTGAGTGCAGTGCCTCCAGACAGTTCCCGGGAGCAGCTAGGACCCACAGAACTAGGACTGAATGCTTTCTGATTGAGGCTTACAGGAGTGGTGTCCACTTGAAGCACTTGCAGCAGCACTAGAGGAGCGGTATAACATTGCCTGAACAGGGCAGAGGCCAAGGACCAGAGAGAGGCCTTCCTGCAGGCCTGATAGAGAAGAGGCTACCTTGGCTGAAAGAACTGTGCGGTGAGCGTTTCTGAGCCTGAATTGTAACTATTAACTTCCCTACTAAGCCTTATAAATTGTGTGATCTGTGAGTTCTGCATGGCTTGTTGCAGTGAGTTACACCAAAAGAATGGTTGGTGACAGTATTGGCAAGGGAAGAAAGAGGGCGGAAGCATCCATAACCCCTTCATCCCCAGAATCAACCAGGGATTGATGACTTTCTCCTTTTCCCTTGTGTAGGCAGTCATACATGGCCCCACAATGAATTACTGTGGGTATGCCAGCCACTGCTGGGTAAGAAATAACCTGGGACAATAAGCATTTGTTTCTCCGGAGTTTGTGTAAAGCAGCCAAGGTCGCTGCGGTTGCCACTGTGGATAGGTGGGGTGGGGGTGGTTCTGTTTCCCACCCTGTTCATTGTCTTTTTGAGAACAAGCTGGCATAGTTGATTCTTATATGCAATGGCAGATGGCTAAAGGGAAAACCCAATTCCTGTAAGTACTTTTTAAGCCTTTTATCACATCATATCCTCATAACATTTCTTTGATCCAGAAAATATCACTGTTCCAAAGTATAAAGGTGATGTGTAGCTTGCTTGAAGAAAGGGGTGGGATCTGTGGGGACTAGTGGTACCTGGCCGAACAGCAATTAATGTAGATGAATAGTTTAAGTGCTGAAATTTTAGTTAAATATATATATATAACAGTAATTGTGATAGTGTATGTCATTGTCTTTAAGGAAAGAGAGAGACCATGTGCTACTTGATCTGTCCGTGGGAGTAGAGTCTGTATACACCATAGGGAGCGGGAAGGACACGTTCCCTCAGAAAGGTAGTGCTACTCTGTGAGGCAAACAGGCTTTCTTTGTACATAGCCTGGAGCTGGATACCCTGAGAGTTCAGTCCAAAGTGGCTGCAGACAGGAGCACAGAAACCAAGAGTGAGCATTCAGGGACTTTGATAGTAGTTTAACACTACCATAATAATTCAAGGGACTTTTTCTTGAATTTTATTAAAGCTTTGGTCCATGACAAGTATGTTAGTCCAGGTTGACTAGAGAAACAAATTTCATAGACACTCATGTGTATAAGAAAGAACTTTCTGTGAAAGAGCAATTGTATATTGAGAAAACATCCCAGCCCACTCCAGATCAAGTCCTTAAGTCCAATTATTAGCCCATATGTCCGATACCAATCTATAAATTTCCCTTCGGACTCACGCAAAACATGTAATGAAACTGAACCCAGCAAGATCACAGGCCAGTGGGTGGAAAGTCTTGTGGATCCAGTGGTGATAGAAGCATCTCAGCACTGGCGTGGGTCTCCACATGGCTCCTCCAGCTCCAGGGCTCTGGCTCCACCAGCATAGCTCCATGTGCCTTGTCAGCAGGAAGTCAAACAGAGAGAGTGGCTGCCCTCCAGTGAGCTATATCGCCGAGCCTCCAAATGAGGTCACCAACCTCCGACGTTTAAATATACATGTCACCTTTCATTCTTTATCTTTCTTTTTAACCTCGTCCTGTATCCTAGCTAGGAAGATTATAACACACCCTTTTAAATAGCCGCCTTTTCTCTCATTTTCCCTGCTTCCGCCCCAAGCCCATCTATCAGCTTGGCTCTCCTACCAGGTGGCCTCACCCCCTGCACTCCGTGCCAGCACCTGGTACAGAACTGTAGACCGTACCAGTGCTCCGCTGACTACACGAGGTCTCCTGGGCCTGGCTCACTACAAAATCATGAAAACTATTCCAGAACTTTCCACATCCCCCTCTTAGTTAGCATTTACTCATGCCTTTGGGTCTCTTCTACATGCAGATTTCCTTGTGGTAGACTCAGTGTACCTTATAAAGCTCTTATTTTCATGTTTGGCAAAGTGCATTCATCTTAGGTTTACTGACACCAGCTTTGTAAACATCACTTTACCTTTGCCAGGGATCCAGCTTAAAGAATAGTGCCTTGTGCTCAGCCCAAAATTTGATGCACCAGCCTCCGCTCCTCCCCTTTTCTTAGAGGGTCCTTTTTTTTCTTAATCATTTTATTGGGGCCTCGTACAACACTTATCATAATCCATACATACCTCCATGTGTCAAGCACATCTGTACATCTGTTGCCATCATCATTCTCAAAACATTTGCTTTCTACTTGAGCCCTTGGTATCAGCTTCTCATTTTTCCCCTCCCTCCCCGTTCCCACCTCCCTCATAAACCCTTGATAATTTGTAAATTATTATTATTTTGTCATATCTTACCCAGCCCTACATCTCCCTTCACCCACTTCTCTGTTGTCTGTCCACCAGAGAAGAGGCCATATGTAGATCCTTGTAATCAGTTCCCCCTTTCTACCACACCTTCGCTCCACCCTCCCGGTATTGCCATTCTTGCCACTGGTTCTGAGGGGTTTATCTATCTGTACCAATTGGGATCATGATAGTGAGAGGGGAGGAAGCATTTAAGAACTAGAGGAATGTTGTATGTTTCATCATTGCTATGCTGCACCCTGACTGGCTCATCTCCTCCCCATGACCCTTCTGCAAAGGGGATGTCTAGTTGCCCACAGATGGGCTTTGGGTCCCCAATCTGCACTCCCCCTCCTTCACAATGATAGGATTTTTTTTTTTTCCCTTGATGCCTGGTACCTGATCCCTTCGACACCTCATGATCACACAGTCTGGTGTTTTTCTTCCATGTGGGCTTTGTTGCTTCTCAGCTGATGGCCGTTTGTTTACCTTCAAACCTTTAAGATCCCAGACGCTATATCTTTTGATAGCCGGGCACCATTAGCGCTTTGCTGAAATCACTTCCTCAATTACCTGTGATGTTTCCCTGACAGAGTACCATAGCAGAAAAGGGGGTGAAGACTGGCTTTATGTACCTCCATATTGACTACTAGCAGCACTGTAGCACCTGTCCTGGGGATCCCCCTATTGTCTTCTCATCTTTTGTGCTGTCACAATCGCCTAAGGATTGGGATGACCCTGGAGTCCACTGCTGCCCTTTCTTTTGGCCACACCTCTGAAAGTTCTGAGCTTATCATAGAGCAGCCGGGGTAACCACAGCCTTTCTGCCTCTTCTTATCAGAATGGTTTAGTTTAGTTTATCGTAAACTCTGCTACAAAGAATTTCTTTCCGATGGTCACTATTTTCTCTTCCACAGATTTTACTTGTATTTTACCTCTATACATGGGAGCTTAAACCCAGAACAAAAAAATCATATCGATGTGAATGAGGGGGTGGGGGGGGCAGTCAGAGTGGAGACCCAAAGCCCATCAGTAGACAATTAGATAGACACAATATAAGTCACAAATAAGAGATGAGCCAGTCAAGGTGCAGTATGGCACCAGTGAAACACCTTTCCTCTAGTTATTTAATGCTTCCTCTCCTCCCACCCCCCCCAAATCATGATCCCAGTTCTACCTTACAAATCCTACTAGACCAGAGCTTGTACACTGGTACAGATAAGAGCTGGAAACACAGGGAATCCAGGGCAGATAAACCCCTCAGGACCAATAATGAGAGTAGTGATACCAGGAGGGTAAGGGAAGGTGGGAGGAGAAAGGGGGAACCGATCACAGTGATCTACATATAATACACATACCCCCAGGGGGATGAACAACAGAAAAGTGGGTGAAGGGAGACAGCAGTTGGTATAAGACAGGGAAAAAAATTCACGTTATCAAGGGTTCATGAGGGAGGGGCGGTGGGGAACGGGGACGGGGAGGAGCTGATAGCAAGGGCTCAAATAAAAAGAGAATGTTTCAAAGACAATGATGGCAACATATGTGCAAATGTGCTGGCCACGATGAATGTATGGATTGTGATAAGAGCTGTAAGAGCCCCCAATAAAATGTTGTTTTTTTTTAAGTTTGTGGGGAAATTCCATCACCTTTTAATTCTGTTTTTCCGAGAACTTTTTTAAGCTCCCTTATATAATGAAATAACTTCCCAAAGGAAAATAGCTGGCTCTCCTTAGTTCCTCCTCCCCTGCTCTGTACTCTTACCGTGGCTCTGTGTCTGTCCCCAAGATCCCGGTTCGTTTGTAAACCACTTATTTCTTCCAGTGTGCCAGAACTAAGACTCAAATTAGTATAACACATCAATCTTTTGTCTGTGTTCTGAGAGGTTAGACTGTCGACAGTGCAGGATGTTCTATTTTTACTGGGAGGACACTTTTAGCCACTTTCTTCAGAGGTGGCTTCCCGTTCTCTCACAACTGTGCTCTCGACAGTCCGGGCTCACCCATCTTCTTCCTCAGGCTGGCCACTTCCCACTGCTTCCCACGTTTCTTCTTTCCTCGTCGGGACAATGCTTTCTACTAGTATAGCTTGCTCGAGTGTTTGAATTTGCACATAGATGTTGCTTTTTCTTGAACTCAGGACTCCCTGCATTTTTCTACAGCTCCGTTTCTGCCGAACGGCAAGTGTTCTCCATATGGCATATTCTGTTGTTACCCCATCCACCAAGTCTTGGTGATTTCCATGAAATTTTATTTATCTTCTTGATTTCTCTCCGCCCCCCAACTATTGCTGCTACTTTTAAGTGTAGTGCCTAGCATACTGATGTTCAATAAATAATAATTATGATTAATCTCAAGAAGTATTTGCCTTCTCTTTTAGGCTGTGAGGATATCATTGCTGAGAGCATCTCATTAGATACCTTACTTGCTGTCCTCAAGTGGAGCTCTCATCCATATGGCTCCAAATGGGTGCACCGGCAAGCTTTGCATTTCCTCTGTGAGGAATTCTCCCAGGTCATGACTTCGGATGTGTTTTATGAACTCAGCAAAGACCATCTGCTTACTGCTATCCAGTCTGACTACCTACAGGTAACCATTTATACACCTCTCAACTTCATTGTTATTCATATGTGCTCCCAGAAATCCACCTGTACCCCATCCTAGGGTGTGGTAGCAGGGACGAGAAACAGGCTGTGATCAGCCCACCCAGGAATGCCCTCTTCAGATTTGTCCAACTTGGTGCCTACAGGTCGCTCATGCACACTGTCATTCCACATTGTGACCAGGCACAGATCCTGAGCAGCCCTACCCAAACAGGCTAGAGGCAGGAGATATGATCAAAAGCACATCCCAGGAGTGATGTTCCCGACTTCCATGAATGTAGTGTCAATATAACAGATACCTAGGTTGTAGGCAGTATCTTCAACAGCACAGAGTAAGAGTTGATGATTTCTGATCGACTTAATTGAATATTAAAAAAACTGAGTGTTGTGTGCTCTGTTGAAGTATAATGTTTTCAACTATTTTTAATCAGATGTCATTTTTAGCAAATTCTTATGCCCTTGTTTTATATGTCAATCTAATTTGGTGATTTAAACTGAAAATAGCTCTAAAATGACACAGAGCCTATATTTTGGTAGAGTGTGTTTAAGCTTCATATTTTTTGCTTTGACTGAATTTTATAATTTTAATACATAAAGCCATTGGGCTAGTTCATATTTCCTCGTATGTACACTAGAAATTACAGAATACTACATTTGTCATATATTCAGCGAAAGATTATTAAGTGAATTTTCACCATACTTTGACGAGAGTACAAATGTTATCATTGGATGTGATTGATTTAGGGTCTCTGTTCAGGAACCTTGATTCACTGCCCTGACCCATAAGGCTGCATGCATTATATTTAGGAGAGTTAGGCTTTGTTAGATTACTGTCTTGAGGATCTTTGCACTTCTTGGAAAGTGAAAAACTTGGAGAGCAGTCCTTGGCCGTAAGCTCTTAAGTAAAGACAGGGGTACACTGCTGCTGCTTCATAGACTGTATTAGAAGATTTCTCCGGGTCAGCCAGGGGAATAACTTCCCACCCAACTGTAGTAGCCAGCACTGCTCAAGTCACCGCCCCTGTGGGAAATCGTGGTCACACTGCAGTCCTGTACTTGTTCTTTCCTTCCTTGTCCATCTCGTCCCCAAATCATTGAAAAGGGAAAATTAATTTGAAATGCACATGGAGCACAAAATAAAAAATTAAAATATGGATAAAAATCTAGCTGGAGCCAAGAGTGAGCTTAATGGATAAAACACATGGGATTGAGTCTTATACATTAGCTGTTAATGGACTACAGATTTAAATATGAGATTTCAAACAGTCAGTGTAAATAGTAAAACATGACAAGTTGAATGCTATATTATGAGGTAGGAAAAGTCAGTGAGATTAACAATATATGTAATTTTGCTGAAATAAATGGAAACCATTTTCTATTACAGGCAAGTGAGCAAGATATCCTTAAATATCTGATTAAGTGGGGAGAGCATCAGTTGATGAAAAGAATAGCTGACAGAGGTAAGCTTGTAGAACTCACTGGTGCTGTGAGGCTCTGGTGGTTTGCACTTTCTTCAAAGCCTACTGAAATGCATGCTTGCGTGCCCATCCGTCTTGAGAACAGACACGATTGCCTGTGTAATAAAAAATGTTACAATCAGGACAATCCTCTAGTGGAGAGGATATGGTGTGTTAGAAATAAGTTTATTGGAACATTTTATTTGGCCATTTTAAAAGGATAATTTTATTCTTGATTGATTCACAGATATATTAGAATGCAAATTTTCCTATAACGATTAAAGTATTAAAAAAGCATATTGTTGTTTTAAATATTCTGGAATTAGATAGTGATAATGGTTCCACACCACTGTGAATGCGTGGACTTTGACCCACAAAACAAAATCTTTTAAAATGGTGCATTTTATGTTACATGACAGTACGTTGTTTATTTTAGAATGTTGTGGAAGGAGAAGGAAGAATATCAGTTCTGAATGACTCCTGCCTGGAGATAAGAGTTTAGAAGCATCACATGTCGGGGCGGTGTCTAGAGATAGAGTTTAGAAGCAACACATGTAGGGGGCGGTGTCTGGAGATAGAGTTTAGAAGCAACACATGTAGCAACACATGTAGGGGCAGTGTCTGGAGTTAAGAGTTTAGAAGCATCTCATGTCGGGGTGGTGTCTGGAGTTAGAGTTTAGAAGCAACACATGTCGGGGTGGTGTCTGGAGTTAGAGTTTAGAAGCAACACATGTCGGGGTGGTGTCTGGAGTTAGAGTTTAGAAGCAACACATGTAGGGGCGGTGTCTGGAGATAAGAGTTTAGAAGCATCACATGTGGGGCAGTGTCTGGAGCTAGAGGTTAGAAGCAACCACATGTAGGGGGCGGTGTCTGGAGTTAGAGTTTAGAAGCAACACATGTTGGGGGCGGTGGGTGGGCTTCCTGCTTGAGAAGCTTCTGATTTTCTAGCATCCTTTTGCTTATTTCCAGGATCATACGCCACACCCCTCCTTCTCCTCTCCCGGAATGTTGGGTTCTTTTTATTATAGGCCCCAACAAAACAAGTTTTGTTAAAAAGTACAGATTTCCCTTGTCCTTTTTAATAGCTTTATTAAGTTACATTTATATGCCATAAATGTTGTCTGTTTAAAGAATTCAAGTCAGTGGGTTTTAGTGCATTCATAGACTTGGCGTGTCAAATTTTTAAATCTAGAAAACAACATGTTAAATCTGCCTTTATGCCTCTTCATAGTGTCCCTTCAGTGAACTCCAACCAAAGCAGTCCAGAACAAAGGTGGCTCTCCTTTTTACTTCACATAACTTACCCATCTATGGTCCAAAAACTTTATTTGATACTTAAGCAGATTTGCAATATTTTTTCCATCTGAATATCATTATAAAAATTTGGAAAGTTTTTGAAATCCTTAGATAGATAGATAGATAGATAGATAGATAGATAGATAGATAGATAGATAGATAGATAGATAGATAGATAGAGATATAACATTACATAAATATATGGGCTTGTTCGTTGGTGTAAGGCTGGTAAAGATGGACTGTTTTGTTGTTTGGGAAGATAGTGAGCATTCTTGGGGCGGGGGGGCAGTCCTCTTAAAACAATTATTTTCTAAAAATAATTTATAAATTATCCAGGGTTCATGAG
>NW_022103915.1:11226522-11235081 GCF_000313985.2 Echinops telfairi
GGGGGGGGGGAGTGGAACTGATACCAAAGGTTCAAGTAGAAAGAAAATATTTTGGAAATGATGGCAACATTTGTACAAGTGTGCTTGATACAATTGATGTATGGATTGTTTTAAGAGCTGTAAGAGTCCCCAATGAAGTGATTAATTTTTTAAAAAGCACACAATTATTTTCTGTTTGGGCTTTTAAAAGGGAAGCATTTTCTGCAGGAGTGAGGAGGAAGCCAAGCAAGCAAGCCAGGCCGCACGTTGGCTGCGGTCTCTCCCCATCGATGGCAGTCTTGCCTTTACCTGTTGTACAATCGGAGGTGTCCTGCACAATTCTGTTTGAAAATTGAGTTCCACTACTTAATGAAGAAAAAAATGCCTTATGAAGCCAAATGATAGCAAAACAAGGGAAAATACACCTTTCCCCACTCACGTACTAGACTTTATTTTGAATAACTCATGAAAAAGCTTAGCTTCTCACAAATTCTATCTCTTTATATGCACATGTAACACATGACTGAAGCAAAATACTAATTAGCCTTTATAGTGTTAGCCAAAAATGGCTGCATGAGTAATACATTTTTTATTCAATGATGATCTTTTAAAGAGGGGGAAAACAAGCGAAACCTATGGCCCCCTAAGTTAAAGACGTGATTAATCAACTACATAAATTTTCTCCCCACCTCAGTGTCATGAGCATATCTGTACTTGCCATCATCCCCTTCCACTCCCCTCCAGTGAAGAACCTTTATTCTCTGCTCTGGGAAAGGAAATACGTTACATGTTGCCTCGGTACGGGTGTTTAAGAGGCCATCATAAACATTCAGAGATAGATAAAGTGAGCCCGCGAGGTGTCGCTGCTTTAAATCCCATGTGATTTGCGGCTTGTCAGTTTGCTGTTAGCCTTATGAGATGCTGGTCCCCTGCAGTTATCAGCAGCACACGTTTTGGGTTACCATGATTGTGCTCAGAACTGCCCACCAAGTGAAAAAGCTTAAGACAAAAACCCCTGGTGCCTTAGTGGTTACTCAGTGGGCTGCTGATGACAAGGTTAACAGTTCAAGACCACCAGCCAGTTCCAAGGGAGAAAGACGAGACTTTCCACTCCCATAAAGAGCTAGTTTCAGAATCCCACAGGGGCAGTTCTACCCTGTCCTATGGGGTTGCTGAGACAGATATGACTCGATGGCAGTGAGTTTGATTTTTTAGTTTTTCCTCCTCAGAACTTTGTATATAGGAAAGAACCCTTTACCCTCAGGACTAAACAGGCATAAAAGACTGTTGTTGACAGCCAACTTTCTGTTTGTCCAAGGATTTCTGTACGAAGTAAACTTCTGACATAAAATTTATTATTTATAACCTTGTTCAAAGCATACATACTCAAACTTGCTAAAGTGTTAATGAGATGTATACTAAAAAAAAGAAAGGCTTTTCTCCAAAACTGGATTTGGTTAAAAACCCTTCCTTTTCTGTCTTGTAGAGCCAAACTTGCTGAGTGGCACTGCTCATAGTGTGAACAAAAGAGGTGTGAAAAGACGGGACCTGGACATGGAAGAGCTTAGAGAGATCCTTTCTTCTCTCTTACCCTTTGTGCGAATGGAACACATCTTGCCTATAAACAGTGAAGTCTTAAGTGATGCAGTAAGTGCCTTTCCTCACTCCTCCCTTTCATGAAGAGACAAGCACACCAAAATGTGTGTGTGTGTCTTGCCCTTTCTGCACAGTAAAAGCTGTACGACGACAGAGTATGAAGCACTGGTTCCTGCGTCAGAGCAGATGTCGTTTTGTTTGGTATTGCGTCCCTGGTGTCTGGCACACAGTGCAAGTGAGTGCTGGGTGAACAAGAGGGCAGCTGGTGAACTGGTCTTACTTATGCCCTGCAGAGTTTCCCGCGGAGGGCCATCAATCTCCAGCGTTCGTAGACCACGTAAATCCTTACTCAAAACTGTTGTAGAACAGTAATAAATCACTCAGAGCCAGAGGGAGAGCGTGGTGTATTCAGTATACACCTGATGGATGAATCTGAGGATCCTATTCCACACCTAGTTAACAGTTAATGGAGCTGTTCTTGTTACTGCCTCTTTTTAAAAAGAAAGAAGAATTTCTAACTAAGAATTGCTCAAATAAGTTCCAATAAATAAATAAATGAATGAATAAATAAATAAGTTCTTTTAAAATGATAAAATGAAGGAAGGAATGTTTCTTCTCAGGTATAAAATCCACCTTAAAAACTCTTGAGTGAAAAAATAATAATAATTTATAAATTATCAAGGGTTCATGAGGGAGGGGGGAAAATGAGCTGATGTCAAAGTGCCCACCAAGTAGAAAGTAAAAGTTTTTAAAATGATGTAGAAAGTAGAAAGTAAAAGTTTTTTAAATGATGATGGCAACAAATGTACAAATATGCTTGACACAGTGGATGGATTTATGGATTGTGATAAGAATTGAACAAGCCCCCAATAAAATTATTTAAAAAGAAAGAAAGAAAACAAAAGAATGAAAAGAAACATGTTGAATGAAAAACAAAACAAAAAAACTCTTGAGTGTTGAAACTACCATGCTAGCATAACAGACAAGCCAGAATTCTGATTAATAAAAGAATTAGCTATAATAGAGTTGCTGTCAGGGATCATTTGTGGGGTGGAATAACTAATTAGCCAAAGAGATGAAATTCACTGAAACGTAAGCCCTTATTTCACTTGTACACAAAATTAATCCCTGTTAGATTGAAGAATTAAATATTAAATTGATGCATTGAAAAAAAACAGAAGAAATCAATTATTTATTTATAGAATCTCTGGTTTTAGGAGGGGGAAAGGTTCAGACTCACTTAGTAATCGTACCCAAAATGTAAAACATGACTGTATGTTACCATTTTTCACCTATTAAACCAGTAATTTAAAAAACCTAATATCTGCAAATAAATAAATAAAACTGATATTGGGAGAACTGATCACAACGATCAACACATAACCACACACACACCCTTCCAGGGGGATGAACAACAGAAACCATCGGGGAAGGGAGACAGCGATCAGTGTAAGATAGGAAAATAATAATTTGTAATTTATCAAGGGGTCACGCGGTTGGGGGTGGCGGGCAGTGGGAAAAGAAGAGCTATACGAAGGGCTCCATAGAAAGTAACGTCTAGAAAAGTGATGGCAGCATGTGTACAAATGTACATGATACAGTGGGTGCATGGATTGCTAGAAGAGCTGTAAGAGCCCTCAGTAAAGTAACCTTTTAATTAAAAAAAAGCCTAGTAGCAGTCCCCTTCTGAAAGTAGTTCATTGAGAGCTTTGGTACTTGAAGCAATCCAGATAAATGCAATTATCCATTATAAAGAACCGTCAAAATATTCATATATTTTGATCTGATCATTCCACTTTTGAATGCTGCTATTGGGAAATAATTCCAAGTATGAAATCTTAAAAAAGAAAGAATTGACGTTATCAAGAATTTTACTTTGCGTGGATCCGTAACCATCAGTGCCTACATAGAAAAAGCAGTCAAGAAATCAGATGGTGCATTGCGTTGGACAAATATACTGCAAAAGACTTCTTTAAAGTGTTTAAAAAAAAAAAAAAAGGGCAAAGATGTTGCTCTGAAGACTAAGGTGTACCTGACCCAAGCCATTTCCAATGCATGTGAAAGCTGGGCAGCGTGTGCATACGGAAGACAGTAGATGATCTCAATGCCTTTGGATTTCATGGTGTTGGTGAAGAATATTGAAAGTCCCACGGACTGCGGGATGAATGAGTAAGCCTGTCTTGGAAGAAGAGTAGTTGAAGACAAATTATAATACAGCTACTGAGCCAAATACTTGCTTTCCTGGTGGTGGTTATAAAGATTAATATAGCAACATAGAAAATGCTAATGATGAAGTATTAAACTTATAAAGAAGATACAAACTATTTTAATGTACTACAAGATTCAGTTATATAAAAATTTATTTGAAAAGGGTTGGGGGGGGGAAAGGCTGGAAAGAAATACTTTATAGTTATAGTAGATTGTGAGTTTTTTCCTATTTTAGAAGTACTATATAATGCTACATTTGACCAGTTTAAAATACTTTTAAATAGTATAACAATTAGATGCTTTTTATATTTAACAAGAGTAGTATTTGCAAAGGATCCCTGATGGTACAACAGGTAAGTGCACGGTTGTTAGCGGCAAGGTTGGAAGGGCAAGCCTACCCAACTATTTCCCAGGAGGAAAACTGGTGCTCTGCTTCCACAGAGATTACAGCCTGGGAAATGCCATGCAGCAGGTCTGCTCTGGATGCGACTTGATGGCATCCACCAGCAGGATGGGCCAAAATAATTTTTTCTTTTGCTTAAGACCTGACTCAAAAATTGAATTAGACCAGGTATTTTACTTAGAAAAATATGTTAGAACTTTAATTTAGTACCCTCAGAAGATCTATAATCTCCTCTCTTTTAATTCATGCCCAGCACATAATTATAACTTTCAAAGATTTGCTAATAATAAAATAACTCACTTTAATTCTCTATAAAGTATGTGCTGAGCCGTGCATTCAGTGCTTTTGTCCACATGTGCTGCTTTTAACCCTCATGGCCACCACCTGAGCAGCGGTTACTGCATTTCATTCCCATGGTGGGGATGAGGAGACTGCAGGGCCAACGAATGCTGTCAGTTGGGCAGTCCTTCATCATTGGGGCATGCATGAGCTGTTGAAGTGAGGCCCATTAAATGGCCTGCCCATGGTCATACAGCCCGAAAATGGGGAGTTCAAGTTTAAGCCAACTTTCCCATAGAGTTAGTGGTTCTCCACCTGTGGGTCGTGACCCCTTTAGGGGTCAAATGACCCTTTCACAGGGGTCCCTCGATTCATAACAGTACTAAATTGACAGTGATGAAGTAGCAACGAAAATAATTTTATCATTGGGGGGGTCATCATACCATGAATGTATGAAAGGGTCGCAGCGTTAAGACGGTTGAGAACCACTGCCATAGAACCACTGCTCCTATCCACTGTTCGCCCTTCAGACTTGCGCTGCAGAATTGGAACACTTTCCGTTTTGTCCGAGGGAATGGAGTCAATTCTTAATTGAGTAAGAAAAAAACCCCAAAATCGGTTTTCATTAAGCATCCAACATAATGTAGTTCATTTTTGGAAACATTATTCCTCTATTAAAGAGAGATGGAGAAATATGAAGATTTCAAAAAGTTTGTGGGAAAATTGCATTGTCTTTTAATTCCATTTTTCCCACAGATTCCACTGAAGCCCCCTTGTACATACTACATGTTATATAAAATTATATCTTGCTAAAGCCTTTAAATGTTAAACATTTGAGTTATTTCACATACTGCTGAATTTTTATTTGAAATGCTAAGGTTTGGGCATTTAGACATGATAGGTACAACTTTTTGTCCCCCATATGAACTTTTACTTGGTTTGTGATTTGAGGGAACATTTTCACAGCTGGGGGAACATTTTCACAGCAAATTGATTTTCTGTTCAACAATTTCTACACATTTTTGTGACATTGACTGTAGTCCCCTTTGTTAGTCTGTGTACTTTAGAGAGAAAAATCCACAGAAACTCCATGTATAAGAGAGCATTTTATATAAAGGGTAAGTGCACATCAAGAAAACATCCCAACCCAGTGCTGCCCAAGCCCACAAGTCCAACATTAACTCATATGTCCAACACCAATCCACAAAGTCCTCCTCCATCTCACAAAACACACGCAATGATGCCGACTGCAGGAGAAAAGCCGAATCAGTGAACGTGTAAGCATCTCAGCGCTGGCAGGGGTCTCCACACGGCTGCTCCAGCACCCAGGGCTGCATTGGGGTAGGTCCATGCGGCTTCTCCTTGGGGATGTCTTGCAGGAAGTGAGCCTTGCCAGCTGAAGCAGGGAACTGGCTAGGGCAGCTGCACCCTAGGCCGACCATCACAAAGCAAGAGACCCGAGAACTAGAAAGGCTAGGCTCACTGAGCCATTTATCCCTCCGCCCTTCAATTAACCCCAAATGTGTTTATCGGCCATGGTTGGCACAATAAATGAACTCATCCCCACAATGTAACTCTTACCACTTCCTCCCTGTGTTTACTGTTTCCATTTACGTTCTTTCCTCTTTCTTCCTGCCTTCTGAGCGTTGTTAGGAGATGCCATCCCATGGCTCCAACTCAAAGCCACCCTGTGTACTACAAAACTCACAGCCACCCTGTGTACCACAAAACCAAGCCCTCCCCGTCCTGCACCATTGCCATGTTTGAGCCCGTTATTGCAGTCCACCTCGTTGAGGGTCTTCCTCGTTTTTAGTGACCCTTTACTTTAACAAGCATGATGTCCTTACCAGGGACGTGATGATAACATATCCAAAATATGTGACACAAGCTCCCACATCCTTCTAAGCATTCTAGCTGAACTTCCAAGTCACGTTTCCTTGTTCTGGCGAGCCATGGTACTTGGCTTTTCTTCTCCAACACCCTAACTCAGGTGATTCAATTGTCATGCAGTCTTTCTTATTCACTGTCCAACTTCCACCTGACTTGGATCAGGTACACATTAGTCTTCAAAGTGACATCTTTATTCTTTAACACTTGAAAAACGTCCCTTTTTGCACCAGATTTTCCCAGTGGGTGCCATGCACTCTTTGATTTCTTGACTGCTGCTTTGATGAGCGTTGGTTGTGGAAACAACATGAGATACTTGACAACTTTAACCTTTGCTCCATTTATCACCATGTCTGCTGGTCTAGTTGTGAGGTTTTTAATTTTCTGTACATTGAGTTATATAGATGAAGGCTGCCATCTTTGATTTTCATTAGCAAATGCTTCAAGCCCTCCCATTTCCAGCAAACAAGAACGTATCATCCACATATCACAGGTTATTAATAGTCCATCCCTTTATTCTGATGGTGGGCTCTTCTGGTAGTTCAGCTTCTGGGATTATTTGCTCATCATATATATTGAATAAGTCTGGTGAACAGATGAACCCTGGTACACACCTTTCCCGATTTTAAACCACACACCATTCCCATGTTGTGTTCAAACAACTAACTCTTGATTTGTGTACTGGTTCCACATGAGCACAGTGAAGTGTTCTGGATTCTCATTCCTCAAAATTCTATCAGTAGTTTGTTATAATCCACACAGTCAATCAATTCCTTTGCATAGTCAATAAGATGGAAGCATCTTTCTGATATTCTCTGCTTCAGCCACCTGATGTCAGCAGTGATATCCCTTGTTTCACCTCTTCTTACGAATCCAGCTTGAATTTCTGGTAGCTCACTGCTGATACATTGCTGGCACCATTTTTTTAATGATATTAAGAAAATTTTAATTGCATATGTCACTAGTGATATTGTTCGATGATTTCCACACACATTGCGTTATCTTTCTTTGGAATGTGCACATATATGGATCTCTATCAGTCATTGGTCCCAGGTAGCTTTTCTTCCGAATTTCTTGCTGTAGACTAAAGGGTGCTCCCAGTGCTTCCGCTTGTTGAAGCTCAAAGCTCTTCTTGAAATGCTCTCTCAATCCACGTGGGTTACACTCAAGGCCATGCTTGGCTCTCAATCCACGTGGGTTACACTCAAGGCCATATTTGGCTCTCCTAGGGTTGTTTTTGTTTTCTTCAGCTTTCATTTGTACTTAGGATTGAGCAATTGAAGGTCTGTTCCACAGTCAGCCCTTGGCCTTGTTTTAACTGTTGATAATGAGCTTTTCCATTATCTCTTGCCACAAATGTAATCATTAGATTCCTGTGTATACTACCTGACAAGGTCCATGTGTATAGTCTATTTATATTAGAAAATGTATTAGCAATTAAAAAGTTATGAGTCTTGCAGAATTTTGATACATAATCTCCAGCTCATTTCTGTCACTAAGATCTTATTTTCTAATTATTGATCCTTCCTCTTAAAGCCCTAGTGTCATAGTGGTTGCATGTTGGGCTGAGATCCACAAGGTTTATTGTTGGAAACCACCAGCTGCTCCACTGAAGATGAGATTTTCTATTCCCATTAAGAGTTCTATCTCAGAAAAAATAAAAAAGAGTTCTATCGCAAACTCACGGGGGCAGTTCTACCCTGTCCTATAGAGTCACAATGAGTTGGCATCAACTCTATGGCAGTGAGTTTGAATTTGGGTTTGGATCCTTTCTGTTTCCAACTTTCATATTCCAGTTACCTGTTATTATCAATGCATCTTGATTGCCTATATGATCAGTTTCAGAGTGAAGAAGTTGGTGGAATTCTTCAATGTCTTCTTCGTTGGCTTTAGTGGTTGGTGTATAAGTTTGAATAATTGTGTATTAACTAGACTTTCTTTGGGACATTTAGATATTATCCCATCACCGACAGCATTGTGCATCAAGATAGATTTTGACATCTTTTTGACGATGAATGCAACTCCTTTCCTTTTGACTTGTTCATGTCTTACGCAGTAAGATTCTGATTCAGAATGACCCATAGCTGTCCTTTCCAGCTGACTCGCCTAGAATCTTTTTTTTTTTTAACATTTTATTAGGGGCTCATACAACTGTTATCGCAATCCATACACACATCAATTGTGTAAAGCGCATTTGTACATCATTC
>NW_022103915.1:11236436-11263113 GCF_000313985.2 Echinops telfairi
CCGGAACTGTCAGTCCCGTTGTTTTTACCTCCAGATTGTTCATCCAGCCTGTCCTATCCAGACAGGCCTGCGTCACCTAGCATCTTTAAGCATTCTATTTCATGTTGACAACTTTCAATTTTCCAAGACTTGCCCTCTGTACATCCCATGTTCTGGTTATTGATGCATGTTTGCAGCTGTTTCTCCTCATTTTACGTCATGACCCATCAGCACATGAAGGTCACAAAAGCTTTGTTCCACATACTATATCTGACAGTGTTTCAGTGCTGCTCATAAGATTTTCAGTGGTTAATCTCTCAGAAGTGATGAGCCTTATTCCTTCTTCCTGGTCTGTTAGTAGCCTGGAAGCTCCTCTGAAAACCTGTCTTCTGTGGGCGAGTAGCCCTACCCTACCAATATTTGTCATATTGGTAGCATAGGTCCCAGCACCATAGCAACGCATAAGCCACCACAGTGCAGCAAGCTGACAACAAGTGGAAGCTGTGAGCTGTGTCCCTGGACACGTGCTGCCCTTGATCTCGTGTGGTCTGTTCTAGTGAGGTGTACGTCCCTGGTGTCACTGTTCAATAATTTTTAGAATTTACACAAGTCTGTAGCCTAGTTATGTATTTAACCTTGTTGCCTTTCAGATGAAAAGAGGCTTAATTAGTACTCCTCCATCAGATATGCTTCCTACAACGGAAGGCGGAAAGTCAAATGCCTGGCTACGGCAAAAAAATGCTGGCATATATGTTCGCCCGCGACTCTTCTCCCCCTATGTGGAAGAATCAAAGGTAATCAACCTTGTTAGAATACTAGCCTCCTTTATTACAGACCCTGTGCACAGCATTTTTTATTGTGGTGTGTAAAATATTTGGAAATAGCCTAAGCAACTACCAAAATGGAAAGTGGAAGTAAATCCTTGTTTGACCTCTAACAGAATAGTTTGGGAAATGTTGAATTACCAAATGTTTTTAAAGCTTAGGTCATGTTAAAATACATTTTTATGTTTTTCTCATTGTGGTTACCTTGCAGATTGTTAACTTAGGGGGAAATGTCTCTGTTTACCACATGATTTTAAGTATTCTGTGGTGTTGGTGATTGGGAAAATGAGAACGCATTTTGTCAGCTTTAGTAATCGTAAAGAGAAGCAGGACTTCCTGAAACCTGTTTTTATAACGGCTGTATCTTGAGAATTGTGCTTGGTTTTGAAATAAGTCTTGAAATTAAGACAAAAATGGAGGCTTGTTATAACATAAGGAATTTGCTAAGAAAATATAATAGGGAAATGAAATTCTGTTTTTATTAGATTCTTACATAGAAACTGACCAGTCTTTGGAAGTCAGAAATAATTGACTTTTCCAAAACAAAAATACAAAACAATTTGATGTAGAATTAAATTTAAAATTCCTAATTTTGTCAAGAGTTTCTAGTTTAATATATTTGACCTTTTTCTCCCCTCCACCCCCTCCAAAAAAATAAATAAATAAAAAGAGTCACTGCTGAGGTTGCTTATGTACAACCGAGTACCTCTTTGGGAGCTGGTGCCTTGGTTTAAGGTTTCATGGGACCTCCAGTTAATTGGCCTTAATAAGTGTTCAGTGCTTCTGTTCTTACCTTCTAAGTTTGTTGCATAGTGCTCCGGGACTTAAAAATGTACAAGTGGCCACCCAAAGCACAGTTGGAGTCGATTCACCTGAAACAGTCGAAGAAGGAGAGTCAGAAATAGGGAGAGATAGAATGTGTGGCTGATTACCTCCATGAACAACTCCCTTTTTTGACATGAGACCAAAACTGAATGGTGCCCTGTTACTATCATTGAACATTTTGAATAAAAAATTCCATAGGAAAATCCTGGTGAAAAGATGAGGAACAAAGCACCAGATTCTAGATTTTATGCAGTCACGGAGGGTAGATGATTCCCCCGAACACCTCATAACACCAAACAATAAGTTAACCAGTAAAAAAAAAAAAAAAGTCTGCCTTGAATATGATGCTTTCAGAATGATCTCAAGTGCAATCAAATTAATAACAGCAACTCAAAAGAATAAATAGGAACCTTAGAAGTCAGGGAGTTTATGTTCAAGGGATAATAACTTAGAAAAGGAAAGAGAGTTACTAAACTCAACGAATGTAAAGAAGCCTGGTTTCTAACTAGTAACAAGAAGGCTTCTAAAGACTCCTGAAAAGAAAATTAACAACAGATGATGAGTATTTTGAAGTTCTCTTAATCTGTGAAAGGATTTGAGGCAAGTTTACCCTATTTAATTGAATAGGTATTTAACTCTTACTGCGTAGTTGGCATTTTAAATAATTCTAAAACTAATAAGAGAAAAACCAGAATGGTTGTGTGTGGCCTTCCTGAAATAGATTCAATACCCCATCACTCAGACAGCTGGAGGCCTTCCCAGAAGGTTGATGGGGTGTTGAAAGGCCTGTTTAGCTTTCTTCTCCTTTGTCTTCAAATGGGACTATGGAAAGCTAGTCAGACAGTCTTCAGTGGAAGAGCCGTATTTCTCAGATGGCTCTGCCCTTACCCATGTAGGTGAACCTCCGTCCCCAATGAGTGTGAACAGTGTTGGTACATTGTTTAAATTTGACCGTTCTGGGATTTGTTTCATAGGTTTGGCTGGGACTAATTTAACAAAATTTAGTTCATTTAAAAGTCGCTAATTTAATGTTACTCTTGTATTTTGAGCATTTTCCTACATGATCTGATTTTAACACATGTACACATTGCCGTTTTTGTAATATTTTTGTGTATAATTTATTTCTGATAAATACCCCTCCCATCAAATTTCAAATCCATTGATTAAAAGTGAATTTTTCAGAGTATTGTTTCTTTTCAAAGATGCTCCAAATCATTATAAAGATTTTTTTTTAATGAAAACGTAGAAGTACTTTCTGCCTTCCCCACTAATTTTTGACCTTGTAAACTTGAGGCAGTAAACAAACGCTCGTTCTATATGATGAAGGCAATCGACTGACTTAACTCTGTTAATACTGACTTATTGTTTCAGTCAGTGCTAGATGAGATGATGGTGGAACAAACCGATCTTGTGCGCTTGCGAATGGTTAGAATGTCCAATGTACCCGACACACTGTATATGGTCAGTAACGCTGTGCCCCAGTGTTGTCACATGATCAGCCACCAGCAGATCAGCAGTAACCAGTCAAGCCCTCCATCAGTTGTAGCCAATGAAATTCCAGGTAAGGCCGTAGCTTTTCATCAGCTGTTTATATTTGCATGAATAACATTACCTTTTTTTGTGATTGCTCATTATGCCTTTTTCTCTGCTTTTCCAAGCCAAGAGTTTTGTTTTATAATTTGTGTTACATTAACAAATGCATGTGGTTCTTCAGTTCAGAGCAGTTTTTCAACCCAGTCTCTAGTGACATAACCAAAACCCATCAGCTTCAAGTAGATCTGACTCTTAACTACCCTGTGGAGCCAAGGTAGAGCTAACTGCACCTTCCTATCTCTAAAGCAGTCAGACTCTCACATCTCGAATTGCAAACTCTGGGTTGGTAGCCACCCCTGGGTCACTAGGGCTCGCAGTAGCCTTTGTTGATGTTGTTAGTTGCCGTTGAGTCAGTTCTGACTCACAGCAGCCTGTGTACAACAGCCAAACCCACCTGCTGCTGCGCCACCCTCACGATGATTATGTTTGTGCCCGTTGTTGCGGCCAGTGTCAGTCCATCTCATGAGGGTTTTCCTCTCTTTCTTTGACCCTGCAAGGAGCTCTGGTGGTGTAATGGTTAGCTTGGGGCTGCAATCCACATGGTTGGCAGTTCTAAAGCTCCAGCAGCTCCGAGGGAGACAGACTGGGCTTCCCAGTCACATAAAAAGTTACCGTCTCAGAAACCCACAGGGGACACTATAAGTCAGCATTGACTCGATGGCAGTGAGTGTGGGGTTTTGTTTTTGACCCTTTAGTTTACCAATGAATGATATACCCTTTTCTAGAGGCGTGCCCTCCTGATAACATGACCAAAGTACCTGAGAACATTCTGTTGTACTTTCAAGACATATATGTCTTTTCTTCTGGCAGTTCATGGTACTTTCAGTGTTCCTCTCTAGCACCATAATCCAAATGTATCGATTCTTGGGTCCTCAATTGTTGTCCAACTTCCACATGCATCAGCATATATAAGGTGATTAAAAATACCATGACTTGAGTCAGACACACCTTTGGCTCTCAAAATGATGGCTTTGCTCTTGGATACTTTAAAGATATCCCTTCACCCAGATTTGCTCAATGCAGTACATTGTTTGAGTTCTTGACATTTCCTTCTATGGATGTTAATTGTGGGTCGGAGTAACATGAAATCTTTAAAAGCGTCAATCTTTTCTCCATTTACCATGATCTCCTCTGTTGGTCCAATTGTCAGGATTTCTATTTGTTTGTTTGTTTAAATCATTTTATTGGGGGCTCGTACAGCTCTTATCACAATCCATCCATCCATCCATTGTGTCAAGCACATTTGTACATGTGTTGCCACCATCATTTTCAAAGCATTTTCTTTCTACTTGAGCGGTTGGTATCAGCTCATTTTCCCCCCTCCCCTGTTTGTTTGTTTTTTACATTGAGTTGTAATCTGTATTAATGCTGAAAGTTGTAGTCGTGGGTCTTCATCAGCAAATGCCGCAAGCCCTCTTCAGTAAGACAGTTGGTGGCTCCTGTATCTCGCTGGCTCTTACATGAGCCTTCCTCCAGATTATTTGCTCACAATACAAATAAAGTTAGTATGGTGAAAGAACACCACCCTGGCACACCTTTCCTGATTTTAAGCCATGCAGTAAGCCCTGTCGTTTTGTTGGACACACAGCGGAGCTGAGTGTCTGGAATTCCTATCCTTTCAGCCAACTTACACTTGACATCAGCAGTGATGTCCCTCGTTTCATCTTTTTCTGAATCCAGCCAGAAACTCTGACATCTCCCTGTCAATAGCCTGCTGCAACCATTGTTGAATGGTCTGCAAAGTTTTACCTCTGTGTGATATTAATGATATTTTTCCATCATTTCCACACTTAATTAGGCCGTTTTTGTTTGTGATAGGCACAAGTATGGATCTCTTCTCGTTGACCAGGTAGTTGTCTTCTTGATTTCTTGGTAGAGACTAAAGAGTGTTTCCAGTGCTTCTCAGCTCCTTGGGACGCTTTCATTGGAAGTCCATGCATTCCCGAAGCCTCGTGTTGGCCGAGATCTTCTCTCTTCAGCTTCCCCTTCTCTCTTCAGGAGCACTAGCGCTGATCACCTGCGGCCTTTTGAAATGGTCAGATAGTCACCAGCTCTTTGGGTCCACTGGTTGTATTCCTTCCATCTTCTTTTAATGCCTCTTCCATCAATCAAGCAATGATTTGCACACAGACGTCTTCTTGAGATGGCCTCTCAATCAGAGGGGATGTACTGAAGGTTGTCTTTTGACACTTAGGGACTTGGATTTTTTTTTTCCTTAAGCTTTAACCTGAACTTGTATATGAGCAATTGATAGTCTGTTCCATACTCAGCCCCTGGCCTTGCTTTAGCTCATGATACTGAACTGTTCCGTTGTCTCTTCCCACAGATGTAGTTAGTCACTTTGATACCTGTGTGTGTTCCATTGGGGAAGGTCCATGTGCAAAGTAAAAGTATCTGCAATGAAGACATCGTTGGTCTCACAAAATCCTACCATGAGATCCCAGCTGCATTATCACCACCAAAGTTGTACTTCCTTCCTCTTTGTTTCCAACTTTTCCACCCGAGTCACCAGTAATTACCCTTGCATCTTAACTGCAAGTTTGATCAATTTCAGGCGGAAGTTGGTGGAACGCTCCAATTTCTTCACTAGCTTTAGTAGTCAGTATGAAAATTTGAATAACAGTTCTATGGATGGTTCACACACAACATTTTACTTCAAAATGTTGTTGTTAGGTGGCAACCCTTGGCGACTTGATGCCACATGACAGATGGACACACTGCCTGGTCACGTACCCGCCTCACAGCTCTTCCTGAGCTTGAGCTTCCTGTGCATGGTCTGTCGAGATCATGACAGATCTTTAATGTTCCCTTTAACAATGAGTACAGCATCATTCCTCTTAAACTTGTCATTCTTTGCATAATAAGTCCTATGATTGCCCCACTCAAAATGGCCAACCCCAGCCCATTTGAGCTCACTAAGGCCTAGGCCATCAGTCTATGCACTGTATTTCTTTATCGGTGACTTCTAATTTTTCTAGTTTCAGACTTCATACATTCCAAGTTGCAATTATTAATGGATGCTTGTAGCCATTTCTTCTAATTCTGAGTTGTGTCGGATCAACAAATGAAGGTCTAAAAGCTATGCTCCACCCACATTATGAAAGGCAGCACGGCTTTGGGGAGGCAGCTCTTCCCTGGTTGAATTGTGAGTCCTTCCCACCTGTGGGCTCATCATCTGGCCCTTCATCAGCCACTGTTACATAGCGAGCAGCTTAACTTCCGGCAGCTTAACTTCCGGCGGCTAATCCACCTCTTCCTTCTTCCTCGTCTGCTAAAATGTATCCACATTGGGTGACCCTGCTGATATTTGAAATACCAATGGCCTAGCTTCCAATATCACAGCTACACACAAAGCATCACAGTGCAGTAAACTTACAGTCAAGTGGAGAAGATTCAGGCTGTAGGATTAGGAAGAGCCGTTTGTGGGGGATGTCCAGCAGGGTCTCTTACTTACTTACTAGCTGCCCTCCCTAGTGACAACTAGAAATGTTCCTAGATAATTCCAGTTATGCCCTGTTGAGCATTACTGGTTTAGAAAAATCAAGAGTTATGATTTTGTTTTATCATTGTAGGATATTTCTTAAAGGACCCACTGAGAAGGTGATAATGAATATATAACTCAGTCAGGTACTTTGAATTGACATGGGCCTCAAAAACTGAGATGCCTGTTGGTTTCCTGGTTTCCCAAGGTCGCTCTGGGGAGTTCGCTGTAGTCTCAGCCTCTGTCATTACTCTGGGGCACTTGTCCCCTGCTGTGCCCTAAGCTTTCTGAGCAGAGGAGACCCCAGCGTCAGTTTCTAAAGTTTCTAAATCCTCACAATTGCATTATGTGTGAGCCCATCGTTGCAGCCATGTGCCAGTCTATCTAAGGAGGGGCTGCTGCTTTCTCACGGCCGCCTTCTTTACCGAGCACGGTGGCTCTACCTCTCCGCTCTCCTGGCAGACCGTGGTATGTTCAGAGTTCTAGCTTTCCCAATTACCAGTACAAGGTTGAAAATAAAAATCAACACACCATTTATTTTCTGCCTTCCAATTTATCTTCCAATTAAGAATAAGTAAAAGACATACTAGAACTTTTCATTGAACCACATGCATTTTAATCAGAGACTAATCTTTTTTTTTCCAAATCATTTTATTGGGGGCTCGCACAACTCTTACCACCATCCATCCATCCATTGTGTTAAGCACAGTTGTATATTGAGACTGATGTCTTTGATCCGTTGTTCCTTCCCACATTTGGCCCCCTACGTGTATACTTCAAATATGAAAAATAATAGGAAAAGTTGTACTTTAGAAAACTTGTGCAGATTTTGTAATTTTGATTTGCATTGTTTTCATGGGCTTGAGGTTAATACATTGACTATTAGCATAATTTATCTTTAGAACAGAATCTCAAAACCCAAAGATGCTCACAGTGCAGCTTGCTGAAAAAAGCCTTGTCTTCTTGTAGTTGTGAGGACGACGTGGCCTGCTCTGCTGCCCTCTTGTGGCCTTCGCTCTTCTTTGCCGCTGCACCTCAGTACAGGCTGCAGAGCTCCGGCTGATAACCTAGTCCTACCTCCTGATCTGTGTGGCTTTGCAAAGCTGCTTGCCTCCCTCAGCGTTCATGTCCTCATCTTAGAAAGGGTGATTGTATCTTCTTTCTAGAGCTGTTGTGAGCACTTGAAGAAGCACCGAGTTGTTTGCCTGTGCAGTAAGAGCTTAGACAGTGGTGTCCCTTCTACCCAAAATGAACCATCACCACGCCAGTCAGCCTACCCAGCCAAAATCTCTAGGCTCCGACCCCTTCTTCAGCCCTGCTATTAGAAGCCTCAGTGCCACCTGCGGGGTTGTCAGGTGGTGACTGCCTCTGCACTGGTGTCCTGCCTCTACTCTTACTCCTAGTCTGGTCTCTACTCCAGAGATCGGCAAACTGCTTGTGTCAGGGCCAAACAGTACAGACTGCCGGCCTTGCGCTCAATACAGTCTCTAGCTCGTCCACTCAGCCCTGCCACTGTCGGTGGGAGACAGCCAGCGACAGTAGTGACACCATTTTAAACTCCTCTTCCAGACACCGTGTTGTTGTTGTCACTGGGTGCCATCCAGTTGATCCCCCTCCTGGGCTCAGTAGAATGACACGCTGGCCAGTCCATAATTGTGCTGGGCTGGAACCCATGTGGCAGCCACCATGCCAGTCCAACGAACTGACGCTCTTGCTCTTTTTCACTCTGCCCCTGCCCCTCTTTCTCTGTTAACACTCTTCCTCCTTGGACGTAGGAACCCCACACTGAAGCTCCACTGTCTACGTGTCCCTTGCTCTCCCACTGAACACATCCATCTTGCGTGCTCTGTCTGGCTGCTTTCTTCTCATCAGAGTGCACTCTGTCCCCGCCGCCTCGCAGAGCCTTTCCTGATGCCCTCTGGGCTGGGCAGAGTCAGTGCCATGCTGCCCAACCCCCTGGGGGACAGGGACCACGCTTTGCTCTGCCGACTCAGGGCCAGCTCCCCACACAGCCGACTCAGACGTGTCTTTGAATAAAGGAATGACTCCTATAAAGCCTCACAGTGACAAGGGGGCCAAGTTTATGTTAGTGGAGGGGCTCCCTGAGAAAAGGAGGCGGGAAGAGGAGGTGCGCAGCTCCGAGAATGTAAGGAGTGTCGGGAAAATGTCCATGTGGAAACAGTTGAACTGGTGGATATTGTCAACAACATAATAATTTATTTTTTAATCAGATGCACACAAATTATCAAGTTGCCAAGAAATTAAAATACTTTCATAATTATTGTAAGCGATTCTGATGCGAAACACATGCTAGTTAAAACTGTTCTGTGCTCTCGGGTGGGCTTGTGTAACGTCTGTGTCTTGCCTGCTCTGGCTGGCTCCGTGTAGTCCCTCGGCTGCTCACGATGAAGGACATGGTCAGGCGCCTGCAGGAGCTCCGGCACACCGAGCAGGTGCAGCGGGCCTACGCACTGAACTGCGGGGAGGGCGCCACCGTCAGCTACGAGATCCAGATCCGCGTGTTGAGGGAGTTTGGGCTAGCAGACGCCGCCGCAGAGCTCTTGCAGGTAGGGAGCAGCGCTGTGCGGGGTGGAAACAGGGCCCTCAGTCATTCCTCAGGAGCGTTGAGTCCTTCGGAGCAGCCTGTTGGGGGTGTTCTGGCTCTGCTGCTCGCTAGCTGGTGAACTCAGAGCAGGTTGCCTAACCACTCTGAGCCTCAGTCTCCTTACCTCTAAAATAGACTGTTGAGAAGAGAAGTATGTTCAACAGCTGTGCGTCTGGTGTCCACGTGTAAGAAACCTGTAAATGGTGACTGCTGTAAGTGCCACGGGAGAAGTAGAAAATTCTCACCCCCCAGCTTGCTCCCTGCTCCCATTTTGGGCCTCCCACCATACTAAGAGAACTTCCAGATGCCTCTTTTTTACTTTCTGGCCGCCTCCTCCCATCCCACACCAGAAATTTGGGTCAGTGGGGGCTCAAACCATGGAAGCACGAGAATCAAGGAATATGTGTTGTTGTTGTTGTTTAGGTGTTTCTACCTGGGGCCTGCCCCCACCCCCCACCAAAAAACAAGAACACTTCTTTCTAATAATTATGAGATGCAAAGGCAATAACATGGATTGACAATTAAAATGGAATTTTTTAAGTCTAGTCAGGAAGTAATAATCAAGCTTAGTCACTTTAGATGTGTAAGGAATATTGTTAACTTGTCTTTATTTCAGACAGAATTTTGTCAGACTGTTTTAGGAGGATCCTTGGTTTTTTACCTTTTCTCCCTTTGCTGTTTAATGTTCATTTTATTTTTTAGGGAAGGTATATTTGACTAAGGCTCTAACATTTGTTTTACAGTAGCATCTAATCTGGCAGGAGATCACTGACGTGCTTGCTAGTGATCAAGGGTAGTTTTCCTTCGACTCCTGACTAGGGAAACCACACTCTGTCCTCGTGCTGTGCGCGGTTCTCAGTAACCACGTAAGTCTGTCAGCACCTACAGCCCCATCTCAGAAATCTGCTAATTTTATTTATTCACTTATTTCATCTTTCTTAGAATCCTCACAAGTTTTTTCCTGATGAACGTTTTGGGGATGAGAGTCCACTCTTGACAGTGAAACAGCCTGGGCGATGTCGGGTTAACAGCACCCCAACTGCAGAGACCATGTTTACAGATCTGGACTCTTTTGTGGCCTTCCATCCACCTCTGCCCCCTCCTCCACCTCCATACCACCCCCCTGCCACCCCAATCCATAACCAACTCAAAGTGGGCTGGAAACAAAGACCCCCCAGTCAGCATCCTTCCAGGTCGTTTTCCTACCCCTGCAACCATTCACTGTTGCGCCCCAGAGCACCTCCTAAAGCTCCCCCGCCTCCGGTCTACTTGCCGAGTGCCAAAGCAGTGCCCCCCGACTGTACGAGCCCTGCGGGGCTGGCGCGGCCACCCGTGGCGGCTGCTGCAGCTGCTGCTGCCTCGGCATCGAGGACGTCTGAGAAACAAGTGGTAAGTCATCGCTTCATTGTTGCTGTGCGGCCGGCTTCATGGCCACTGGTGTGTGTGTGTCCCTTGTTACAGCCGTGTCTGTCACTTGCTCTCACTGACCCTCAGCTTTGCTTCACGGATGTCCTGCCCGGGGACGTGTCAGAATGAGCCCATGGATGTGCAGTGTGGCTGCGCTGCTTTCGCTGCCCTCTTTCTTTGATGTCCGGATCTCACATGGACGTGAGCCGTTTGGTAAATTTTATGTGAGAGTAAATGCAACTCCTTTGGCCCCTCATCCCCTGGGTTTCAGCAGAGCCCGGAAAGTGAGCGGCCTTGACACACTGAAAGCATACCCTTGAGAGAGACTGGACGTCAGAGAGACTGGGGGGGTTGCCGGCGGAGCTGCCTTCGTTTAACTTCTTACGAGCACACAACAGCAACGACAGGCGGCATAAATGGAGGTGCCAGTGTCATGCCGCCTGCTCACATCCATGCCTGGAGTCTGTGCCCGCGTGCTAGTCTGCTCTCTAGAAGTTACTTCACGGAATGAATTCATGGGACAGAGGGGGCTTTTTAGGCCAAGTAAGCCATCTGTAAAGTAGAAGGGCAGTGAAGAAGAGAAGGCCCCTTCACGTGGCTGCAGCAGTGGTGAGGATAGCAAGGGGCCAGGCAGGGCTTCATTCTGCTGTTAGAAGAGTTGCTATGAGTAGAGCCCACTCAACAGCACCTAACAGCCACGATCATCCTGACAGCCTAAGAGTCCCCATTCAGAAAAGGAGCAGGGAGCTCATGTCCATCTCCTTCAGAGCACTGGTGGAGCCCTGGGTCACACAGCCAGTGCTGGGATAGAGTAATTCAAGAGAAAATTTCATACCCCGTTTTATACGGTATTAGAGGTGGAATTCTGCTCTATATAATAGATCTGGCAGATACACGGACTTTAAGACTTCCTATGTTGTTTGACATGCTCGGCATATCTTAAACTGAAATAACTCAAAAAATGTCAAGCCTCAAGTTGTGATCTTAAAAGATTCTATGGGCCTTTAGGATGGATTACGACTACCAAAATCTTCACAACTGAACCAATAGATAACATCATTAAAAATGGAGAAAAGGTTGAAGTTGTCAAGGATTTTGTCTTGGACCCACAATTAATGTTCATGGAAGCAGCAGTGGAGAGATCAAAAGAAGTGTTGCCTTGGGTAACATTGCTGTACAAAACCTGTTTTAAGAATATTGCAAAGCAAGGATGTTACTAAGGACCAAGGCGCACTGAACACTTGGAGACATCCTCAGTGTCTCTAGCCGTCAGAGAATGATGAGGTCACAGTTCATTAATGTGGTGAAAATGCTACATGGTAACCTAAAATGGTGATGAAAGACTAAATTAAATGATAGAATAATGTATACATGAAATGTTACAGACTAATGGACACACAGGGAAACCAGGGAAAGCAATAACCTTGAACTCTCTCAACATGTTGGCACTGGTTCTCTGGGGAGTGCTGGTGGTGGCTTCCTTTTGTTTTTAAGAAGCACGTGCAGCCCCGAAAACGATTGCTCCGAGCTCATCTGTAAGCCAAAAGCATGCCTGCATTCATAAACTCCAACGAGAGTTTCACATTAGCGGTTAAAAAAAAAAGGACTTCCTAACGTGATGCGGTGCGTGTGAACTTTATATGGGATCTAATGACCTGACCACAGCGGCATGAAATCCACCATATGTACTGTAGAGGGTAGGGCGAGGAACTCCACCAGGGAGGTAGGGGTGATGGCAATCAATGTCCCTGGGTTATAGGAACAATCCATGCAATTAACTATGTTCTGCCATGTATAATCTAAACAAATTTTTTAGTTTTTTTTTTTTAAGACAAAGCAGATAACAGAACTGTAAAAAAAAAAAAAAAGTAGATGCATACTGCATTTAGAATCAGACACCATCCAATCAGAGTTCGCTATTTTCACCAAGAGGCGAGGTTCCTGGGCCTCTGTCCGTTAATGCCCCTGCCTTTTCCCTTTGCAGTGTACGCAGCCCGTGCTGAATGACCTGGTGCCCGACATCGCCATGGGCGTGTCTACAATGTCGCTCAAGGACAGGCGACTTCCGGAGCTTGCAGCGGACACCGAGCTCAGCCAGTCCCTCTCCCACGCCGCGCCGGGGCCGCCCCAGCACCTGGCGTGTGTGCCACAGAGGCACGCGCACACTGCTCAAAAGAAACACACACTGGAAGGGAAAACCGAGCCGAGAGAAAACCCGCAGGAATACCCAGATTTCTATGACTTCTCCAGTGCTGCCTGCAGACCTGCGACCCCTGCTCCCGGCCGGCGGAGCCCTCCCCCGCCACCAGGTGGACATCAGGGCCCCGATTTGTACAGCCACAGTAAGGCGTCAGCAGGTGGCTTAAAGTCCACCTACCTACCTGGGCAGCCCTCTCCACAAAAACAGGAAGCAGCCAGGCGAGAGTACCCACTGCCCCCCGACGGGCCTCTCCACAAACAGCCCAGTGAGGCCATCCGCCTGGACGTCGTCCATCAGCCGCTCCAGCGCTCCGCCTTCCCCGTCACAGTCCCGGAAAACACTGCTCATGGCCCTGCCCACATCCGGGGCCAGGCGGCAGGAGAAACCGACTTGACTTTTGGGCTGACCTCTAACAGACCTTCCCACCCGGTGTGCAGCTCAGAAACGCCAGGAGAAAGGCCTGGCAGGAGACTGGCTGACAGTGAGCCCCTGGGCCATGGAGCCCAGAGAACCCCGGACTTGGAGAGAGAGGATTCTGGAAGCAGAGGAAGGAGGTCCCCAAACAAGCCTGACTTCCTCTACAAGAAGTCCGCCCTGTGAGCACGGCTTCACATCTTGTGCCTGAGACGTGAGGCCCCCAGTGACCATGTGACCTAGCAGCTTACAGACCAGTTGATGGTTGCCCGCTGAAACAGCTGGATACCCGAGACCCTGTCCTCGGTGTGTACAAATGTTGGTGGACGTGGCGCGCTAAGAGGGTGGCTTTGGATGCCGCCCCTGTCGATTCTGCGCGGGGACGTTGGCTCGGGGAAGTGTATTTCAGAGCAAGCAAGCTGGCACTTTCTTTCCTCTGGACAAGTGATGGGATTTTTTTGCACTTGTACAATTATTTTATCTATATTGGTTTTTATATCCGTATGCTAAACTTTATTGCCACATTTAAAGGACCGTATTTTCGTACTTTTTTGCATTTTACTTTTCATCTACCAACTGCGCTGTGCACTGGAGTGCACACTAAGATGTATTTTCTTATGAAATAGTTCTGTGTTTATTTTTTAATTATAGAAATTCCAAAGAACAGCACATCAAAATCCCCCTGTTTAGTAATGCTTTTGGTTTCTGAACTCTTCCATGACTCCAGTGTCTGTCCTCTCTAATCCGGCTCTGGGCTAGTCGCCACCCCTCCAGCAGCGGGCCGCCTGCTCGGGGGCTGAGGCTGTTCTGTTTCCATCAGAGCCCCAGAAGAACAGCCTCTGTGTCCCGCCACACTCCGGTGGACACGTGGCCTCTGCACCAGCACCCAGAGGGTGCCACTGCAGGAGGGTGCCACATGGGAGCGGCGTGCCACCTCTGTGAGCAGACCGGCTGCCGGCCACCTTCCGTCCCCTTGCTCTGTGGGGGAAAAACAAAAGGGCTTCAGTCTTACGGTGTCAGTGGGTGTTTGTTAGCGTGTGTTTTCTTACAGGTGTCTTTCAAAGTCTGTCTGAACTTTGGCGTCCTATAAAAAGTTGTTGTATAATGCTTTGTCACCAAAAGAGAAGAGAAAAAACACACACACAACTTTTCTCCAGTTAAACACTACATGTCCTACTTGAACTTCACAGGGGACGCTGGTGCGGGCCTTTCTCTGAACCAGTGCGGCACTGCGGGGAGATGGGAGGCCCTCTCCCTTGGAAGGCCATTGTTTCTTGTTCTGACTCTCCAGTGTAAATATGCCCCTATTTGGGTTTGTCAATCCCGTCAGCACTCTCTGGGCCTTCCCTTTGTGCTTGTGCAAGCACACCCCCCACCCCACCCCCACCCCCCGTGGCTCTCTGAACATCCCCAAGTGCAAAGGGGATCTGGGAAGCTCTTCGAAGTACGTGTATATTTGTGTAACTACAAGTCACTCACACTCACGCTAAACTATGCAGGGCTCGGGAGCCTTCACAAGCTACATATAAACGAATTACATGCACTTTTCAGTAAGTGGGTTTCTATTGGGTGTCAACAACTCTAATTTCTCCCAAAACTAGTTTCTTAACAATCTCTTCCTACTTGACCCTGTGGATATACACTCAGGAATAATCGGACGGTTTAAGAAATCCAAACATTCGGCAGTCTCAAAGGTGGAACCACAGTGGCCAGCTGTCCACTGCGACCGGCACATTCATTGATGCAGGTGATCCGACCCCTTCTGTGAAGAGAGGAAACACCGGGCTCTGTTTTCATGGGGGTGGGGGTGGGGGGGTGGTCTAGCCGTGTCTTTGGAAGCTCTGTTTCTATCTGTTCTCACAGGCAGTTGTCAATCCCCCACCCTAGCCCTTTGTGGACATGAATTATGTTTGTTGGTAGTTTGTTTTGTTTTTTTAACATGACCTGGTTTATTTAGTGTTAGACCAGAGCTATTGACCCCACACATCCTGGGCCTAAGAACTCATTCAATACTCTTTTATGTTCCTACAGTATAGTTATGAAAAACAAGGGTCCTTGTCCATAATGTGAGTTAATTTGTGACATTTGCATTTAAGAGTTTAGTGGTGCATGTGGCTACTCTGTGGCTAGCAGGTGAACAGGTGTCCTCTGGGTGGTAAACTGGGTGCTCGTGGACTTGTGGCTGCAGCTGTGGAGTGAATGGTCTTTAGAGGGTGAGCTGAATGGTGACGTGCCTCTGGCTTTTGGACCCCTCAGTCGGTCACACCCTCCTCCTGCTAAGGTCGATGTGTCTCAGCGCGCTTGCGCTCAGAATGCAGCTGTTGGCGCGGGAAGCAGCAGCCAGGCCACAGGACCTGGTGTGGAAATGGAATGAGAACCCAGTCACAGAGATGCCCCATCTCCCGTTGAGCCCACCCAACAATCAGGCCGCTCCGACAATCACCACTCTCGCCCGGCCAGTGTGGAGGGAGGTTCAGGAACTGTCCCGTGGATCCCAGGCGGGGAGAGACTCCAGTTTCCTAAAGAGGCCGGCTGGTGGTTTGCTTACGTTTCCGTTGTAGTTGTACGATTGTGTTGACCAGCTTAAATTGTCTCCTGGTGAAAATTGCTGAAGTGTGGTTAAAATGTTCCATGTAGCCCCCCCACCTCACATGCCCCTTTGGGTGGCTTCTGGGCGCCTACCCCCTGACCTCAGCTAGCCTGACCTCTCAGTACAGTTGGTTGGGATGACCGGTGCTGAGAGCTCTGGGTCTCTGTCTGCTCTCGCTGAGCCATTTCCTAACCTCAGCGTGCGTTTCTGGAAAAACCGTGCCTGGCTGCCTGGCGCCAGTCTTGGGGTGTGCTGTAGAAGTACTGACAGGAGACAACACAGCCTGGCCGCAGAGAGCAGGGCCAGCTTAGGCCAGGCGGGTCTCCTCCTGATGTTTAATTGACCTTGGGTGGGAGGAGGCCTCCGTGAAATGCTTGCAGGGTACACTCTGCACCTTTGCAGCATTCATGTTTTTCATCTTGGGACTGAATGCAAAGGGAAAGGCTTGTTGTTTGCCTTTTTAAAACGTATTGGATTGACTTTCAGCTTTCTTTAGTTAGCACAGCAGCAATGGGTGCTAGTCCCAGTTCTGCAGCCGTTTCCTCTGTCCACAGTCCTTTCCTCTCAACCCACGTCACCGATCACCTTGCCAAACGGATGGCCGCACGCCCTGCTAGAAGGCGCCCTCCCTTCTCCATCCAGGAACGGTGTTTCCCAAATGTGCCCTTCCGAAGTCCCTCAGCTTGCAGTGGCTGTTTTGTAATGGCCTCGTTGGCAGGTCGTGGATCCCTTTTCCTTTTCCCTCCTGAAAGCCCTGAGATTGTGTGCCCACCTCCCATATTCTGCATCCTGTGATCGTGTGGCCCTTTCTGTAGGAGGGTCTTTCCAAGCGCATGTCTGGAACATACCCTCTGTGTGTGTGTGCGTGTTTTTTCAAAGTGGTCAGAGGGCTCTGGATGCTCTGTGTGGGCCTCTGGGCTGCGTGGGCAGGTGGCACAGAACCCTGCCCGGGCGAGGGGCTGGAAGGCTGGGGTCCCTAGCGCCCCCATGCTATGTTCAGCACGTCTGCCCCGCAGCCCGGTGGTCCCGCCACAGCACTGCATCTCGTGGTTGTGCTGTTACTGGTATAAAGTCAAGTGCCTTCAATGCTAAAGGCTCAGCAATTTTTCTTACACCGATTTCATGTCCTATGCAAGTGTTTTCTACAACCTGCATAACCAGTACTTTGTAAAACTTGTTTACGCTTCAATTGTACATAGTGTTTTTTAAAGAAATAGATCGTATTTTTATTTAGGTACCTCCAAACTTGAACTCGTCTGTGGGGAGCGTTGTCAAACGAGACATTTCTCTTTTGAGCACCAGGACAGTGGGACAGGTTTTCACTGGTTCTATTTTTCTACTGTTACTGATAAGCATGTAACACTGACTTGATCCTCCATCTAGTTGGCATTTCAAATAAATGGCTTGTATAGAACCTGTGTGTTGGGTGCCGTCTGTTTGAGCAGCGAGACAGGCCCCCTTCGTCAGCAGACAAGGCTGTTCCCCTTGGGGAGAGCTGCGTGCAGGGGTGGGGGGCTCCTGGCCCATTCTCAGCTCCACTTCTAGAATCTCCATCCTGCAGAGGGCGCCGTTTTCATTGCGGTCCTTATGGAAATCACTGACACGGGGCCTTTTCTGAAAGATTCCTTGGACACATTTGACCAGAAAGCTGCCTCCCCGTACAGGGGTCTGCAGGAGGCAGCCAGCCTCCCAACACAGAGCGAGCAGCCGGAGTGGGTGAGAGAGACCCAGCTGCCCCTCCAGAGGACCCGGCCTGATGGTCACAGGCCGCCACAGGTTGGAGACCCGAGTCTCAGGGCCTGAACGTTTGTTTCAGTAGAAGGCTCCCTGTGAGTATCCAGCCGGAAAGGGGAAGTGGGGTGCCAATGTAGAGTCAGGGGAGAAGGGAGAAGATGCAAAATCGAAAGTGCCCTGGCTCCCACGCCACGGCCCAGTGCGCCTGGTCTCTACGCTGCGACCTCCTTGTTTAACTGGAAGCTCGGGGGAAACAACCTAAGGTTTTTGTGTGTGAGCTGCTGAAAAACCTGGAAAAGAAAACAGCTCTTCCCTCTGGGTTTTCCGATCATCCCGAAGAGGCTGGAATCCCAGGTAGCACCTCTCCCCTGGTTAAGCCCTGCCTCTGCCCAGAGCGACTTCCAGAGGTTTCTGCAGTCCATTCTCTTCCGAGTCTGGTACACACGCGCAGCAGGCAAAACAGGCTCTCCCACTTCACTTGCCTTGGCGATGACTGCCCTGTCCTTTAAGTTGTTCTGCGTTGTCCCGGTAGTGGGCTGTGCCGTGGCCAAGGGGCTTAGGAGCTGCACTGAAAGTGCTCAGGAGCCCCTCGCTACCCATAGACGACTGCCTCAGTTCCCACCTGGAGAGATGCCACAGTTACACAGTAGAACTGCTCCAAAGGGTTCCTCGGCCCAAGTCCACTGAGAGGTCTCCAGGCCTTTCTTCTGCAGTGCCACAGGACGGCTTTGCATCCCAACGCTCGGTGTGAGCTGTGCCCCAGCCTGGACCACCCACACTGAGCACATCACGCACTCTTTTCCTGTCATCCTTCAAAGATTAGGTTCTGTCTTCTCCGATTAGGGTGCTATTTTAGTCTCATCTTACAAATGAGCAAGGTGAGACACGGCGCAAATACACTGTAAGAACTTGGGCTCGACCCCAGACAGCTGGGCTCTGGAGTCCAAGTTCTCCACAGCCCTGCTGACCTTTGAACCCCGGGGGCACAGCCGTCCAGGCCAGGACCTATTGAACATGCAGAGAGCCACGGATCTCTCACTTGCCCCAGCTGGCTGTGCTGACCAGCTTTTCCTGCCAGTGTTGCTCAGAACTGAGGCATACTTGGTCGCGAGCAGGGCAGCCATGGTCCCCCCTCAGGAGAGCTAACTATGGCTGGGATCCAGCTGCCTGCGGGGGGGGGGGGGGGGGGGGGGGGCGGGGGGGGGGGGGGGGGAGGGAGCTCGGAAGGATGCTGCAGGGAGGTGTCAGGTACAGCAGGAGGCAGGACTGAGCTGGTGGGGCAAGTGGGGTGAAGCTCCTGAGGGTGAGAGGTGGGCTTGGAGAGCCACACCTGACCAAACTCACTGCTAGCCGGTCGGTCACAGCGACCCTGGAGGACAGTAGAACAGCCCCTGTGGGTTTCTGACGCTAACTCTTCAAGGGAATAAAAAGCCGCATCACTCTCCCTTGGAATGCTAGTGGTTTCAAACTGCCAGCCCTGTGGTTAGCAGAGCAGTGGGTAAGTCACTGTACTACCAGGCTCTACTACAGGGGCAGAGTGCAGATTTTGAACTTGACCCTTAATCGCAGCAGGAAGCTCATACAGTGTGGGGGAAAGGCCACCCCCCCACAACTAACCGTGGGTTCGATAGGCGCAATAGTACAGTTAAAATATATATAAAGATTATAATAAAGTCATAGCATGAAAAATAGAGGAGAAATAGAAATAATGGAGTCAGGCACGTTTCATGGTAGCATGCTCACCTGAATGGCCATGATCTTACCAGCCAGGTCCATGCACAGCATGGGCCTCCGAGGGCAGGGAAGCGAGGCGAGGTGGGCCAGAGACCCCATTTTTTGCTAAGCAAGGCTTATATCTACTTAGGAGGCGTGATTACAGGTAATCACACGTCACAGGAAGGGGCTGCACAATAGGCAATACAAGCAATAGGAGGGGGATGAGCTAGGGGTCAGGAAAGGATGGAACTAGAGGTATACATGTGACAAGAAGGGCGGACCCTAGATTCATGATGGCGGCCTAACCTTGGTCACCTTTGAGTGGGCTTGACCTACCTGGGCTCTCCTTCAGGGAAACAATCTACTACTATCCTTATCAGAAGGGAATGGGCCCTACTTGTGGGATAAACAGTGGTGTCTACTTGCTCTGGATGGCTGAAAACCCTTAGGGAGAATAACCCCTGACCTACTTCTGTTGACCTCCAAGTGTATAGTCATTTGCCACGTGTAGCAAGCAGCTAAGTTTGGGATATATTTGGGTGAGACAACTTGGGAGAAATCGTTGTTTCCCACAATACAGGGTTTCCAGAGGAATGTGATGTGGTCATAGGCACGGTGTGAGAACTGGCCGGTGGATGGGCAGGTGTGGGCTGCTCAGGACAGAAGCCAGATCAGACATGGCGGGCATGCCAAGCAGATGGAGCTGGAGGAAGAGAGGGGACTTTTCATGCTGTCAACTAACCTGGAAGTAGTTGACAGGAAGACTCCAAGTGAGAGGTCCTGGGGGGGGTCGTCCACATTTTAGGGGGCCTTCAAAGCTTTGGGAGCAGATGGGGTGGCTTAGGGAAACAATTCAGAGCAAGGTAAAAAGTGGACCTGGAGGACCTCCAATCAGGTTCAATCCGGGGAAGGCGATGCTGGTGGGGCCAGACTCCAGACAGACGCTTGGTAGGACCTTCCTCAAAGGGCCGGAATCGGAGCATCGGGACATAGAGGAGAAGACGACAAAGCTCAAGCCAGCCCGATGTCTGCACCCATTTGCAGGGAAGACTAGTCAACAGGACTCTAGCTTGTACGCAGGTGAACTCGGGCAGGAGGCCACACCTTGTTAGCAGGGCCACCTCTAGACAGGTGCCAGGGCTCTGGGACAACTGGATTCTTTGTGGGCTGGTTGGATTTTTAAACCACCCACATGTTCTAGTTTCTCATGTTAATAAAAGGTAAAGGCATAGGGCTCTGTGATGCCCCTGAAAAAGTCACTCCGGGGTTCTAGATGAGGCCCAAAGAGATGCTTTGGGGACAGGCCTCATGGAGGACTGTCTGAGGCTGGCAGAAGCAGGGGCGAGGCCGGCTGCAGTTGCAGTGGGCTGAGCGGGGGTGGAGGGTGGGGGTGTAGGTGTGAGAGGAGGTGAGCTTAGTGGTGAGGAGGAGTGGGTTGGAGCTGAAGGAGCTGTCAGTGGAAGACGACCACAAAAGCCAGGTGGTGATGTGGTGACTAGCCAACCCACATGCCTTTGTCTCCTCCACGCAGCTGTCATGACAGATTGCCACGTGCCAGGTGACAACCCCCCACTAGAAGACTAGATCCTGTCAACGTGGCAAAGGAAGTCAGGGGTTGCTCTTTATCCTGAGGATGCGTGTCCCCCCGTCCTGCCCATGGGCTTCAGTGCTCACATCTAGCCGTAGCTGGTCATGGGTTTCATGGCCCTCTCGGGAGTAGGAGGCAGCTTTCTGCTTCCGAAACGATGGACAGTCTCAGCGACCCAAAGGGGCAGCTCTACTCTGCCTCTAGGGCAGCGGTTCTCAACCTGTGGGTCGTGACCCCTTTGTAGGTGGAAGGACCCTTTCACAGGGGTCACCCGATTGATAACAGTGGCAAAATGACAGGGATGAAGTAGCAACAAAAATAGTGTTATGGTTGGGGGTCACCACCACATGAGGACCTGTATGAAAGGGTCGCGGCGTGAGGAAGGTCGAGAACCCCTGCTCTAAGGCCTCTGTGAACTGGAGTCGACTCAGTGGCAGTGGGCTTGGACGGTGGATGTACGGGCTCCTGTCAGGAGAACCAGTCCAGAGACCAGAATATGTCCTCCTCCCACATGTGAAAACAGACGCACGCCAGGCGTCCCACTGTTGCCGGTGTTGGGGCCTGTGCCCTGTACAGATTGTGAGTGCTGGGTCCCCCCCACGCAGGGCCATCTGGTCCCCAGATCCTCCCGCTCCAGGCTTCTCCACATCTGCTCGAAGGTGCTCTCTGGCTGACAAGATGGTAAGGAGCTGCTTGTTTGGTCCCTGTCCTTGCACCAGCGGCCCCTGCTCCCACGTCACATCTGTCTCCTGGCTCTGTGTCTCGGTCTTGACCTTGATGACCCCTGATAACTGGCAGATCCCTCCGAATCTTGAGGATGTGCTCGGCCGCCATTTTCAAGAAGCAGATCGATGTTGGGCATGTCCCAACAGCCACCCCTCAAGTTAGGAGCCGAGAAAACACCCTCTCTGCTTCTCAGGGACCTTCCCGAATGATCTCTGGGTTTTCTGGGCTTCCCCTGACCTCAGTCACTGTTCCTCCCACTGCCTGTGTGCTTCCTCCCCCACCATTCCTCTTCTGCCCGCCTCAGGCCTCAGCGAGCGAGTCCCACCCAGCCTTCCAGGTGTCTGGCTGCGCTCTCCCAAGAAGTGACGCACCCCCCACCTCCCATGGATCTTGGCATCAAGAGCCTCCTTGGAGAGCCAGCTGCCTCGTATTAACCTGCCAGGCCCTTCCTGCGGGCCCTTCATCCTGGCTGCTCCTCTCAGGCCCTGGGCACCAGCCTCCCTTGCCCTTGCCGCCCAGTTCCCTGGAAGCAGCTGGGATGTCCCCGGCACCTGTCTGTCCTGCCTCACTCCCTGGGCCCAGGGCCCCACACTCTCCTTCCAGAGCGCCTGCTCGGCCCTACCCAAAGCCCCTCTTTTGCCTTCCTCCAAGACCCTGGCCCTGGCCTCCCCTCTTCCCAAACCAGTCCACCCTCCATGGCTGCCCGCCACTTCACCTGGTTCATGTTGATCCAACCCCCTTACCAAACTCGGGCCATCACAATCTCCTGTGTCTGGACCCAGCTTTGGGCAGGGGTGGCACTGCGTGTGGAGGGGTAAGGAGATAATCACAGACACTGTCCCCAGGGCCTCACAGCTTGGGTGTCACTTTCCCACCTCTCTGCCCTTTCCTGCACCATCCCCCAGCTCACTCCTCTCTCCCACCAGCCTCCAGGACAGACACCTTCAGTCAAGAGGCCAAAAGGTGGGATGCTAACCTCAAGGGCAGCAATTCAAACCCACAGCTGCTCTTCAAGAAAAAAATGAGGCTGTTAGTTGCGGTAAACATCCGCAAACTTCCAAGAGGCAGCACTACTCTGTCCTATATGGTCTCTCTGAGCCGGAAACGACTTGATGGCAGTAGGTTTGGCGTTTGCAGGGACCCTCACACTCTCTTCTCCTGCACCACCACCCCACCCCCCACCCTTGTGCTCCCAGTCCATTCTACCCTGTCTGCTAACCATGGACTGTCCGGGGTCCATTCTGTCTAGGACAGGGGTCGTCTGCTTTCTTGGGAATGTGACACCCTGCCCAAGCGTCCAGTTGTAAAACGAGAGGAAGGATCCTCCGTGCTGCCACCCTCTGCCACTTCTGTCACACCAGGAAGGCAGGTCATCCTCTGTTCTCCCCAGCCACGCCTCCCCTCCCACTCAGCCCACTCACCTTCCCCGCCCACTGCTCCTGAAAGCCACTCTGCCAGGGTCAGGCCAGCTGCACGGGGCCTAATCCAGAGCACCTGGACCTCCTTGGGACCCTTCCTCCCAACTCCCAAGGCGGCTCTCTGGCTCCTGCTGGCTGCTGCACACCCACCCTCCTCTGCCTGGGTTCTGCCCCCTCCCTGTCCTCAACCTACAGGCAGGCGGAGCTGTAAAGACCCGGCAGGTTTTCCCAGGCCAGCAGGTGAGCTGACTTCAGCGTTCATGGGCGCCAGGAGTCGGAACCGATGCAGGAGGTGCTTGGCTTTGGTTTGGATTAAAGCCACATTACTAGCTTGATTGGGGGTGGGGGTGGGGGTGTGGAGGAGGAACCCATCCCGTCTTACTTCTTGGACTCGTTCCTCCATTCAATTAGAATCGAGAGGGCGTTACATGGTGGGCTGCTGACCACCAGGTCAGTGGTTCGCCACCCACCCACCGGCGTAGAAATTGAGGCTCGCTGCTCCCTTACAGAGTTACGGCCTCATCAACCCACAGCGGCAGCCCAACTCTGCCCTAAAGGGTCACTTGGAGCCCGCGTGGCCTCGACGGCAGTGAGTTTGCAAGAGAACAACCACAAAACACTGCTGTGTCCGTTTCAAGATCCCCATGGCCGCACGTGCACCCTAATGTCTGCGCCGTGGCCGGTCCAGTGGAGACCGCCGGGTCTTCCTCCACGGGAGGGGTTTTGCCACGGAAAGACACACCATGCAATGCACTGGTTTCCTTCAGCCCGAAAGGGTTGTGCATGTTTTAGAATCTCTGGGTGGTTATGAGCAGCCGACCTGTCAGGTAGTGGCCAACCATTTAACCCTTTACACCACCCAAGGACTCCACGAAGCAAATAAGCCACGCCTGTTGCCACTGAGAGTGCACTCTGACCCCAGGATCCTGAAAGGTCGTCTCCAGGGAAACAGCCACGCGGTCTCCCTCCTTGGGTTTCCACCGGTCCACCGCCAGGGCTCCTTGTCCCGGGAATGAAAACCCCACTTCACCGCCCTGGTGTCCTGTCAAAGAGGGTCTAGTGACTGGGCTCTTGGACCCGCAACAGACCTGTCTGCCGTCCTTGACGTTGTATCCTCGACATCCTGCCCTCGACACCAGCTCCGGAGCTTGGGGGGGCGAGATTTCCTCCCTGCCTGCTGACTGCTCATCCCCCCTCTCAGGCTCCATGCTCTCAGCGATGATGTTGCCCAGGGCTTCCCCAAAAAAAACCAAAAACCCACTGCCATCAAGTCGATTCCAGCCTAATTGCGACCCAATAGGACGGCGTAGACCTGCCCCTGAGAGTTTTTGAGACTTTCCGGGAGAAGAAAGCTTCATCTTTCTTAGGAGCCACTGGTGTTTTGAACTGCTCACCTTGTGGTCAGCAGCCACTACCTCACTCACTACACGACTAGGGTTCCTCTGGCACTTCCCCGGTCCCTCTTTTCTCCTCACTAATTCGTATTCCCTGAGGGAGATGAACTCACCCATTTGTGTGACTTCAATTAGCACTGATGCTAAGAACAACTACAGAAATCACCCCACGCCATCGAGTTAAATGACGACTCACGGCGGCCCTGTATGAGGTTTCTGAGACTAAGTCCTATGGCAGCAGCCGCCCCATCTTTACCAAGACACAGCTCGTGGGTTTCAACCACCGACTTGGCCATTAGCAACCTACCTCTAGCCCCCAACACCCCCAGTCTCTGGTACTAATTTCCAAACCCTATCCTGTCCAGCCTTGACCCTGGACTTCAGACCCAGGTACACAGTACCTTCTCTTGTGCTCGGTAGTTACGTCCAACCTGCTCAGCCTTCCGTTATCGCACAAAGTCCACCAGGGTGGCTTCTCACTTGGGGAGGCCGGAAGGCCCCTGAGGTAGTTTATTGTGCCAACCTGGCCGATAAACACGTGGGGTTAATTGAAGGGCGGACGGGTAAATGGCTCCATGAGCCTCACCTTTCTAGTTCTCGGGTCTCTTGCTTTCTGATGGTCGGCCCAGGATGAAGCTGCCTTGGCCAGTTCCCTACTTCAGCTGGCAAGGCTGACTTCCTGCAGGACGTCCCTGAAGAGAAGCCCCATGGAGCTTCCCCGATGCAGCCCTGGGTGCTGGAGCAGCCGTGTGGAGACCCCTGCCAGTGCTGAGATGTTTACACATTCACTGATTCGACTTTCCTCCTGCCGTCGGCATCATTGTGTGTGTTTTGTGAGATGGAGGAGGACTTTGTGGACTGGTGTTGGACATATGGGTTAATGTTGGACTTCTGGGCTTGGGCAGCAACTGGGTTGGGATGTTTTCTGGATGCGCACTTAACCTTTATATAAAACTCTTATACATGAGTTGCTGTGGATTTGTTTCTCTAAAGCACCCAGACTAACACAGCCCCCCCTTCACAGTGAGGCTGGCTCAAGACCAAGGCCCGCTCTGTGGGCTCTGGAGGGGGACAGGCCCTGTCTGGTCAGCTCTGTTACTCAGTGACTTCATTTGTTCACCGCATCCCTCTCCCCCATCTGTGCTGCTTCCAATCTGCACCTTTTGTATCGTGAAAGCAGCTGGGTCAGACAGACCCGACCCAGATCCAGCCCACCGACATAACAGAGACAACCCCCATCCCCGAAGGATGACAGCCCCCGGTCAGCAGCACAGCAACCTGGACCCGGAGGGCCTCCGAGGCCGAAATCCTAGCAGACCCTCAGGTATTTCCCTGAGGAGTGGCTGGTCGGCTTGAACTGCCTACTGTTCAATTACTAGCTGAGCGCTTCACCATTGTGCCCCCAGGATGCCTTTCCACAGTGTGTGTATACGTAAGTACATATGTATGTATGGTATCTATAAACATACATATGTGTAATATTTATACACATGTATGTGTGGGTGTGCATAATATATACATATACACAGGTATGTGTGGGTATGTGTGTAATGTATACACATGTGTGTGGGTGTGCATAATATATACATGTGTGTGCTATGTGTAATATATACATGTGGGGGTATATAATATATACATACATGTATGTGTGGGTGGGTGTATGATATATACATGTGTGTGTGCTATGTGTAATATATATACGTGTGGGGGTATGTAATATATACACATGTATGTGTGGATGTGTATAATATATACATGTGTGTGGGTGTGTAATATATACACATGTGGGTATGTGTGTAATATATATACATTTATGTATGTGTGGGGTGTATAATATATACACGTGTGGGTGTGGATATAATATATACATATATGAGTGTGGGTATGTGTATAATATATAACAAATGTATGTGTAATATATAAACACACATGTATGTGTAAAATATGAACACCCACATGTATGTGTATAATATATATACTTATGTATATGTGGGTGTGTGTATAATATAGACACATATGTATGTGTGTGAGATAGTTTATTGTGCCAGCCTGGCCGATAAACACAAGTGGGATTAACTGAAGGGCGGTGAGATAAATGGCTCGGTGAGCCTCGCCTTTCTTGTCTCTCGCTCTTTGATCATCGGACCAGTGTGCGGCTGCCTTGCTTGTTCTGTGCCTCAATT
>NW_022103915.1:11263874-11320482 GCF_000313985.2 Echinops telfairi
CCACCACCACCACCACCACCACCCCTATTGGTGTTGAGCTCACCTAATAGCAACCCAGTAGGACTAAGTAAAACAGCCGCACAGGGTTCCTTAGACTAATCTTTGCAGCCCCAGATGGACTGGCACCGTGGCTGGTGCAGAACAGGGAAGCGCTTCGAATTCGGCTGTACAGCACATATCCTGGATGGGACATAGCAGGACTCAATCCCCGACAGCGCCCCTCTCCTCCCTAAGCCTGTCCTGGGTCACAACAAAGCCACTTCTTCCATCGAGCTCTGCTGTTCCAAACCCTGAGCCTTCAGCTGGGAAGGTCCAGTGCCTGGTGGACTTCCACACCACTCACGGACACTGGTCTTTCGTGGCAACCGTGAGCTTGGGTGGATTCTTTGTCCCCCGTGTCTTACAATGCCAAACTCCAAAACCTAGCGGCCCCCACCGGCAGCAGTCTCCAGCCCCGCGGTAGCATCTTTCTTAGCCCGCCTTCCATCCTGATGACCAGCACTACAGCCCTCCTCACCAGGGAGACAGATGGCCAGTGTTGGCAGGATCGCAGGCAAGAACGTAGCGCCCTGGGCCAGTGGAAGGTTCCGGCAGTGAGAGGGCCTCCTGGGTCCTTTTTGCCTCTGTAGACAAAGGGCCAGATGCTGTGTGTGACAGGCTCCCTCCCTGCAGGAGGAGGGCTTCGCACAGGCCGCCCCGTGGCTCCATCATTGTTCAGCAACCCTGCTGTGTGTCCCTGGCGGCCAGGCCCTGGGGACCGGAGGGCGAAGAAGTGAAGAACAACCTCTGCTTTCCCAGTGCTCGGGGCAGTCCACACATTCTCCCTGATCCTTTCACTCTGTCCCTGCCACCCCAAACCAGAACAGAGTCACCACCCTGAACAGCCTGGGAGACCTGATTTGACGCTGGCTTGCTGAGCCGCCCTGGCCGGTGTCTCTGTGTTTGCGGTCCTCGGTGTCCTTTCCGGTAGAGTTATCACAGGGGGAATTGCCATGTAGGGAGCACCTCCTCTGGGCCATCAGGTTTAAGGTTTCCACTACCCGCGGCACAAGACCTCTTTGGGGGGTTAAAGGCAAGGATGTGACTGAGGAGTAAGGTGCGCCTGGCCCAGCCACGGTGTGTTCCGTCTCCTCGGATGCAGCGGAAGTTGGACATTGAATGAGGAAGGCGGAGGAGAATGGCTGCAGGTACCCCGGACGGCTCAAAGGACCCGAGTTGCCCTGGAGGAAGCACAGCCGGAGTGCTCCTGAGAGCACTCTCCCACAACTCATTTCCAATGTTTACATTTTTTAACTAGACTGGAATTTCTACAGATTAACATCAAATGGAGCCCACGGCCCGTCTCGTGACTTCACGTCACATACTTGGCGCAGGAGAAACCAGCATCTGGAGAAGGGCGTCATGCTCGGTCAAGTGGAGGGTCCTCCGGGAGCTGGGTGGGCACAGGAACGATGGGGAGGGTGGACAGGGCCGGGGTGAAGATGCTGGACTTCCTTCTGTGGTGCACAGATAGGGTTGCTATGGGTCACAACCCCCTCAGTGGCCTGACTCGCGTCAGACACGGGGGCCCTCTCCGTAACTGAGTGAGGCCCATCAACAAGAATGTCTGGGTGGAGCCGATGAGGAAACGGAGACATGGAGCCTAACCTGGCCAGGGCACTCCAGTCTCCCAGGTAGAGTTCTCACACTGTCACAGAGGGATGGCGACAGCCACCCAGAGAGTCTGGCTCACCATCTGCAAAGGACTGGCTGCATCCCCTAAGCCCTTCCCCCAGTGTTGCCAGCAAGCAGCAGCCGCTGCGCCCCCGGCCCAGGCCCCTTCTCCCACGGAGCTGCCTGCTTGTCCGTGGGTGGATCCCAGGGTGTCCAGACATCTGAAGAAGCTTAGAGGGTGGGTGGGGGGCAGGAGGGATGGGCTCTGCCAGGGAGGCTGTGGGCTGCTTTTGCGGGTTGCGACAGACTGGGCAGGGCGACACCTTCCCTCCCACCTCCCACCGTTCAGCGGTTCTATTTTCCAGCCACAAAGCAGCTCCTGGCACCCTGCTGGAGTCTCGCCGAGTCCAGCCATCAGCCCCCACCTCAGCCCACCTCCATCTGCCTGGTGCCTACGTGTGCCGTGTCACACATGGTGGGCAAAGGCAGGCTGCACTCTTGGGCGGTGAAACCTTCCAGTCCCGGCCGGCCATGTGGAGCTGGAGTCTTGGGACTTGGAAGGTGGAGCAGCCCTCCCTGAGCTGGCTTGTTGTCTGCGAAGCTGCATCAGATGAAGAAGCATGCGGCATCAGGACGGGAGGAAGGCTGATTATCCAGCTGCAACGTGCCGGTGATACGCCCTCGCTTGCTGAAGCCCTGGCTGATGGCGATCAAGGATTGTAGCCTGCGGGGTGGACTACACCCCCGTGTGAAGGAGTCCCAAGTCCCCAACAGGTAAAGATGGAAGTGGTCGAGGGTTTCACCTTGCCTGGATCCCAGTCAGGGCTCCCGGAAGCAGCAGTTCAGAGATGAAAGGAGGCGCTGCCCTGGGTCAGTCTGCCGCCGAAGGCCTGGTTTACAGTGTTGAGACGCAGGGATGTCACTCCGAGGACTCCAGGCACCTCATATTCCTGTGCAAGGTGGACGCTGACCAAGGAAGACCAACGAGGAGTTGATGCATCGAAACGACGGGGCTGGTTTGGAATCTGAAACGCACCACGGACTGCCAAGGAGCAAGCAAGTCTGTCGTGGACGAAGTCCGGCCCGGAGGCTCCTCGAAGTAAGGGTGGCGAGACTTTTTCTCACGCTGTGCTTTGGACGTGTTGTCAGCAGAGACCCGTCGCTGGAAGAGGACGTCATGCTTGGTAGAGGGGCAGCGGAAAAGAGGAAGGCCCTTGACCAGACCATGGACACGGCGGCTGCAAGCAGGGGCTCCAACGTGGAAACAATGGTGGGGACGGTGCCAGACAGGGCAGGGTTTCCTTCTGTTGAGCACGGGTCCCTCTGAGTGGGAGCGGCCTCGGAGCAGCCTGTCCCTTGGGTGTCCTCGGCCATCATCGCTGCAGGAGCAGATCACAGACAGGCCTTCTCCAGTGGGACCACTGCGCAGATTCCAATCCCTAGCCGGGGGGTAGGCAGGCAGCCGAGCGCTTAGCCGCTGTGCCGCCAGGATCTTTTATTTTAATTTTTACTCTTGTAGGGAATGTTCAGCGACATGCCTACAATTTGACAGTCACTGTTCTGTGCATTCTGGATCAATAAGGAGTGTCCTGTAAGACAATTATCCTGGATACTCCTACACACCGGCATCGAGTTGATTGTGGCTCGCAGCATGCCCACAGACAGGGCAGAACTGCCCCGGTGGGTTTCTGAGGCTCTGCCTATCTTCACAGGAGCAGAAAGCCTCGTCTTTCTCCCTCGGAGTGGCTGGTGGTTTCAAACTGCTGGCCTCGTGGTTAGCAACCCAACTTGTAATCGACTTCCTGGCCAGAGCTCCTCAGGATTCCAAACCGAGGGGGTGAAACAAGTGGAACACAGCTCAGTATCGTCAAAGAAATCAGCCTTCACCGGGCGGGCGGGGCCCCAGCCTGGCACCACCATAGCATGCACCCTCTCAGAAGGGGTGGCAGAGTGGGGAAGACAAAGATGAATGAAATCAACTCGCAAATATCTTATTCCCGACTGTTCTAAGTGCAACTCCAACGGGGGTCTTCCCCACCCACACTGCCACCCAGGGAGCTGAGGGCCAGGTCTGCGACGCAGCCCGAGGCATGTGGCCTGCACCGGTGCGTCACCTGGAGAAGGGCTGAGACATCAATCCGCAGGCAGTCTGTTTCCAGCTCCGGCTGCCTCGGGGGGAGAGCTTTCCTGACGGAGGCCGGCAAGTCCCTTCCCCACATGTGGGTAGTGCCGTGGCCTTGAGGTGGTCTCACCATGCTGCGCCTCAGCAGGCCTCGGTACCACGGAAGCACTGAGTTGACATGGGACATAGGGAAGTGCCAAGCACAGGCCACTCTCCAGCCAGTTCCCAGGAGGAAAAAAAAAAAAAAGGAATTGGTTGTGAATCTTTTCCACTCCGTTCATGGCACTTCTGGTCAGTACGGAGTCTTGAGACCTGAGGCAGAAGTGAGCATGGGCCTCATGCAGCTGAGGAGAAGCCGGGAGTCCCTAACTGGGAGGGGGGAGGTCTGGGAGAGTGCAGTGCTGCTTAGCAGGGGAGAGGGCCCTGTGAAAAGCCCACCCTTCCAAGAAGGAAATGGAGATGAGCCAGGCTATGGATGGGAGGCCAGGGGCAAAGTCAGAGGAATGTCGAGCCCGAGCCCTTTCCCGTGGATGGCGTAGTAGTTACATAATCTGGTGTCAACTTGAGACTATTAAGAGTGACGGAGTAGAGTTGAGCCTGTCAGTCAGGTCACAGCTTGATGACCTCATTTGGAGGTGCTAGGGAGGAGATGAATACCTCACTGGAGGCTGATACACTCTCTCCCGGCGAGACATTCCTGTTGACAAGACATATGGCGCTACGGTGATGGCAGCCAGAGCCCTGGAGCTGGAGGAGCCATGTGGAGACCCACGCCACAACCACTGGATCCACAAGACTTTCCATCCACTGGCTGTGATCTTCCTGCACTTGGCGTCATTGCATGTGTTGTGTGAGTCTGAAGAGGAGTTTATAGACTGGTATCAGACATATGGGCTAATATCCGACTTAGGACTTGGACTGCTGTGGTAGTTACATAATCTGGTCTCAATGTGAAAGGATTACGAGTGAAGGGGTGGAGTCTAGTCTGTCAATCAGATCATAGCCAATGAGGCCTCTGTGTGGGCATGGCCTTCTCCTGAGGATTCTGGGAATTCCTGGATTTCCTTTGGAGGCAGGAGACAGTCTCTCTCTCTCTCTGCTCACTCCCTTGAAATCTACTGACAACACTCACTCCCTGAGAGACCTTCTACTGACAAGACACATGGCATTATACTAATAGACCCCATGCCCTGGGTACTGGAGAAGCCACATGTAGACCCCTGCCAGTGCTGAGATGCTTACAACACCACTGGATCCAGACTTTCTACCCACTGGCTTGTGATCGTCCTGCATTCAGCGTCATTGCATGTGTTTCATGAGTATAAGACTTTATAGATTGGTATCAGACACATGGGCTAATATTGGCTTTATGGGCTTGGACCAGACTGGGTTGGGATGCTTTTTAATATACAATTACTTTATTTAAAACTCTCTCTTATACACTTATGTGTCTATGGATGCGTTTCTGTAGTCTGCCCAGACTAACACAACTGGATTGGGCTGGGATGTTTTAATGTACAATTGCCCTTTGATATAAAGTTCTCTCTTACATATAAGAAAGCTCTTACACTTAAACATATGTGTCTATGAATTTGTTTCTCTAGTCCACCCAGACTACACAGATGGCATCCAGAACTGGGAGAACAGTGAGGAAAGAGCCCCCTGCCACCGCGGGTCAAGATCAGAAGCTAGAGGACTGGAGACGACCTCTCTGCTGTGGCATAGTCTACAGTAGCACACGCCTCAAGCAAGGCTGACCTAACGGCCCCACACGGGCCAAAACTCCTGGGGATGTGGCTGCTTTCCCTCCCCTTTCTTGGGTGAGGGAGGGCTCCCCACTGAGCTTGGCTCACAAGGAAGTGGGGGCACCCCTGAGGTCACAGGACAGAGATGTAGAGGTGCACAGAACTTGCTGAAAATTGGAGCACTGCCCCAAGAGGAGGGCAGCCGAGTGGCCAAGACCAGCTTGGGCCCTTCCCAGGGCATGTGCCAAGGAAGGCCCCCTGACCTGAGAGGTGAGGTGGGGTGGGGCAGCCTCTCTGGGATGGTGTGCTTCCGAGGATGGCACAAACACCTTTGCGCTGGTCCGGTGGAAGAGGCGGCGGCGATGCTGCCCCAGCACCTCTCTTGGGACACTCTTTCTACCAAGGCTGGCCTCCCGGGGCAGCTCCCAGGCTTCCCTGGGAGACAGACCCCTGCTAGGCCAGGGCTGTGAACACCCCATTCTTCCTAGAACAGGCCGACCCTCTGAGGTGGGCTGGGCTGCCTCCTGAGATTGCTTTAATTCCACATTCAATTCTGCTGCTGCACCGGGAGCCTTGCCTAGTCCTGCGTTCAGACCCCGGCTCTGGGGCTTGTGCTTTTCCATGATGGCGAGCGGTAGGTGACCTCCTCCCTCCATTACACTGAGCTCAGGTGACATTCTGTGCACCCTTGGTCAGGACTCAGGCCCAAGAAAAGTCCTTCTTCCTTCTCTGGTCTTGTTGGGGGTCAGGCCAGAGATGGACCTAGCATTGGCAATAGACGCTGGGCTGATAGCAGGCCCTCCCTGCCACGCTGCCCACGCCCCCTTCCACCAGAACAGCTGTTAGCGCACTCATTTTATACAGGTTCTGCTGACCTGTGAGGAAGCTGTGCCCATTTAAAAATAACTAAAAAGTAATTAAGTCAACAGAAGGCCAGCATTTTGAATTCATTTTATTTAAATTTTCACAGAAATGTGATTATAGTTAAGTGTCATTATAAGTCATTTTAACAAGTCTACAAAAATGCACATATAGTGCCAGAATTCCTTCAAAGCAACCAGTGTAGTCTTGCTTTGCATAAACCATGCATTAACATAAACCACCACACCTTGACCCAAACCAGTCTCAACCAGAAGAGATGGGCCCATAAAGTCGCTAAGAAACTAGTTCTGAACAAGTTTAAAAAAAAAGCATTTCTGGTTAATGTCCGGGAAGGAAGTTACCTGTCCTAAAACCAGCTCTTCAGCCCTGGGTGGGTGCCTACAAGACTCGGCCCTGCCTTGTCAGGGGAATTAAGGAAACCTTCTGATAGTTAAGCTCGACAGTTGAGGTGAAAACTTACAGGCCACAGTGGTATGCAAATAGTGCAACCTTGTAGGGGCACAAAAACCCAGACTTGGAAAAAAGGTTGGTGTGGCATGGATGTCAGCCACCTGTCCTCTCCCAGCCAGCCCAGGGTATGACATTGCTCCATGGCCAGGATCCCTGCCCGCCCACAGCCGCAAGGACCCAGCCTCGGGAGTCTTCACACAAGCCAGCGGTGTCCCGGGTGCTGTTCAAGGCCCTGGCCTGTAGACCTAGTTCATTTCTGCCAGGGGTCATGGGCACTCGTGTCTGACAAGCCAGCTCACACAGAGGAATATTAAAATACACGTGTGGCCCAGGGCCTCGAGTGCTTCTGGGAACCCCTTCCTTGGGAAGAGGCAGCTGTGTTTCCCACACAGACTAAGGGCCCTGCAAGAGATCCAAGAGGAAGGGCTTCCCTTCAAGTGGGGGCTTTCTACAACACTCCACGAGGGGCTTCACGGAAGCGCTCACAGACCCAAGGGAGCCAGCGGTGGGTGGTCAGGTCCCCATACTGAAAAGCCCACGGCCTTCTGGGGGCCCTCGCCAAGACAGGACAGTGACCCCCTGCTGTCTGCCAAGTGTTCTTTCTGCTTCAGCACAGATTTAAGGGGGAGGGAGGAGTAATTTGGGTTTGAGTAACATTTTCTTAATATCAAAATAGGTCCATTATACTATATGCTTACGAATATCCCTGATGATATACAGAAACCCAGAGAGATTTGTAAACCAGCAAGATTCACAGGGGTGGGGCTTGAGCCAGTGGGTGGGTCTTCGAGGAACAGGACAAGGGCTGGGTCCTTCCTATAGGCTTTCCAGGATGGCTGTAAGCATGACAGTCCCAACACTCGAATGTCCTAGTGTCAGTGGGATTAAATTATGCATGAAATTACTAACAGAAGTTGCTTCCTTGACTCTGACATTATCCAATCGCCTTGCCTGAGACAGACAGATAGACAGGCAAAACAAACCATTTGTCTTGGCCGCCCAAGGGTCCTGAAGAAGCCGCTCTGAGGTCCCTTGCATACCCGCCACAGCCTTCAAACAGCAGGGTGTGGGTGAGTGGAGGCAGCTCTGGGCCAAGGCACCATGATCACAGGCAAGGGACCCACACTCACAGCGGGAAGAGACCCTTCAGAGATGCCCAACAGCCGCCCCTGGGGCAGAGCAGACATGGAGGGAGTGAAATCATTCCTAATGAGAGACATTTCCTTTCCCAAAGCCAAACCCAACTTCTGAAAACTGAAAACCACCCACTGTGGGGCTGACAGGTGGGGAGGCATCTGTGGCACGGGCTGCGCCACACTGCGTCCTGAAGCAGCTGTGAGAACAGCACACGCTTGGTGGCTACTGCAGCTGGAGGGAGGGAGGGAGGGAGGGAGGAAGCCAAGGTCTGGAGGAGAGGAGGCTGGAAAGCGGACCAATCGTGAAAGATGCCACTTTTATTCCTGGAACCCCAAGTGACACTTTTGTTGGCCCGAGAGAGAAGGCTCCGCCCTGGCGTTCTAGCTGCAATAATACTGCATGCCGTCCACCCGCCGCCTCTTCTTCGACTGAAACTCTTCAAAGAACTGCTGGATGTCTTCTCTCTTAACAACCTGGGGTGGAAAGCAGAGGAGAGGCGACTAAATGACAGAGCAGCCAGGATGGGGCCTGACCCTCTGAACATAAAGTGCAGAAACCAGTGCATCCCCGGAGCCCGTAGGCACCTTCAGGACGCACGGAGAACAGAGGAGGTTGTCCCGTCAACCCCCGGGAAGCAGCAGACAGGAACTCAGAAATGGCGCACTGCATCGGAAAGACGCTGCAGAAAACCTTTTCAAAGCACTAAAAAGCTCAGAGTCACTGAAGAGAACAGGGCTGCCCCTGACCCAAGTCCTGGCTTGTTTGCGTTTCATGGGCACTTCATCCACCTATCACACGATAGTTCAACCACATCAAGAAGAGTTGTACACGCATCGCCAAAATCCATTTTAGAACATTTTCTTTCTCATGGTTAAATAGCTTTTAAAATGAGATGGTAATTACCATCAGTTCTAGTGCTCCCTGCCTCCTCCCACTGCCCCCTCCGGCTCCTATCTCCCATCCCAGCGCTACACCCCCCTATCCACCCTCGCATCAGTTCTCATCCCTGTGCATCTACTCCTTCTGTGCCTCACAATCTGGGGAACCCAGCAGTGACCATTTTAAAAAAGAAAACAAAATAAAGTGGTAAAGATAAAACAGCAACAACACAAAATGAATAAGAAAGAAAAGACCACCATGAATATTTAAAAAGGAAAAAAAAATGCCTTGTCATGAAACAAGTAAGAAATACTTGCTTGCACCTATAACAAATTCAGGTTGCGTCGAGAGAGGTCAAGTGACCAAGTATCAAGTTCGATCCAGTATAATCACGGATTACAATGATCTCTATCTGATAGTAGAGCTGTTTGAGACCCCTGTCTGTGTCTACAGGGGATCTGCCAGCAGCTTAATCTGACTAGATGCTCTGCAGATGAATTTTGGGTTCCTAGTGTCCTCCACGGCCTTCTACAAATTGCGTGTTCAAAATTTAGGCTCTGATACTTTTCCCTTTGTCATATTTGAATTTTGCTATTGTCATCTCTGGATCACACAAGCTGCTGTGCTTCTTCCATGTGGACTTAGTTGACTCCTTATTTAAATGGCTACTTGTTTAAATACAAGCCTTTAAAGACCCCAGACACTATTCCAATTGATAGCTGGACACCATGTGCTTTCTTCACCACCCTTTGCTGTAGCACCTTATCTTCAGTGATCATTTCACGAAGGTGAGTCTTGAGTAGGGCCAGGTGATCAGAACTGACTGCTGCTCTTGGATTGGGGCGAGAACACAGTGGGGGCCCAGTCACGCTGTTGTTTTACCGTCTCAGATGCAATGATAAATAAGGCAGAATGAACAAGTATCGAGTATCGAGTACACCACAGACCGCCTGCAGGGCCGACACTGGCTGAGAGAAGCACAGCCAAGTGCGATGGCAAGACTTGGTCCTGCATACTTTAGACATGGGGTCAGGAAGGACCCCTCTCACTGACAGAGGATCTGAGCATGACCAGACAGCATTTCAGTGTTGGACTAGGGGGCTTCAAGATGCTCTTGGAGAAATGGAATTAAAAGGTACTGTACACTTTCCATGAATTTTTTGAAGCCCTCTCATAGGCAGGCTACTGTCATGCTATCCCCATGGGCTGGGAGAGAAAACCAAGGCTCAGAGAGTCGGACCATTCAGAGCATCACACAGCCAGGCAAAACGGCACAATGCTTAGAACCTTAGTTCCCACCACCCACCTCGGATTTCTCATACTAACGGAGACCCACGAAGCAAGTGACTCCAGGGGCCATTTGAAGGTCACACGGCGCTAACTCTTATGTGAAATGCCTCAAATGCGTACTCACCGTGAATTATACCCGACACGTGCCTGGTCTTGGGGCTGAGAAGCAAGCATGACACTAGACAGAGGCCAGCCCCTGCCACAGAAACGACTTGCTGGCCACACAGTGACCTCGGGGACATTCTCTACAAATGGGAACGCCGTTTCAGAGGAGGCTCTCTGTACAGGCAGGCAGTGCCTTAGGCCTGGCCCGACAGTGATAGGAAGGGACAGGGATCCAGCCCTCAGGGACCGCCTTGGGCGTACTTCAGGTCTGATCCCCCTCTGTACTTCTGGCTCCAACAGAGTGAAACACTGAGCCCCCGTCAGGACAGCCAGAGGCTGTGAAAAATCAAATTCCATTTTGTGTCAGCATTGGAAAATTGGGAAAGTATTTTAAAGGGGAAAAAAATTATAAAAAATGATTAAAACTGAAAAGTCTAGGAAGCATTTGTCAAGTCATGTGGGAGCCTGGTTTCAAACAGGAAACACTGCAGCCAGCACTGCCTTCAAAGTCCCTCTCTAGAGTACGAGGCAGGTCTTTGTCCCCATGAGAAATCCCTCCACTCTGTACCCTGGAGTCTAGTATCCTGTCTGGCAGTCCCACTGCCCACTCCTGGAGCTCCTGGCTCCCACAGGGCAGGGATGACCTGGGGTCCTCCCAGTAGCCAACTCCTCAGCGACCACTACTGGGTTTTCACAACACCCTCACATATGTAACATGCAGAAATGATAAAATGAAGCAAGGCCAGTTCTGACATGGCTGTATAACATGTGCTACTGGTGGGACACTAGGGTGCCCTGCGCAGATTCTCCTTGGCTGCTCCCTCCCTTCAGCCCTTCCAGCCCAGGGTGAAGCCTGGTGGGTCTGGATCTGCTGCTCTCCCCCCGCCCACCGGCACCTCTCAACTCGCCCAGCTGGGGGGCACCTTCATCTTTTTCATCTGAAGACACAGGAGTATGGGCTTCAGCTCAACCTACCGTGCCTTCGTCAGCAAATCTCTTCAGATAGTCTTTAAGTTCAGTCTTCAAGTCGTTGTACTCTAAATACAAACAACAAAAGCCCACTTCACACTCGGGCAAACCATTTGCTAGTAAAAACAAAATACTCTCTACCATTGACATTGGAGTATGCCCATAATTTAGACCAAATTCTCCTGAATTTAAACCTGTCTAGAAACAGATTACCAATTCTCCCAATGGCCCTGGGCTTCCTTCTGATAGAGAGATACAGAGAAAGAGAATCGATATCCTCACTCCCAAGCAGCTGTAAGCTATTGTTGAGGTCTATTAAACAATTCCAATCTTTCACTTCCTTTGCAGGAAATAAAAGAGAGATTTCAGTTTTCATTTATTCAGGAATTTTTTTTTTACAGTAAGGGCAACTTTTGAGAGCTTCCTGTGCGCGCACACACACACACACACACACACACAATGTACCACAGATCAGCTCCACTTGTTGGACTCGATTCATGCTGTTCAGGGTGTCCATTAGAGGGTCCCGTCGCTCAGAGGCCTGCTCAACCTTGCCTTTGTTTTCATAAGCCAACACGGTGTCAGACTCGTCGGTCAGGAACAGGACATCAAGGTCTGCGTACATTTTCTTCAAGAAACAAACAAATGTTCTCTCTGGGACTCTGGCTCACTGTGGGCAAGTCAACCGCACGAGAAGCTGGAAGCCTTCTGCAGTGGTTTCGGAGGGAGCGACCAGGAAGACCTTTGGGCAGAGAGCTGCTTGACTCCTTTACACCTTTGACCCCACTCCCTCTCCGAAATCCCAACTCATTGCAAGAGGTCTGGTTCTATGAGGTTCTGTTAAAAAATGACTGAGACACTGTAACTGTCAAGTTTTGTTTCAAGTAGCTCTATGACTTAGAAAGATAAACAGTGTGATAAATATGTAAAGAAATATTGCATAATTCTTCATTTCTTCCATATACATGATTTTCAGACTGCAAGCCGGATTTTAAAAACTGACATAATACAAGGTTTTACAATCTTCCTACCTCCCCTAGCGGTAACCCCAACAATATCCTTTCCGGGTGTCCTGGCCTCAACCAGGCACTCACCATGCAGCCTTTGCAGGTGCATAACTTGCTCCGCCAGTTCAGGGGCCAATAGGTGGCAGTGTCTTTCTTCAGAAATGGTTTCGCTTTAAGTTCCTCAAATTTGCAGCTGAACTGGGAGTCTCCCTGGAGACTCTGCTTCTTAGACGCTGCCTAAAATAAAATTAAGTTTCGAAGAGTGTTTGCAAAGCTACTATAGTTGTTAAGTTGCCATTGTGTCAAGGTATACCGTTACGTCTAAGGTACCGTTGAAATCCCAAGGGACAGGGACAGTGGGGACCAGACTCATGGGGTCTTTGTTTTACTTGTTCTATGGCCCATGCATGCTTCCTACGTTACCTGGAGACCAGCCTCGGAGCTGGAGCTGGTGCCCGGCTCGTTAGTCTGCTCTTTCCCGTCTGTGGCAGCAGCATTCCCACGTGCGGGGGTGTCCTCTCTGAGAGGGCCAGCCTGATGATCTCCATTTTCCCTTTTAGCACCTTCCTGATCACCTTTGCCGTCAACACTCGGCACCAAGCCATCCTCCTCAGCAGACGGCTTAGTGACTGCGGGCACGAAAGAAAAAGCACACACCACTTACCGACTGGCCGACCTGCCAAACCCGAGAACACTGAGCTTGATTAAAACGTTATTTCAGGATCTGAAAGAGGGAAAGAGCCAACTTTTAGGGCTGAGAAGGACAAGAAGTTAAACTAAGCCAACTGGTCATTTGAAAAGCGACATCATGGTTGAAGCACTGCGTGGAGGAGGGACTACTGCAGACTGACAGAGGGCTGACTCCGACACCAGTGGCGGTGGCTGGGGAGAGACTTACGTGCGGACACAGGTAGAAGGAGAGTTTGGGGGGAAACGATGGGAGGAGGACAGGAAAAAAGGGCAGGGTTAGAGAAAGGATGTCTGTCGGGGAGAAGAGAAATGGTTCGGGGCCTTGTCCTGGGCATGCCATTTCACTGTCGTAAGAGATGAGGCCCTCTGGGATGGGGGCGGCGACGGGAGGGAGAAAAAGATAAAGAAAACCGAGGCGATGAGGGAGACACACAGACCCAGCGTCTGTGGGACAGGAAGCGAGCGTCCGAGTCTAAGGACTCCGGGCAAATTGGAGGGGCGTGGTGAGAGCTTAGTTAGGAGCAGCCAGGGAGCTGCCCGTGGGGAAGAGTTCCCTGAGGCAATGATGAGGTCACAGCCACGGCTCTGAGTAATTGTGATGAGATGCATGAGCCCAATAAAATGATCTTAAAAATAAGTAAATACATCCACCAAGACCATTCTTTATTCACTACTATACGAAGGGGCTTCAAAAAGTTCGTAGGAAAATCCCATTGTCGTTTCATTCAATTTTTCCATGAATGGTTTGTAGCCCTCTTGTGGTTTATGCAGCCAATGTGCACACAGCACATTTTTGGGGTGCACTTGCAACCCCCCTCGTTACTTTCCTATGCAAGTTATAAGCATTGGCGCACTATCTGTAGGAAAATACTGCAGTTGGTTGGGTCCACTTCTGTCAAATAAAGCTCTGACCAAAACCCCGGGCTTGGAGTTGATCTGACTCACGGCGACCTGACACTGGGTTTCTGAAGGTTTGCAAATCTGTACTGGGCAGACAGCCTCGTCTTTCTTCCAAGAAGTGGCTGGTGGCTTTGGACTGCCAACTCTGGGATCAGCAGTCCACTGCTGACTTGACAACGCCACCAGGGCTCCTTATAATGATAACAAGGCATCCGATTAAATAATAACTAACCCCCCCTCCCCAGCCAAGAGTATGCCTTCAAGAACAACTTATTTTCGTTTTCTTTCAAAGCTCCATTCAAAACTGCCTTCTCTATTTTCTCTACTTCTGGTCCATCCACTGTCTGTACCACGGGTCAAGCACACATCATTTTCCGCACAAGTCTCCCAACCAACCTTTAGGCCGGTTATAGAGAAGGGGTTTGGTTAGTGAGGACACAATACTGGGCAGGGCAGCAACTGTGGTCCTTAGTAAAATGAGGGAATGAACAAATCCTTGACCGCTCTCGGATTCACCTAGCTGCCCGCCAGCAGCCATGAGGACCAGGAAAGGGTTACAGGAAGGTAAACACTCTGCAGCTCTCAGTCCTTTCACCCCGCTACCTGACAGCAGGTTTTAGACCTCTGTAAGTAGGTTACTCACATTTTCCCATTCTACATAGGAACTAAGACCCCAGAGGGAACGTGAGCCAGACATGCAGTGTGTGGCCAATTAAAAATAAAAAACAATTTGTAAGCGCCCCCAATAAAATAATTAACAAAAGAAACAAAGACGTAAACAAACAAATACACTGTCATCAAGTCATTCTGACTCATGGAGCCCCACAGGCCAGGGTGGAACTGCCCCTTTGGGGTTCTGAGAATAACTCTTTATGGGAGTAGGCAGCCTCATCCGAACGCACAAACTTCACAAGCACAAGTGTGTGGCCCACCTGCCAGCTGCGCAGCGTACGCCCACAGGAAGGAGCAGCGCCTCATGCAAGTCTGGCACACCATCTCCTGGAAATCCCCACTCTCAGGGGGCGCAGCGCCAAGGTGCTGTCAAGACAGAAAATAGGGTCTTTTTCTTGTGGCTGCCAACTTGTCCAAAGGGCCCATTATTTTATACACCCACACAGGCAGGCCTCGTTTCATCGCACCTCACTTTACCTCACACTGAAGATATCTAGGTTCTTTTTTTTTAACCCAGCAAATGGATGGCTTGTGGCAACTGGTGCCATTTTCTCTACGATGTGTGCTTGCGTTGTGGGCCTGTATCCTGTATCACATTTTGGCCATTCTCACAACCCTTCACAAGTTCTCATAATGCTATCACGCATGTAGCAGACTTCAGTACAGTGTAAACATAGCTTTCATTTCTACCACGGCGAATGCCCCAAATCTGTGTGACTTGCTTCTATTGCACTATGTGCTTGGTTAGGGTGGTCGGGAACAGAACCTGCAGTATTTCCATGTGGCTGTCCTACCTATGGCGACACTGCAGGACAGACTAGAACAGCCCACAGGCTGGACTCTTCACTCTGCAGCGGCTGGCGGGTTCAAACTGGCACCTTTCTATTTGCAGCCGAGTACTTGAACTGCTGGGCCACCAGGGCTCCGTAAATATTGCAACAGCACACTAATATCTTTATACTTTGAACAGAGTGGTAATGATGTAAAATATAGCAATCCAAAAGGGGGAAAAAACTTTCACCTTATTCTAAAGACAGTACAATAGCTTAAGAAGGTATAAGCGGCTTCCTCACCCTTCCATGGAACCAGTCTTCACAGACCACACACTGGATCATCTCATCTGGAATCTGACACAGAGAGGCAGGGGTTTGGTTAGTGAGGACACTGAATACTGGGCAGGGCAGCAACTGTGGTCCTTAGTAAAATGAGGGAATGAACGAATCCTTGACCGCTCTCGGATTCGCCTAGCTGCCCGCCAGCAGCCATGAGGGCCAGGAAAAGGTTACAGGAAGGTAAACACTCTGCAGCTCTCAGTCCTTTCACCCCAGCTACCTGACAGCAGGTTTTAGACCTCGGTAAGTAGGTTACTCACATTTTCCCATTTTACATAGAAACTAAGACCCTAGAGGGAACATGAGCCGAGCCATGTAGCGTGCAGCTGGTGGGACTTTTTACTACCCCGGGCTGCCAAGACAACTGAAAGCTAAGTGTTACAAATATCATCATATGGACACACACAGTTCTTGCATCTGAATTATTAACTAAAGGCTAACCCTAGACAAATCACATTCCAAAGGACAAAGACGATTTTCGGAGTGATTTTCCTTTCATTCCTAGGATTTCTTATCTACTGATGAACACCCCCTCCCTGTTGGGCCAGCCTTTTCCTGCTGAGATTTTCTGCCTTAATCAACTGATCCATCATCCTTTCTATTTTCTCTCTTTTCCCCAGCCTCTTGATCCTACAGCATTCTAAGTAACACGCTGTCCCAGGCTTCACAGCATTCAGAGTTGGTTTAATGTTTGTCAACTCAAAGAAAGCTTTGCTTTGTCCCTCTGTTTAATTTGGCTCAATAACAAGACAATGAGAAAGCCGGGAAGGCGAGGGATCTAAATAGGGAAAGATCTCCATCGAATTAGTCACACGCACAAAACTCAATGCAATCAAAACATGGGCCAAGGACTGGCCCCACCCAAAAAAAAAAAAAACCCAAACAATTCTGAATAAAGGTTATCACAAATGCCCATTAAACTTATGAAAAGATGTACAACTTCACCATGAATAAAAATTAAGAAGATACTATTACTTGTCTGTCACATCGACAAAATCTTAAACGCCTGAAAATACTTACAGTTGATGCTATTGGTAGTTCAACCCTTTTGGCAGACAGAGTCAGTGTTGTTGTTTTTCGAGGGATTGGTTATTCTTTTTGTTTTAGATTTACTTTGCTCTTGTTGCAAACACACACAGCAAAACGTACCAATTCAACAGTTTCCACATGTAGTTTAGGACCTGAATGACAAGGTTGGTCGGTACAACAATCCCTCCCCTCCCTCCTTTCCTGTTGTTCCTCCCTCATTACATAAACTCACTGTCCCTGCAGCGTCCTTGCTGGAGTCACTCGGATTCTGGACCGATAGCACTTAAGAGAGTCTGATGTTGAAGCAGCCCTTCTTTTACGAGGCAAGCTGAACTACTGTTTGGTTTTCAGATTTCATGGCATGGTGCTGGTTGAAGGTTTAAAGATGATCTCAGGGCAATCGTGTTAGGGGTTCATCTATCCTCCAGGGCTCTAGAAATCTGTTCTGCATTTTCCTTCTTTTGATCAGAATTCTTCTGTGGATTAAAATATGCCGGAATGCTAGCTGGGCAACCATCCAGTTCTTCTGGTCTCAAAGCCAAGGGGAAGTTGTTCATGGAGGTGATGGGCCACACACACATTCTATCAAAACTCAAAGTCAGTGTCATCGAGTTGCTGCCCGGGTCTTTCTCCTGAGAGGCAGCTGGTGTCTTCAATCAAACTGCTGACCTTGAAAGTCATAGCGCAATGTGTAATCATCACTACACCACCAGGGCTCCTTCTAGCTTCCTCCTCTTGCTGACTCTCCTTACTTCTCTGCTGCTCCAGGTAAACAGAGACCGAGTGTTGTTTGTGCAAGCTTTTAAGACCCCAGGCACTACGCAAGTCTGACACATCACTGGCTAGATTTATGCCTAAGCATTCCATTTCCTTCTAGGAGCCCTGGTGGTGCAGTGGTTATGCATTGGGCTACATTCTGCAAGGTGAACAGTTCGAAACCATCAGCGCCTCCTTGGGGGAAAGACTGGGCTTTCTACTCCCATAAACAGTTAGTCTCAGAAACCCACAATGGGTTGTTATGAGTTTGCATTGACTCAATAGCAGTGAGTTTTTATTTTACTCGCTCCAATGCTATCAGAAATAGAAATATTTCCCTCATTTCCTTTTCAGATTTCTCAGTGCTAGTGTACAGAAATCCATTTGATTTTTCTGTGTTGACTTTGTACCCGACAACCCTGCTAACTTCCTCTATTACCTCTGGAAGTACTCTTACAGACTGTTTGGGATTTAGGATCACACATGTTAATGCAACTCTTCTTCAACCCACTGATGCCCACCCTAGGTGAATACTTGTTGGAGAGCACTCAGAAAACTGTACAAGGATGCTCCCTGCAGCCTTCTTCACACTGCAGTACAAAAGGAGACATCACCACTCCAGTACAGGAGAACATTTAGAGGAACTAGTTCATGCATATACAGTTAGAATGCTGTAGATTTGCATGTGAGACATGCAAAGATGCCCATTACATACACTTGAGTAAGAGAAGCAAGTTGCAGAACTAAATGCACGAATTTTCACTTTTGTTAAAAAGAAAAAAAATGCAAACATGGAAACCCAAGTTCACTAATTATATACGTATGTACTGTAAATCATACACACACATATAAAGTAGAGCAGTTAGGCAGGTGGAAGGCACAGTAGTGAAGTAAGAAAAAAAATCAGTATTTTTGTTATGGTTCTAATAAAAAAATGTAAAGGACCCAGTTTATATACTCAAACTCTAGCTTTTTGCATTCCAAAGAGGCAAGAATTTAAAGGGCAGGTCTTGAGTGAATGGGGAGGGTGTGGCGAGCAGATGTGGAGAGCAGGCAGAGAGAGAAAGGGCAGGAGTCAGAGGAAAAGAAGGAAAGAAAGGAGGCTTGGTGTCGGGAAAGCCCTGCCCAATGTTTCAGTCTCGTGATGTGAAAGTGAGAAGTATAGTTCCGATCTGTACCAGTTGTACATTTAGCCAGAATTCAAAGGAATACACAGAAGATCCTTTTACAATTACTAAAGGCCCTCCTGAACAGCTCAAAAGCCAAACAAACTCACTGCCATTGAGCTCATTCCAACGCATAGCAACCCTATAGGACAGGGTACAACTGTCCCTCTGGGTTTCCAAGGCTGTAACTCTACAGAAGTAGAAAGCCTCCTCTTTCTCCAGGGAAGCAGCAGGTGGTTTCGAATTGCTGACCTTCCAGTTTTCAGCTCAACATGTAAGCACTACGTCACCAGGGCACCAGTTACAGATACCTGAGAGGCTGAGGAGTTAAAGCCAGACCTGACAGAGTCCCCCAGGTTTGAATCTCCAATTCTCTTACCTCATCTTCAGGATCAGGATAAGGTCTCTTGCAAATGCAATACAATCCAAAAAAGTTGTCATTGTACTTATTGCCTGAATTTGCCTTTGCTTTATCCTAGAAGAGAATTTCAGCATGTAATAGGGCCCAATTGTCATTCACCAGGAGATATATGTATACATTAAATAAGTATCTTGTCCAACTCCCCCGAAACCGGTCTTTCACTTTCTAAAGTACAATTGGGGTGGGGTGGGGTGGGTGGGGGAGATCACTCCTATAAAAGGGATACTTCTCCCAAGATTCACAGGAAAAAAATGAAATTTATGTTTTGGAACATTGAGGAAAACCCGATATACCCATTCAATTAAACAGACATAACAGTTCATCATTATCAACCTATGTAAATGGCTACTGCTCTCGGCCCTGCAGAGACAGTCAAGGACCCTGGGTTACTAGGAGATCACAAAGAGGTAAGGGAATTATCTAAAAATCACCTTCAACGCAGCGAACAAACTTGACAGCTGGAACAATTATGACTGAACGAGGCATCACTGTCATTTCTGTTGTTTTTACTAAAGGTTACTGTCTCAGCAGCTTTTAGTCACTAAACCCAGGAAAAGGCCCTCATGTGTATCTAGCCCACATTCCTGGTCACTGCATTTTATATATTCCCTTTTCTGTGAAAGCCTAACATGAGCAAAACCAACATAATTCAACCTGAAAGGAACATTTCCTTCCCAAGCCCTTCACCTTCATTAGGAACTATAGGGTAGGCTCTGCACGGATGATACAGTTTTTCCAATAAAATAATGCTCAAACGTAACAACTGTTAGGAGGAAGAGGGCCTGGGCCTTGTTTTGTTCTGCTGTGCACAGAGGGTCGCTATGAATCTGACAGGAACCTACCATGTTGAGTGTATCTAACATGAACTAACTGATTTGACCATTTGCAAAGAGTAAAAACCAAGGCATCCTTTGGGGAAAACATTCGGTTTTCACCCACTCTAGTAAATCTCAACTTCACCTCCTTTTTACTTATCATATAGTTACAGTGCTTACTTACAGGAAATAATTTGCATTCCAAGGTTTTGAACTTGCTGTTTCCACAATCACAACGAAAATTCCTGAAACAGAGGACAAAGGGCAAGTTTTATTATCTCTGAACTCTAAGAACTTCTTTATTCAAACTCAAATCATAGTGGAACCCTTTCTAATCCTTTCCGAGGTCGCAAAAAAAGTGTGGCCTTGATTGCTGTTCATGTAGTCAATGCAGAATATCCAGTTATGAAGGGCATTTTAAATTCCAGAAATTAACATGCACAAGACACAAATACATTCAAGGGGCCTCCACAGGTTCGTTGTGCTCCATTATCTTTGTGCTCTGTTTTTTCCACTGACTCTTTGAATCCCCCTCCTGTATAAATGTGCCTTCAGGTGTTTACCAGTGAGTGTGTGTACAAAAAATGCCAGAGAAGAATAGGCGGCTTAAGTCTGAACCATAATTATATCTGAAAAGGCCCTGTGGAAAAACTATCCTCTCCACTGACATGATATAAATTAATTTCACTAGTGCACCTCCACTTTTAATGGGGAAAAGTAGAGTGGGGAAAGAAGCAGTCAGTAACCATCGCTGGTGGGCTTTACCTTTTTGTATATAGCTCAAACAGTTTGTGACTTCCGTGGCACTCGTAACTGCACGCCAGACAAATGCCTGCTGGTTCCTCTCCCTCCGGAGTGCAGGTACTGCAGGCGTAGAGCGCTTGTCTCTTCACTGAGCCCTGAAAGAGTCCCAAAGTAGAACCAGAGAGAAGCAGAGAACGAATTCATACAATAGGACAGGATTACCTAACAGTATCATACTAAGATCTGAGAAACAATTAAAATCAGATTGTCTGTCAAGATCTTCCTGTAATACAGAACCACTAAGATAAAGTTAATTCAACAAAGTATCAAAACGGGCTGTGTGTTTCCTATCACTATATATAGCTCTGTTTCCAGTACTAGGAAGTAATAGGAAGTTTTCAAATGGCCATCAACTTGGACCATGATGTTCAGGGTGAACCATTTCAACATAAACATGTACAGGAATGTGTGCAGGTTCTTATAAGTACTATTACACGTTCATTCTGGAGAATGCTGACAATTCTACCAAGGGAAAAAAATCAGTGCATTCTTAGAGAGATTCACATGATGAAGTATTTAGAGGTACAGTCATGAGGTCTACAACTTATTTCCAGATGGCTCAGCCAAAAAGAAAAAACGGTACTAAATAGATAAGAAATAAAATAATAAATGCATCTAAGAGGTTTACAGGTGTTCATAAACAATGTTCTTTAAACTTAGCAATAAATTCCATTTTATTCAAAGTTACAAAATCGAAGGGAAAATGGCCAAAATTTATGTAGGTTTTTAGAAATCTTGATCATGGTTCCACTCCACTAGGGAGCACGAAGAGACATAGAGAAGCTTTCCAATGCCAGGAATGTTCTGGTTCCTGATTGAGAAGATAGGTTCACTTTCCCCCAAAATATATACATATGATTTGTGCAATTTGCCATTGTGGTTTAGTATAATAAAAATGAAACTTCAAAGGAATCTCTCTTATAGAACTGTATTTCAAAAGTAGTTTACACAGGGGCTTATGAAACCTGTCATCTTTAATTTAAAAGGACAGCTGGGACAAAAGTTGTTTTAGTGGTGACCAAAGTTTTTAAAGCACCAGCCAACCTCTGGATGCCAGGATTAGCCAGGAATCCAGTGTGTTATTGGTCAACAATGACTACTGGTATTATGAACTCATCACACTGTGACATAGGGACAGCACGTCTCTTCCCTCATCGCCCAATGCCCCAGGGATCCTCTTATCTAGTTAGCCTTCTTCCTGCAAATGCCTGGTCTTTGCTTTCTCCTCCAAACTCTTCCCCTGCTTGATACCTAGGGTATACACCCCCCCACCTCACCCCCACTGTCATCAAGTCAATTCCAACTCTTAGAAATCCTCCAGGGCAGAGTGGAACTGCTCCCGAAGGCTTCAGAGAATGCCAATCTTTCTGGGAACAACAGCCTCATCTCACTCTCATGGACGGTGGCTGGGGCTTTGAACCACGACCTTGGTGGCGAGCAGCCCAGGGCTTAACCTATTGCTCCTCGGTCACTCCATCACAATCCTTCCAACCCTTAATCACAATGTCTTCCAAAATGTCAACTTCCTCCTCTCCCTGTGCCCCTTGGCAGTGCCACATGCTGCTCTGCTTCAAGTCTGTCCCCAGGAGGACACACCACAGGCAGACATGGCACTTGCTTCCATTTCAACAACAACGACGGGGCGTTTGGCAAACTACACTGCAGAGAGAAAACTAGCTGAGCAGTTCTGCCCACACAGGGCGACTTTCCCATCCAGCGCTTTTAGCCTTGGCGCGAATTCTCCTAATAGAAAACAAGTGATTTTGCCCAAAGACGCGACGGCTGAATCCTCGTCAGAACTGGGTGGGGAGAGGGCCTGCACAACTACATTTCAAATTCTCCCGGAATCCAGACTTTCTGGAACCACCGAGGCAGGAGGAACGCTTGAAACCACTGCCCTGAGATCACCTTTCAACCTTCGATCCCAAGCCCGCCTGAATAAAGTAGGTCGTCCTACAACCAGACAGTGTGGTTTGACTGGTAACGAACGCCTGCCCCGAACAGGCCGCTCTTGCAAGAACCGTCTGGTCGGGATGGAAGCGACACCGGCAGGCGGACCGATTGGGGGGGCGTTTGGGAGGGCGGCGTGTGGAGGTGAACGGGGAGGAGCCACTCGGCCAAAGGCCGCGAACACGGTTGCACAACTTCGAGATGTGATCGGCGCCCCTGCCCTGGACGTGTGGAGACCGTCTGTAGCGGTGTTACGTGTTCTCGGCAACAAAATAAAAACCAGTCAAGCCAATGGTTTGGTTCCCAATAAACACCCTCGGGATGGGAGGAGGAGGAACAAAGATGGATTTCTGTGGTCTCGGAGAGGCGGCTGGGCCACCGAGGACGGAACGCCGGGCGCCGCACGGAGGAAGACCGCGGGAGGGGGGGGAAGGCAGGGCGCAGACCGAGGACCTGGTCCCGGGAGGGGCAGCCCCGCACCGCCCGCCCGCCCGCCCCACACCCGAGCGCACAGCGAGGCGGCGGCGGCGGGAACGGGGAGTCTGGTCGGGAGGGGGGCTCGGCGGGAGCCGGAGGGGAGACGAGGCCCCGGGTCGCGCGCCCACCTGCGAATAGGAGCACTTCTCGGAGTCGCTGCCGCCCAGCACAGCGCACGCCTCATTCTCCAGCTCCTCGTCCTCCTCCAGCACGTCAACCAACGACACCACAGGTTCCAGCTCCGACTGCCGCCCCGCGGCGCTCTCGGCTCCGGCCATCCTCAACTGTCACCCGGCGCAGCGCTGGCTCGGCGGAGGCGGGAAAAAGCGGCCGCGAGAGGCGTAGCCGAAGGAGGCGGGGCCCGAGGGCCGGCAACCAATCCCTGAACCAGGAAGGGAAGGGAAGGGGCGGGGCGACCCCACCCACCCACCGAGCCACGGAAGTCACGCCTCTCCTTTCTCCCGCCCGCGCGCGCTGGCGGCCGGTTTCCGCTTCCGGGTGGTGTCTCGTTCTGGCGCGGGCTTGAAGCTGTGCTGTCGCCATGGAGCTGCTGGGCGAGTTTATCTACTGGGACGGGCGGCGGCGGCAGCTGCGGGTGTCCTTTGAGGTGCCGAACGACGGCGACTCTTTCGAGGGCCTGTTGTCGGCGTTGCAGCAGATGAGGGGGAGCGTGAACGAGCTGCTCAGCCCCCTGATGCAGCGGGAAGCGCCGGACCCCGCGGCGGCGGCGGCGGCGGCGGCGGAGGAGGAGGCCGTGGACGGTGAAGTCGGTGAGTTCTCCGCGGGCACGAAGGGTGGGCGGGGGCGCCGTGGCAGTGGCGGGCTTCCGGTGAAAGAAGTATTCCCGCCAAGACTGGTGAGCACTCACGGCCATCTGGGCTGTTTCCACGGAAGCATTTTCACCACTAGATGCCTTTTCATTTTTACGTCCCCCTCCCGCCCCCAAACGGACTGGGCGCCCGCGGTGGTCAGGCCCGGGGCTGAGCTAGGTGAAGGGACAGCCCCGTGGAACTCAGGCCCGGTGGGGGATTGCAGGCGAGCCCTTCTTCACCGAGTGCAGTGGACGCCCCGTGCCTGCCTCGGCGCCCCGCCCCCCACCAAGGAAGGAAGGCTTCCGAGGGGGCCTGGCTCCTTCGAGCTGAGTGTGGTGGTAAAAAGGTGGTGAGCTGTCGCAGATGGGAACAAACTGCCGTTTTATGTCATCACCGACCTTCCAGGTTCTCTCAGTACCCAGCTTCGTAGGTGGCATTTGGGAAGTGTTAAGACCAGGAAATTGAACGATATTCACTCCCCTCAGCCACCCCCCACCCCCCACCCCCGCCCCTTCTCGTTCCTGCGGTCACTTTTAAAAATCTTATCTGGAGGACAAAAACCAGATCTGATCTGGTTTGGCTCCCTGTTCTGAACGCCTAAAACTTTGACGACACCTTGATAATTTTGGATAATGTGGTGACGCCAATTCAGAACACTACTCGAGTTCAAGATGATAAGTAAACTTAACTCGTTGTTCCCATGTGTGTTGAAAGAGTAGTCCTGTTTCTGGGCATTCTCATCTATTTTAGTGTCATAAGGGCAAGAGTATAGGCATTAAAAAAAACCTACCATGACTTACTGGAAAAATAACTGCCGCCTGTTCTACACATTGAGTCAGTAAAGGAAAGCATTTTTTTAAATTTATTTTTATTTGATGATCAAAACACATTAGTCTGAGTACTTTTGTAAAAAGTGAGAGAGATTAAAGTGGACTTTATGTTGTATGAATTAGATCTCAGAAGATAGATGAGATACAAATTATAACGGCACTTTTAAAAGTTATGGAACCTCAGCTCCAAAAAGACAACCCATTTTAGAAATGGACAAAGTATTTGGCATTTCTCTAAATCAGGCGGCCATGAAGCACACGAAAAGATGCTGAGCCACCAGGGAAATGCAAATCCAAACCACAGGGGTGATTGGAAACATAAACGGGACTGAACTGTACATGTGAAGGTGGTTGAAGTGACACATGTGTTTGTTACCTATAGGCCACATTTAAAAAAAATACTACTTCACAGCCACCAAGATGCCTGTAATAAAGATGATCAAAGGCAAAGGTAAGGTTGCGCAGCCAGATATTTCATTTGTTGTCAGTACGTTGTACCCCTGTAAAATGCTGGATGGGCAAATGTGTGATCGATTTATAGTGTCTACAAAGAAAAAACAAACAGTAGGAGTTCATTGCTGAGGCTGCTTGTGTATACCAAACACCTCATGAGATTTGGTTCCTTGGTTTGAAGGTGTGGGGGCCTGGTTTCATGAACTATATAGTTAATTGGCCTATGATCACCTTCTGTGCTTCTGTTTGACCTACTTGCTTGCCAAGTGGCCTAGTGCCTGAGTCTTAAAAGAGTGCATGAAACCACTCAAGGCACAGCAATTGTTCTCTCTCCATTTGGAGAAATGGAGAGTGGGAATAGGAAGAAAATACGGAATGTGTGGCTAAGGGCCACCTTTTTTGCTGTGAGATTAGCACCTGGCTACCAATACTGGACATTTTGATCAATATTTTCAAAGGAGAATCCATAACAGAAAGGGAGGAAATGCAGAGGAGAATTTCAGATTCTCATAGATTTTGTACTTAACCTTCTAGAACAGTGGTTCTCAACCTTCCTAATGGTGTCACCCTTTAATACAGTTGTTCATGTTGTAGTGACCCCCCAGCCATAAAATTATTTTTGTTGCTACTTCATAACTAATTTTACTACTATTGTGAATCCGGTGACCCCTGTGAAAAGGTCCTTCTACCTCCAAAGGGGTCTCCACCCATAGGTTGAGAACTGCTGTTCTGGAGCCATGGAGGATGGGTGAACCCTGTGGGCCAGAGGTAATTTTTAACCAAAAAGACCCCTAAAGTTGGTCTAAGAACCAGAGTTTAGCTTAACTGGTTTTAAAAAAAAAAAAAGAAGTCCGCCTTGAACATTAAGAACTGTCTATATGGGATCCAGTTGACAGCAGCAGCCCTAGAAGATTAGACTGTCCGCTGAGTGTAGTGAATTATGTAAAGTGAGAGAGGAACAACCCCAAAAAGGAGTCTGCCTCAAAGAATGTAGGCAGTATCGCCAAATTGTATATGTAGGGACCGCTGGATTGTGTGTCCTGTCAACACTCTCAACACAAGGGGGAAAGATGACAACCACAAGTGTTGGTGAGGAAAGTTTGCCTTCTCAAAGCTAACATAGGATTACACGTGGCCCTCCTAGGGCATTTCTTTACCAGTCCCACACCTAGACATAGACCTAGGAGAGATGGAAACATGCCCACCCCCCGAAAAGGAAGCACTGATACATGCCACAACATGGATGAACCCTGAAAACATGCTGCAGGAAAGAACACAGACACAGGGCCATGTGTGAGTCCTTTTAGATAGAAGGTCCAGCACAGACAAGGCCACGGAAGGAAAACAGACGAGCGGTTGTGAGGAGCTGGGACAGAGGATGAGGGCGGAGTAACTGATGATGATTACTGGGCTTCCTTTGAGGGGGATAAAAATGTGCTAGAACGAGATAGGGGTGATGGCTGTATACCCTTGTAAATCTATTTAAACCATTTGCAAAGGGGGAATGTTTTGGTGTGTGAATTTCTGCCCCCGCCCCCCCAAAAAAAGTGATGGAGACAGATTATTTTAGAAAATCTTCCATCATTTATATTTTTGAGTCTGCATGGTTTACTAATCCCCAAATTGAAATGGTCTCTATCAGCCATTTTATTTTATTTTCTACCAGCCATTTTAATGATTGGTGTTTATTTTGAACTATTGAACATGTTATACCACAAATATTTGTTTTAAAAGGTGATGATGAAGATGGTATAGAAGATGAAAATAACGTTGATAATGGAACTAACTCAGATGGACCTTCTGCAAAAAGGCTGAAGTCACCATTTTTACAATAGTGTTGATAAGATTTTTAACTAAAAGACTGCTACTCTCCTAATTACCGTGCACTACCATGTCAGGAAGACTTAAGCATGTTATCATGCTCCTGTTTGGAAAAATCATCTTTTATTCCCCAGGACGATTTTAATCAAAGAAAAAAAATCTGTTTTCTTGAGTGGAGAAGAACTGTCAAACCATTGAAATAAAATTAGAGCCCTTGGATACAATGTGTGCTGTCTATGTTTAAGCTTCTGCTTCAGTTATAAAACTGTACTTAACGTTTCAAGCACAGGAGCAAGTGGGGAAAGTTGGGTATTAAAATATTAGGAGTGATGGCTCATGACACATGGAAGGTAAGTGAGAGCATATTAGATAGAAATGCTGAAGAGAGAATCAGACCCAATCTATAAACCCAAGGAAACCTGAAATCCATACTCAGATGCAATCTATAAACATGCAGAGATGAGACCATTCAATAAATAATGTATTCCTCTCCTGTTTTAATTTAGGCCGCAAGAGCTGATGGATGGAATGTCTTAAATTAACAGCTAATTGTAGCTTAGATATTTTTCTGCCTCTTGTACTTGTTTACAGGACCATTAATTCCTTTAAAGAAACCTGCTTCCTAAAATGCATTTGTGGCTTCCTAAGGCTTTCTACTTGTGTGAAGAGCTAAAGTCTCAGAAACCCACAAGGGCCCGGTTTTACCTTGCCCTGTTGCATCACTATGAATAGGAATCGATGTCAGGAAGTAATTTCACAAATGATCGTTTATTTCTAAAATAGGTTGAATCTCAGAATAAGAATTTATGGCTCATCACTGGCAGAGCTGCATTTTTTGTGTTTGGTGTGTGTGTGTGCACGCGCGTGTGTGCCCCCATGTCTGTGTACATATGTGTATGCATCCATAGTCTATTGCCTTTTGTTTCTTTTAAGAATCCTTCATCACACATGGGCAGAAATGCCTGTTTGGTTAATTTATGATAATGTCTAATATTGGGACTTCAACTCAGTTACTGATTATCGTTATTTTAAATCTATATACAATTCTTTTTTAAAAAAAACCTAAGCTGTATAGAATTAAAATAGGTCCCGTTTTAAAATTAGTAACAGACTGGCTCCCTAAGCAATGTATTTATAAGGGAGGGATTTCAAGAAAAGGTGCTTGTCATAGTGCGTTTCGAGATTCTGGGCTCTAGATTTGATGGGCTTTTTCCTGCATTTCAATTCTGACGGTGGTTCAGTACTGTCTTCTTTGCTAGTAGGTCACGTGAGTCACAAACGGATCAGTGTGAAGAAGCGCGATAGAAGCCACACTTCATTTTCTGATCATCTGCCTTCTAATGGCACAAGTGTTTGCCATCAGCAAGCCAAACCAAGCCCCACTCTGAAATAACTCCAATGTTTCTTTTTACAGGAAAGCTCACCGCACAATCCTACCTAACACTAAATGATTAGAAGTTGGCACTAGATGGTAACATCTTTCAAAATGTGGAACATAACAGCTGTGTACAAGGACGCCCAAAAGCAGTGCTACTTTGGGTCACATTATAAAATAACAAAACTCGGGGGCTGAAGTTAAAAGAATACAGACTTGTAAGAGGTGTCATAGCTTGGCTATACTATTAGGACATTTAAAAATCACCCAGGAAGAAATATTACTTTAGAACAGGGGTCCTCAAACTTTTTAAACAGGGCCAGTTCACTGTCCCTCAGACCCGTTGGAGGGCCGGCCTATAGTTTAAAAAAAAAAACTATGAACAAATTCCTGTGCACACTGCACATGTCTTATTTTGAAGTGAAAAAACAAAACGGGGCAAAAACACCTGGCGGGCCGGATAAATGTCCTCAGCGGGCCGCATGTGGCCCGCAGGCCGCAGTTTGAGGACGCTTGCTGTAGAATATAAGATGGGTGGGATAAACAATCTGGAGGAGAAAACAGCTGTACTGACGGTTCTGGGGGGACATGAAACGGAGAGGTGGGGAAAAGGAAGTGGGTGTTAACCCCAGGGACTAGGGAATAACAAGTGATCTAAAATGGATGTCACTGAGGGTGTAGGAGGCCTGCTAGGGCTTGATCAAGCAGTATAACCAAGAGGAATCACTGAAACCCAAATGAAGGCTGAGCATGACAGTGGGACAAGAGGAAAGTAAAAGAAAATAGAGGAAGGAACTAGGAGGCAAAGGGCATTTATAGAGGTCCAAATACAGGCATGTATATATGTAAATATATTTATATATGATGATGGGGAAATAGCTCTATGTACATACATTTGTAGGTTTAGTATTAAGGTAGCAGAAGGACATTGGGCCTCCCCTCAAGTACTCCCTCAACGCAAGAACACTTTGTTCTATTAACCTGGCATTCCATGATGCTCACCTTTCCAACAGGATTGCTGAAGACAAAGTGGGTGCATAAGGAATGTGGGCACCCACTGATCTGATTTTTAGTTCTTTGATGTCTGATAACTGACCCCTTCTACACCTCGTGGTCAGACAGGCTGGTGTGCTTCTTCCATATGGGCTTTGATGCTTCTCAGCTAGATGGCTGCTTGTTTGTCTTCAAGCCTTTAAGACCCCAGACGCTATATCTTTTGGTAGCCAGGCACCATCAGCTTTCTTCACCACCTTTGCTTATGTTCACATTTTTCTTCAGCAATCATGTCGGGAAGGTGTGCATCCTGGAATGCCAATTTAATAGAAAAATGTGTTCTTGCAATGAGTAAGTGCTTGAGTGGAGGCCCAATGTCCATCTGCTGCCTTAATACTAAGCCTATAAATATATGCACGTAGATCTGTTTCCCCACACTTATATAAATGTATTTATATATGTACATTCCAGTCTTAAAACCTCTTTTAAAAAAAGAAAATGGCCAAGGGGGGTATTCACTGCTCCCTCAACCCCACCCCCTGGTTTAGAAATGGGTGTGCAAAATGGATTTATGCTTATCTTTCAAATTCTGACCCAAGTGCCAAAGTGAACGATACAGTCCTTTGGGGGTCGGGAGCAGGCTCCAAAAACAGACCTACACTTTATCCTGGCATGTACAGAAGCTTTTCACTGCCAGGGTGGGTGCTAAAGAATTTTCTTTCCTGGGAAGGCTGAATAAGTTTGGGAACCTCCTCACCCTGTTTAAGTTTCTATTCCAACATCACCTCCAGGAAGCCTACCTTGACTTCCTGGGCAAGGTTTGGACCTGCAGTGTGTTTCTCCGATACCTATTGCCTGGTGGCACTGCAGCTGAAGCATTGTGCTGCCAATCAAGAGTGCAGTGGTTTGAACCTGCCAGGGGTCGTTGGGGAAAAGGAGGCAGTTGGCTTTAGTACAGATGTTCAGCCTCTACCTAGACTGCACAGCTCTGGCCTGCCCTCTCGGGCCCTGTGAGACGGAATGAATGCCACCGTGGGTTTAGGTTTGCATTTCCACTCTTCACATTTGAAATGGACTTTACTAGAAGCATTTTCCCACTAGTGTGTGTGTGTGTGTGTGTGTGTGTGTTTTCATCAAAAAGGCCCGTACTTGAAAATAAAATTCATGTTTGTTCCCAAATAGATGTTTGTGCCCTTCAATTTATTCCCTCCCAACATCTCCCCCCAACCCCACACACACACACAGAATTAATAAGCTCACTGCCATGGAGCCAGCGGCACATAGTTATCTATCGGACAGGGCTGCGCTGCCCCATTGGGCTTCTGTGACGATCCCTGCGTGAGGGATTAGAAAGTCCCATCTTCCTTCCTCGGAGCAGCGGGTGAAAGCTGCTGACAGTGAACAGCCCCACACATCTTCTCCCCCAGAGCGCCTGTCTCTAGTACTACTGTTTGCTCCATAGTTCCCCACACTTATTTGGCCTACTTGCTCCATAGTTCCCCACACTTATTTGGCCTACTCCCTCCCCCTTTTCAGGAAAAAAAAATTCAGTGTTCCCAGGCAATCAAAACTATTTTTTTGTACTGTGGCCCATAACCCAGGATAAAGTGTTGGTATCGGCTTTTGTAGCAGCTCCCCACCCCACCCCTGATCATTCCAATGCCCCCCTCAGGGATGGTATCAACCACTTTGGGAAACACTGAACTAGGCCCCTGGTAAGGACAGATCTACTTCTCTGTGGGATGTTTATAATCTGTGCTATTATAGAGTATCATTTCTTATATAATCAGTTGCAGTAAGGTGTACACACGTTAGTCATCCTGCAAACCTAGCATTTAACTCAATTGTCAACCACTCCCATGATAAAATGGCACAAATGTTTGTTTGGATTTGGTACAGCTGCAGCTGGTTACACAGCCACGATGTTCAGAACTTCTCACAGCGTGCCTGTTGATAGTTACAGATTGACCAGATTGTGGATGTTCAACCTGACTGTAATCATTTTGTGATAATTATTTATTGGATATTTAAGTATAAGAGTAAAGAATAAAGTTCTCGGGGAAGTTGGGGGGTATACTTTTTTAATGTAATCATTTTATTTGGGGCTCATACAACTCTTATCACAATCCATACATATGTGCATTGTGTCAAGCACATCTGTACACTTGTTGCCCTCACCATTCTCAAAACATTTCCTTTCTAATTGAGCCCTTGGTATCAGCTCATTTTTTCCCTCCCTTCCCCCCTCCCAACTCCCTGGGGAATATTTGACTATTTTAACAAATGAGAAACGAGCTAATTTTCGTGGGTTCCTTTTCCACTCCTTCGAACACAGTGAGCTCCAGGTTTATTCAAGATTGTTATTGTAAAAAAGGGGAAGCACAGAAGTACTAGAAGAAAATGAGATCGTGGTTTCATAGTCGCAAAGTGAGGAAGGCTTTCCTAAGCAAGACTTTAAAAATACAGAAATAGGAAAGATACATAAAACTGACTCCTTAGTGACAGTCCCTACACAAGCCCCCATTCTGTAAAGAAGGTCAAAAGAGTGAAGTATTTCCAGCACCGATGCACATTTAGTATAGTAGTTGCTGTTGGGTTGACACATCGTGACCTACCTATGCCAGACCAGAACTAGGCTCCGTAGGGTTTTGGCATAGTGGGTTACAACTTGGACTGCTACCTTCTTGGTCAGCAGTTTGCAACCACCAGCCACCCCTCAGGAGAAAGATGAGGCTTCCTACTGCCATCAAGAGTTACAGTATCAGACTCCTAGGCTGTCCCACTCCACCCTATAGTCACGATGAATCAGAATCAGCTCTATGGCAGTGAGCTTGATGTTGATTTTTGATAAGTAGATCACCAAACCTTTCTTACCGGGTACCTTTTGGTTAGTCTCCAAGCATGTTAACCTCTCCTACCCCTGGCCTCCTGATCTCAGGCAGAAAAAGAACAGCAGAACTGGACAAAGGACAAACAGCAAAGTCAAAGGAAAAGGCCCTGTCCTTTAATGAGAGCTAAAAACCCCACTTCAAAGATTCAGACCTGAAAACCACAGTGAGATGACACTTTTCAAACTGAAAGATCAGGCATTTGGCTGTAGTTTTGAGAAGGACAGGCCATGAGATCATCTCTAGTGCTTTGATGGCACGAATAAAGAGGTGTAATTGCTTTGAAAGTCAAGTTGAGCATTCAAAAGTTGAGTGTCATGCTCTTTGATGCAACAATTTCATGTGTGGGAATTTATTCTGCAGATAACACATGTGCAAAAGATGGAATTACAAAGTTTCATTGCAGTTGCACTCTTTTATATATACATATTGAAAAAGTTTCTATTTAGCATTAGCCAGCTGGGCTCACTTTAGATGGTTCTGATTTTGTTGGCAGCATCTAAAGCGTCATAGTCAGGAGCCAGTCGAACATATGCCTTCTTCTCACCGTCAGGTGATCAAGGTGTTGACCTTGGCTACATCAATGTCATAGAGCTTCTTCACAGCCTGTTTGATCTGGTGTTTGTTGGCTTTGACATCCACAGTGAACACAAGTGTGTTGTTATCCTCGGTCTTCTTCGTGGCAGACTCTGGTCCAGGGGAACTTTGAGATGGCATAATGGTCCCGCTTGTTTCTCCTGGGGGCGCTCTTCGAGGGTATTTGGGTTGCCTTCTTAGTCTCAGGGTCTTGGGCCGCCGGAAGGTGGGTGACGTGCGGATTTTCTTTTTGTGTGTGGCTGTGGACACCTTTCAGCACGGCCTTCTTGGCTATTAAAGCCTTCGCGTTGGCTTCCGTTTTGGGAGGGGCGGGAGCTTCCTTCGCCTTCGGCGCCATCTTCATGAAAAGCGCAGTAGCACTCTTACAGACAGTTCAAGAATCTAATGCCCATCGGCTGAAGACCTTATTGCAAGAGAGCAGCAACGATTTGGTAGCAGCTCGCAGCCTGTGGCAATAGGCAAGTGCATTAAGGAAGACAAAGGAGACGCAGACCAGGGCAGAGAGCTGCTCTTGGAGCATCCACCTCGAGGGGAGACTCTAGCCCCCCGAAGGGTGAGATGGTTGCTGAGTAAAGGAGCCTTGTCACTGTATATCTTCTCTGCATTTCTTAAATAGTGTAGGTAATTTTCTGCACAATTATTTGTGAAATCTCCCATTTTTCATGTTCAAAGTCATATGCTGACGTAGTCACCACAAACTCCCTCACTGCCATCAAGTCTATTCCAACTCACAGGGGACCCCATAGGACAGGGTAGGACCCCATAGGACAACTGCCCCTGTGGGGTTCTGAGACTGGAACTCTGCAAGAGTAGAAAGCCTCATCTTTCTCCCATGGAGTGGCTGGTGGTTTTGAACTGCTGACCTTGCTGGTACTAGCCTAACACTTAACTATTGGACTACTGTGGCTCCTTTAATAATGATAGACCAGCTGTATTAACAGTTTAAAACCATCGTGGATGTAATTTAGAAGGGAAAAGATAACCGTTCCAGACTTTAATACCAGAAAAATCCACACTTCCAATCCAAATAGTGTGTCGAGAGGGACTTCCCAGAAAGAAGTGCATGCCTGAATCTAAGGTGGTGGCTCCTGGTGACCCTGTAGGACAGGGTGGAGCTGCCCCATATGGCTGGAAACATGATGGGAGTCCATCGCCCAGTCTTCTGCAGAGCAGCTGGTGAGTTCCCGCCTACAGCCTTGTGAGTAGCCCTTAACCATTGTGGCACCAACCAAACCCAACCCAGTGCTGTGCAGTGGACTCTTCAATCACGGCAAGCCGAAAGGACAGAGTAGAATTGCCCCTGTGGGTTTCCACCTCTGTAAATGTGTATGGGAGCAGAAAGCCTTTTCTATCTCCCAAAGAACTTCTGGTGGAGTCCCCACGGTTGACCTTGCAGTTAGTCCATTGTACAACTCACCATACTACCTCAAAAAAACAACAACACTCCAACTCACCACCATTAGTCGATGTCAACTCCTAGTGGCCCTGCGGGGCAAAATAGAACTGCCCCTATGGGTTTCCAAGGCTGGCCATACTGAGAGCAGTAGAGTCTCACCTGGCTGGTAGTTTCAGACTGCTGACCTTGCAGTTAGCAATCCAACTTGGAGCCCATTTACAACAACAACGACAAAAACCTGCCATGAGTTGATGCTGACTCACAGTAGCCCTATAGGACACGGTACAATATTGCTGTGACTTTTCCAGTTCCCAGGTGACTCTAGATCAGGATTGCTCTATTTAAAGACATGGCCCAGGAAATAGTGAACGCCGGAGTGTAAGCTGCTATTTAAATCTCTTTAAAAAGTACATTTTGCATTGGGATGGCAACAAGGTCATTGGGGTTCCATTCTAAGTGGAAATTTACTCTCTTGCCTTCAATCCTGCTAAGTAGAAGGAACTCCTAGATACCCATTAGGTGAGCCCTCTGAGTCCATTAGAGACTGAAATGGTGTGCTGTAGCTCGGAGGTGGTTGGTACATGCTATGATTGAATTGTGTGTCCTGTGTCGTTTTGTGTGTGATACAGAAAAATTTCTCCCCAAGTTGCATCCCCCAAATATATGCCAAACCTAAGACACTGCTGCTACACATGGTGAATGACTGATACTAGTCAGTAGCACATGTAGTGTGTGGGTAGATCGCATGGCATTAGAAAAAAGAAGTAAGTCCTATCAATCCCTTCACTTAACTGATATACAGTGCAGCCAATCAGATGCAATCTTAGGTGTCAAACGCGTGAGCAAACAACTGTGCTAAGTGCATCAAAACTGACAAGCTAAGTTATCGCCAATTTTTAGACTTGGTTTTTTTCTCTTACACATAAAAAAGGGTATTAAAATGAGTCAGGGAGCTGGACCAAGTAAGAAGACAAAAACTTACCACTTTCACACGGAATGGGAGACTGTGACACTACAAGCCGACATTCAGCTCAAGTCCAGAGCACTTGAACAGTTCTGGAACTTACTCGCAGAGGGAAAGTACCCAAACATGAGAAAATGTGCTACCTCCTTGACAGCATTATTTGGCTCTACTTATTTATGCGAGTCAGCCTTTCCCCACATAAAGATCATTAAGTCCAAGTACTGTTCCACCATGACTGATGATCATTTGGAAGTGTGCTTGAGGCTGGCTGTCAGCAGCTACTGTCCGGACTATGCATCCCTGGCTCATTCCATTCAGTGCAAGTCATCAGAGTAAACTCAGATAGTGACAAAAATGCACATAGTTAATTCTGTTGTGTTGTGTAATATGGACTCGTGGTTATGCAAGGTACATAAAACATACATTGTACATATAAAGAATTCTCAATGCATTTATTAATAAATGTAATAAAAATGTTTTGCATTTTTGTAGTTGGTAGATTATTTTGACTTGATCATTTTATAAGTAGTTTGCATGGTGAAAAAGTGTGAGCACCGCCCCCCATCTAAAGCAATCAATCTATATAGTCTGTCCCACCCTAAGTAGGGTCTACTCCCTTCTGAAAAAGATAGTAGATTATTTCCCTGAAGGAGAGTGCAGGGAGGTCAAGCCCACTCAGGGGTGACCAAGGTTAGGCTGCCATCTTGAGTCTAGGATCCGCCCATCTTGTCATGTGTGTACCCCTAATCCCTCCCCTTCCTATCATGTGTACACCCTAGCTCATCCCCTTCCTGTCACGTATGCCCATTGTACATCCCCTTCCTGTGACATATGTGGTTACCTGTAATCCCGTCCCTACCTGTATATAGATAGATAGATAGGCCTTGCTTAGAAATAAAGAGAGATGCTTTTTCCCTCCTCCTCCTCCCGCCCCGCCCCCCCCTTGCTCGGACCTGCGTGCTAAAATCATGACCATCCTGGAGGTGAACGCACTACCATAAGATGTGTCTGACTCCTTTATTTTACTCTCTCTCCTATCTTCCATGATTTTACTATGATCTCTATATAATTATAACCGTACAATTGCTCCTTTGGAACCCCATGGATGTTAGAGGCTGGTTTATTCTAACAATTTTGGCTGGACCAGGCTTCTTTCTTAGTATTATGTAATTCTCCACTCCTTCAACCCCGTGATGGTAAGGCAGGGTTAGGGGCAGTGATGTTAATGAGGCTTGGTGCAATCTGCAGAATTACACTGTATCTTGAATCATTCTCTGGAGATCTAAAAGGCCTGATTAAATGAGCAAGCAGAGCTCAGAGGGACCCCAGACCACCAAGGTGGAAGAGCTGAGAGCACATCCTTTTGGACCCAGGGTCTCTGTGCTGTGAAACTCCTCGACCCGGGGAAGATTGATGCTACGATGACACACGCACATCTCCACGAAATTCTGGGCTCAGAGCCTTCCCCTGGAGCTGGCACCCTGAAGTCAGACATCTCACCTCGTCATCTGAGCGGAATAAATCTGTTTGTTCCAGCCACTCACCTGTGCTACTTCCCTCAGAACAGTGCCTGACACCTACGGCAGTGCACACGTTAGGTGGTGTATGAAACCATTATCTTCATTATGGTAACTTTAGAACTGCTCAAGGATTCTAACCAACAGTGAACACCTTGTGTAAATGCACCTGTTTTCCTCTCCATCAGAAAGGAGGATTCCAAGACAACCAGTATTCTAAGAACTGTTGGCAAAAATAAATTGAGAATCTCATTTTAAATCTTGGCCTTGAAAAGAACATGCTACAACCTGGTAGAGCTTAGCAACCAAATTAATCTCAAACGTGCCATGTTTTGCTATGAGTTAACCAGAACTGTTACCTTTTTCTTTCCTCTGGGTGTGACTTAGGTTGTTAGGCACTCCCGTGAGAGGGTGCCCAGTGACCAACTCGTCTCTTCAGGGATTACTGAGTGTGAGTTGGAGCCAACTTGATGGCAGTGATCTGGCTGGGAGTGCCAGGAGTGGACCCTACAGCAGTGAACCAACAGGCCCGCCCCACCCCGCCCCGTGGAGCTTAGATTCTGGCAAACAGGTTGCACGTTAGGTGGTGACAGATAAAAGAATTTACCAAGAAGATGACAGTTCTACTTCTAGGGAGGTCAGGGGCAGCCACACTGAGGTAACTGTTGAGCAGAGATCTGAAGGTGATGGAGCGAGCAGGCTGGATCATGTACCCAAGCAGAAGCTACAGTGAGTGCAAAGGCCCTAAAACAGGTGTGGTTTTTTTCCTGACATGATTAAGAACCACGAAGGGCATGGGTGGTAACTGAAGTAGATTACCAAACCAAAAAACCAAACCCACTGCCTTTGGGTTCAAATGAAGCAGACAGCCTTAGTTTCTTCCCCACGGGCCCTCTCAGCAGCTCAACCCTTACCCAGCTGCCAGCAGGCTGCCTTGGAGTGAGTGGACTAGGAGGCAGAAAAGTATAGGTGGTCTCTTGTCCACGTGTATTTGAGTTGCAATGAAATGCCCTTGACCAGATTCTTTGGGGTGAATTTTTTTGTTTTGTGTATATTATATAAAGTAAGTTTCCAGTGCAAATTGCTGATTCTCCGATGTCCATTTGCACATGACCAATGTTCTGCTTTGTAAAAATACTGGCAATAAAAAAGGCACAGTGAACACTAAGGGAGAAAAAGGAGGAATTTGAGTTACACCAGAACTGACAACAAAGAACGAGCTACTGGAAGGGGGGCCGTTTTAAGTCGGGACTTAGTGTGCAAAATGAAGAAATAGTAGAGGGATTATTCACTCAAGAGCCAATGAGCCACTTAATTAAAGGAGTCCCCGGGGGGCACAAACAGCTCCTGAGCTCTGCGGGAGGTTTCTGTTCACCCAAAGGTGTCGAGAAAGGCCAGCCTGGCGGTTTACTTCCAAACCAGTCAACAGTGCTGTGACACACAGGCTCGTCACGAGTTAGAATCCACTCCACTGCTGACACCATTTGAGAGGCGAAGGGAAGCCATCGGGGGTGCTTGAGAGGAATGTTGTTTTCAATGGATTCCCTGGGCCACTGTCACACTCGACTTGTAGATCTCTCAGGGCAGGTTTTGGTGGATGGAAAGACCAGCAACTTGATGTGTGGCAGCTTCTATTTCAGGTGCCTGTCCAGACATCGGACTGACTAGATCAAGAAGGCTGGCAAAGATTCTAATCTGGGGCACAGGAGAGACTCGGGGCTAAAGCCATGGAGCCGGATGAGATGACCAGTGGAGGAAGTGTAGACAGAGACCTGGAGCTCGTCAAGATGCAGAGATCCCAGATCCCCAAGGAAGATGCAGAACAAGGGACAGGAATAGCTGGTGAGCTATATAGCCTGGTAGCTAGCTCGTGGGTGTGCGTGGCTACTTAGAGTGGAAATGTTCAATTCCCCTTCCTAGTCATATTAGCCACATCCCAAGGGTGCAGTAGCCACTAGTGGGTAGTAACTACTGATTTGGACAGCATCTTCATCTTTGCTTAAGTCCACGGACAACACTGCTCCAAAAGCCAAATGGAGGCAGTGTCGCACAGAGAGGCTCGAGGCCAAACACGGCTAATATGTAATGCGAGAACTGACTGTGGCTCTGGTACCTCTTAGCAGAGAGTGAGCTGGTAGGGTGGGAGGGGAGAGCCTGGTAGGAGTGGGTGCAGGGCAAACTGCAGGAGAACAGGTGGAATCGGCAGCAGACGCTCCAGGCTTGTAATTAGAGCTGTGAGGCGGCTGCTACAGAGGGTTCACGCTGTTCTGAAGATGAGCACAGCGCTGTGACTAAGAGCCGAGTCCTGGTAAATGGGACACGAAAACCCTGTGGACCAATGGTTCGCAGCCCTAATAGAATTATTTAAAGAGCTGGCGCCTGGGTCCAAACCCGAGACTGACTAATTCTTTGGGACAGGGCCTTGGTATTTATATGTGAGAAGCTTTGCTTCTTTTTTTGGTTTTCCATCAGTGATTTCTGAAGTGTACTTCAGACCCACTCGCTGCCGCAAGACACAAAACGCAAGGATTCCCACCCACCTCCAGAATTCTGTGGGGTTCTACGTAGTATGTTGGAGAATTTATAGCAATGACATTGGAGGAAAGGAGTCGAGTGCTAGTGTGGAAAACTCCCCTGCCAGTGTTTCGGAGACTGGATGTTAAAGTCAGCCAGAAGGAAGTCAACACGAGACAAGAGATGAACAAACAGTTTGAGTATGGGTGAGTTACTCATTGAAGAAACGGGGCTCTGGGTTAGAGGGGAGACAAACCCACCACCACTGGGTACGGCAGAGTAAGGCTGGGGCTTGCCCGGTAGGGTTCTCAATGCTGTACATCTTGATGGAGGCAGACTGCCTGGTCTTCCTGCCATTGAGCACGTAACGACTCTGCCACCAGGGTGCCACTCGCTGGAGTACTTTTATGAGACTCTGCTTTCTAGAAGGAAAACTTTTTAATGTTTTCAAATGTTAAACTTGAAGAAAGCACGATTTTCACTTTTTGACTAGTTGCATCTTTCCGAGTCACTGGGTAATGCAAATAGATACATGCTCAGCTATCAGCCAAGAGGTTAGTGGTTCACACCCACCCAATGCCTGGCAATCCAGAAGTCACAACCTTGCCCACCAGGTGAAGGAGCTCTGCCCGTGGAGTTGTCATGAACGGGGATGGACTCGCTGGCAGGCAGCACCAAGAGGCAGCTTTCCACTAAAACTGCGTGACTACTAAAGCCCTGCAAGGTAGGTGTTTGGGTCTGCAGTTCAGTCATCTACTTCCTGTCCGGCACTGCTGAAGAAAGAATCTGCCCTCAAGACTCATTCAATAATGTTTCAGGAGAAAGAAAAACAAGCACCTACTCTACTAGGCAGGACTTACCGCAAGTGTAAGTGTAAATAATTAGACCAGCGTGAGACACAGCTCTGGATCTGGAAGCACATACTGTTTTCTAGGTAGAGGCCCTAGGATGCCTGTCCCTTTCCTAAGATTCCAAAGTGTTCACAGTCTGCTGTTCACCCTACTCCTTTATATTCCCCAAACCACTCCCAAACTCATTGCTATTGAGTTGATGCTGACTCATAGTGACCCTATAGGACAAGGTAAAACTGCCCCTGTGAGTTTCCAAAACTGTTTAGTGGAGTAGACAGCCCATCTTTCTCCCGCTGAGCGGCTGGTGGTTTCAAACTGCCAGCCTTGCTGATTGCAGCTCAGCGTGTAACCACTTCAGGAGAAAGAAAAACAAACACATACTTGGCAGGGCTTATTTCAAGTGTAACTAAATAATTATTGTCAGACAAATGCTTTATATACTGTGGTACGAAAATAAAGACTTCGACTATAATGCCCAGATCGCCTACCCATTCGTTTACCCTCCTCAGTGTATTCGCTCTAGGAGACAACAGAACATACTCCGTTACCCCACCCAAGTACTTTAAAACTGTTACTTAGTCATAACATAAAGGCAGGATGATCCACGACTTGAGATAATGCCTCATAATAAAAAGAAAATAACCTACAACCTGAAACTGAGTAATTAATTTGGAAATACTGCGTTAGTCTCACTGCAGTTAATGTGAGTATTTCTACCATCAGGGTTATCTGATCTCTGCTTACTAAATCCAATTCTCGACTGTGATGGATAGAAGAGAAGGTCTGTGTATAGAAAAAGAAGTCACTGCTTTACAGGGAGCAAAGACAAAGCTTCTGGTACATCAAACATTTATAAAACCATTCAAATTAATGTAGTAAGTCATTTCTGAACTATGGCTGCCTCTACTCATTTAATCAAAGATAAGCAGCCACTCAGTCATTTTCCTCTTGAGAAGCAGCCGTGTGGCGCAGTAAAGAGCGGGGCTCTTCTGCGTATGTGACCCTAGGCCACTCAGTCACTCCCCTTTCAGGGGTCTTCATGTTCCTTTCTGTGTGTCAGGCTGGTTTCAAGAGCCGCCTCATCTGCTGGTTGGGCACCATCCCTGTCAACAGCACTTGCCTCATGCACACGGAAGTTCTCAAAAGACATGAGCTCGCTGACCTTCACCTAAACCCAAGTAGTACAAACTTCTGCTTGCTTGAAATTCCAATAGTGGATCAAAACTTAGTTCAACTCACTGCCATGAGTTGATGCCAACTCATAGCAACCCTCTAGAACTGCTCCTGTGAGTGTCCAAGACTGTAAATGTACAAGAGTAGAAAGCCCAGTCAGTCTCCCTTGGAGCATCTGTTTCTGAACTGCTGACCTTGCAGCTTAACAGGTAACCACAACTCCACTCCCACCCCAAAATTTAAAAGACAACCAAACTCACTGCCCATCGAGCTGACTCTGACTCATGGTGAGGCTATAGTGCCCGGTAGAACTAACTACTCTTAGGGATTTCTGAGGCTAACTGCCGGAGTACGAAGCTTTTGTCTCCGGAGGAGCAGAGCGGCTGGTAGTCTCAAACTGCTGTCCTTGCCCTTATCTTTGGCCTGGGGAGGTAGAACCCAGTACTGAACGGTATCATTTGTGAAAAGCTCCGTGTTTAAGAGTAGAGGCACTGGTGCCTGGGTGTAACCTGTGTGGCCTTAGGCAAGCTACTCAACTTTTTTGCCTCAGTTCCGTATCTGTAAAATCAGTATATTTGCTATCTCCTAGGGTTGTAGAGGAGCCTTGGTGATGCCTACCTCAGGAGAAAGATGAGGCTGTGCCTGTCCCTAACGATTGAGTCTCAGCTGAGGGAGGAGAAATGCCAAGCCACAGGAAGATCTTCTAAAGGAACAGAAGCTCCTGAGACGAGCACCATCCCCAGGGCCTGCCCCGACTTCAGGCTTCGTTTCTTGACGTGAGAATATGCCTGTCTGTTAAAAGCCCTAAGAGAAGAGTGAGTCTCGGAAACGATGCAGGGTCACTCGGTGTGTACACAGGTACCACGGGAGTCCTGGGGGCACGGTGGGTTAAGGGTTAGATCACCGAGAGTTCAGAGGGTTGAACCCATCAGGGTTGGATTTGCTGATTTACACACCCAGAAACCACATAGAGGCGCTCTGCACTGCCCTATAGGGTCACCTTCAGTCGGAAGTGTCTAGACGGCAGCACATTTGGTTTTGGGGTTTTAGCTTGGTCCCAGACAAGCTGTGGTGTGGCCGCAAAGGAACTACATGGATGGCAACAGGTCCCTGACCTAAACGGTTGCTTAGCAATTCCACGACTCAGAAGAGTGAAACAACTGAAGGAGCCTGGAGCCACAACAGCCAACTAAAAGTTTGCCCTCGAACCCACCCGGCAAGTCCACGGGAGAAACACTTGGTGACCTGCTCCTGGGAAGATCCCAGACCAGAAATCCCTGTGCGCCAAACTCGATGGGGCAGGTTGTTAATACCACGTGTGGGTCACCAACAGTAGAAATCAACTGAACAGCATGAGCAGCAACATAGCATCTAATAGGGACTGGACTAAATGACCTCTGATCAGGGTTCTCATGCTCCACTTGTAAGGTCTCTCTAGATTTTGAAACACTGGGTATCTCAGTCTCATTTTCTGTCTGTTTCTTTTCAAACAGACCATCACAATGACTTAGCCATTACCAAGAAGTACAAATTCTGCTTACCAAGCAAGCCATCCCTTAAGTAATCTTAAGAAGCAAGCATAAATAGCTGTTATCACAGGGTGAATTTTGTCTGAAGAACTTTAAAGCAAGCCAAGTAATTGTATAAAATTTAAATTTTATGACCATGTTTGGACCTTTTTACATTTGACACAATGGAAAATGTTCATATTCATTCACGGTTTCCCCAAAGGAGAAAGAATGAATCACCAGTATATTGTACAGAATAAAAAATACCATGAGTTCAGTTTCTAAAGAATGCACATGACAGACAGGACACTACTTCCAAAATCAGAATGTCACCAACGTGATTTTGTCGTCTTTCAGGATCTCCCTCCAAATTCGGCATCTTTCAGAGGAAGCCAGCCCCCTGGCCACAGTCTGAAAGCCTCTGCCCACCGCAACTTCCTGAGAGCAGTGCAGGGACCGCCATCTGGTGACCAGACTCCAAGTGGCCGTTTGGTAATCATTAAGGGGACTGACTTTTCATGTGTCAATCAACTGTAGTCTGCTGATCTGATTCGAAGCCTTGACAAATGCCTGGTGGCGATTGCAAATAATCGCCAAGCAGATGGGGATGATGCAGTAGCCCACCGTTTTGGGGTCAGCTCTTGTACAAGAATAAAGGAAGAGAAACATCTGTAAGTACGGAATCAGAAAAATAATGGTCCACAACCAAAAAGGCAGGGAGAGTAAGCGCACTTTCAAGGAGTGTGTCCATGTAGTTCCTTCGCGGGGCTCGGCGGGCTGGATGTGCTCCAGGGCCAGCCTGTTGTAAGTCTCGTTGATTTCAAAAACATAGTAAAATGCGGCCGCGCTGGCTAGCAGGTATAACCCCACTCCAATCCATCCCATTCGCTGGCGGAAGTTCATCATTCTCCATGCTCTGTGCCTTCAAAGGAAAAAACAAAATGCTTGTCAGGCTGGAGAACGCCATCCTGCTAACTTTCCCAAACGCCCCGACTTAACAGCCACCGAGTCTTTTCTGCCCCCTCTCGGAATGAGGTTTCAACTAGGAGACTACCACTTAATGGTTCAGAAGAAGCAAATTATATGCACATTTATTAAGATAGACAATCAGATGACAGGTTATTTTACCGAAGTCACGAGCAAATGAACCATTGGTTTCGGTACATACAGAGTTCTGCTTTTTACCGGACTCCGCTTAAGCTGCTCCAGCCCGGGTCCGGAAGAAGTTGGAGCTAAATCTCCTAGGAACATTCAACGCTTACAACGCAAATCCTTTCTGGCTGGAACACATCCCTCTAAACGTGAAAACTTGGTTCTACAAACAATGCCAGAGGCCCGCGTTACAACAGTCGCTCCTAAACACTTACAGTGGTCCTGGAAATCTTCCTGTTCCCACGGCAAGCGTTAAAGAGTCACTCAGGTCTGAATAATCAGGTGGCTTTAGCATTTCCCAGGGAAAGCCACCATGTAAAAAATCCCGCGGGCCTGCCGGCTCGGAGAAAGGAGAGCGCAGCCAGCCCGGAGACCCTGCTGCTTGTGATCCAGTGGAGCGTGACCGGGGCGAGTCACGCGGCGGACCGCCCCCTGTCACCGCAGCCGGAGCCCCGGCCGGTCACCCAGCCCGCTCCGCGGACGCCGGTGCCAGCAGGGCCTCCCCGCGGCCGGCCCCGCCCCCTGACGCTGCAGCGCCGCCGGCCGCGACCAGGGCTCTGCGGCGACGCCAGGCCGGGCCTGCTGCCCCGCAGCGCCGGGAGCTCCGCGCCCAGCAGAGCCAGCCACGGGCAGAGCCAGCGAGGCTGGGCAGGTCCAGCAGCTCACCTTCCTGTCCCGGGTGGCCCGCCTGCCCGCCCGCTCTCCCAGACGCCGCTGCAGTCGCGCTTCCGGCTCGGGCCCGGAAGTGCGCGCGCCCTGCTCGGAAAGGCCCGCCCCCTCCTGACGTCCGGCGCCTGCGGCCGCAGCAGCTGCGCTCCCGCGCGCCCCGCACCTGGCGGAGGGGAGCCGGCCGTGGCGGCTGGTGGCGGTCTGTCCTGCAGGCGGGCGAGCGTCTCTGGCCGGCTGGCCTCGCTCGGGACTCCGGCCGCCCGTCCCTCGCTGAGAGAGCCGAGGCGCGGGCACTAAGCGGGCCTGCGTCGGCCGCCGTCGCCCGCGGCCTGTCCCCAGAGCCTCGCTTTCGCCTTCTCCGAGCCGAGGGGCCTCTGCCGGCCCTGGGCCCTCGCGCCCCGGCGGGGGACCCCGAGCGACTGGTGAGGCGCCGCGCGGGCCCCGGCGGACGGGGTCCCCTGGCCGCCGCCGCCGAGCGCGGGGGACCTGGGGAGGAGGATCCTTCGTCTCGGGTCCCGCCCCCCGCGCGGCCTGCGACCTCGAGCCCTTGAACTAACCCGCTGCTTTGCCCTGACAGGCTGCCGGCCCGCGGGACCTCGGAGGATCGCCCGGATCGCGGTGGGTGGGCGCCATGACGCTGAGGCTCTTGGAAGACTGGTGCCGGGGGATGGACATGAACCCGCGCAAAGCTCTGCTGGTTGCGGGCATCCCGCTGACCTGTAACGAGGCGGACATCCAGGAGGCCCTGCAGGCCGGCCTGGCGTCCCTGGGCCAGCACCGCCTGCTGGGCAGGATGTTCCGGAGGGCGGAGAACAGGGTGGTGGCCCTGATAGGTCTGACTGAGGAGACTAGTCTCGCGGTGGTCCCCAAGGAAATCCCGGGCAAGGGGGGTGCCTGGCGCGTCATCTTTAAGCCCCCTGACCCAGACAACGAATTTCTGAATAGGCTAAATGAGTTCCTAGAGGGAGAGGGCCTGACGGCGGCCGAGTTCACCAATGCTCTTGGGTACGGGACGGACCCCTTTGACCGAGGCCCGAACCTGGTCCCACAGGTGGGGACCCCTATGTTGGCAGAGGCGTTAGACGAGGCCCTGCAGCCAGCCCTGCAGTACCTGAAATACAAAAAGCTGAAAGTGTTCTCTGGCAGTGACCCTCCGGAGCCGGGGGAAGAAGAGTTCGATTCCTGGCTGTTCCACACTACTCAGATGATGAAGGCCTGGCAGGTGTCCGACGCAGAGAAAAGGCGGCGGCTGCTAGAGTGCCTTAAGGGGCCAGCATTCGAGGTCATCCGTGTCCTCAAGATAAACAACCCTCGGATTACGGTCCCCGAGTGTCTCCAGGCGCTCGAGCAGGTGTTTGGGGTTATCGATAACCCTAGGGAGTTGCAGGTCAAATTCCTAACCACCTACCAGAACGCCGAAGAAAAGTTGCCAGCGTATGTGCTCAGACTGGAGCCTCTGTTGCAGAAGCTGGTAGAGAGGGGAGCGGTTGAGAAAGAAGTTGTGAATCAGGCCCGCCTGGACCAGATCCTGGCAGGGGCGGATGACAGGACCCTTCGGAGGAGGCTGGATCTGCCGGAAGATGGCCCTGCGCCAGGCTTAGTGCAGTTACTGACCCTGGTGAAGGAGGATGAAGCGGCTGAGGAGGAGGAAGAGGCCCTTCTTCTGCAGGCCGGGCTAGAGGGTGATTTCACCTGAACCTCAGGGGTCCGGGAGGTAAGGTCTGCCATTGAGCAGGGCGGGAAGGCACCACAGCCCATCACCCAGCTATTGCTCTCACCGCCGCCCTGTGGCTCCTGTGTGCGCTGTGCTCGGTATAAAACACTTGTCATTTCTGTGCCTGTGTGCTGCTCCTCGTGTTAGGTACCGGTCGGTCCTTTTCATATTGATGCCGAGATGTGCAACAGAACAAGCACCGCCTGGCCCTGCACCACCCTCACAAACATTGCTGTGCTTAAGCCTGTTGTGACAGCTGCTACGTCAAACCCCCCTCCTCGAGGGCCTCCTCTTTCTCTGACCCCCCCACTGTATCCAGCCTGAGGTCCTCCTTCAGGGACTGGTCCCTCCTGATAGCATGTTCAAAGTGCAAAAGAGGAAGTCTGCTTAACGTCTCCTGGGCGTGCTACTGGCGCAGAAGGAGGTCGCCCTGCACTGGTATTTGTGTATTTACAGTGGAATCTGAGTTGGTTTTATCCTACAAAACTACAATCCCATGTCCCTATCGACATGCAGTGTGCTGAGGTGGCTGGCAGGGCGCAGGCACAAGCTGACCAGAAGAGCCCCTTGAGCTGTCCCCTCGTGTGGTGACAGGAGCAAATGCAGCGTGTCGGGGATACTGTTGTGTCGTCCTTGCCTGGTGAACAGGCATCATCTCTGGGGGAGGACACGTCTCAGCAGTGGTTGAGAGACTGTTGTTTTCCGTGTGGGTGGGAATTTTACTTATTCTGTGCCATCAAAAGGTGGGGCTGCTTGCGGAGGTTGAAAAGTTGTCCACTGCCGCCTCTAACCCCGGGTTTCTGCTGTGCAGTAAAGCATGGTGATGCACTGAATGTCACTTTGATAGGTGTTATAAACGCGAATTTATAAAATAAAGGAATGCTAATAGAATGGCATTTTTCTCTCTCTCTCTGTTCAACTCATATCATGGTTTCAAGAAAGATTTAATCCCTGCAGATGATCCCGAAAGCTGACACCTGAAAACCACTGCGGTTTCACAATCTTAAGTTCCCTTGGCCTCTTCCCTCTTGGTGCCCGGGTGTGTGGTGGTTGTTTGGGGCCCTCGTGTCAGCCCTTACTCAGGGCGACCCTGTGCAGCAGAATACAAGATTGCCTGGTGCTGCACGCACCGGTCCTCATAGTGGTGAACTCTGAGCCGCCATTGTGGCCACCGTGCCACTCCATCTGACTGACGGTCTTCCTCTTCCTCACTGACCCCTCCTGATGGCATATCTGAAGTACACGAGATGAAGTCTTGCCAGCCTCGCTTCCCAGGAATGTTCCTATTGTATCCCTCTTCCAAGACAGATTTGTTGATTTTTCTAGAAGTCCATGATAATTGTAATAGTCTGCCAGCAGAATTCAAATGCATCATTTCTCTACTAGTTGTCCTTATTCCTCGTTCAACTTTAACGTTCTCACATACTTGCAAAGCGATTGAAACTACAGCTTGTGTCAGGCTCAGGCACACCTTAATTCTCAGAATGACATTTTTGCTCTTTGACCCTCTAAAGAGATCTGGTTACAGCAGATGTGGCCAGTGCATTACATCATCTTTGGACTTTTTTTCACTGCTGCTCCCATGAGCCCAAAGAGTCAAAAGTGCCATTCTGGGTGAGATTGTTGCGAGGACCTGTGGTTGAAGCAATGGTACAATGGGGGGAGAGAAGACTACATACACACTGTGTGATGCTGACTCAACCCCAGCTCCTTAGAGAGTCTGTCTGACACTGTAGACCCCTCCTCCACACTGGGTCACCTAGAGTGAAATCTTGCCAGGAGACCACTTGGTATTTTTGCCCACAGAGCTGCTGGTGGGTTTGACCCATTGACCTCGTAAGCAGCTGAATGCTTCACCATTGTTCGACCACATTTTCTCTTTTCATCCTCCTACAAATCTGCACTGTAGAGAAACCCAGCTTCACATTTACAGAAATGAGCCCCGAAAGGGGAAGGGAGACGTGACCAGGGAGAAGTGGCAGGATCTAGTCCCGGTCTTACTGTGAGGCCCACCTTCTACCCATCACCAAGAAAGGTAGAGAAGCTATTACAAGGAGGTCTATGTCCCAGCATCACAGGGGAGCATGGCAAGCGCTAACCCAAGCCCACTGCCGCCCAGTCAGTCCCACTCACTGCCATGGACCACCCATGGCTTTAACCTTTTTGGAAGCCAACTGCCACACCTTAATCCTGCACAGTACCTGATAGGTTCAAACTTCCCACCTTTCCATTACAAAACAAGTGCTTTCACCGCTGTGCCACCAGGGCTCCTCTGGGGGTTGACCACAGGTCATACATGTAAGCCTGTGCACGAGTGTGGCGTGGGCTCCATCACAGAGCCCTCCTGCAAACAAGACACCTAGGAGACCCAGTGCTGCTGCTGCATTGGCCTGACCCATGACACCCCATGTGTTTTAAGAGCAGAGACCTGCTCCAAGGGGTCTTCTGGGCTGTAGTCATAGCAGGAGCCTGGTTTGCTGCATGCCTGCAGGAGAGAAGTCCTGGTAAACATAATTGGTAAACATTACAGTCTAGGAACCCCCGGAGCAGTTCTGTGGAGGTGGTTGTTAGGTGCCACCCCGTTGGTTCCGGCCCAGAGTGACCCTGCGCACAGCAGAGGGAAACACTGCCAGCCCTGCACCATCCTCACAACCGTTCCCAGGCTTGAGCCGTTACTGCAGCCACATGTCAGTCCATCTTGTTAAGGGGCTTCCTCTTTTTGGCTGCCCCTCTGCTTCGGCATGATGTCTTTCTCCAGGGACTGGTCCCTCCAGACAGCATGTCCAAAGTACGTGAGATGAAATCTTGCCTCTAAGGAGCACTCTGGCCTTCCTCCTCCCGAGACCGATCCATTTGTCCTAGCAGTCCATGGTACTTTCAAGATTCTTCTCCAGCACCTCCGTTCCAATCCGGCTCTACTCAGTTCTACAGGAGGGCTATGTGCCGGAACCCGATGCACAGCACACGCGATCTTGACAGAAGCTGATGGCGAGGCCTTTCCCTTGTGGCACCACTGGGTGGGTTTGAAATGCCGATCCTTAGGTCCGTAACCCAGCACTTGACTGTCGGAACCACCCAGAGACCTTGGGCATTCACAGCTGTGGAGCGCATGATAACTGACAAAACCTGGGGGCGGGGGGAGCATGGGTTAGTGATTTGGGCTGCAAGAAAATGAATGACAGTTGTCGGATAAAACCATTTGAAAATTGGTGAAACATAGGGGAAAGTCTATCATGAAAATATCCCCAACGGCCACATTTGGGACATGATTTGACATGTTATTAGGACATAATTTGACATGTCGCTGGAAGCAGACAGCATACTTGGATTGAATCAATGCTGACTCAAAGTGACTCCCTGTGGGTTTCGGGGACCATAACTGTTTACGGGAGTAGAAAGACCAGTGTTTCTCTCAAGGACCTTCCGGTGGTTTCCAATTGCCAACCATGCAGATTGCAGCCCAATTGTCACCACTGCGGCAGGGCCCGTGGTCGAGGATGCAGTCAGTGAAAAAGAGAAAGACCCTTAACAAGATGGATTGCCAGAGCTGCCACAGGGCGGCCTCAAATACCACAATTGTGAGGGTGATGCAGGGCCAGGCGGCTTGCTGCATGTGGGGTCACTAGAGCTGGAACTGACTTGACTATACCTAATAGTACCTCTGGTGGTGCTGTGGGTAATGTGTTGGACTGCTAACCACAAGGTCAGCAGTTCAAATCCATCAGCTACCCTCTTGGGGGTCACTGGGATGATCCAGGGGGGCCTGCCAGAGCAGATATCCTAGATTATGGTACAAAAGGTCTTACTATTTTTTAAAAGGTTTTACTTGTCAGGGAGGCACAGAGTAATTTTTTTTTTTTTTTTACCTGAAGAAGGGACAGTAGGCTAAATATATTTGGGAACCTGTTATTCATACTCTCAGAAACCCAAAGAAGAAATTCCACTCTGTCCTACAGGGTAGCTCTGATTTGGAACCCACTTAATGGCAGTGGGTTTGGTTTTCCCGCCACTCGAGAGCAAATGAAATTGGGACAAGTCTAAGCTGCACTGAAGGGTTTGGAGAAACAGAAGGACGCTGGGATTGACGTAATACCACTTGAAATGATTCAACCAACCGATGCCTTGCTAGAAGCACTCCCTAGTTTCTGTCAAGAAGTTTGGAAGACAGTTACCTGGCCATCTGAATGGAAGAGATTAGTGTTTCTGACCAATCCGAAGAAGGTGACCCAACAGAATGGGGAAATTACCCAACAATAGCATTGATGTCATGTGCAAGGAAAATTTTGCTGACAGTAATTCAACAATGGTTGCAGCCGGGCAGCAACAGGGAGCTGCCAACACTTCCAGCTGGATTCAGAAGAAGGCAGGGAATGATAACATTGCTGACGTCAGATGGGTCCTGGCTGAAAACAGAGACTACCCGGAAGATAACTACTTGCGTTTTATTGACTGTGCAACAATATCTGAGTGTGGATGTGTTAGACCCGGTTGGCCAGAGAAACAAATCCAGGGACACTCATATGTGTAAGAGAGTTTTTTTTTTTTTTAATCATTTTATTGGGGGCTCATACAACTACTACAAAGAGTAGTTGTATATCAAAAAATCACCCCAGACCAGCTCAGATCAAGTCCATAAAACTGATATTAGCCCATAAGTCCGAAAGTAGTTCAGAAATCTCTCTTCAGACTCGCACAGCCACACGCAGTGATGCAGAAATCAGGAAGCTCACAGGCCAGTGAGTGAAAAATCTTGTGGATCTGATGGCAGTGGAACATCACAGGGCTGGTGCAGGTCTCTGCCGCATGGCTTGTGAACAGGAAGGTGAAGCAGAGAGAGGGGGTCCTGGAGGGTCTCAGCAAGTCTCTGCATGGCTTGTCAACAGGAAGGCAAAGGTAGAGACAGAGGAAGTTCCCAGAAACCTCTGAGAAGGCCATCCCCACAAAGAGGCATCGTCAGGCCGTCTGACCTGCCATTGACAGACTAGACTCCACCCCTTCACTCTAAACACCCTCAAGTTGACACAAGGTTATATAACTACCACTATGGGCTATAATAAATAATGGATAACATTTCAAAGAATGGGAATTCCAAAACACCACGTTGCATTCATACAGAACCCATACATAGACCAAGAATCAGTCCTTCAAACTCAGCAAAGAGCTAACGGCAGGGTTTAAACCAGGAAAGTTTAAAAAACTCAATCTGTATGGTGAGCTAATAGAGAAGATGGACTTTAGGAAGCAGGACGCGGCATCAGGATTGGAGGAAGGTTCATAATCTGCTATATGCAGATGAGGAAACCTTACTTGCTGAAAGAGAAAAAGACTGGAAGCACTTACTGATAAAAATCAGAGATTATAGCCTTTGATACGGATGACAGTTTACTCTAAAGAAAATACAAAATCTCACAACTCAACCAGGAGGCGGCATTGTAGTAAATGAAGGAAAGGTTGAAGTTGTGAAGGAGTTAATGTGACTTGGGCCCTTGGAATTGGCAGTCAAGAAACCATAGGACGGGGTGTGTGGGGGGGGGAGGGGGGAGCGGGGAGGGAGGGGAAAAATGAGGACCTAATGCCGGGGTTTAAGTGGAGAGAAAATGTTTGAGAATGATGAGGGCAATGAATGTACAAATGCGCTTTACACAATTGATGTGTGTATGGATTGAGATAAGAGTTGTATGAGCCCCTAATACAATGATTAAAAAAAAAAAAGAAACCATAGGACGTATTGCGTTGCTTCTCTAGTGGACCCAGACGAACACCATAGCAACGATTGTGTGGTGGTGACAGACAGGGCAGTGTCCCTTTCTGTTACACAGGGTCAGTATGAGGCAGAACCACCGAGTTGATGGCACCTAACAATAGAGCCTTTGGTCTGGGATTCGAAGGCGTAGTCTAATGTTCCTGTTATGACTAGATGTCATGGCTTCATCCCACGTGCCCCTAAGTTCTCCCACAATGGAAAGCCAACCACCAGATGATGTGGATTCTGAATGACATAAAAAGGCATCATTCTGATTTTTTAAATCATTTTATTGGTGTCTCGTACAACTCTTATCACAATCCATCCATCCATCCATCCATCCATCCATCCATCCATCCATCCATCCATCCATCCATGTGTCAAGCACATTTGCACATTTGTTGCCATCATCATTCTCAAAACATTTGCTTTCTGCTTGAACCCTTGGTATCAGCTCCTCATTTTCTCCCTCCCTCCCCGCTCCCCACTCCCTCATGAACCCTTGATAATTTATAAATTATTATTATAATTTATAATATAATGTAAGTCTTATCTTACACTGTCCCACGTCTCCCCCTCTTCATCCACTTTTCTGTTGTCCATCCCCCAGGGAGGAGGTTATATGTAGATCCTTGTAATTGGTTCCCCCTTTCTACCCCACCCTCTCTCCACCCTCCCGGTATCGCCACTCTCAGCACTGGTCCTGAAGGGATCATCTGTCCCGGATTCCCTGTGTTTCCAGTTCCTATCTGTACCAATGTACATCCTCTGGTCTAGCCAGATTTGTATGGTAAAACTGGAATCATGATTGGGGGTGAGGGGGAAGCATTTAGGAACTAGAAGAAAGTTGTATGTTTCATCGTTGCTACACTGCGCTCTGATCTTGTTCTTAACTCGAAGCCCTTCCACACAGGCCATTCCATTTGCCACCTCAGTGGTGCTACTCTGGGTGAGACCATGCGGACGTTTATGAACGGTTAAGTGCACCTTTTCTAAAGGCAAGGCACTGCATTGAGGGAACTTTGAACCTGGTGACTACGGCTATGTTCTTATCTCTGCCCTGGAGGTTTTTCCCCAGGAACACTTGCTGAGGGCCAGGCACTGAGCACCACTGAACTCATTCGATGCTCCCGTATGGAGAAGGAAGTCCTTGTATCTCCCCCATTGCACAGATGAGGAAACTGAGGCACAGAGGAATGAAGCAACTTGCTCCGGAGTGCACAATGAGCAGGGGCTGGCCCAGGTTTATACTTCCACCAGGTATTTCCAGGGCCCTTGCTCATCAGCCTCGTTCTGTGCTGTCTTGTTTAACACTCACGCAAACCGGTAAAAAGCATACTGTACTTCCCCCCACTGACAGGTAAGCGAACGATTGGTTCCGATGGATTCCCGGAAGGGCACCGAGTCTGACAATGGAGAGCTCTTCTGCACGTGTTCTGGTGTGTCCGGAAGATGCTGTGATGGTGCACAGCATGTGGCAGTTATGTTTCATGAAATCACAAAATAACAAAAATTATCTTCTTTAAATAACTGTCTCAAAAACATGAACAAGAACACATCTACAAGCGCTAACCGGTTATGTTGATACAATGGATTTAAAAAAAAATAATGTCATCTTTTCAGTGAGAGATGAGCTGTTAAGAGTAATTTAGTTCTTTTTAGTTCCCTGCGAGGAGACCTGGAGGTGCTGTTGGGTAAGCATTGGATTACTAACCGAATGGTCAGCAGTTCAAAACCACCAGCCGCTCCTCAGGAGAATGATGAGGCTGTCTGCTCTCCTAAACATTCACAGCCTCAGCACCCCCTTTGCAGAATCCATGTGAGTTAGGGTGAACTTGATTTCAGTAGGCGTGGTTTTTTTTTTTATTCCCTGATTTTTTTTTTAATGAAAAATCAATATGCAAAGAAAGTGCTCGAAAGACAGAAGGACAGCGACATGTCAAAGGGGCCACAGGAGCCAGCCTGGAGGGGCACACACGGCCACAGGTGAACAAATTGAGGAGCAAGTCACTAACAGTCATGGCTTCTAACCTGCAGTATAAACACATGCATGGCTCTAACCTGCAGTATAAACACACATCCACGGTCTCTGCGGATACTGAGGTGCATGGCCGAATAAAGCAATGGAAAAGAGGAGGCTTGGCCTTTCCACAGAACCTGAATCATCCATGCAGGGGTGGAGCGGAAACCCTCCCCCTTTAAGTGGAGGCTGCTCTTTAAGGCTTGTACCCAAATAAAGAGAGTATGGAAAGAGATACTTTTTAAAAATCATTTTTTGGGGGGCTCGTACAATTATTATTACAATCCATATATACATCCATTGTGTCAAACACCTTTATACATTTGTTGCTATCATCATTCTCAAAACATTTGCTTTCTACTTGAGCCCTTAATATCAACTCCTCATTTCCCCCCTCCCTTCCCACACCCCCTCCCTGATGAACCTTTCATAATTCATAAATTATTATTATTTTGTCATATCTTACACTGTCCGACGTCTCCATCCACTTTTCTGTTGTCCATCCCCCAGGGAGGAGGTTATATGGAGATCCTTGTAATCAGTTCCCCCTTCCTACCCCACTTTCCCTCCACCCTCCCGGTATGGCCACTCTCACCTTGAAGAGACACTTTTCAGTGGAAAAACACAGCAAGTACTACATGGCTGGTGGTCAAGGCTAGTGTGATAGTTAAGGTTTACTGTGCCAACCTGGCCAATAAACACATGTGGGACTACTTGAAGGGCAGAGAGATAAATGGCTTGGCGAGCCTTGCCTGTCTGATTCTCTGGTCTCTTGTTCTCTGATGGTCGGACCAGGGTGCAGCTGCCTTAGCCAGTTCCCTGCTTCAGCTGGCAAGGCTCACTTCCTGCAAGATATTCCTGAGGAGAACACACATGGACCTACCCTGATGCAGCCCTGGGTGCTGGATCAGCCGTGTGGAGACCCCTGCCAGTGCTGAGATGCTTACACGTTCACTGATTCAGCTTTCCTCTTGCATTTGGCATTAGTGTGTGTGTGTGTGTGTGTGTGTGTGTGTGTGTGTGTGTGTGTGTGTGTTGTGAGATTGAGGAGGACTTTGTAGATTGTAAACCTGACGCTGTTCTAACGCAAAGGGTTGCTTGAAATAATGAAACACACAAATAGCTCATAGCTCGGATTGCCAGTCTGTGAAATAAATCATTCACCAGGGAGTGAATGAGTGGCATGCTGCCTTGATCAGCCGGCGCTGCTCACGGACACACCGCCAGGTGGCAGTGCATACTCACCATACAGCCTGGTCAGGCCAGGCTGGAAGGCTTGTTTCTTTTGTAAATGGCAGCACACTGGCCCTTCCAGACTGGAAAATTTCCCAAGCTTTTTATGTGGAAAAATAGTGAAGTTCTCAGTCAACCGGGGCAGCAACTTCCTCCATCGGTTCATGACACTGCTGGAGTCTCCTCAGCTCGTCAGAGGCCTGCCCCTGGCAAGTGGACCAGTCCCAAGTGGGAGTGTGCCTGGCGATCCCACACTGGACGTCCAGCCAGAACTTCTCCGGAGATGGGAAACCAGATGGTTTGAGAGCTCACCTGTTGAGAGCCGTATTTGAAAGCGAATGGAATGTAGGTCCAAAGTGCAGCTTCGCTAGCTTGTGTTTCCCAGGCACCCTGCTTTGTACCTTTTCTTCTCTCCACAGAACTTCCCACATCAGCAGCAGTGGCGGTTACATAATCTGTTGTCAACTTGAGACTATTAAGGGTGAAGGCGTGGAGTCTAGCCTGTCAATCAGGTTGCAGCTTGATGACCTCATTTTGAGGTGCAAAGGAGATAAATAGCTCGATGGAGGGGGGACACACACACTCTGCTTGGTATTCCTGATGACAAGCCACACAGAGCTACACTAGAGCCCTGGAGCTGAAGGAGCCACGTGGAGACCCACACCAGCACTGAGCTGCTTCCACCACCATTGGATCCAGAAGACTTTCCATCCACTGGCCTGTGATCCTCCTGCATTCGGCATCATTGCATGTGCTGCATGAGTCTGAAGAGGAATTTATAGCTTGGTATGGGACATATAGGCTAACATCAGACATATAGACTTGATCTGGACTTGCCTGGGATGTTTTCTCAATATTCGATTGCTCTTGTATATAAAGCTCTTTCTTACACCCATATGTGTGTCTTCTCTGGTCAACCCTAACTAACACAGCTACCATATATGGAACAATTCAGTGTCAGGCAGGGCAGTGAGGCTCCTCCCCAGAGGTGTGATTCAAAACAATAGCAACAACAAGCAAACTCACTACCATCAAGCCCATGCTGACTCATAGTGACTCAGAGAACTGCCTCTCTGGTTTCCCAGACTGTAACTCTTTGTTGTTGTTTTTTTAATCATTTTATTGGGGGCTCATACAACTCTTATCACAACCCATCCATCCATCCATTGTATTAAGCACATTTGTCCATTCATTGCCCTCATCATTCTCAAAACATTTGCTCTACACTTAAGCCCTAGGTATCAGCTCTTCATTTCCCCCCTCCCTCCCCGCTCCCCTCTCCCTCATGAACCCTTGATAATTTACAAATTATTATTTTTTTGGTCATGTCTTACACTGTCCGACGTCTCCCTCT
>NW_022103915.1:11321469-11332058 GCF_000313985.2 Echinops telfairi
ATTGATGTATGTATGGATTGCAATAAGAGTTGTATGAGCCCCTAATAAAATGATTTAAAAAGAAAAGAAAGCTTCATTTTTCTCCCAAGGAGTGGGTGGTGATTTCGAACTGATGACCTTACGGTTATCAGTCCCCCACCCACACAACCCACTGCACCACCAGGGCTCCCTGTTTCACACTTGGAAGGTCATAAATTTATTAAGCAAATGTATTAAGTAAATAGGAAGGGTCTAATGTATAATTGTTAGCTACCATCGAGTCGGCCCATGACTCGTGCACCCCTGTGTCACAGAGCAGAACTGCTCCATAGGGTCTCCCAGATGATCGTCTTTGAGAAGTAGGTCAGCAGGCCTCTCTTCCACGGAGCCTTGAGGTTAACAGCAGACCGGAAGTGGTTTGTACCACCCTTAAAAAAAACCTCACGGCCATCGAGTCAATTCTAACCCCGAGCAACCCGGCAAGATAGGACAGCTTAGAGCTGCCCCGGTGGGTTTCCGAGCCTGTAACTGTTCACAGGAGTAGAGAGCCTCATCTTTCTGTCAGAGGGCCTGGTGGTTTCGAATCGCTGACTTCGAGATTAGCAGTCCAACGCAGACTAGAAGCTATTGTTTGTCAAGTTCTCCCTGTGGGCCAGAGAAGGGTGCTAAATACCTGCATGCCAGCCTTTCCTTCTGACCCCAGCGCCCAAGGAGCTATCCTACCCCCTTTGCAAGAAGGACCTCCACGGGCTAGGTGCCAGGGCTTGCCCAGTCACACAACTGGAAAGCTCCCAGGTCCGGGTGGTTCCAGGCAGCCTCCAAGTGTCTTGGTTCTGACCCCGATGGGCACCCATCTCAGGAGCGTGAGCAAAGCACGGAACCGTTGGTGAATCCACTTTGGACGGTTTAACCTGAGTCCTTGCCCATCACCACGGCCCACTGGGGAATCTCATGCCAAGTCACCACCCGAACCAAACCCGCTGCTGCTGCTGCTAAGGAGGCAAGGCTGTCTGCTGCCATCCAGCCAGCTCCCCCGCTCCCTCCTTTGTGACTAAGCGCAGAGGAGTCCCTCTCTCCTCAGGCCCCGGCTGTCCACAGCCTGCCTGTGGCCCTGCCAGGGAGCCGGGTGAGGCCATGCCCTTGGCAAGCTGCTTCCTTTAGCCCCGATTTCCTCAGGTGTTCTCAGCCGGGGAGATGACCAGTGATTGGCTGCCATCCTCCTTGATGTGAGTGTAGGGAGTGGCCACCCTGCCGCCATTCAAATTCCAACTCTTTTGTTACCTGACCCTGTGGCTTCTTTTCAGGTTCGGTTTCCTCAGCTGAAAATGGGGATCTTCGGAGCCCTGTAGCAGGATGGGTTATGTGCTGGGCTACTAGCCACAAGGTCCGCGGTTTGAAACGACCGGCAACTCCGGAGGAGAAAGAGTTCATCCCCAAACCGGCAGGGTCAGTTCTACCCTGTGTTATAGGGTCACTTGGAGTCAGAATTGACCCGATGGCAGTGAGCTCGGTTTGGAGTTAGTGAAAGTTCCCTCACAGGGCACCGTGAGGGCCAGATGAGTCCGTGCAGGGGAAGTCTGGGACTGGTCCTTGCCCCAGGTAGTTGTGAGCTGCCACCGACTCGTCCCCTATACAAAAGGTGGTGGCTGTTGGTGCAAAAGAAGGAGACCCAGTGTCCTCCTCACACCTGCTCTGCTGTCTGCTGCCCCTTGTTGCAGCCAAGGTGTCCATCTGTCTTGTGGACGAGCCTCCTCTTTGTCACTGCCCCTCGACTTCACCAAACATGATGTCCTTTTCCAGGGACTGGTCTCTCCCGACCACATGCCCCAAAGGACAAAGTCTCGTCTGGCCTCCTCGGAAGGAGCATGCTGGCTGGACTACTTCCAATGTGGGGAAAAGCCAGCCCCCCACAACTAATCATGGGTTCGATAGGTGCAATTGTACGGTTAAAAGATACAAAGATCCAGGGCGGATGAGCCCTACAGGACCAGTGGTGTGAGTGGCGAAACAGGGAGGGTAGAGGGAGAGTGGGTTGGAAAGAGGGAACCGATGACAAGGAACTACATGTGACCTCCTCCCTGGGGGACGGACAACAGAAAAGTGGGTGAAGGGAGACGTCGGACAGGGCAAGATATGACAAAATACCAATTTATAAACTATCAAGGGCTCATGAGGGAGGGGGCAGCGGGGAGGGAGGGGAACAATGAGGACCTAATGCCGGGGAGAGAAAATGTTTTGAGAATGATGAGGGCAATGAATGTACAAATGTGCTTTACACAATTGATGTGTGTATGGATTGTAATAAGCGTTGTATGAGCCCCTAATAAAATGATTTTTAAAAAAGATATACAAAGATTATAATAAAGTCATAGAGAGCGTGAGGGACAGAAGGGAGATGAAACAATGGAGTTTCACTGTTTCAGGGTAGCATGCTCACCTCTTAGATGGCCATGATCTTACCAGCCAGGCCCGTGCACAGCGGGGGGCCAAAGCGAGGTGGGCCAGAGACCCCGTTTATTGCTAACCAAGGGCTCTATCTACTTAGGGGGCATGATTACAGGTAACCACACCGATCACAGGAAGGGGCTGTACAATAGGCATACAAGCAATAGAAGGGGGATATACAATGGGCATAGGTGTAACAGGAAGAGGATGAGCTAAGGGTGTACACATGATAGGAAGGGGAGGGACTAGAGGTATACATGTGACAAGATGGGCGGACCCTAGATTCATGATGGCGGCCTAACCTTGGTCATCCTTGGGTGGCCTTGACCTCTCTGGGGTCTCCTACCAGGAAACAGTCAACTACTATCCTTATCAGACGGAAGTGGGTCCTACTTGTTGTGGGATAAATAGTGGTGACTGCTTGCTCTGGATGGCTGATAACCTTCAAGGAGAATAACTGCTGACCTAATTCTGTTGACCTCCAAGTAGCCATTTGCCATGTGTAGCAAGCAGCTAAGTTTGCCATATATTTGGGGGGACAACTTGGGAGAAATCTTTCTGTTTCCCACATTCCAAGACAGACATGTTTGTCCCTTCAGCAGTCCATGGCACATGTAGACGCATCCGTTCATCACCTCTTCAGTGTCCAACGTTCACATGCATGTGAGGCAAACTGGTAATACCAGGGTTCGGTCAGGCACACCTTAGTCCTCCCAGTAACATCCCTGCATCTCAACACTGTAAAGAAAGGTCTTCGGCGGCAGACTGACCCAGGGCAGCGCCTCCTTTCATGCTGCTTCCAGGAGCACTGACTGTGGATCCAGGCAAGACAAAAATCCTTGACCACTTCCATCTTGTCTCCATGGATCATGTGACCTACTGGTCACAGGGCGTCATGATCCATCCCGAAGGCTGTGATCTTTGATCTTTACCAGCAAGGGCTTCAGGTCCTCTTCCCTTTCAGCAAGCATGACTGTGTTACCCTCGGCATACTGCAAGTTGTTCTGAACCCTCCTCCAATCCTGAGGTAGCATCCTTCATATAACCCGGCTCCTTGGATGATCTGCTCCGCACACAGATGGAATAAATATGGTGAGAAGATGCAACCCTGACGCGCTCCTTCCCCGATTTGACACCCGCCAGCGTCCCCGGTTCTATTCTCACAGCTGCCTCTTGGTGCACGCACAGGCTCTGCTCGAGCACAGAGAAGGAGTGCGGGACTCCCGTCTCTTAAGCCTGTGCACCGTGGGTTATGGCTAACCTGTGGTTCTAGCTGAGGGCTGCTCACAGGCTGCCGTCCAGGCGCTGCCAGGGCCACCGTCTGCTGGGTGGATCATCCTCCGAGCTCCCCGAGGGGCCTCTGTGCAGGGCTCCCTCATGACCTGGCCTCATTTCCCCCAAGCAAGCAACTCGAGAGATGCCTCAAGGGCAAGCTGAGGGAAGGCACGGCGTTTTATGACATTGCAAACGTGGCATGGCTTGGCATGTGCCCTACTGCATGGACTTTTCAAGTCATTCAGGAAGGCCAGCCCGGCTCCAGGGAGGGGAATCCCAGGAGCCGGGAATCAGGGAGGCACAGACACACAGCCACCCTGTACTGAACCAAGCCAAACCCTGCCGGGTCTCCGCCAGCCCCACTGCCTGGCTGGCGTCTGAGCCCATCTCAGCAACCAGACTGTGGACCCTATTTCCCTGGAAGGGCACACAGTTACTGCGAAGGGCCCCCGAGGAGCCCTGTGGAGGGACTTCCGTCACAGCAACCAACGGAGCACTGTCCCCAGGGAGAGAAAAAGAAAAGGCTTCGCATTGACAAACGGTGGGGAAATAGCACCTGGCTCCGGTCCGCACCCTCTGTGCTTGGTGATTCAGGTACAGAACCTGATCACGGCGTTTACACGGGGCTTCGGATACAAGAGGAGGTCTGTGTGTATGCCCACTTCCCCTTCCATGTACTTCTTCCGGAGAACGGAGCTCTTGTTGAAATCCGCACCTTCTTGGGTGAAAAATCCATCTGAAGGGCTCATGTGATGGCGCGTGTTGCTTGCTGCATTTATCAAGCCCAGGAAGATAAGTTGAGTCTTGAAGGAAGTGATTGTGAGCTTATATCCAATTCAGCTGCTTTATTCATTTACTTTTTAAAAAATTTAATCATTTTATTTGGGGCTTGTACAACTCTTATCACAATCCATCCATCCATCCATCCATCCATCCATTGTGTCAAGCACCTTTGTGCATTGGTTGCCATCATCATTCTTGAAACATTTGCTTTCTACTTGAGCCCTTGGCATCAGCTCCTCATTTTCCCCCTCCCTCCCTGCTCCCCTCTCCCTCATGAACCCTTGATCATTTATAAATTATTGTTTGGTCAGTTCAGCTGCTTTAATTCAGCAAGCCATGATGGTTAAAAACAAGGATATCAGAAAATTTGGGGATAGTGTCTATGTTTCTGAAAACAGAACAGTTCAGCAGCTGAAGAGTAAGATCTAAGAGCTATCCAGCTACAGTCTGGATGATTCCTGTATACTTGCCAGTGATACTTTGATGCAGTTAAGTTTGTCTAATGGAAAAAACAAAAAAGAAAGAAACCATGGAGGCTTCTTTCCCCAGCTGAGCTGCCCAGAGCCCATCCTCCCTTCTCCCAGCAACAGCCCAGAACCATCAGCCAGCGGACACAGGGGTGGGGGCTGGGACCCTCCAAAGGCTGGGACATTCACTCGTCTGGTGGGCGATGCGGGTCGGCTGGGGTGTCTGCCAGAACGCAGAGGGTCTTGTCTTTCCCTGTGGCCTGGGCTTCCTCACCACATGGGGAGTGGGTTCCAAAAACTAGTGTCTTGAGTAGAGGCAGGAGCTGTATTTTTTCAAAGATCTAGCTTCAGAAGTCCTACAGCGTCACCTCTGTGCTACTCCCTTGGTCACAGCTGGGCAGTCCAGTCTCCTCCCCGATTTAAATCCCCAGATTTAAGGTAAGAACGTGGATCCCACTTAACCCTGTTGAAAGAAGCGCATGGGCCGAGCCACGCTCATCCCGATGGTCTCATCCGTGCGCGAGCCGAACCAGGAACAGGGGGCGCGGCGGAAGCACGGGTACCTTTGCGTGATGCAGGTCGGGAAGCTTCTTGGGTCTACCATGAAGAATGAACAAATCTGTCTTGGAAGGAGGGCAGCTCCTTAGAAGTGAGCGTGCTGAGACTTTGTCTCGTGTGCTTCGGGCATGTTGCCACAGGGCCAGTCCCTGGGGAAGTCCCGTGTCTAGAGAAGTAGAGCCTCAGGAGATGGTTTGACCCAGTGGCTGCAACCACTGCTCAGACTGAAGCATGGAGAGAAGATGAGGCGGCGCAGGACAAGGCAGTGTTTCTGTCCGTCGGCTACAGGATCCTTCTGAATGGGACCCACCTAGACGTTATTGGCAGCCTCCATTGATTCGGTTGTGACCCAGAGCCACGGAATACCAGGTCCTGCACCATCGGCTACAGGATCCTTCTGAAGGGGACCCACCTAGACATTATTGGCAGCCGCCATTGAGTCAGGTGTGACCCAGAGTGACGCAATACCAGGTCCTGCACCATCCCCACGATGGCCCTGTGCCTGAGCCCATTGTGACAGCCACAGTGCCAATCCATCTTGGTCAGGGCCTTCCTCGTATTCGCTGCCCCTCCACGTTACCAGGCATGCTGTCCCTCTCCAGGGACAGCTCTCTCCTGACAACGTGTCCGAAGCATAAGTAAGACGAAGGTTCTTCTTAGGGAGAGAAGTGTGTGATTGTGAAGATACAACCCGTCTCAATGGCTGAAAAGCTTTAGTTATCACTTTTAGGAATTTAATTCCATTTAGTTTCAAGGGTTGTTGTTTTTTTAACTTTGTCCTACATTGTTGTTTCTTTCAAACAGGCGCAAGCCTTGGATGAGGGGACACCTGAGTTGGAAGCCACAGGGCTGCTCCTAACAATCCCCCCCCACCTTCAGGACTAACAATGAGAGTAGGGAAACTAGAGGGGGTGGGGAAGGTGGGGGGAGAAAGGGGGAACCGATCACAGTGATCTACATCTAACCCCCACCCTGGGGGGCCGACAGCAAAAAAGTGGGTGAAGGGAGACATTGGTCAATGTAAGACATGAGAAAATAATAATGATTTATAGATTATCAAGGGTTCATGAGGAAGGGAGGATGAGGGAGGGAGGGGGAAATGAGGAACTGATACCAAGGGCTCAAGTAGAAAGAAAATGTTTTGAAAATGATGATGGCAACAAATGTGCTTAATACCATGGATGGATGGATGGACTGTAATAAGAGCTGTATGAGCGCCTAATAAAATCATTAAGAAAAGAATACTCGGGTGAAGGGAGACGTTGGACAGGGCAAGATATGTCAAAATAATAATTTATAAATTATCAAGGGTTCATGAGGAAGTGGGGAGTGGGGAGGGAGGGGAACAAATGAGGAGCTGATGCCAGGGGCTTAAGTGGAGAGCAAATGTTTTGAGAATGATGAGGGCAATGAATGTACAAATGTGCTTTACACAACTGATGCATGTATGGATTGTGATAAGAGCTGTATCAGCCCCTAATAAAATAATTTAAAAAAGAATATCCCTCCCCATCCAGTGATGACCTCCGTTCAGGATCCTCTCTCCTGTTATTATGCTCACTGGCTCCGGTGGGAACCCTTCCTCAGCCGTGTGAGCGAAGGCCGGATGCCCCGTTGGTGTGGAGTCTCATCTTAGGGAGGCACTCAACAGTGGGTTGTAGCTGTCTTCCAAGGCAGGACTGGAGGGCTGGAGGGGCTCCAGCCCATGAAGGACTGAGTGCCAAGTGCTTTTTATGTTCAAAGCCAAACTCGCCGCCATCGTCCAGCTGATTCTAACTCATAGAGACCTGAAACTCATAGACTCTGCCCCTGTAGGTGTCTGAGACTTTAAATCTTGACGGGAGCAGACCGCCTCCTCTTTATCCTGAGGAGCAACTGGTGGATTTGAACCACTGACTATGTGGTCACTGCCAGTCATGCCACCAGGGCGCCGCTTTGGGGGTTGTCGTTCTTGTGGTCAGGTGCCATTGAGCTGGTTCCGCCTCACAGTGACCCTGGTCCTGCGCCAGCCTCACAACGGTGGCCCGGTGTGCGTCCTCGTTGTACCATGTGTCCATCCACCTCGTTTAGGGGCTTCCTCTTTCTTTGCGACCCCTCCACTTTGCCAAGCGTGGTGTCCTTCTCAGGGTCACTGATCTCTTCTGGTAACACGTGCAAAGTATGTGAGACAAGGTCTCTCCGCTCCGTGCTTCTCGGGAGTCCTCCTCTGGCCTTTGGGCTTGGTGGGTCCTCAAAGCCCAGTAGCTAAAGGTCCCTCCTCTCAGGCGATTCTATTTCTCCAGGGAATGATCCTTTAATCCCCTGCTTGTGGGCATGCGCAGTGTCAGATTACCCAGTAAGTAAGGTAAACACAGGTTGCCTTACTTACCGATCATGTAGGGAGCAATTTCACATGTTTTCAGAGTCTGCTCTGCAGTTCACACATCAAAGTCTGCTTCTAGGACTGACCAGCATTCTTTTTCAAATTTCCAATCCCCGACAGGGATGAGGGATCCCTCTCACAGGTTTACCTGTGCTTATTTACTGATCTGTAGAGGAACATCTGGGTGAAACTCATGTGAGTTTGTTTGCTATAGGCTAGCAATTAAGCATAAGTAAGGCAGTGCTTCCCTGATGGGAAGGCAGATCCAGCCCCCTCCCCCTTTTCAGGAAGGGGCCTCACTTACACCCGTATTGTGTCTATGTCCTGCCCCCCTAGAGTCAGCATACCCTAGTTCAGGCTTAATTTGCCAAAGAGACTAAACCTGCTCCTTTCTGCCTGGGTGGATGGGGCTCTGGGGGTCTCTTTGCCTCGTATTCTGCTGTACCGCACGACCTCAAATGAGCGAGGTTCAAATAGTAGAAATGTATTCTCTCACGATTCTGAAGGCCACAAATCCAAAGTCCGTGTCACTGGACCAAAGTGAAGGTGTTGGCAAGGCCACACTCCTGCCGAAGGCTCGCGTGGGGGTAGGGGGACCTCTGTCTTCCCTTTTCATTGCAGAAGTTACCAGCATGCCTTGGCTTGTGGTCACGTCGCTCCCATCTCCAAGGCCAGCTTCCTTGATTCTCCCTCTGCTCCACCTCCACCTCACCTTCCCCTAGGTGTCTGTCAAGGCCCTCCGCCCGCCTCTCTTATGCTGACCCTGCAGGTGGCATTGAGAACAAAGCTGGACAAGCCAGGATCGCGTCCCCTCCCAGTCATATCTGCAAAGACCCTTTCTCCAGTAAGGTAACACATAGGCTCCCGGGACCCAGACCGTCACTCAACCCCGCACGCCCCGCCCTGCCTCCTGCTCTCTCTGCCGTAGTTGACGTGTGGGGCCGTGTGGGGCCATCGAGTCGGTTCCAAGTCACAGCGACCGACCGTGTGTGAAAAAGAACAGAAGCTGCCTGTTGGAGCCCGTGGGTTCCACCCTGCATCCATCCATCTTGTCCAGGGTCTTCCTCTTTTCCTCTGCCCCTCTGACAAGCAGGAGATGCTTTTCCAGGGACCGCGCTCTCCCGGTCACACGTCCAATGTAGCTGAGACGGGCTGGCCCGGTCAGGTTGCCATGAGTCAGAACGGACTTGGAGGCCGTGAGTTTGGTTTGGCTTTGCTCATCGGTGGTCCCCTCTGCAGGGACTGGCTCTTCTGCATCTCAAGACATCCTCTGGACAGTGGCCCATGTGCCCAGTATGGGCGGGCCTCCCTCCTCTGCGCCTGGTGCACACCCTCCTCCTGGCTCTCGTAGCCTTCGACTTGTTTCCGTCTTTGACTGTCATATTGGATGAGTTTCATGTGGAAACAGAAATAAACATATGTGTTCAATAGTGTCTAACCAAATGTCTCTCTAATCCTTTATACAAATAACTCTATTGGTTACGCTATTTTACGCTCGTTTTCAAAATATTGCTACACTACGGACAAACAGAGAGGTCCCTGAACGCACGTCTTCTCCAAATGCAATGCTTAAAACTGGAGTCTGCCTGATGGTTTTGCTTAAAGCATGTTGCAAGCATTGCCTAAGGCAACCCTGGTGGCTCAGTGAGTTAAGGACGAGGATGTTGAGTGCCAGGCTGGCAGTTCCAGCTCACCAGTCTCTCCACAGGAGAAAGCCGAGGCTGGCTGCTCCCATAACCACAGGCTCAGACATCCTACGGAGCAACTCCACACTGTCCTCTAGGGTCACCACGAGGCAGAACCAACTTGATGCCCAGCACGGATAAAGCACACAACATTCCTCTAGTTCTCTAATGCTTCCTCCCCACCCCACTCCCACTATCGTGACCCCAGCCCTACCTTACAAATCCGGCTAGACTGGAGCATGTACACTGGAACAGGTAAGAGCTCTCGACACATGGGATCCAGGACAGAGAGCCCTCCCAGGAACAGTACTGGGAGTAGTGAGACCATGAGGGTAGAGGGGAGGTGGGAGGAGAAGAGGCAGAAAGAGGGAACTGATGGCAATGATGGACGTATTAACCCCGCCCCCCAGGGGATGAACAACAGAAACGTGGATGAAGGGAGACAGCGGACGGTGTAAGATATGAAAATAACAATAGTTTATAATTTATCAAGGGTTCAAGAGGGGTGGGAGGAGGGAGAGAAAAAAGGAGGAGCTAATACCAAGGGCTCAAGTAGAAAGAAAATGTTTTGAAAATGTGGTGGTAATATATGAACAAATGTGCTTGATACAATTGATATATGGATTGTTATAAGAGCTCTAAGAACCCCCAATAAAATTATATATATATATAAAAGTTGGTGTATATATATAACATATAGATGTGTGTGTATATATGTGTGTGTATATATAGGTGTGTGTATATATGTGTGTATATGTGTGTGTATAGATGTGTGTATATGTATGTGTGTATATGTGTGTATATAGATGTGTGTATATATGTGTGTTTATATGTGTGTGTGTATATATAGATGTGTGTATGTGTGTATATGTGTGTATATATGTGTGTGTATGTGTGTGTATATGTGTGTATATATATATGTGTGTGCGTGTATATATAGATGTGTGTGTGTATATATATATGTGTGTGTATATGTGTGTATATATATATGTGTGTGTGTATATATATGTGTGTGTGTATATATGTGTGTGTGTA
>NW_022103915.1:11332158-11335352 GCF_000313985.2 Echinops telfairi
TGTGTGTGTATAGATGTGTGTGTGTATGTGTGTGTGTATACAGATGTGTGTATATGTGTGTGTATATATGTGTGTGTATATGTGTGTGTATAGATGTGTGTATATGTGTGTGTGTGTATATATAGATGTGTGTGTATAGATGTGTGTATATATAGATGTGTGTGTGTATATGTGTGTGTATATAGATGTGTGTATATACATGCGTGTATATGTGTATATATGTGTGTGTATATGTGTGTGTATATGTGTGTATGTGTGTATATGTATGTGTGTATAGATGTGTGTATATGTGTGTGTATATAGATGTGTGTATATGTGTGTATGTGTGTGTATATACATGTGTGTATGTGTGTATACATGTGTGTATACGTGTGTGTATGTGTGTGTATATGTGTGTATGTATATGTGTGTGTATATGTGTGTATATATAGATGTGTATGTGTGTGTATATAGATGTGTATGTGTATATAGATGTGTGTGTATATCTGTGTGTGTATATATGTGTGTGTGTGTGTGTGTGTGTATGTGTGTGTATATATATACACCAACTTGACGGCAGGGGCTTTGGCTCTTGGCTATCCCAGTACATCCTGCTTCAAAACTAGGACGTTTCTTATAATACTCATGCCACACCTGACAAAGCCATCCATAACTGTGGTGTAATTAAATTTATTTTATTATTATTGTTTTTCTAATTTCTTGATATAGCTTTCCTACCCAACTCTCTGCAGTGCCCACCAAATGACTGGGTGGGACTATGTAAACAGAGGTGGGGGGCGTGGTGTAACACTAAGAGAGGAGATTGAACCGCTTTTGTAATCACAGCTTGGCTCTAAGGAGGAGTCATCTTTGAGGCAGAAGCAGAGAAGAGAGAGCCCCCAAGGCCCTTGGAAGGTGAGCACGTCAAGTTCCGTGTGGGAAGTGGCGGAGGTCGCCGGAGCAGTGGCATCATAGACGGTGGCACGGAGGAGACTCGGAGACTCAGAGACTCGGAGGAAGAGCAGGGCCGAGACTGTGGCCTGAGACGATGGCACTGTGGGACAGAGGGACAAGCAGGCTGGCGTCCTGGCCCGTGGAGGCAAAGGCCGAGAGACCACATGGCTGAGAGACAAAGAAGCAGAGAGAGACTTGGCTGCGGGCTGAGGAGACCAATGACTTTACTGTTTGCTGCTCTGGACTTGCAGTAACCTATTAACATCTCTAATCAGCCCCCTAACTGGGAGGATGGCCTGTGGGTTCTGTGTGGCCACTGTCACCAATGATGGGACCCAGAACAGATGCAGAGCAGTGTGGGGGGAACGGTTGGTGTCAGAACTGGTAAAGAAGGATGGACCGACCGTGGGGGCCTGTCTGCTCCCTGCCTCTTGGAAACAGGGAAGCCTATCAGAGGAGATCAGACATGTCCACCTCCACTGCAGTTCATTGCAAGCATGACGCTGCGCTACCAGCGAAGGTCACTTCAGATGCAGGTTCTCCCAGCGGTATCAAAAAGACCTGTTTTTCAGGTCTGTCTGCCTGACAGGGCCTGCACTGCTGCGTGACCAGGGCTTGGCCAGTGCAGTAAACTCACCGGGCCTTCGGGATCTGGAGCCGGACGGCTGAAGAAGTACAGGCCGGGGGAGATTCTCTTCGCCAGCCATGCGTGTTTGTCAGCTTTGCTGCGGTCACAAACAAGCCCACCTCTCGCTGGCTGGCTGCCTGATCGCAACATTCTTCTGAAACGACGCAGCCTGATGGAACAGTAACTACCTAGGGTCTGCTCTGCTCGTGGCGGATGGCCGGAACGCAAGCACCCAGACAGAAACCCAGGATGCTCCTCAAACCCTCTGATCAACACTGACACCTGTCACTGGCCAGTGGAAGTCACGTGGCGAATCCCAAAGGCGACAGGGCAGCTAAGGGTGCTCCATTCACAGTGAAGCATGGTCTGTGTCCCCGTTACAGAATCTGTCAACTGGAGCAAAAGCATGGAGCCTAGCCTGTCAACCAGGCCATAGCCAGTAATGCCTCTGTGTGGACATGGCCTTCTCCTGAGGATTCTGGGAACTCCTGTCTTCCTTCCTGGAGGAGGGACACACTCTCGGCTTCACATTCCTGTTGACAAACCACATGGAGCTACACTGTTGGCAGCCAGAGCCCTGGAGATGCTTCCACCGCCACTGGATCCACTAGACGTTCCACCCACTGGCCTGTGATCTTCCTGCATTCGTCATCATGGCGTGTGCTGCTTGAGTCTAAAGAGGAATTTGTGGACTAGTATCAGACATACAGCCTAATATCGGACTTATGGACTTGATCCGGCCTGGGCTGGGATGTTTTTATAATATACAATTGCTCTTTGATACAGAACTCGCTCTGACACACATGTGAGGGTCTCTGGGTTTGTTTCTCGAGCCAACCAGGCCTGACACAGACTGGAGGGGAGAAGGGATCCTTGCACGAGAGTCTCGTCCTCACGGCACGGTGGCAGCACCACCCGACGGCAGGTGGCCTCCTCTTTCTTTCGGGTTCCAGGGTGTCATGGGCCTGTGGTTTGGCCCGCAAGCCCTCCCTACATTTCTGCCTGATTGTTTTCATCCCGTTGTTCTTCAGGCCGTTCTCTGAGACTCCCCCAAACCCTTGGCGAGTTTTTTCTTCTTCTCACTTAAATAGGTCAGAGTCGGCCTCAGACGCGCAGTGTCAGCTTTTCTAATTCAAAGACGGCAGAGACCTCCCAGCTATCAAACCAGCTATCCCTGGTTTGAGTCCCGATTCCAATAGCCCAGCCGTACAGAGGTGTCGATGACACAGTGGGCACATCGGAATGTGAACTGGCATTCGAGGGTGGAAAGGCATTGTTGAAGGCTCGGCCACGTGTGATGTTCACAGTGTGGGGACGCTTCTGTTTTCGGACTAGGACATCGTGAAAGCTCAGTTTCCAAACTCCCTGCCCAGGCCGGCTTCCCAGTGGGTTCAGTCCATGAAGAGAAAGACCAGAAGGTAAGCAAAGAGGAGAAGGGACAGCCTTCCTGCTTCCTGACATTCCAATCCTTGTCTGCAGCTTCCCGCTTCATCCTGACCTTCAGAACCTGCTGCGGGGGGGTCCCCCGCTCCGATGGCTGACCAGCAGCTGGGCAGTGTCCCTGCTTGGGGACTTGTCTAGGGGCCCTGAGTTATAACTGTTCCAAGTGGGGCCCTCCAGATTATAAATATAT
>NW_022103915.1:11335456-11341733 GCF_000313985.2 Echinops telfairi
TATATAATCACCCCAAACTAAGTACAGCTATGAGGTCCCCTCTGGTTCCGGTCCCTGGGGGCAGTTACCAGGCCTTTTGGATTCATGGGTCCTGGAATCTCTCATGAAAGTATCCAGACTAGTGTTGTTATTGTCAGGGGCCAACTCATATAGAGGCCCTGTGTACAAAGGAACAAACCCCACCCAGTCCTGCACCATCCTGTCCACTCTGTGTCCGATCCCCTGGCCGCAGCCACTGTGTCAACCTGTCTCATCCAAGGGCTTCCTCTTTGGCTAACCCTCCGCCTTACCAAGCCTGGTGTCCTTCTGCAGGGACCGGTCTCTCCTGACACCATGTCCAACATCCATGAGACGAAATATCACTATCCTTGCTTCTAAGGAGCATCCTGGCTGGACTTGATTCGAGACAGATTTGTTGGCTCTTCTGACAGACCACACTGTACTTTCAATGTCTGTCACCAACAGCATGATTCAACTGTATCCACTCTCCTCTGGTCTTTCTTATTCAATGTCCAGCTTCCACCTCTCTACGAGGCGACTGAAGAGACCAACGCTTGGGTCAGGTGCAGACAGAGCCGAGACAAAGTCTTGTGGCCGTGACCTTGCCAGGTGTTGCTCATTGGGGCAGTCCCTGGAGAGAACCTAACTCCATCTGCTGGCCAACAACACAGGGCCACAGGTTGGGTGGGAGTTGGTGAGCTTCCAATGCCTCTCCCGGCTCCCGGGTCTCCTCAGAGCCTCCCATGCGTCCTCCCCGCCTAGTCCCTTCCCACACAAGCCTTACACACTTTTCATTTCCGGGTAGACCTGATAGCCCAATAAAATGAGACACTAAACCATTAGCTGTTGAAAAACTGGTTTATCTTCCTCTGAGGCTAGGAATAGCTGTTCTGCATACACGTCCTGAGGAGGCAAGGGACATATTTGCACTGGGGGGTCGGGGCTGGGGGCTCGCGATCAAGGGAGCATTGAATTGCTTCCCAGCAAAGAAGACGAAAATCAAAACTGTTCAACTTCCAGATTGAAGAGGCTCGGCTTTGAAACGGAACAAAAATGTCAGATCTGGGCATAAACAGAAGAGAGCTTCAAATTAGGCACATTAAATTAACATGATAGATGGTGTTTTTCTGAGACTGAATCACCGTGAGTCACTGGTGCTTGGTTTAATGGCAGAAAGATGTTTTTGAACTTTTACCCCAAAATAATAGACCGTTTGGGAATTTTTTTTTTTTTGTCACCGTGACATGATCCTGCCTGCTATTTTTGTTTTGGTTTGAATAATAAGCTCCATTTCATGAGACAATCAATTCCACAGTCCACCCATAAAATAAAATACAGCAAACATTCAAAGGTGCCCTGGTGGAGCAGGGGATACACATCTGGCCGCACATCGACAGGGTGGTGATTTAAATGCACCAGCTGCTCCTTGGGAGGAAGAGGTGCACTCTTGGAAACCCCATGGGCCAGTCTCAAAGGTCATAATGAGTTGGCATCGACTGAACAACCCCCAGCACCTGTGAACGTCTTTGATCAGTAGCCACCACACTCACGTCTCCAGTGCCACACAAGAGGGGCGTGAGCATGGCAGCTGATGAAGAAGGATGTTTCCACGGGGCGTTGGCCGTTGAGTTGAGACGTGCCAAGGACGGCTGAAGGACACCACTCCGTCTCGGAAGAAGTCAGGCCGGAGTGCTGCTTAGAGGCCAGGAATGGTCTCATGGGCTTTGGCCATGTGGTCAGGAGAGACCAGTCCCTGGAAAAAGACCCAGGCATGCTCGGTAAAGTCGAGGGGCAGCAAAAAAAATGAAGAAGACCCTCCACAAGACGGATTGACACAGTGGCAGTAACCCTGGGCTCAGGCACAGGGACAGCTGTGAGGCTGGCCCAGGACCGGGAAGTGTCTTATTCTGTCGTGCACAGGGTTGCTATGGGTTGGTACCTAATGATAACGGGTTTGGGTGGCACCTGGGTGGCACAGATAGTTAGGGACTTTCATTCACGCTAACACATGGGCATTCACAGCCGCCCAGAGGCACCTCAGAAAGCAGGCCTGGTGGTCTGTTTCCCAGAAGTCATGGCGTTGGCGGCCCGACAGAGCAGTTCTGCTCTGGAAACCTAGGTCTCTGGGAGTCCGAATGGACTCAGTAGCAACTGACACCAGCATCCAAAAACACATCTTGGATTTTCTGCTAGCAACTTGTTTTTTCTCCTGTTGATAAAAACAAATCCACTCAGACCACATACCCAATGAAGTCAAAATGGATCACTGATCTTCAGCTGTAGCTCATTCAAATGGCCCTTCCCGGCGCAATTCCCTACGTGATGCAGCACAAAGTCTGCTCTTCCTGTGGCTACCTTCCCACTGCGGAGGGAGTTCTCTGTTATGCTAATGGGCAGGGTTAAGACGGTATGTATTCTGGCTGAGCCTCCCCTTTCTGATAGGGAAGGAATCAAGTCACCCACGGCCCTTTGATTTCTTGGGGGATGTGCCCGCTGAAAGACAAACCCCAGACCTCCATCACAGCCGATCCTCTGTGGATAAAAGCCATCTCAGGAGCACAGAGCAAAATCCCAGGACTGTCGAGGAAGAAGAGCCACAGTTTCAGATCCATCTTCAGTGGCTGAGGCCGAGGCACGCAGACCACGGGACAGAGCGTAGGAGCCAGGCCAATACCAGAGGCCTAGGCACGGCGGCCCGGAGACAGAAAGAGGAGCAGCACTGAGATTATGCGGCTGTCAGCAGAGCAGTGGACAGGCTTCCTGGCCCACCGGCGCAGAGGCCAAGGGATCACATGGTGGAGAGGCCCAGGCTCGGAGAGAGACTTGGCTACTGGCTGAGGAGAGGTGTCGCTGTGAACTAGTGACTGCATCCGTACGGTTTCCTGATCCTGATTTGTGGTAACCTGTTCCCTTCCCGAATAAACCACCTAATCATGAGTGTGGGCTGGGAGTTCTGTGTAGCTACCGCAATGGGTTACAGAACCCACCAGAGAGCTAGAGTGTCGTGGGAGGGCTGGTTGGTGTCAGAACAGGGTAAAAGAAGGGTGGGGGAAGGAGGCCAGGGTAGCCTCTGCCTTGTGGCAATAAGTGCAGTCAGATTCCCCTTCGCCCTTTTGTGGCCAGAGGAGGGTTGGCCACAGCGCCATTCTCACAGGCTGGCACATAACTAAAACCCATGAAAGTCTTAGAAGAAACCAGGGGATACGATTTCAAGACAGGATTGTTTTTGACAATAGACTCTGTGCGAGGCTGCTGAAAGTATACACAACACAATAGGTCAATTGAGGTTCATTAAAAAATGGCAAAGACAGCGGGAGCCCCAATCCATCTGCAGAGTGCCTAGCGTGATCAAGCGCTGGCAGATCCCCACAAGAGCCTTCTAGCTGCGAGTATTTCTGGCTTGTTCCGTGACAAAAATTCCTTCTCTGGCCACTTACCTATTCACGGTGGTCTTTTCTTACCCACTGCTTGTATTTTTATCTCTGTATTATTATTATTATTCTATCCTTACCACTTACATTTTTTTCTGTTGTTGTTTGTTTACTGTTTCTGTTGGGTCTTCCAGTTTGGGAAGCACAGCAGGAGTAGAGGCTTAGAGATAAGAACTGGTGCTGAGGTTTCTAGGGGAGGTAGGGGTGGGGGGTGGGAGGCAGGGAGGGTGAAGGGGTTGAGGGAACAAACAATGTAGGTGAGCGGGGAGGGAGCACTCTCTAGAACTGATGATGGTTACACAGCTCAATGTATTTATTTATAAGTGTTTTAACCATGGGAGGGGGTTGTCAGAGAAATTGTTCTAAAATTGATTGTCTCAATGATTGCAAAATTCTTGATTGAACTATTGAATTGTGTGATATGTGGATTAAACGCCAATAAAACTTTTAAAAAGTTGTAAAGTCAAAGGACTCTATCAGCACAGAGATAATCAACAGACTAGGAGGAACTATTTGTGAACCGCATTATGTGCTTCTGAGTTCATATCCAGATAGCTAAGGAACGCTGAGAACTCCACAACCCAATTTCGAAACCGAGGAAGGCCTTGCACAGACATTGCTCTGACAACTATCGACAAAAGGCCAATAACACAGGGAAAGATGCTAAACCTCATTAGTGGTCGCTAGTACAAGTACCAGAGCGGCATCAGGATTATCCAGTGGGCTGCTCACCACAGGGTCAGAGATTTGAAATCAGCTTCTGCTCAGGGAGCAAGGAGGCATTCTACCCCTGTAAAGATTCAGTGTCAGGTACCCACAGGGCCGGCTTACCCACCCTGCCCTCCAGGGTCACTGGGGAGTCCAACAAGAACCCCTGCCCTAAATTCATCCTGCTTCATCTCCGTAACAAAGACAGTCCATTCCCAAAGGAATAATCCTGAGGCACAAGTTCTGCTGTCAGACAGAGTCTGGGAGGATATAATTCAATCCTTAACACTCTTTTTCGTGGCAAAGATTGGAATGTTCCTTCTCTGTCAGGTATCTGCGTTCACAGGTCACACAGATCTTACCACAATCATCTTTTTTTTTTTTTAATAAAAGAACCTGAAGTTCATCATGGAAAATTCTGGAACTGTAGTCAATTCCACAGGAACCAAACACATTCCCGCCATGCAGAGATATTACCCCCCACAGCATCTGGATGCATGTCCCCCCAACCCCTTCTCTGAGGTAAACACGCCCCTCCCTCAAACACAGTTTCAGCCACGGGATGAATGCATATCAGTCCTCCTCATGATTTTTAGGTTTCGGGAAACACCACATACGCATTTGCCCCATAAGACCCGGCTGAGTGAGCACCAACGTTCACAAAATTTCTTTGGAGATGCTGTCTACTCCTGGCTGCTTACCGCAAGGTCAGTAGTTTGAAACCACCAGCCGCTCCACAGGAGAAAGAAGAGGCTCTCAACTCTCATAAAGAGTTAGTCTCAGAAACCCACAGGAGCAGTGCTCCCCTGTCCTAGAGGGTCACTCTAGGGTGGCCAGGGGTCGCCATCTATTTGATAAAGCAAGTTTCTTTCTTTATTTATTTATAGTCTCTACGGAGTCATTGTCTAGATCGGCTTTGATCTTTATTTTTAAATAATCACAGAATCACCGGAAGTTGCAAAAGAGCAGAGCCAGTCCCGTGTGTGTGTCCATTACTGACCGGCTTCTCCCAGTGGTGTGACAACTTAGACAATCACACAGTTTCAAAACGAGGAAGTTGGAATTGGTACAATCCACAGTCCAGACTCTGACTTTTACCAGTTTCCCCAGGCGGGGTGTGTGTGTGTGTGTGTGTGTGTGTGTGTGTGTGCGCTCGCTCGCGGTCTTCCCGGTTTCACTTTGGAAGGCTGGTGTTAGGCATCATGGAGTCAGTTCGGACTCAGGGCGACCTGGGAACAGCAGAGGGAAGCACAGGGTGTCCTGCAACATCCTTACCATTGCCCCTACGTTGGAGCCCATTGTCGCCCCACCGTGTCAACCCTTCTCCTCTAGGGTCTCCCTCTTTTTTCAACTGCCCCTCCACTTCACCAAGCCGATGTCCTTTCGCTACGACTGGCCCTTCCTGACACCGTGTCCAGAGCATGCGAGATCAAGTCTCGTCGGCCGTCCTTGCCGCTAAGGAGCATCCTGGCTGTACTCCTTCCAAGACAGATGTTTTAAAGGTAGAGTGAGCTAATGCCAGACTGGTTCCATAACTGCTTGTGTGGAGGTGGAAGGAGGGGAAGGTGGAACCGGAGAAGACAAATGGAGAAATCACAATGGAAATGCTGACCCGAAACATCGTCCGAGGGGTGGGAGGGGTGGTAGTCAGGAGATTCAGATGCTACAGGTGTCATGTTCGGCACACTTTTTAATTCTGTCCACACACACAACGCCATAGACCAGTGGTTCTCAACCTTCCTAATTTTGTGACCCTTTAATACAGTTCCTCATATTGTGGTGACCCCCAACCATAAAATTATTTTCTTTCTTTTTTTTTAATTTAATTTTTAAAATCATTTTATTTGGGGCTCTTAAAACTCTTATTACAAACCATACATCAATTATACCCAACATATTCATACATACATTCCATTATTCTCTTCTAGACATTTACTTTCCACTGAACCCTTGGGATCAGTTCCTCTTTTTTTCCCTCCACCTCCCCACTGGCACACACGTTTTTTTTTTAAAAATAATTTTATTAGGGGCTCATACAACTCTTATCACAATCCATACACACATCAATTGTGTAAAGCGCGTTTGTACATTCATTGCCCTCAGCATTCTCAAAAGATTTACTCTCCACTTAAGCCCCC
>NW_022103915.1:11344414-11366924 GCF_000313985.2 Echinops telfairi
CTTTAACGCCCCCCCCCCCCCACTATCATGACCCCTGGTCTACCTTACACATCCGGCTAGACCAGAGCATGTACACTGGTACAGTTAAGAGTTCTGGACACATGGAATCCAGGACAGACAAACCCCTCAGGTACAGAAACGGGTGCAGCGATACCATTATTACAGGGGAGTAGTAGTGGTACTAGTTGGGGGAGGAGGGGGAGAAAGGGAAACCGATCTAAGATCGACGTATAACCTACCCCCGCCCCCAACCTGAGAGGGATGAACAACAGAAACGTGGGTGAAGGGAGACAGCGGATGATGTAAGACATGACAACACTAATAATTTATAATTTATCAAGGGTGGGAGGGTGGGGGAAGGAGGGACAAAAGAGGAGCAGTGGCAAGGGCTCAAGGAGAAAGGAGCTGTTTTGAAAATGATGATGGCAACACCTGTACAAATGTGTTTGATACAACTGATGTGTGGATTGTTATAAGAGCTGTAAGAGCCCCCAATAAAACGATTTATTTTCACAAAGTAAAGGAGCGCTTCATTTCCAGTGTGTGCTGTTCACGATGTTGCCGCAGGGTGGCGCCCCTTCAACGGGTTAGGGCCCTCTCACCTGTAGCCCAGGTGTCCTGCAACTCGAGTTCTTGCAGCCGCGCTGCAAGTGCTGGGGCGGATAAACGCGCGGTGGTTCGATCACCTGGTAGACATGTTAGCTGAGAGAAAGGGCTGCGAAAAAGGCCAGACACTCGCTTTTCGGAATGAGCACTCTACGAACAAAGAAAGCTCTAGAAAGGGTTGTAGAAGTTGCACGTGTGCCCCAACTTGAGAGCTATTCTTCCGGGAGAAGCCGGTTCTGAGCGACTGGCTCCCGAAACGGCTTCCTCTCAGTCGGTGTGAGCGACCAGGACGAGCGCCTTGTTGGCGTTTGAAACTGGATCGTGTGTCACGAAAGATGCTAGCTCCGTCTCAGTCGTACCTTTCCTCTGTTGACACACCCAGGCCTGGGTTTAGATCCGAGGGGTACGGAATCTGGATGCCGCCATCCTTCTCTCCCTCTCCCTTTTTTCTTAATATGCAAAGTTCATCATGTTTTCTTATTTTCCCCTTTTATTTGTACAAAGGAAAATAGGCTCTCTGTAGCTGCACAGAGCCCACAGAATCAAACCAGTGACAGCAGCCCAGGAAACGCCCTCCCCCATCCAATGTAAAGTGGTTCTCTCTTCTTTTCATTTGCTCCTCTGCCCCCCTGTTCTCCTCCCCTGCCTCCTTCCTCCCTCGAGTCCCGAGTCCCGGCCTGGTAGTCTTCAAAATCTTTTCCCTTGGTGGGAAAATCATATGTTGGCTTTTTCCGCTCTCTTTCCCTTTATAATAAGTGTCATAAAAGACTTGTCTTTATACCCCAGGGCTGCTTCTCATTTCAGACTAGACCGGAACATGTACACAGGTACAGAAAGGATGGGAGCTCACGACACACAGACTCCAGGAGCAGGAGAGGGATAGTGATACCAGAAGGGTAGGGGGAAGAGGGGGAGAGGAAGGGAGAAAGGGGGAACCGATTGCAATGATTGACACATAACCATACACCCCTCTACAGGGCGAAGAACAACAGAAAGCATGGGGGAAGGGAGACAGCAGTCAGGTGTGAGAGATGAAAATAATAATGTATCGGGGTTATGAGGGTGGGGGGAGGGGAGGGGTGGTAGAAAGAGCTGATACCAAACTCAATAGAAAGTCAATGTCTAGAAAAGAATGAAGGCAACGTATGGATTGTGATGAGTTGTACGAGCCCCCAATAAAATGATTAAAAAAAGAGACATTTTTATGAGCCTGCCTAACCTTGCTGAGCATAATGTCCTCCAGTGCAGTCCACGTCACGAGGTGCCAGACAGACTGGTCATTCTTTTCAAAGGATTTGTGATATTCCATTGGATGTATGGACCAGGGTTTGTTAATCCATTCCTCCACAGACGGGTTTTTTTGTTTGTTTGCTTTTTGTTTCCATCTTTTTGCAATTATGGAAGTTTCGGTGACAGACGTGGGTGTGCATATATCTGTTTGCTCTGAACACACTCTTCCTGACTGGAAGCAGATTCTCTCTGCTGGAAAGGAAGGCTTGTCTCCTTCCTACATTACTCTAGAAAACCCAATTCTCTCCGAGGGAAAAGAAGGCACAGCTGACCTTTGGGCTGATCCACGGGGCTCCACGGGGCTTTGAATGGCTGTTTTTTCTGAAGTTGAAAGCCAGGCCATTCTTCAGCATGACCTTTCATGGGAACGCAAACCCCCAACGGTTCAGTGGTTGGCAGTGAATTGTGTTAAGCACTTTCAGCCCTTGGTGCGAGGCTACGTTTACCCACCGTCTTCCATGTCCTGAAACCTCACAGCCCCACCCGGGATCTGCGATCCACCCCTCCACTCTCACGGCCAAGTTTACAAAGCTAGTCTTTCCTTCACTGGCTGAGTAAAGGGAGGCTGGAGGTGGGGTGGGAGGGTGGCACAGGGCTCAGTCATGTGCCTAGCACCCCACAGCAAATAGTCGGCGTCTGTCTGCGCCGAGGGTGGAGGGAAGGCATGTCTCAATAAGATAGTATTGCTCTTTCATAAATTATTGGACTGCTGTAGAGCGTCCTTGGGTGGGATAATCTCGAAGACTGTTGACGTGGAGAGAGTTACGCCTTCGCTCCAGACATACTGTCACCCTGCGGGGCTGACGCAGCCGTGGCATGTCAATCGTCAAACGTCTCCAACAGTGATTCACTTTTGGAGATCTCACTGAGCCGAGTCAGCCTTTTAACGTTCACAGACCGGGAGAGGTGATGCAGACAGGGCCCCGGGGCCGACAGTGGCATCAAGGGTGGCCCTGTTCAAGAGACCCTCGAAGTGGCTAGGACATTTGGAGAATGCTATTTATCCACCCACCACTGGCCAAACACCGACGAGGAAGTAAAAGCACAGCGCCTGGCTGACTTGCCCATCGCAGGAGAACAGGTCAGCACCTGCCCTGGGAAAGAGCATCATTCTGAAAGGACAGGAGAAATGCAATAGGCTTTTTTTTTTTTTGCACGTAAAGGGGGCACGTTTTCTTTGCAAGAGACGTTGTCATCTGTTATCTGTTATTTTCTCTCTGGGGAGACTCGGCGCTCATGCCCTGAGTTCGTGTGTTTGTGTGCTGCGGCTCCCGCTGGCTCACCATCTTCGGGGCAGAGACCTTGCGGATTGATTCATCTGCAAAGCCCTGGCACGTGCAGAAGTATTCGTTCGGGCTGGTCTGCTTAGAAACTCACTGAAGGTAGAGTTCAGAGCAAAAAGGAGGTCTTTGTTTCAAAGAGCCACATGGCCCAGATGCAGCTGCTCCTGCCTCCATTTCTCCTCGCAGCCCGCCTTTTCTCGCCTTGCCCGTCCTCAAGACCCAGCGGCCAGCACCTCCCCAGTGGACGTGCCACTGGCCCAGCGCTGGCCCGCGAGCCTCAACCCTCCGTTCCAGCCAGAATCCGCATTCTCTGGGGTCAAGACTCTGATTGGTCCAGCCTGGTGAGGTGTTCGCCTCTAGCCCAATCAACTGTGGCCGGTGGGGGGTGTGGTCCATCTGAAGGAACCTGACGGTTGCTATGGTAACCGTGGGCCCGGGCAGGAAGGAAGACAGCCAAGCGTCGTTCCTTGAAAAGCCGGGGAGGAGCGAGGCGGCCGGAACAATCAGGAGGGGGCCGCTTTCCCGTATACACTTGGCGCTCCATCTTTGCTTCCTGCTCTGCCTTCCTCCAGATGCTGCAGCGACAGTGGCTTTCAAAAGAGATGTGTTTTCTTCCTTCTTTTTAAAGTTCTCCAAACACCCTCCCTTTCTGGCGTCAGGGCTTCCAGCGCGTGCAGCTTTCTAGCTCCCGTGGCCTCATTCCCACCTGCACCCCACCCGCACCCCAGGGCTTGCCACCTCCTCATGCGGCCTTCCCGGACTGCACCCAGGCATAACCTGCTCTATGTCTTCAATGTCGGGCAGTTACTTAGGAACCCCTTGCCTTCCCCAGAAGATGAAATCCCGGGGGTCCCCGTGGCCATACCAGCACCTGGCACAAAGGTGCTGGGAGAAATGCTGAATGGATAATAAACGGTTGCACCTGGAAGTGTGAGCGCACATGCGCGTGTATAGGAGGCGTTGCTCCAGGAGGCAAACCTTTTCGCAGTGGGACATGGGGAGGGCGCATGGGGGTCCGTTCCCCGCCCTTCCTCCAACCTGACTGCCCCCAGATGAAATTCCTGCAACCTTCCAGGTGGGGCGTGTTCCATCAACTCCTCCTCCTTCTCCCTCACCCCAGCCCATTGAGGCCGCTGTAGTCTCCACGCTGGCACAATGGACAAGGAAATGCGTTTGAGGGTTGGGCCCAGCACAGTCCCTGCTGCCCCAGGGGGGCCCCCAGAGAGCTCCCCACCTCCCCTTCCTGGGCCGCCATCATGGTTTCACGCCCAGACAGACTTGCCCCACTTGGAGGCAAGGTCTTCCTTAGATGCTCCTGCTTGTTTCCAAAGGCAAAGAACAGTGTTTGAGCCCAGCCCCTGGAGCAGACCCCCGTGGCCTCTGATTGGTGCCAAGGAAATTCCAGAATGGCTAATGGTCGGGGGTGCCCCCTTTCGCCTTTTTACAGCTCGGCCTTTTCCCCCTACAAGCGTTGAAGTGAATGAGGGTTCCTGGTGCTCAGTTTGATCCGATGGATAAAGTGGGCGTGTAGAGTCTATAGACCATCACTACCAACAGTTGGATGCATGATAATATTATAGGATTAATCTCTGCCACGGTTCTTAATGTGTTGGTGGCTCAGCGCTTCCTTCCCCTATCTCTGGTTACTTCCCCAATGCCCTTCTTGGACTGGCCAGCTTCATGGGCCCAGGCAGCCAGGTCTCCTCCAAGCCAGCCCAGGCTCTGGCTGCCCGAGGCTCCCACCATCCCCCTTCTGTTAGGGTTCTCGGGTGAGAAACACTTGGGTCCTTGGCTTCATAGGAGAAAGAATTCACGTGGAAATCTGGTTTGTGATCCAAGTGAGTTTTATGTTTTTTAATTTCTTTCCAAGTAAGTTTTTATCAAGGATAGAGTGTTTATCAAGGATAGAGGAAGTTTCAGGTTGTACACAAGCACCCTCAGGGCGCTTTGCACCCACACATGGAGACCTGAGGCCAGAGAAATGACAGCCACAGCATGGCTGAGACGCAGCTGGAAAAAGTGAGCAGTGGGCTCCTGATTCTGGCTTTTCAGGTCCCTCTGCTGGGAGGCATTGTCGATGGTACTCGTTGACCCCATTGGCTGAATTAAGCCCACCTGGCCTAGATTGGGCCCTCCCAGGTGTACGGGCTTCCTGTCTCAAAGGCCTGAATGTGTGCATCCCCTTTAGCCTTGACGACTGGCTGGGCTCACCTGATTCTCTGCAGCCACCTCCTGTAGGGGCGCCTTGGCATACAGAGGGACAACGCCCTATCTGGCTCCCTGACACTTCCACTCTTTCTTGCCTGAGCTATCACAGCAGGCATTGCTGGGGCGGTCCAGAGCCTTCCCTCCTCTCTGCTTGGCCATGTCATCCTTTTAGACCCCTGTCCTGTGTTTGTCATCTGCTGCTGACTGTGTCCCAAATGACCCTAAGATTGTGCAACTCAGTGTAATAAACATCGAGTATCTCCGTCCGAGGGCCAGGAAGCTGGGAGTGGCTGCGTGGTGCCGGCTCGGGGTCTCCCTTGTGGTTGCAGTCTGGTTGTTGGCTGGGGCAGATGCTCTGGGAAGGCTTGGTTGGAGTGGGAGGATGTTTCCAGGCTCACTCCCTCTGCTGTCGGGATGAAGAGGAGTCTGGAAGGATTTTTGCAAACCCTGTGAGGCAGTTCTACTGTGTCCTCCAGGGCCCCTGACTTAGAGTGGACTCAAGGTCAGTGGTCTGGTTTGGTTACCGGAATGATCCACAAGGAAAACAAAACAGACAAACCCCCCAGTCGTTGAGACTATTCCAACTCTTGGTGTCCCCGTGTATATGGGGTCGAACTGTGCCCCACAGGGTTTTCCGGGCTCTGAACATTTTGGAAGTAGATCAGCAGTCCTTTCTTTGGGGGGGAGGTTTGTTTGGGACTTCATTCCCCCAGGGACGTCTAGAGTCTATACCCAATAAATACCAACAGTTGGCTGCACGATAGAAATAATAGTCCCAAAGACTAGGGGAGAGAGCCTATAACCCTATAGGGTTCATTTGTGCCCTGGTTCTTAGCGCGTTGGTGGCTCAGTGCTTCTCTGGTTACTTCCTCCCCAAGACCGCCTGCTCACAGCTTCTGTGGGCCTGGCCCCCATAATGGAATGCAGACATCTGACCCCCTACTCACAGCAAAGCAAGGACGTGACTTTGAGGATTAAGGTGCACCTGACCCAAGCCAGTGGTGTTTGCCAGGCCTCATATGCATGTGAAAGTTGGGACACTGAATAGGGACGGCATTTGCACTGTGGGGCTGGAGAAGACTATTGGAAGTCCCACGGACTGCTACAAGGACAAACCGCTCTGTCTTTGAAGAAGCGTGGCCAGAGTGCTCCTTACAGGCAAGGAGAGCGAGACTTCATCTTACACACTTTGGGCCTACTGTCAGGAGAGACAGCCCCTGAAGGACGTCATCCTTGGCCAAGGAAAGGGGCAGCACAGGAGAACAAGGCCCTCAAAGAGAAGGATGGACACAATGGCTGCATCGATGGGCTCAGGCACCAGGACCATTGTGACGGTGGCACAGGACGGGGAGAAAAGACGGCAAGCGGAGGGATGAGGGTAAGGACAGAGAGATTAAAGATGTTTGGAGTTGCCCTCCAGCCTGAGACCCAGCCGTGCCCTCACTCTTGGTCCCCACAGGACCCCGCTGCATGGCTTCAATGAAGGAGCTGCGTGGGCTTCCCGCCGTGGTGTGTGGTGCGCTGGAGCTAGCTAGCAGGTTTCTCCGGAGACATTGCTCTGGTAGCTTGAAATTGGCCACGGAGGCAATATTTACACTCAAGAATTGGCAACGCCCGTTGAAAGCCCGTTGTTAAACATTTACAAGAACACCCTGGGTCTCAGACCGTTCCAGATGGTTTCTGTAACTTAGACTCGGAAGAGTGTTACTGGCTGAAACAAAAGCCAGGCGAACTCCTACTTAGGCTTCCGTCCCCAGCGGGTCTCTCCCGAGAGGCATCCACTGAGGTTTTCAGGAAGCACATTCTCTGAACTCAGAAGAATGCCCACTAGAGCATTTCTCCCTGCAGGAAAGAACCCACGAGACACCCCAAGATATTCCAGAGCTCAACACGTTATGGGACAAAGGTCAGGGCCACAGCAGACACCCCGCCTAGGCAATAATTTTGTCTGTTGCCTTAGGCCGAAGTTCAGGCTACTGAGCCTGGCAGGTCCTTGCCCTCTTGGTAGCCCCAGGTCTATCAGGTCCCCCCACCCCTTTCAGGTCACCTGCAGTCAAACCTGAGCTTTTTCATCTCCAACCCAGAGCTTCCACCCACAACCTATCAACCCTTTAGAGAAGAACGCAAATGTTCTCTCTGTAGAGAAACACTCTCTCGCTCTCTCTTTCAGATTTATGAACCAAGCATCTCATTCCCTAGGAGGCCCTCCGAACTCCTGCATCCTGTGTGCCCCGCTCCACGCAAGCAAGCCTCGGGCTCTGCACTGTCTGCTCCTTTCTTCTTGTGTTTGTCGTGTCTTCTGGGAGAGGCTTGGGAGGACACGGCAGCGTTCTCAGACAAAACTGACTGAAAACAACCGCCAGCTCTGAATAAGACGACTGGGCACACCCCCCAGAAAAGATTACCCTATGGGCTTTGACAAGAGCTTCCAGTTCTATTTTGAGATTTCCTTAAGAATCATCCACAACGATCCTATACGTTTCAAAAGTAAGCCAGTAATTTAAGAGAGGCTCATCGTTCATATTGTTGTCAGGTGCCAGTAGCTGGTTCCAATTCACAGCGTCCTTCTGCATGACAGAATAAAACTGCCCCCTTCGGTGCCATCCCCATTGTTGTGGCTGAACCCACTGTTGCAGCCATGGCGTCCCTCCGTCTTGGGCAGAGCCCTCCTCTTTGTCACTGTCCTGGCTTACTAAGCATCATGCCCTTCTCCAAGAGCTGGCTCTCCTGACGTGTCCAGAGCATGCGAGACTCAGTCTTGCCAGCCTTATTTCTAAGGACACACTTCTTCCCAGACAGATGGGTTTGTTCCTTTGGCAGGCCCTGGGACTTCCCATACCCTTCACCAACCTCAGGCTACAACCACATCCGTCTTTACAGAGCTGCTTGAGTCAGTGTCCAACTTTCACGTGCATACGAGGCCATTTCAAATGCCATGACTTGGGTCAGGCGCATGTTAGTCCTCAAAGTGACCTCCTTGCTTTTCAAGCTGCACTGAAGGGAGGGGCCGCTCATGGTGTCAAAGTTTCAGCACAGCATCCAGGCTGACAACAGACGGAGCCGAAGGAAGAGGGCCCACGTACGAGAACAGCAAGCTCTTGGAGAATTTTAAATAGTGATGATATTACTTCCAGTATCACAGCAGCATGCAGGCCACCAGAGTTTAACAAATGACCAGTGGGGTCATCTACACAGACTTTATATTATAGAGCAACGCATTCATGTGAGGTTGTTTCCAATGAACACCAAGAAAAAGTCTCAAAACACAAAAAATCAGAATGATCTTAATGTTATATATACATGTATAGACACACATATGCATACCTTTATGAATGAACACACACACTATATATATCAAGCCACCATAGTAGGACAAACTTGCACACAAGTGGTGGCCACCTTCCTAGAGCATGTGAACCAAGCCACTACCCTTGTTACCTTGGAGGTGAAGAAAAAAACCACACCTCCATCAAAGCCACTCCTCTGTCTATTGTAGGAATGGAGACGCAGGAAGGAGAGAAATCCTGGGACCACCAACAAAGTAAAACCAACAGGGGAGCGCACTGAGAGCCTCACCTCGAGTGGAGGAAGCTCATCCCAGAGACACCAGAGGCTGTGGCTTGGAGACCACTGGACAGAGTAAAGGAACCACGTCAAGACAGAGCAGAGGGACTGTTCTCCTGAGATCTGAGACCATGCGGCAGTGAAGTGGAGCTGCAGGCGGGCTTCCTGGCCCGTAGAGTCTGAAGCCAAGGGACGGCATGGCTGAGAAGCTGAAGACCAGAGGGAGAGAAAGTTGGCTGCTGGCTGAAAGTCATGGTGCTGCTGTGGACCAATGATATCCTTCCTATTTTCTGGTCCTGACTTTTGGTAACCTATTAACTTCCCTAATAAGCCTCCGTCATTGTAAGTTTTGTCTGTGGGTTGTGGGTGGCCGTTGACATGAATGATCAAACCCAAAAATCATAGTACAAATTTTCCCCCGCTAGGCAAGCATCGAGCAACTCACTCTGAGTTAGTGCACACAGTAGCGTCACCGGGGAAGGTTCTCTCTGGTCACAGTGAATTTTTTCCTGAAAGTAGGGTGTTGTGGGAGCAGTGGTCGGTGTCAGAATAGGGTCAAAGAAAGATGGAGGGTGGGGACATGACTGACCTCTAGCTCCTCGTGGCAATAGGCCTTGGACTGGTGAGGGATTGAATTCTCCTTTTCTCTTGTGTAGCCAGGAGAGGTCAGCTGGGACCCCCATGGCATCCACTCAGAGTCAGTGAAAAAGAGGAAGATCCTTAAGGAGCTGGATGGAGACAAGGATCCCAACAGTGGACCCAGGCATAACAGTGAGTGTGAAGATGGTGCTGGACCAGGCAATGCTGCCTTCGTTATACATGGAATAGCTATGAGTCAGAGAGCACCTAACAACAACCATGACGATGCCCTGGTGGTGCTGTGGGCGAGGCACTGGGCAGCTAACAGCTCGGTGATGGTTCAAACCTACCCAATGCTTTTTCAGCAGAAAGATGAGGCTGTCTGATGCTGCCAAGATTTACTCTTGCCAGAAGTTTCTTCCCTGGCTTTTTGAATGTTTGGTGGGGGTCTTTTCTTTCTTACTCATTAGTTGCATTTTGGTCTCTGACAAAAGAGAAAAAACAAGACTGAAACACACTTTAAAATTTGGCCAAGACATTTGGTTTACATTTATGGAAATAAAAGCGTATCTATTTAAACAGGACCATTTTGAATTTTTTTTCACATAGTTTTGTCTATTCAGAGCTTATGATTGGATAAATAATATTCCAAAGATCAGGAATTTTTAGAACATACAGAACAGCAAATCTAGAGGGTAGAGAAGATTCTAACATCAAATGAACTACAATGCACATGATTTAAATTCTTTGATTTCTTTGGGTCTGGTGGTGCTGTAGGAGGAACACTGGGCAGCGGATCTCAGGCTTGGCAGTTGAACCCCACCAGCCACTGTGAGGGAGAAAGATGAGGCAGCCACTCCCTTACAGAATTACAGTGATAGCCTCAGGAGTAGTTCCACACTGGCCCGTAGAGTTGTGAACAGTTGGGATCAACTGGATGGCAGTGGGGTTTTTTTGGTGGGGGCTAGGGGGAAAACTTATGTAAGTATACTATAAATCAATCTATCCAGAAATAGTTCCCAAGTCACAGTAAGCGATTTCTATCTTCATACATTTCAAATGAAACGTCGATGGGGATGTCAGACTAGAAGGTCTGCCCTATATCGCCATAAGCCAGCGTAGCACCTATTGCTCAGCAGGTCTCTGCTCAAAGCGATCGAATGGCTCACGTTCCTACTTGTCTTGCTTGGGGTCTCCAAACAGGAAACATTTTCAGTTCATCCAAACAAGCTATCCACCGACCACAAGAGCCCATTTCACCATGCCCGTGGAAGGGACTCACCTTGGTGCCCAATTTGGCCGAAGAAGCTGCTCCTCTCTGCTCACTCCCTGAGAGACGCTCTACTGACAAGACACATGGCACTACGCTGATAGAGCCTGCGCCCTCCGAGCTGGAGAAGCCACATGAAGCTACCCTGAGACAGTCACAGGGCTCTTGTGGGTCGCAGCATGGCATGTGTCAAAAGGAAGGTGAAGGCAGAGAAAAGGAGGGAGGTTCCCAGGACCCCCCTTATGAGAAGGCCACACCCACAAGAAGGCACCATCAAGCTGTGACCTGATTGACAAGCCAGAGTCCACCCCTACACCTTTAGTTATCAAGTTGACATGAAATTATGTAATGACCGCAGATCTATATTATTATAGTCATAAAAACAAACTTGTCAGCCAGTAGTGCTGTTGTGACATTCACTAGGTCTATACAGTGAACCCTCGCCACTTCGCGCTTCGACTTCCGCGGCTTCACTCTATCGCGGTTTTTGTGTAACAGCACCCACTGCCTACACCGCTCCTTCAGAGGAAAAAGACGGCGACCCACCTGTAGAGTACATCCCTTAAGTCATTTCATAGGCGATTGATTACAGTATTTGTAAGAACTATGTATAATAATACTGTATGTGAAATATGTAATACTGTAAACTAGATGCCATAAATAATATAATAAATGATAATTGTAACGTCCAAAATGTTTTACTGTATTTTCCCTTTTTCGTTTAATAAATTGGGTAATACGAGTGTAATGGTGACTAAAGGGTGTTTTTTCATGTCCTCTATGCTCTAACTACGAAAATATTTGATTTACAAATAAGGAATCCTACTTGCGGAATTTCATTTATCACGGTAGGGTCTAGAACCGATTAACCGCGATAAACGAGGGTTCACTGTATCTCTGAATATGGGAGTTGAACAGCTCCACAAAGAAATCAAATATGCATTTTATAAAGTTTTCATGTAACAACAATGATATTTTTCAGCACTACAATCACTTGACTCGTGACGTATCTGGTCTTGTCCTTTGCAAAGCAAACCCTAACTGGGCCTCAGACTGAGAAGACCCTTGTATTTAGATCATCGTCTTTGCGGGCGCTCTCAGCCCCATTGCATATCAACTGCAGGCATAAGCATCAAAGACGGAGAATGAGTGCCCTTGCTTTTAAAATATCACTTCAAGATGAAAATCACTCCTGGAGATCTGTGGAGGGCCTGCCAGACAAGATTGTCCGACAGATGAATGAAATTATTTTCCATATCCTTATCCAGAGACAGACATTGCTCGGCCACTTCACTGGGATGAAGCCATTGAAGACTTAGTAAGAGCAAGGAATAGAAGTGCTTCTAGTTCTAACAGGTTGAGATGAACAATCTGCCTAAAAAGAAAATAGAGCAATTTGCCGTAATTTTGTTTTTCTGATCATTGAACTTTCTTTTATAAGATTTTTTTTCATTTTTCATGCATAATTATAGCTTTCTTCGTGAAACAAGCATCAAAACCGAACTATGAGTCACTTTAAGCAAAATTGTTGAAAGTCAATTTATCCGTTGGGGACGAACCATCGATTTTTGCATCGGTTGTTGGAACAACCACGTTTGCTGACTTGTTTTCTTTGTTATAAGATATGTGGAGTAGTCTTTTATTCCATCTTATTTTTTATTGGCATAAAATTCATACATAATTCAATAGTTTAATCATATTAAGAAGAGTTGTGCAATCATCGCCACAATCTGGAATAGTCTCTTGTAGAAAATGTGGCATGCGATAAACATCCGAGTACCCTCACATCCCCTAAAAATGTCATAAGCGAGTTCATTTCACGCTGCTTTAATGGCATATGCCATCTTTGTGCTCAACTGCTAATATTATCATTGCATTTTAAAAGAAGTTGCATCATGGGTAGCTAAAACACCCAGCTATGCGGATATAAGGGTTTAATGTGGCTCTTCTAGCCAATTCTATTACTTCCCACCAAATGACCTTCCCCTGCATGGGTCTGCACAGAAGGTGGGGGAAGATACGGAGAGGATTCATTTGTGAGTACTGTATATACTCAAGTATAAGCCAACCTGAATATCAGCCGAGGCACCCAAATTTACCTCAAAAACTGCATAAAAAATGTGCTGACATTGGGCCTCCACTCAAGCACTCCCTCAATGCAAGAACACTTTGTTCTATTAAACTGGCATTCCATGATGCTCACCTTCCCAACACAATCGCTGAAGACAAAACAGGTGCATAAGCAAATGTGCTGAAGAAAGCTGATGGTGCCCGGCTATCAAAATATATAGCGTATGGGGTCTTAAAGGCTTGAAGGTAAACAGGCAGCCATCTAGCTCAAAAGCAACAAAGCCCACATGGAAGAAGCACACCAGTCTGTGTGATCCCGAAGTGTCAAAGCGCTCAGGTATCAGGCATCAAAGAACAAAAAACCATATCATTGTGAATGAGGGGGAGTGCAGAGTAGAGACCCAAAGCCCATCTGTAGGCAACTGGACATCCCCTTACAGACGGGTCTTGGGGAGGAGACGAGCCAGTCAGGGTGCAGTGTAGCACCAATGAAACATACATCTTTCCTCTAGTTCTTAAATGCCTCCTCCCCTCCACTACCATTATCCCAAATCTACTTTACAATTCTGGCTAGATCAGAGGATGTATACTGGTACAGATAGGAACTGGAAACAGGGAATCCAGGGTGGATGATCCCCTCAGGACCAGTGGTGAGAGTGGCGATACCTAGAGGGTAGAGTAGAAAGGGAGAACCGATTAAAAGGACCTACATATAACCTCCTCCAGGGGGGATGGACAACAGAAAAGTGGGTGAAGGGAGATGTTGGACAGTGTAAGACATGACAAAATAGTAATAATTTATAAATTATCGAGAGTTCATGAGGGAGGGGGGAGCATGGAGGGAGGGGAAAAATGAGGAGCTGATACCAAGGGCTCAAGTAGAAAGCAAATGTTTTGAGGATGATGAGGGCAATAAATGTTCATTGTGTGCTTGACACAATGGATGGATGGATGGATTGTGATAAGAGTTGCATGAGCCCCTAATAACAGGATTTGAAAAAACAAAAACAAACAAAAACTCAGCGCACCCATGTGTATATATGGTAATCGCAAACAGGATTCCCTGGAGTGCCATCCTGCTATGGATACAACGAGCCCTCTGAGAAGTAGGAGGGCACTCATTACTGGCAAGAGCCAGGAATGGAGCTTGTCCTCTGGACCCGAGACCCCTGCCCAGTGAATCTTCTGGGACCTGAAAGGCATCGGAGCAGCAGCAGCAGAGCCAGGAGCCAGAGCACAGGACCGTGAGGAGCTTCACAGCCCGCTGAGCAAGTACAGCTGAGTGCAAGAGGCTGGCTTTCAGATTGGAGGGTCTCTGGGCACTTAATTGGGGAAGCTGGGCTAGCTGACCTGTGGAAATGGAGCCGAGCGCCCTTGGGCTGAGGCCTGGTGTCTGCAGGCACTGAATTTAGGGAGCTGTGTTTGCTGACGCAGAAACCTTGAGCTGAGAGCCTTTGGTTTGAGGCTTCCAGGGAGTGGTATGCCCTTTGGGCATTAATTAGCAGGCCTGAAAGAACTTTGTAACAAGTCCTCATAAACAACTACCCTGAGCATTTCTCATTGGCATGACAACATGTTAACTTCCTTAATAACCCTTTCATCCTGAATTTTGTCTGGGAGTCCTGTGTAGCCCTTGCTATGGATATTAGAACCCAGAGAGTAAATAGAGAGCACGCATTAAGGAAAACACACTGGTAAGTAAATCTTGTTACAATGTATGGGAACTTTTGTTAGATTCCTTGGGTGGAAATACATTAGTCCTTGGCTTCCCTCCAGAAAGAATTCACATGGAAGACTGGTTTGTGATCCAGGTGAGTTTTTATAAAGGATAGAAGTTTCAGGTTGTACACAGGCACTGACAGGGCACTTCACACCCATATGTGGAAACCTGAGGCCCAAGAAACCATGGCATGGCCAAGGGGCAGCTGGGAAAGAGTGGGGTAGGGGTGGGCTCCCAATTCTGGATTTTCAGGATCCTCTGCTGGGAGGCGTGGTCTGATGGTACTGGGTGACCCCATTGGTTGAATTAAGCCCACCTGGCCTCGACTGGGACCCTCCCAGGTATTCTGGCTTCCTGTCTCAAAGGCCTGAATTTGTGCATGCCCCCTAGCCTTGATGGGCTTCCAACTTCCTGTAAAGGGGAAGGGAGGCCTTAGCATGCAGAGCAGTGGTTCTCAAACTTCCTCATGTTGTGGTGATTCCCCCAACCATAAAATTATTTTTGTTGCTACTTCATCACTGTCATTTTGCTATTATGAATCGGGCAACCCCTCTGAAAGGGGTCTCGACCGACAGGTTGAGAACCGCTGATGTAGAGGGAGAGCCGCTGGTTTCTGCCTGAAGCTACCTAACACTTTCAGTAAACAAAAATATCAACACGTGCATCTGTTGTTTCTGACAGATCCTCTAGCTAAGTCTACACCCTTCTGAAGGAGGCGTTTCCCAAATTCCCACAGAATGCTGCCCTCTTCGATTGATTTACGCTGCATAAAAATGGCAGTCCTGGCACTGCAATCATGTTCCCGGTCAATGTTCATTGAATGTAGGGAGCAAAAGGAAGTCAGAAAGGGCAAGGTCAGGGCGTACGCTTGATGGAGAATAGCTTCCCAGTGGAATCTTACCTCCGCCCTGGCTTCCCTGGAAGCACGAGCTGGTGCCTTGTGGGAATGGAGAAGATTCATAGGTGCAACTTTCCTGGTCTTACTAAATTTTTTCCCAACTTCTTCCTAATCCATCCTCATTCTTTTCCCGTGTCCTTCAAGAAAACCTATCAAGACTAACCCTTCAGAATCTCAAAACAAAATCCCCATCACCTGAGCTGGCCCTCTGCTTTGACTTTGACCTCGGAGTAGACCCCCTTGGGAGTGACTGTTTTGATTGGGACTTTGTTTGAAGGCCGGCTAAGGAGACGAAAACAAGTGTATGACAGAGGATGCTTGCCTGCAGCCATCCACTGATGGCAGGGACAGGGTGGAACACTTTTTGTTTGGGATACACTCGTGCATGTATGAACTAGGACGCTAATAGCTTTTATATATTTTTTACTTCACATAACCCAAACCCAACTCACGGTGACCCTATGGGGCAGGGTAGCGTGGCTCCGGTGGGTTCCCGGGTCTGTAAATGTTGATGAAGCAAACCACCTCATCTTTCTCATACAACGCAGCTCGTGGGTTTGAATCTCTGACCTTGTAGTTAGCAACCCAACGCTTGACTCACAGGTCACTGCCACTCCTTTACCCTCACATAAGTCATGCATATCCTGTCTTGACGCAGAGGAGGGGATTCCGCAGATGAGCAGTTGCAGGTCCCCACATGCCTTCGGCCCATCCTGGCAGATACTGCTCATCAATTGCACTAGGAGGTCCACGCTAGGCCGAACTCCTGCTGCCCCTCGAAGCGCCTCATTCATTTCGCCTCTGTTGGACAGTCTGGAGGTCTTCAAGCGCTTTCAAAGGCAAATGGGTCAGTCTGCATCATGCACACGCTCACTTCAACCCCCTCCCCAGAGGCCCCTAAATGAGGGTGAAGCACCATCAGGCCACCAGGCGCAGGCCCGCACCACGAAGTCCGTCTGGGTGACTCAGCAGGTGGGGCTCGGGTTTGGCCAGGGTGGGCTGAAGAGGCCCGCTGGGCCCTCCCCCCAGCCCCTGGCCGAGCCGGTCTCCTCCCAGTGGACCTTCTGCGTGGAGGGGTGGTTGCCCCTCTCCCCAGCAAGAGCCAGGGGAAGCCCAGGCCGCACTTCTGGCTTCTGCTACACGGCTGCCATTGCTCAGAAACAGCCCACACGGCCCTACTGCCCGCATGATTCCGTTTGTTTCTTTTCAAATTCTTTCTTACAGTGGGTGCTGCGTAGGGGAAGCCCTTGGCAGCGTCTGCTTGGTGAGGCCCTGGGTGACTGAGGTGTGTCCTGACTCCACAATCTAATCGTGAGATCAGGGTGTAGCTGCCACGCCGCCGCCCAGCCCGGCTGTCTGACACAAAGGTGTGTCATTGAGGTAGCATTAACGTTGCCACAGGAAGAAGATGCTGAAGGAAGACAGGCTGTGCTGCCTGCAGGAGACAAGGCGCTCAGTGGAGGGGGGGACAGAGGCATACAAAGGAGGAAGGCCACCCCAAGGGCGGTGCCCTGGACAGAAGCTGGGCTTTGGGTCCTGGAGCTCAAGGTTCAAAGTCTACCTCCGCCCTGACCAACTGGGGAGCAGACACTTTGTCTCTGTGCCTGCTTTTCTTTCCCCGCAGTCCAACGCTACCTGGTGAGACACACAGATGTAAAGAAAGGAGCTGAGTGCAGAAGATGTGAGCCATGAGGGAAAGGAGTGGCCTCCTATTTGTCCCTGCCTTCTGCTGGTTGTACCCCACGGGAATCAACTCTCTGTAACGAAGCCAACCGCTGCCGGGCCAGGCAATCCTGACGCAGTGGCCCTCTCTCTAGGACAGAGGGGAACGGCCTCAACAGGGTTTCCAGGGCTGTGCATCCCCACAGACGCAGACCGCACGTCATTCCACCACGTCTTTCTCCCCAGGACGGAATAGGAGGCTTGGAAACCTTTCGGTCACCAGCGGGTGCTTGCACTACTGGGCCTCCAGAGCTCCTAAACAAAAGCACAACTCTGCAAAGGCTGGCAGACGGCTAATGCTTACTCCTTCTGTTATTCCTTTATTCTATCCATGGTAGCAATGTCTAGCTCGGTACCTCTTACTCAATGATTGCATTACCCGCCACCCCCATGCCCCCAGCCTTTCTTGAAGGTTAATAGGAGCCGATGACTAAGTTCTGGAGGTGGGAGGTGATGAGAAACGATTCAAGGAGACTCGTGAAAAGATCGTGTTACAGATTCCATGATCTTTTCATTTCTTTTCCCACCAACTTTTAAAAGCCCCCTCATCCATCCCACTTCTAGATTATGTCCTTAGAACGCAGGCACATTCCCCGCTCCTCCTTTCTCCCGTTCTTCTCGCTGGAGCGGGGATCTGCTGGCAGAGAGCCACGCAACAGTCTACAGACCACGAGGCGGCGGGTGCAGAGAAGCAAGAGCGCCTCCGATCCTGTTGGCACCAGGAGGAGAGGAGAGCCACCAGCTCAGCTCTGGCTTTTAAGAGCAAGAGACTTAACACTTCTGTTTCTCGATTCTTAACCCCAAGGCTATGCTTACAGCAGTCAAACCTGAAGTCGAGCTAACACTCAGTGAACCACGAAAGAGCTCACAGCGACTCGGAAGAGCCTGACAGCTGGGCAGCAGGAAGCGCGGGGGTCACAAGAGGTCCACCAACCTCAGGTAGACAAGGTTCACAGTTTTTTGGCTTTGATCCTGAGAAACTCGTTCCATCACCTCTTTTGTCTCGCCATGACTGTTTTGCTGTTGGCAGAGGAGCCCTAGTGGTGTAGTGGTTACATGCTGGGCGTGGGTCCTCGTGGGGGCCGATCGAAACCAGCAGCAGAAACTAGGGAGAAGGCTGGGGTTTCTGTTCCCGTATCAGTCACCGTCACAGCCACCCAGAGGGGTCACTGTGAGTCAGCATTGACGGGGTGGCTGTGGGCGAGTTACTTTGGCACAAGAGGAGGTGCCAGGGTCACCTTATAATTTCCCTGCCCCACCCTTGGAATCAGCCATTTCAACAAAGACTTGTAGTTGTTTCAGTGGCGGATGGGATTTAGAAACGAAGATCTGAATGCTAAGTGTGCTCATTGTTACTGGGCTAGCATTGCTCCTGGGCTCTCCTGTTTAGTGCTAAGAAATACATGTATGTACGTGTGTGCATTGCTATGTATGCGTACACCAATACACATACACACACGTGAGGGACCATGAAAATGTTCATGGGAAAATTGAACTAAGAGATCATGGAATTTTCCCATGGACTTTTGGAAGACCCTCCCCCCCACACCACCCCCCACCCCCGCCCAATGTGAAAGGAGACCTGTTGCCACCAAGGGTGTTCTGAGCTCATGTTTCCAGAGTAGAATTAATTACTCCATAGACTTTGCTCAGCTCCCAGTCTCTGTACAAACCAATCACTAGGTCTTTCTTCTGTGCCACTGTCACGCGGGTTTGAACCACCAACCTTCAGGTTAACAGTTGAAGGCAAAATGTTTGTACCACCTATGGATTATGTATTTGACGGGCCTTTAAAGAGTTCCTGGGAAAACTCAATTATCTTTTCATTCCATTGTCCATGAACATACAGATAAGGTTCATATACATCAGCAGTTCTCAACCTGTGGGGTGCGAGCCCTTTGGGGGTCGAACAATCCTTGCACAGGGGTCGTCTGAGACCACCGGAAAACATCTATTTCCCATGGTCTTAGGAACCGAGACACGCTCCTCTATCGTCTCCAGGTGGGTCCGCCCACGTGCAGATACGCTGATCTGGCGAGAAAGAAGCTATCTCAACCCTCACACTGACGTTGGCTTTTTATGCATACTGTCGCAAAATGTAGCAATGTAGTTTACTGCTGGTATATTAAGACTGTTACCCAGGCTACACCATGCTTCCAGACAAAATTTCATTTATTTGTCATTAGAAATAAACATTGTACCATATATAATGATGTTTTGTGATTAATCACTATGCTTTAATTATGTTCAATTTATAACAAGGAAAAATACATCCGCATATCAGATATTCACATTACCATTTATAACAGTAGCAAAATGACAGTGATGAAGTAGCAAGGGAAAACATTTTATGGTTGGGGGTCACCACAACAGGAGGAACTGTATTAAAGGGCCGAGGCATGAGGAAGGTTGAGAATCACTGGTATACATGGAGTTCATGTACATATATGTATACATATTTGGAAGAAAGAAGGCCAGAGTGCTCCTTAGAGGCAAGGATGGAAAGACTTCCTCTCATGTACTTTGGACATGTGGTCAGGAGAGGCCAGTCCCTGGAGAAGAGCAGCATGTTTGGTAAAGTAGAGGGGCAGCAAAGCAGAGGAAGCCTTCAAAAAGATGGATTGACACAGTGGCTGCTACGTCAATGGGCTCAGGGATAGGAACAATTGTGAGAACAGCACAGGACTGTGCAGTGTTTTGTTCTGTTGCACACAGGTCGCCGTGGTTTGGAGCTGACTTAACGACACCCAACGACAACAACAACAGTACACACGCACATATAGGAGAGGGGAAAAGCAGGTTTGGTTGAACCTTGTTTTTAGTGATGGTTGATTTAAGGGAGCAGCGTGTGGCTGTGAAATTTTGTTTCCTGCTTTGGAAAAGTGCCGCAGAAACTGCTGTGATGTTGAACACAGCTTGCAAGGACAGCCTGTAGGAAAAACTCAAGTGCTCGAGTGGTTTTCTTGTTTCAAAAAAGGTGAAATGTCGATTGATGACAAACCTCACTCTGGACATCTGTCAACTTCCTGAACAGAAGAAAATGTCCACTCATAGTGCATTTGGAGTCCATTCCACCAGGTCAGACTGTTAATCAAGCTTTCTAATAAGAGGTTCTGAAAAGATTGCATTAACAGTGTGCAACAAAAAAGGCCTGATTTGTGGCAGATGGGGGACTGGTTTTACCACAGTGCACCTGCTAACACAGCCATCTCAGTGTGCCAGTTTTTGGCAAACAACATGCCTCTCTTGCCCCACTCACCCTACTCACCTGACCTCTTTCTGGGTGACTTATTTTTGTTTCTGCAAATGAAGCGGGCCATGAAAGGACAGTGATTTGATGACATAGAAGAGGTGAAGGAAAAAATGAGGGAGCAAAACAAAACAAAAAAACAAAAACAATGAAAAGCAATGTTTGTTTTGTCTTGTTTTTTGTGCATATTATTATCTCTGCAGGTCTATCTAGATAAGATAGGCAGGATAAGCAATCTGGAGAAGAAAAGAATGGGACTGATGGTTCCAGGGGGACATGGGAGGGGGGGGAGGAAGTGGTGTTAACAAACCTAGGAACAAGGGAGCAACAAGTGATTCAAAACTGATGGCGAAGAGTGTGTAGGAGACCTGGTAGGGCTTGATCAAGGGCAATGTAACTGAGAGGAATTACTGAAACCCAAATGAAGGCTGAACACGATAGTAGGACAGAGGAAAGTAAAAGGAAATAGAGGAAAGAACTAGGAAGCAAAGGGCATTTATAGAGGTCTAAATACAGGCTTGTACATATGTAAATATATTTATATATGAGGATGGGGAAATAGATCTATGTGCATATATTTATAGGTTTAGTATTAAGGTAGCAGATGGACATTGGGCTTCTACTCAAGTACTCCCTCAATGCAAGGACACTTTATTCTATTAACCTGGCATTCCGTGATGCTCATCCTCCCAACATGATCACTGAAGACAAAGTGGGTGCATAAGTAAATGTGGTGAAGAAAGCTGATGGTGCCCAGCGATCAAAAGATATAGTGTATTCACCTGTCCCGCGGGCCATCAAACAACGTGGATACCTGAAAGAGGGACTGGGAATGACGAGGGGCAAGAGACGCGAGAAATGGAGGCAAGACAGGAGTCTGATCAAGCCTCAATTTATTGAGCAGAAGGCAGGGGCTTAAATACCCTATGGTGGGCGGGTAACATTATATCATATGCTAATAAAGTGTAATGAATACCCAATGGTGGGTGGGCAACATTACATCATATGCTAATAAAGTGTAACGGGTAGTATCCAATAATCACGCAGCTACCAAATATGGAAGAAATGGCAGGCATCAGTCCTCAAACAGGTCCGCATGCAAATGAGGTGCACTTGGACGGTCCGCATGCAAATGAGGTGCACTTGGATGCCTGGCGGAGGTGTCCAATGAGCATGGTGGCTGCCTGCTACCGAGCACCAATCATCACAAAGGCCAAACTCAGGCAGGACAATAGGCCAGGAACATCCAGGAACGGGAAGCTTAAAGACAGCGGATGGCGCAGGTCATGGGCTGAGGGACGTGCAGACTCCCACATGTGCAGTCTCCCACATGTGCAGACTCCCACAGTGTATGGGGTCTTTTTAAAAAAAATCATTTTATTAGGGGCACATACAACTCCTATCACAATCCATACATACATCAATTGGGTAAAGCACATTTGTACATTCATTGCCCTCATCATTCTCAAAACATTTGCTCTCTGCTTAAGCCCCTGGCATCAGCTCTTCATTTTCCTCCTCCCTTCCTGCTCCCTCCTCCCTCATGTACCCTTGATAATTTATAAATTATTATTTTGTCATACCTTACACTGTCCGCTGTCTCCCTTCACTGTATGGGGTCTTAAAGGTTTGAAGGTATATAAGTGGCCATCTATCTGAGAAGCAACAAAGCCCATATGGAAGAAGCACACCAGCCTGTGGGATCATGAGGTGTCGCTGGGATCAGGTATCAGGCATTAGAGAACAAAAAATCATATCATTGTGAATGAGGGGGAATATGGAGTGCAGACCCAAAGCACAACTGTAGGCAACTGGATATCCCTTTACAGAGGAGTCACAGGGAGGAGATGAGCCAGTCAGGGTGCAGTATAGCACCGATGAAACATACAACTTTCCTCTAGTTCTTTAATGCTCCCCCCGCTCCCTATCATTATCCCAATTCTACCTTACAAATCTTGTTAGACCAGAGGATGTACCCTGGTACAGTTAAGAGCTGGAGACACAGGGAATCCAGGACAGATAAAACCCTCTGGACCAATATTGAGAGTAG
>NW_022103915.1:11368565-11371961 GCF_000313985.2 Echinops telfairi
ATTGCATAGGCTGGTGTGCTTCTTCCATGTGGGCTTTGTTGCTTCTGAGCTAGATGGCTGCTTGTTTACCTTCAAGCCTTTAAGACCCCAGACATAAAGCTCTTTCTTATACACATGTGAGTGTCTATGAATTTGTTTCTCTGGTCAACCCAGACTAACACATGTTGTCAGCCATCCCAAGAGATGAGTTTTAAAATGTTTCCAAGAATGGAATCGCAGATTTGACAAATGTGTTAAGTGTAATGGAGACTACTCTGAAGGTGATAGGTTTTAAGAGGGAACCAATTACAAGGAACTATATGTGATCTCCTTCCTGGGGGACAGACAACAGAAAAGTGGGTGAGGGGAGACATTGGACAGGGCAAGGTATGACAAAATAATAATTTATAAATTATCAAGGGCTCATGAGGGAGAGGGGAGCGGGGAGGGAGGGAAAAAATGAGGACCTAATGCCAGGGGATTAGGTGGAGAGGAAATGTTCTGAGAATGATGAGGGCAATGAATGTACAGGTGCGCTTTACACAATTGATAGATGCATGTGCTCACCCAGCACATGCAATGATGCAAAATGCAGGGAGATCACAGGCTAGTGGGTGGGTCTCAGCAAGTCTCTGCGTGGTTCAATGTGTCTTGTCAACAGGAAGGTGGGAGCCTCTCAGCTCTGGCCTGGGTCTCCTCCAACTCTCCAAGTGATTCAGCAGCAGGACGGTGGAGCCGAGAGAGAGGAAGAGGAAGTTCCCAGAATCTTCAGAAGAAGGCCACGCCCACAAGGAGGCATCATCAGGCTAGACCTGATTGACAGGCTAGACTCCACCCCTTCACTCTTAATGCCCTCAAGACATGAGATTATGTAACTGCCACACTGGGTGTACAAGACCTGGAAGGATCTTCAGTCCTAGCTTGGGGATCCAGTCCAACTGGGGAGCCTGATGCTCAGGGAGCTGCTTATCGGGAGCACCCAGCCAATGTCGGCCACTTCTTCAGATTCAGGTACTCCGACAACACACAGCATCTGTTCACATCACTCCACGTGGTGAGCCTGGTGCTGGAGGCTTGCCGGATATAGTCTCTGAAATCCCACAATAGTAACAGGATGCAGCACCACTGGATACTGAGTCTTAGAGAAGTGAATGAGTTTGCTGAGGGTCATGTGACAAAGATTAAGGCACTTGGACCCTCAAGGCCCAGCCCCACTGTCCTGGAGTTTTCTCTCCCAAAGAGATTGCAATCCGGTCATCTCCAGCACCTTTACTTTGTCCAGGGCTCTGTCGTCACAGCCGGACGCCTCCAGTCACGCCTTCAGCCCTGGCAGCTCCCCAGACTCCCGGATCAAATTCACTGGCCTAGAGTCCTTGAGACAGTAGAACTGCCCTGTGGTTTTCCAAGACTGTAACTCTCTAAGGGAATAGAGGAGCCTCATCTGTCTCCTGCGGAGCAGCTGCTGGTTTCAAACTGCCGATCTTGTAGTTAGCAGCGCAACCCATGACCACTATGCCACTTCTGGAAAGTGCTCACTCCCTGCCATCCAGTCAGTGCTGACTTCTCTGGACCCCTTGTGGGTTTCGGAGACTGTCACTGTTTAGAGAGTGGCAAGCCCAGTCTTTCCCCCAAGGAGCAGCTGGTGGTTTTGAACTGCTGACCATGCGGATCGCAGCCCAACGCTGTAACCACTGCACCGCCAGGGCTCCTTTCTGGAAACTACAGCAATTGAAAACAAGAACAACAGAACCTTCAACCAATTGCCACCAAGTTGCTTCCTCCTCTTGGGGACTCCCTGTACAGCATTATAATTGTTCTTAGATTAAGGTTCCGATTAAATTCAAGCTCCAAACCATCCATACATCCATGGTTTATTTATGTCCCTCATTCACTGTAGTGATATCATTATCATTTTATTGGGGAGCACTATAAATCGTCCTCATGGGGCATAAGGTAATTCTATTGATCAATCATTAATTTAGCCAATGGTATAGAATTTAAAACATTGGAAAGGAAAGTATACATATATAGGATAGCTTTTTAGGGCAAAATATATGGATTGTTGAATTGTACAGATGAAAAACTTAAGGGACTGGACACTCTGTGCTCCGACCATGAGGGTTTGAGATGGGGCACAACTTTCCATAACGCTCATTCACAGAGGCAGCATGGTGCCTGCTGGACCAAGACATCACCAAAAAGAAAGAGAGTGAAAATACAAATATATGATGATCTTGAGTTACTATGTATCAGGGACCGTCCATGCAAGAGATTTGAACCAAAGTCCAATGACTTCCAAATCCATAACCACAGAAGAGTAGTCGTCTGCTTCTTCTAACTCTCCATCGTTTCAGCCTTGTGCCCAAGGGAGTGCAGGGGCTACCTCGGTTGTCAAACTCAATTCATTCCAAATTCAGGATCAAACACGAAACAGTTTGAGAACTGCACATGTTTTTCCCATAAGAAATAATGGAAAACCAGATAATTCTGAGGCCTAAAAACTACTACACTTATAAACTGATTGTTCCAGGACTTTCCATCACTATGGAGGCTTGCAGCCTTCTCCCATCTCGCTGTCTCGGATACACGAGCGCCATCGAGTTGTTTCTCATGTATCCAAATTATAGTCACTGTTCAACCTCCCCCACCGTCTGCGGTCTTTGTTTCATGGCTAACGATTTCACACCTTTCGCTATGTTAGCCGCTTTAATCACATTTTCTTTTTCGAATGTTGATACCGTTGACTTAGCCATGTGGTATTCAGCTGCTGAATCAGACAAGCAGTGACCTGATTCCAACGTCGCAATGATTGCTTTCTTTAACTCTCTCTTCAAATTTCACCATGATTTCTTTCTTTAACTCTCTCGGGGTTCTCCCAGCTTTCCTCTTAGCGTTCCTGCTGGTCTCGCTAGCTTTCTTTGGAGCCATGGTTACGATATTTCACACAAAGAAAGCGTCCCCAAACGCACAATGGTGGATGCTTTATCGCGCCAACACAAGCACTGTGTGTTGTCTGGGCTGACTTCACGCTCGGCCCTATGGGTTTTCAAGTCAAGTAGTCCATTGTCTATGGAGCAAAGTTACCACCCCGAGGCCATTTGTTCACAAACGTTGCTCTTAGAGTGTGGAACGTTTGAGTTTGGAGCCGCTCACAAGGCAGGTGTCACTGTACTTCATTTCCTTTAATCTGCTGCAAGTGCGTTTAAAATAAAGCTGCGGGAATTACTAAAACCCAAATGAAGGCTGAGCTTGATAGTGAGACAGGAAGAAAGTAAAAGGAAATAGAGGAAAGAGCTAGGAGGCAAAGGGTATTTATAGTTATCTAAATACAGACATGTACATATGTAAATATATTTAGATATGAGGATGGGGAAATTGATCTATGTGCATATATGTATAGGTTTAGTATTAAGGTAG
>NW_022103915.1:11372441-11395481 GCF_000313985.2 Echinops telfairi
TGCTTCTTCCTCCCCCACTATCATGATCCCAATTCTACCTTACAAATCTGGCTAGACCAGAGGATGTACACTGGTACAGATAGGAACTAGAAACAAAGGGTATCCAGGGCAGATGATCCCTTCAGGACCAGAGTGTGAGTGGCGATACTGGGAGGGTAGAGGGAAGGTGGGTGGGAAAGGGGGAACCGATGACATGGATCTACATGTGACCTCCTCCCTGGGGGATGTACAACAGAAGAGTGGGTGAAGGGAAACAATGTCGGACAGGGCAAGATATGACAAAATAATAATTTATAAATTATCAAGGGTTCATGAGGGAGAGGGGAGCAGGGAGGGGGACGAAAATTGAGGAGCTGATGCCAGGGCCTTAGGTGGAGAGCAAATGTTTTGAGAATGATGAGGGCAATGATTGTACACACGTGCTTTACACAATTGATGTATGTATGGATTGTGATAGGAGTTGTATGAGCCCCTAATAAAACGATTTTTAAAAAAGTAAACAAATAATTATAATTTATGAATTATGAAGGGTTCATGAGGTAGGGGGGAGTGGGGAGGGAGGGGGGAAAATGAGGAGCCGATATTACGGACTCTAGTAGAAGGTAAATGTTTTGAGAATGTTGATGGCAACAAATGTACATATGTGCTTGACACAATTGATGTATGTATGGATTGTGATAAGAGTTGTATGAGCCCTCAATAAAATGATTTAAAAAAAAGAAAAGATAAAGCTCCGTTTGCTTAGTGAGGTTTCCATATTGGATCCTTCTAGGGTGGCCTAGGAAGGATGTTGTGCACCTCAAAAGGACAGGGTCTAAAGTCCCAGTAGTTAGAGTGCACAGCCTGGGGCACCAGGAGCTGCATAGAAACTAGGTCGAAAGTGTCCAGTTAGGAACATAATACTGGGCGTATTCTCCCCCTGGGGGTCTATATGAACAAAGCTAAGCACTTTCCTCAAGGACAGGTTGCCCCAGCTGGTTAACCCAACAACAAAAGAGAAGTCTCCTTCTCTGGGACAGACATATCTCCCCCTCAACTCTTGACTTCAATTTCTGTTGAGGATCACTGAGTCCCGTGTAGGACTGGCTGTGGATTTGGGGGTGTCCATAGCACAATGTTATGTGGCAGGAACTGATTGGTCTTCTTCTTCTCCCCCAGCACAAAAATCTGACCCCCGCTGAGGTGAGGCCTCCCTTGTCTCGAAGTGGCTTTAAAAAAAAAAAATCATTAAAAAAAAAATCATTTTATTTTACAACTCTTATCACAATCCATACACACATCAATTGTGTAAAGCTCATTTGTACATTCATTGCCCTCATCATTCTCAAAACATTTTCTCTCCACTTAAACCCCCGGCAGTAGGTCCTCATTTTTCCCCTCCCTCCCCGCTCCCCACTCCCTCATGAGCCCTTGATAATTTATAAATTACTATTTTGTCATATCTTGCCCTGTCCGACATCTCCCTTCACCCATTTTTCTGTTGTCCGTCCCCCAGGGAGGAGGTCACATATAGTTCCTTGTCATCGGTTCCCTCTTTCCAACCCACTCTCCCTCTACCCTCCCTGTTTCGCCACTCACACCACTGTTCCTGAAGGGATCATCCGCCCTGGATTCCCTGTATTTTCAGTTCCTATCTGTACCAGTGTACATCCTCTGGTCTAGCCAGACTTGCAAGGTTGAATTGGAGTCATGGTAGTGGGAGCGGGGAGGAAGCATTTAGGAACTAGAGGAAAGTTGTATTTTTCATCATTGTCACATCGCACCCTGACTGGCTCATCTCCTCCCCGAGACCCCTCTGCAAGGGGATTAGAAGTGGTTTTTAAGATGGAGCAATAAGGTTCACGGGCACTCGGCAGGCACATTACCTCATTGCTTGGGAGATGAGAGGAGATTTCATGACCTGGGAACAGAATCCTACCTTTATCCTGGTATCTGTTCTTCTAGTAATGAGCTCGTCCGGTATTTGAGATTGACTGACTTCACTCAGCATAATGGTTTCTAGATCCGTTCATGCCAGGAGGTGTTTCATCGCTGATTTGGGGGGATGCACAATTGCCTGGTATGTGTATGGATCAGAGTTTCTTTATCCATTCCTCTACCGATAGGCACTTGGGTTGCTTCTAGTGGCTTGCTATTGTGAACTGTGCTGCAGTGAACGTGGGAGAGCAGTCGCCTCTTCTCCTCTGTGTCTCACTTCTTTGGGGTGTATGCCCAGCAGGGGCATTGCTGGGGTGTATGGTATTTCTGTTCCCACTTGTTTGAAGTTTCGCCATATCGCTTTCCGCAATGGCTGTGCGTATTTACAAGCCCACCAGCAGTAGCTGGGAGTTGCAAACGCTCGGCACCCTCCCCAGCATTTGCTGTTTTCATGAACTGGGCTATCGCTGTGGGGGTGAGGCGAAAAGCTCATCCTCGTTTTGATGTGCATCTCCCGGGCGGACGGCTAGGGACAGAAGCGTTTTCTCATGAGTGTGTTAGTTATTGGAGGGTCACTTTTGGTGAGCTGGCAAGACGTTTTTAGATGCCAAAACGGACCTCAGCACATTCAGGGTGAAAAGAAAACCAGTAGGCTGTCTTAGGATTGAAAAAAAAGGAAATTGGTGGTTCACGATTAAGGTTATGAGTTGCTGTGGAGTGGATTCGAACTCAAGGTGATGTCCTGAGTGCAGGGTAGAACTGCCCCCTGGTTTGTTTTTGGGGCTGTGGCCCCCAGAAGCAGAATGCTAGGCCTGCCTGCCGAGGCACCTGGGTGGGTTCAGAGGATGAACCTGTGACTACCTAACCCTGTGTGGCACCAGGAACGCCCACACAGTTAGTGAGGGGTAAGTCTGCACACAAAGTAATAAAAACAAATAAAGTAAGCGTGAACAGATGTTCACGGATGTCTGTCAGGACATTCTAGGGTTGTCCCTTTCCTCCTCCCTCCATCTGTCTTGTGCATCACAGAGCAGTCTGGCCCTAATGGTCTGGTGTACCCCTTAATCCAGGTGACCTCCAGAGAAGAACCTCTGGGTAATTTAAAATGTCCACGAGGGGGCGCTACTGCACCAGCCAAGACACCCCCCCCCCAACACACACACACACACACACACACACACACACACACACACACACACACACCACTCGGACTCACTGTGACCCTATAAGATAAGACAGGGTAGAGCTGCGCCTGTGTGTTTCTGAGACTGTAAGTCTTTATAGGAATTGAAAGCTCTGTCTTTCTCCCAAGGAGTAGCTGGTGATATCAAACCACTAGCGTTGGGTTAGCACGGCAACACCCGCAGGCCTCCTCCCAGCCCCCAAACCAACACTCACCCCTCCGGCCCACTGACTCAAAGTGACCCTACAAGTTAGAATAGGACTGTTCCCTGGGGTTCCTGGGATGGTCAGCCTTACAGGAGCAGACAGCCTCCTCTTTCAACCTCAGAGTGGCGAGTGGATCCGAACTGCTGACTTTGAGGTTGGCCAGCTATGGCATAACCCCCTAGGGCACCACAATGGGACCTTTGTTTGCTTTGCTTTGCTTTCTCTGCATTCCCCACCAACTGAGGTTGTCATCTGCTGTTCTTGGTTTACATATTGTCTGCCCCAGCCCCTCGTCCCCGCCAGTCGGAGGTCCAGAAGGGCAGGCCTGGACTGATTTCCTCTCGGATGCACCCCTGTGGGCAGTCAGGAGAGGGTAAATGCGCGGGGTCCAGGAGTGCGTTAGTTGCTATCTGTCAGGGAAGCCAGCCTCTCACACTATCACGGGTTCAGTAAGCACAATTGTACAGTTAAGATATATATAGATAGATAGATAGATTATAGTAAAGTCATGGAGAACAAGGAGAGATAGGACACATCTCATGGTAGCATGCTCCCCTCCTGGGTGGCCATGATCTCAATAGCCAAGTCCAAGCACAGAGCGGGTAGAGAGGGCAGGAGAGAGTCTCTTTTATTTCTGGCCAAGGCCCATAGGAAGGGACTGTACAGTAGACACAAGGGTGACAGGAAGGGGAGGACCTAGGGGTGTACACATAATAGGAAGGGGAGGTACTAGGGGTGCACATGTAACAAGATGGGTGGATCCTAGATTCATGATGGCAGCCTAACCTTGGTCACTCTTGAGTGGACTTGACCTCCCTGGGCTCTCCTTCAGGGAAGCAATCTACTACTCTCCTTATCAGAAGGGAATGGGCCCTACTTAGGGTGGGATAGACTATACAGTCTGATTGCTCTAGATGGCTGATAACCCTTAGGGAGCATAACTTCTGACCTGTTTTCATTGACTATCAAGTGTATAGTCATTTGCTATGTGTAGCAAGCAGCTAGGTTCGGCATATATTTGGGGGAGACAACTTGGGAGAAATCTTTCTGCATCCCACAGCCGTCCCTAAAGTTCCACATTCAAATGCTCCACTCACTGGGCCTTGGGAGTTCTGGAAGTTTTATCCTCAGGAGCAACATGGAAGAAGCTGCCGTGACCTATCCCACCAACCCTCTGGGGGCCGGGCCTGCCTGGATATTTCTAGATCTCCCAAAAGAAAGCTAACCTTTACCCACGAATGTAAGCAGGCAGAATCTTCACCCAACAAGACAATCGAGCCAGGCCCAGCTTTCCCAGGGTGGCATCGGGGTCGGTGTGCAGTCAGCATGGGCACTTCTGCTCCTGGGAGAGGACCAGGAGGTGGCAGATCCAGGTCACATCACTGAGACGGCGGCAGAGGTTGGATGAGGCTGCCCGGCATGGCATTGGGGGTGCCAGATAAAATACGGATGCCCAGTTAAACGCAAAGCTCCCACAGAGGTACAACGTCTTTAGAAGGAGTCTGCCCACAGCCCCTTTGGGACACGAAACCACACAGTGGCGTCAAGTCCACTACGATCCCTGGCGACTCTGTGTGTCACAGTAAGACCCTGCCCCCTAGGGTTTTTAGTGACTGGTTTTTCATCAGGCCTTTCTTCCCAGTGCCTCCGGTGGACAACAGCCTCCAATGTTTTGGGTCTTCCGCACCACTAGGTACATATGTAAAGTAAACAAACAAACAAGCAAACAGTGATGAGATTCGAATCTGGCTGGCTACCTTCTGGGCTGTATGTGAATATTGGGGACAAATGGGGACTGGGCTGACCAGTGTCTTTAGAGGGGGTGAGCCCACACCAAAGGGGGACTTTGTCACCTGTACCTTGGTACATGATGTCATTTACATGTGAAAACTCCAACCCATTTGCACTAAACACATGGAAAGTTCACTGAAAACTCACTGCCCTGGGGTCATGCCATCTCATAGCAACCTTATGTTGTGGTTATCAGGTGCCATGGAGTCAGTTCCAACCCCCAGCGACCTTGGGCACAATAGAATGAAATGCCGCCTGACCCTGTGCTACCCCCACGATTGTTCTTATGGGACAGGGTAGAACTCCCCCCCCCCCCCAGAGAGGCTGGTGGTTTCAAACTGCTGACCTTGCGGGGAGCAGCCCAAGACATCATGTCTTTGCCACCAGGGCTCCTAAAAGCTTTCCAGCAAGTGGTAATCCGCTTCAGCCTTTGGAGACTCTTTGGAGAATCCCTTGGGCATCTTGGGATTGAAGGAGCCCGGGGCTATCCCTCCCCATCCCCCACGGGAGCAGGCCCTTCTGAGGACCTCATTGACCTCATTGCCACGGACCTCTTTAAGCAAATCCTTCGACCCCACAATCCTCGTGCCTCCCAGGAATGCTCAACCCCAGAGAATAAACCAGGGGTCCCATCTGAGGGCCCTCGTCGAATCAGTGGTCCAATCCCTAGGAGGACCCAAAGGCGGTCTTCACACATCACGAGGCTTAGGGCTGTGGGGCCACAGGTGATGGGGAGGCAGTGGTGGGTCAGCGGTGGCATTGTCATCCTCCATGCGGGAGACCTGGGTTTGAGTCCCAGCCAAGGTGCCTGCTGCCCAGCCCCACCCCCTACTTGCCTGTGGAGGTGCGTGGTGCTATGATGCTGCGCAGGTTACTGGGGAGGGGGGGAGGGGGGTGCTGGGCCCGTTGTTAAATGGTTGCGGGGAGGGGTGTTTGGAAATCATAAGGAAGAGAATTAGTGACATGAAAAAGCAATTATATGAAATTCCAACATCAGCATCCACAGGTCAAGCTTAATTCCATCTCATCTCAGGAGTCAGGGGACCAGCCCACCAGCAGCTAACAACGGTCTCCTGCTGTTCAGTGGCCGCTGGAGCAGCATGAGCGGCGTCACTGGTTAGAAACGAGGAATCTCGGCACGTCCACCTGCACCCCGCCACCCCAGACGCACGAAACTGGAATATACATGTTAACAAGGTCGCAGGTGTTTGCTGCACTCAGTCGCGTTGCAGCAGCCCGGCACGTGAGCTTGTGCGGGGCGCCATCTGTTCTACGTGGAACCTGCGCTTGGCGAGGGGGAGATGCGGACAGGTAGCGGAGGATGCAGCTGTGCTGTAGACCCAGAGGCGCTGCTGAAACTTCAACCACTGAGACAGGATGCTGTGAGATGGTGGTATTTTAGGTGGAGCCCCGCCGCCCCCCGCCCCTTTAAATCTGACACACTCCAGAACAAAACAAAACCAAAAAAATCACTGCCATCAAGTCAATTCTGACTCAAAGGGACCGTAAGAGGCCAGGGTAGAACTGAGAATGTAACCTTTTACAGGATTAGAATGCTTCCTCTTTCTCACAAGGAGTGGCTCGTGGTTTTGAACTATCGACCCTGTGGTCAGCAGCCCAATGCCTAACCTCTATGCCACCCGTGTACATAGTGCTATCTGTCTAGCAGAGCTGGAAGGAGGGACTTGCCAGGAAAAGCAAGTCAGACTCCGAGAGGCCACCAGGGGCCTCTTTACCCATGACCCTGGGGACAGACGTCACTGGGGCACGTAGGGCTGGCCAAGGGTGGGACGGAGATGGCATTTCTTAATATAGTTAGTCAATAGCGCTGTTTGCTAAGTGCCACGGAGGACTGGAGGAATGTCACTGAATGTTTGTCATGGAGGGAGCTGATGGCTCCCAGAAGGACATTTCCCAGGCCTTGGGAGGAGAGCCGAAAGCTGAGACGAATCCCCAGGAGCAGGCTTGGTCACCGTGGTTTCACCCTTTAGACACTGGGCATGACTAGGATGGCAGGGGACAGTGGGCCTGTGTGCTCCTAGGAGGGTCAGCCGCTGGCAGTCCTGCTGGGGCCTCAGGCCGCACTGGTGGCTACAGGCCCCCCACCCATGTCCCCCTTTCCAGCTGGGTGTAAAGGGGGGCTGCAGGTGACTGCCCTCTGTTTTGCTTTCTGGGCCCCTATCCAGGGCGAGTCTCATGGCCGCAACTGCATTTTGAAACTCGATTGCACTCCTGAGGGCTTCCTTCCTTCTCCCCGCCTGAGGTCTTGAGAATTGAGTGCCTGTTTCCTCTCTGCTTCTGTCCAAGGCCCTGGTCAGACGTCCAGGGCCTGCTCTCCGAGTGGCCCTCCGCTGGGCACCTCCCCCGGCCACCTCCACAGCCAGGGAAAGTGCCAGAGCAAGTCCGTGTGCCTGGAGGCTGCCGAAGCACACGAAGCCGTGTCTTAGGACTCTGACCATTGGTCTCGGAGAGCCAGGCCGGCAACCGGAGGACTGGTTCTCCAAAGGGACATCGCTGGAATCCGCCAGAGTAAAGCCCCTTTGAGAGACCGGGGAAAGTGGCCAGGGCACCCCACCAGCTGAACAGATTGAAGGGGTACATCCAACGACGGTGGACTCAAAGGAGAGGCCTGGTGACTTGCTTCTGGTCTTAACCAAGGAAAACCTGTGGCTCGAGGGAGGGGCTGACCCCACAGCGGCACCAGCAGCAGGCCACCAACCCATTTTCTCAGGGGGTGACAGGTGACGGTAGAGTCAGGCCGGTTTTTGCAACCTCTGGAGAACTCATTGATTCAGGCAAACCATGAAGAGGTCTTGAAGGTGCCCTGGACTTTAAGTGTCCCCGGGACACAAAGGGGTGACTGTGATGGAGCTGTGGTCTTGTCTTTCAGCGGACCACATCCCCAAGGAAACAGGGGGTGTGACTTGGGTGACACCCTCTACTCAGTGCAGGACTTCCCAAAACACAAATAAGCCTCTGTGCCATCGAGTGGTCTCCACCGCACAGCGGTCCCAGAGGTCAGAGCAGAACTGCCCAGCCGGTTTCCGAGCCTGTAATTCTTCATGGGAACAGAAACCTCCTCTTTCTCCCTCGGAGCGGCTGGTGGTTTCGAACTGCTGGCCTTTCGGATGGTCGGTGAGCAGCCCAGTGAGTAACAACTACATCACCAGGACTTCATCCCACCCTGATTCTGCCCCTTAATTGGCGTAGCAGAGAACGCCCTCCACAGTGGGACCAGAGCCACAGACAGAATGGACAATGGTATCACAAACGGATGTAAATTGAAAGGGCCGCCTTAACTGAGTACAGACCAGTAAGACACAGAGGGACTGGCGAAGTGGCACCGGGAGGCGGCGACAGGTTACACCTCCTGCAGAATGAGCAGGCCACCCTGGTTCACAGAGCTGGGGTGGGGTTGGGGGGCTGGATCGGAGGGCTATAGGCCATCAGAAGCAGATGCAGTGAGCCCCTGGGCTGGGTCCTGGTTAAAGGGAATTAGAGAGACAGTTGGGGCTCTTTGGTGTCTGAGTTGCGGAGGGTGAGAAAGGAGGTGACAGGGCATCAGGATGGGAGGAAGACTCCCTCCATCCCGAAGTCTGCAGCTAATGCCTCAGCTGTGCCTGCTGAATGCAGAGAGGACTGGAAGTCCTTTCTGATGGAGACCTGCGTGGATTTCCCTTTGCCATAGAGAAAACAAACATCCCCACAGCTGCGAGGCCAGTGAGCAGCCTCATGATGGAGGAAAGAGCCAAGTTGTCAGCGAGTTCGTTACTTGCATCCACCACCACCGCCTTTGGAAGCTGTTATTGTTGTTGTTTAGGTGTTCGTGAGTCAGTTCCGACCCATAGCAACCCAGCGCACGACAGAGCAAACACCAACCCGGTCCTGTGCCATGCTCACAATGGTCCCAGGGCTTGAGGCCACCGTTGCAGCCATAGTTGGCCTTCCCCTCCTGCGCTGCCCCTCGACTCTTCCGACCACGATGTCCTTCTCCAGGGACTGGTCTCTCCTGGCAATATGCCAAACATGACAGCCATTGGGAGGAGACACAGGACAGGACAGGGCAGTGTTTTGTCCTGTGGAGCCTAGTGTCCTCGCACTGAGCAGGAACTGACTGGACAGGAGCTAACAACAACAACAACTAACGGAACCAGTTAGCAGCAAGTGGCCTCTGAAGTGACCCCGTGTGTCAGAGGACAACTTCCCCACACACGTGTCCAGGGTGGTGATCTTTCAGAAGGGGAGCACCAGGCCTTTCTTCCCAGGCTCCCGGGGACAGGTTCAAGCAGTAGCCCTTCAGTTGGTAGGGGTGTCCCATCCATGAAGTCCTTATGTGATGGCAATGCGCTTTTAAAATATTTTAAAGTATGATGATGCTATTTTGGTTCTATGGAAAACATGTTATTTTTTAAAAGTTTCACGTCAGGACAAAAACAAAAATCGAATTCATGTCAGAGCCCTAGGTGAAGGGCCGGGAGGGGAGGACTTCCCTGTGTGCAAACAGCCCTTCCGACAGGAAACAGATCCTCATGGACTTCTGTATTTGCCAGATCCAGTCTGCAGATACAGTACTCTCGTTTTACAATGGACAGTTCTTTCCTTTTTAAACAATTATCTTATTGTGATCATTACATGCATGTGTCTTAATTAAGGAGTGCCCTCATCACAATATACCACATGTGGATGACTTTGACAAACTCATTTATTTTTTTCACAGTTTACGAGGCTCAGAGTCCAAGTTCTGGGCAAGACTTCCTCTCTCTTCAGCTTCCGCTTCCTGGTTCCTTGAGGAACCCTGAGTGTGACATCTGTTAAACCCCATCTCTCTTACTCACCAGCTTCTTTATCTTGCTTTTATATCTCAAAAGATGTGCATGCCTCCCACTGACTTAAGACTCATCCTACACCACTCCTGATCATGAACATAACAAACAGTGGCTCCCTTTTCCCCTTCATCCAGCCCCTGGTAACCCCTACTAAACTTTGGGTTCTGTATGTTGGCCTATTTCACGTTAGTGGGATCAGGCACCCTCTGTCCATTCATGATTGACTTATTACACCCCGTGTGTTTTCAAGATCTGCCCATGCAGTAACCTGTGCCTGGACTTCATTGCACCTCATGGATGAGTAATATTCCATTGTAAAGGAGTTGGGCTGCTAACTGAAAGGTCAGCAGTTCGAAACCACCAGCTGCTCCTTGGGAGATAAGCGGGCTTTCGACACCTGTAAAGAGTTACAGTCTTGGAAACTAACAGGGGAAGTTCTGATCCTGAATTGTAACCTGTTACCTTCCCTTAAGGAGCACCTGGTGGCACAGTGGTTATGAGCGTGTCTGCTAACCTCAAGGTCAGCAGTTCAAACCCACCAGCTGCCCTGTGGGAGAAAGACAAGGCCTTTCTACCCCTGTGGAGACAGACTTGGACGCTCACAGGGGCAAGTTCTCCCCTGTCCTGTAGGGTCGCGATGAGTCACAATCAACCTGATGGCTTTGAGTTTGGTTTTGGTAACTTCCTTTTCAAAACTCATAATCGTTAACACCAACTGTGAATGCTGTGTGGACACTGCAGCAAGTTAGGGCCTCAGCTGAGCAGTCGAGGGCCGAGGAAGGGATGGTCAGTGTCAACATTGGTAAGGTCGTTAGACAGTGGATCGACCTTGGACAAATGTGGGGTTTCTCTTTCCACCGGTGTAGCCAGAGGAAGTCAGATGCCACCCCACCACGCCCTTTTATGCCGATGATATCCCCACTTTTAAAAACCTCTATGGCAACCTTCCACACACATTGCATTACACCTTATCTTACAGATTCTTCCAGAACTGCACTTATGAGGGCACCGGTGACTTCCCTCCTGCCAGACCCAAGGCCCCCCTGAGTCCACACTCTCCTCACTCCGTCGATTGCCACCTCTTCCTTGGAAACATTCTCCGTACTTGACTCCAGGCTCCCCTCCGCTCACATTGCTCCTCCCTCAAGTCTGAACGTCCTCACGTCCAGGAGCTCCATCCTTGGCCTCCTCCCAGTCTATACTCATACCTTTGGTGATCTCACCCGGCCTCTGGCTGTCTGCAAGCTGACAACTGCAGATTGTCTATCTCTAGCCTGATCACTGCCCTGAGCTACAGACTCGGTTATCAAATGGACTCCTTGACTTCATTAGCAGAGGCCTCAGATTAGGACTTCTTTTTTTTTATTACTAATCATTTTATTGGGAGCTCATACAACTCTTATCACAATCCATCCATCCATTATGTCAAGCACATTTGTATATTTGTTGCCATCATCATTTTCAAAACATTGTCTTTCTACTTGAGCCCTTGGTATCAGCTCCTCATTTTTTCTCTCCTTCCCCCACCTTCCCTCATGAACCCTTGATAATTCATAAATTATCATTATTTTTTCATGTCTTACACTGACCAATGCTTCCCTTCACCCACTTTTCTGTTGACTGTCCCCCTAGGAAGGGGTTAGATGTAGATCATTGTGATCAGTTCCCGCTTTCTCCCCGCACCTTCCCCTTACCCTCCTGGTATGGCTACTCTCAATATTGGTCCTGAGGGGTTTATCTGTCCTGGATTCCCTGTGTTTCCAGCTCTTATCTGTACTCATGTACATGCTCTGGTCTAGCCAGATTTGTAGGGTAGAAATGGGGTAATGATAGTGGGGGAAGGAAGTATTAAAGAACTAGAGAAAAAAATGAGGACCTAATGTCGGGGGTTTAAATGGAGAGAAAATGTTTTGAGAAACGATGTACAAATGCGCTTTACACAATTGATGTGTGTATGGATTGGGATAACAGTTGTATGAGCCCCTAATAAAATGTTTAAAAAAAAAAAAAAGATCGAAACCCATCATGTCCCATCTCCTTTCACCTGACAATGAGCGCTCTGCCTGATTAACAAGTATCGGTTTCTTAATGGGACCCGCCCGGGTGGTGAGAAAAGCACTTGGTTGCTCCCTAAAGGCAGCAATTCAGACTCCCGGGCTGCTCCTTCCGCAGTAGAAAGAGGTGGCAGTCTGAATCTATAAAGATTGACAGCCTTATAGGCCCTAGGAATAGGCATCAACTCAGTGACAGTGGGTTGGGTCTGGGTACCATTGTCTTGCTGTTAGTTGCCATGGTGACCTTATGTACAACATAAGTGACCTTATGTACAACAGAGCGACATGTTGCCTTATTCTGCATGGTCTTCATCACTGTATCTTCACCATCACTGCCATCTTCACCATCGCTGTATCTTCACCATCACTGTATCTCACCATCGCTGTATCTTCACCATCATTGTATCTCACCATCGCTGTATCTTCACCATCGCTGTATCTTCACCATTGCTGTGTCTTCACCATCATCGATAGGCCCTGTGTCAATCCATTTCACTGAGGGCTTCCCTCTTTTTTGTGGACCCTCCACTTGACCAAACGTGATGCCCATTGTTAGGGTTCGGTTAAGTTTCTCGGATGATTTACCTCGGTTCTTGCTTCTCAAAGCTGAAAGAATTCGATTTGTAAATCCAAGGAACTTTTGTGAGTGACAGGGAGGTTTCAGGTAATACAGTCTCAGCCAGCACATGCTGTCCCTGGACAGCAAGCAAGGCCGCATGGCGGGGGCCATGGGAAAGCTCGCGACCCAAAATGACTGCTTCAGGGGAGCACGAAAAATGGGAAAATGGCCGGAAAGTGAAGTCCACACAACCAACACAGGAGTCCCAGAACCAAAAAAGAAGAGAGTACAACCCCCAGGGAAGATCCCACCCTCCGATCTGAAAGAAAGCAACCTGCCTTCAGCCTGCTATTGTATCCCCTCCTATTCCCTGGAGGGGGGCGCGTGGTTGAGGGTATTGGCTGATCCTAGTGGCTGAGTTCAAGCGCATCTGTGAGGTAATGCTGCTGGTGCCTCCTGTGTGGCCAGGTTAACCTTCACCTGCGTCTAAGTGACCTTGGTCTAGTATCCACGGCTTTGGATCCCCCTCATAGGTGTCTAACTTGTGCCTGATTTCTTTCCAACCCTTTTGTTGGGGCATGTTGAGCTGTTTTGTTTAGTATAGGCATTTGGGGGAGACAAGCCCCTCTATCCCTAATCTACCTTTCAGTTTGATCTATCCTGGTGATGTTTACAAACCATCTCCCATTATTTGATTGCGTCCCCCTCTAAAAGCTGTCAACTTGGCTGGCCCATGATTGTCAGTGGTTGGTCTGGCCCCAATGTAATGGGATTGGGCAGTTATGTCATGGTTCAATGTAATCTGATAGTATGAACCAATCCGCTGTAAAGGGATGAGGGTGGGAATACAACACCCTTATTTACATTATGGCCCTGATCTGATATAGGGAGACTTTCCCTGAGGTGTGGCCTGAATCACATTTTGTCTGACAAGAGAGAAAAGGGGTCAGAGAAAGGGGGAACCTTACGACCACCAAGAAAGTAGATCTTTTGGATCTGTGCTGAGAACCTCCTAGACCCAGGGTCACCAAGACACAGGAAGCTCTCCAAAGAACCCAGGGACCACAGGTGCTGAAAGGAGATAAAGACCTCCCCCCAGAGTGAACCCATCGGGAGAGACTCGCAGAGCTTTCCCCTAGAGTGGACACTGAAATCTTGCCTCCTAAACTGGGAAAAGGCACGCGGGTACCATGGTAGGCTAAGCATTGGCTAACTAAGTAGGCTAACTAAAAGGTCAGATGGCGAATCCATTAAGGGTTCTGAGGGAGAAAGACAGGGCAGTCTGCTTCTGTTAGGACTTTAGCCTTGAAACCCCTGGGCAGCAGTTCCACTCTGTCCTCTAGGGTCTTTGTGAGCTGGAATCCACGTGGTGACAGCAGATGGGTTAACTGAGAGAATCAAGTTCTGTTTGTTAAAGTCATTCACTGGTGCTATTTCTGTTGGAGCAGCACAAGGTAACGAAGACACCATGCTTGCTTTTAAGGAACATTTTTTTCCCCTAAGACTAATATGTTTGTTTTTCTGGAAGTCTGTGATGTGTTCGATATTCGTTGCCAATACCACAGTTTGAGTGCACCCGTTTTCCTTCCTAATTTGAAAGCACTTCCCGTTTAATTGACTGGCCAGGTTACAAACATAATTATGGTAGACACCTCGTTTATCCTGCTCATAAGTCTGTTGATCTGATCTTCCTTGCTTGCATCTCCACCTTCTATGAAAGGAGTGGACTTTTTCGTCATTCCACCTTGTGGAGATCAGGTAAAGGGCCACAGGACGCCATTTGTTTCTTTGAAGCGTTTTCCCAATAGTATAGATCCCACAAGCCAGTTCCTGCATGCGCACAACGCCAAGAGACCAGGGTGTCCCCAGAGTATTATGTGTCAGGGCAGTTCATGTAGCTTCTTACTGGGTTTACCATCACCAGGCTTGGGGATGAGTTCGCTCACTGACTGCAGGTTTGGGTGCCCACATGCAACGCATGGCTCCACAGTCCTCAGTGTGTTACTTGAAGCCTGTTAAGCTTGTCAAAGGTGATACTGAAGATCTGGCGAAGGTGTAAAGGCTTTGGGCTCACACCATTGAGACCTCTGCACCTGATCACTAATGCCAGTTTGGGTTGTCCAGCTACCTGGAAGTTGCCAGCTTATCTTGCCCTCCCAGCCATTCAGTTCTCACTCTTGTCCATCTGCCTATATTCCTGGTGATCGTGCTTAGCTTTTACATAGATAAAGTTCCTCCTTTTGAATCACCTTTTGGGCAAACTTCTTTCTTAGGGACTTGATCTTTAGTCCTGAGAAATTACCTGGCTTGTCCATAAGGGTCTCTGGGACAAGAGGGGCCTTGTTTTTCTTCTCTGTGACACTCTCCATGGTTTCAACTGGCTGAAAAAGGAAAAAAGAGGAAGGCAGCCTCCCCTTTTCCTTTGTCATCTGTGGTAGGTATGTAATCTGTTGTCAAGTTGAGACTATTGAGAACGAAAGGGTGAGGTTTAGCCTGTCAATCAGGTTGCAGCTTTATGACCTAATTTGGAGGCGCTAAGGAGATAGATAGCTCCCTGGAGGCCAGACACACACTCACTGCCTGGAGTTACACTACAGCCCTGGAGCTGGAGGAGCCACGTGGAGACCCCTGCCAGCACTGAGATGCTTCCATCGCCACTGAATCCACAAGGCTTGCTACCCACTGGGCTGTGATCTTCCTGCATTCGGTGTCCTTGCATGTGTTTCGTGAGTCTGAAGAGGACTTTATAGATTAGTATCGGACATAATGGGCTAATATTGGACTTATGGATTTGATTTGGACCGGGCTGGGATGTTTTCCCAATATTCCATTGCTCTTGTATATAAAGCTCTTTCTTATACACACGTGTGTCTCTGAATTTGTTTCTCTAGTCTCCCCAGACTCACACGGCGTCCTTCTCCACCATTACCTTGTATGTTCTTTGCCTACCCCAGGAGAATATAAATTCCGTGATGGAATTTGAGCCCTATTAGGACATTTTCTTCAAGTAAGTGGTCTGTAAACAATCAGAGAAGCGGAATTCTAGGAAGAAGGATAGGGCAGCAGGATTGGAGGAAGGCTTATTAACAACGGATGACACAACCTTGCCTGCTGAAAGTGAGGGGGACTTGAAGCACTTGCTGAGGAAGATCAAGGATCACAGCCATGGTGTGGATTAGAAAACCAATATCCTCACAACTGGACCAAAAGGTAAGGTCATGATAAACGGAGAGAAGGTTAAAGTTGTCAAAGATTTTGTCTTGTTTGGGTCCACAATCAATGCACATGGAAGCAGCAGTCAAGAGACCAACAGACGAATTGCGTGAAATAAATCTGTTGCCTAAGACCTGTTTTAAGTGTTGAAAATCCAAGGAGGACACTTTCAGGATTCAGGTGTGCCTGATCCTTACCATAGTATTTTCAATTGCCTCATATGCATGTGAAAGTTGGACACTGAATAAGGAAGACTGAGGAAAAATTGATACATTTTAACTATACTGTTGGTGAGGAATATGTGGTCACCACCATTGGAATAAATTGGATAGCAATGAACTACAGTCTCTCTACCAAGAGCAACTAACAATAACAATGCATACTGAGAGCAATTAACAGTACAGACCAACAAATAAGGACATTATGTAGCAACAACAACTGAGAACAGTACGTAGGAACACTTGTTGTTATTGTTAGTTGCCATTAAGTTGGCTCTGCCCATCTCAGCTTTATGCACAACAGAATGAAACCCTGCCCATGCCCACAGTTCATCTCATGCCTGAGCCTATTGTTGCGGCCACGGTGCCCGTCCATCTCCTGGAGGGCCTTCCTCTTTCTCCTGCCCTTCCACTTTACCAGACATGATGTCCTTCTCCAGGGACTGGGCTCTCCTGATAACAGGTCCAAAGTCTGTAAGACAAAGTCTCTTGCCACCCTTGCCTCCCAGGAGCACTCTGGCTGTACTTCTCCCAAGACGGATCCTTTCTTTCTTTTGGAAGTTCATGCCGCATTCTTCCTCATACAGTCCCCTCTACTCCCTTAAAGGTGTGCAGTCTCAGAAGCCTACCGTGGGCAGTTCCATGATAAGAGTCATGGCACTGGCGCGATGACAGTGAGGTTCAGATCTTTTTTAAATTGACTTTTATTATTTCAGCTGTTACAGCCTGCCATTGTGTCGGCACTGCGCTGCAGCTGCCTCACACGTACTGCGGACCTCATGGTGCGGACACTGTGGAATACAATGGCGAGAACAACAATCTCATCCTCAGGCGATGGGGATGGACATGAAGCCAGTACCCATCCACTGAAGTCAGTACCCAACCATCATGAAAGCTCAGCTGTCACTGGATGACTGCGGTGTCAGGTGCAGTGAATGGCAGTGGTGGGTTGTGGATCTGACCTCCCCTGGCTTCCCTATTGCCACGCGGTGGGGTTTGGACAAGCCTCTGTGGTTCATCCTTCTTGTCCTGTTCTGACACCAACTGTCTCTCTCATGGCACGCTAATCTCTGCTGGGTTCAATAATTCCTAAGGTCACATGGAATTCAGGGATAATGCTCACAATGAAGGGGGTTTATTAGGGAAGGAATAGGTTGGCCACTACTGAAGAATTAGCCATCTTTTAAAAAAAATCATTTTATTGGGGCTCATACAACTCTTATCACAATCCACACACACATGAATTGTGTAAAGCACACTTATACATTCGTTGCCCTCATCATTCTCAAAATTCTGGCTTTCCGCTTGAGTTCCTGGAATCAGCTCCTCATTTTCCTTTTCCCCCTCTCCCTCCCTCCCCGGAATTAGCCATCTTAAGTACAGAATTGAAACACTGTCAGATATTGAAAACCTCATGGCACACCAAACCCGGAGGACAACTTCCCTGCACGGAGGTGCTAAGGCAGAGAGAGGACTGTGGGCCAACAACAGCTTGAGACATGTCGTCCTGTCACTGGATCATACAGTGACAGAGGACAATACGACAATACTGGGACACACGGCAGATCAGCAACAGGAGTAAATCAAAGTCACACAGCCCTTGAAAAGTCCCCCAGATAGACTTCAGGCTAAGAGGGGCAGTTTAAGTAATGCCCCCAGGACCAGTGGGGAGACAGTCATAAAGGAGAGGGAGAGAGGGACCAGGCCTCAACCTGGTGCACCAAGACTTGACTGCAACATACTGGCATGAAGCAGTGGACCAATAGAAAGATCTGCAGGGCTGGCCCCCATCCCAGCTATGTGGATGACCCTCCACCGCCCACCGCCCCCCACGGAAGAATGCACTACAGAGGACAGCACTGAAGCTACAGCTCAAGGAGAGAGGAGTGTCTGATCAGAACACACAGGAGAAAACTAAGAGGGAAGGAGAGAGAAAGAGAGAGTGGAACACATCCTGGTCCTCCAATCCCTGAGGACGATATTCCTGCTTGGAGCAGCCAATGCACAGAGAGGACCATAGGGCCGGTCCCACCACAAGACACGATGTCCCTCACTGACCCATAGCGCTAAGGGGGACAACCCTGGAGACAGAGTGTGGGATTTGTGCCCGATCTGATCCCACCACACCGGGGTGAAACACTAAGGGAGTGCAACAGAGCAGCAAGGGGAGCAAAGCAATGAAGTTCCTGAGGAATGCCAAAAATAGACGTTGGGGCCAGGGCATGGCACCCTGTGATAGTCACCTAATCTGGTGCCAATTTAAGGATCTAGAGTGTAGGGGTGGAGCCTAGGCTGTCAAAATGATAATTTGTGGGCATGGCCTTCTCCTGAGAATTCTGAGAACTCTGGGACTTCCTCCTTGGAGGCAGAAGTCACCTCTCTTTGCTACTCCCTGGGAGACTTTGCAGAAGACAAGCCACATGGACGCAACCAGACCTCGGAAGCTGGAGAAGCCACGGAGAGACCCCTGCCAGCACAGAGATATTTCCAATGCCACTTGACTCAAAGACTTTCTACCCACTGGCCTGTGATCTTCTGCATTCAGTATCATTGCATGTGTTTCGTGAGTCTGAAGAGGACTTTATAGATAGGTATCAGAAATATGGGCTAATATTAGACTTATGGACTTGATCTGGACTGGGCTGGGATGTTTTCTCAAGGTTCAATTGCTCTTTTTTATAAATCTCTTTCTTATACACATATGTGTGTCCACGGATTTGTTTCTCTAGTCTACCCAGACTGACACACATCCCATCAGACTTGACTGGAAAACACTCATAAAGGTCAACAAACAGATCTGGAACTATTTATAGACTTTTATTTGTTGTTGTTTTGTTTTTGTGTTTATTAATATTTTTGTATGTCTATCTAGATAAGATACATGGGATAAACAATCTGGAGGGGAAAACAATGGGACCAATGGTTCCTGAGGAACACAGGAGAGGGGGGGGGGGGGGGGGGGGGGCGGCGGAAGGAAGTGGGTAGGCAACAAGCCCAGGGACAAGGGAACAGCAAGTGATCTAAAATCAATGGTGAGGAGAGTATAGGATGCCTGGTGAGGCTTGATTAAGTGCAATGTACCCAAGAGGAATTAATGAAAGCTGCATGAAGGTCGAACATGATAGTGGGACAAGAGGAAAGTAAAAGGAAATAGAGGTTTGAGAATGATGAGGGCAGCGAATGTACATATGTGCTTGACACAATGGATGTATGTATGGATTGTGATAAGAAATGGACGAGCCCCCAATAAAATAATTAAAAAAACAAAAACAAAAACAGAAGGGGGAGATGACAAAAAAAAATATTTGGTATATGGTATTTTCTAACTTAGGAAGCCACAATCTTTTTGGCTTATTGTGACATCGGGTAGCATTAAGTATACATGCTTGTGCTTCTAAATCATGTTTGTGTAAACAAAATTAAAAAAAAATTCATACAGACAAAAAAAGGAAATAGAGGAAAGACATTTATAGAGGTCTAAATACAGGCATGTACATATGTAAATATATTTATATATAAGGATAGGGAAATAGATCTATGTACATATATTTATGTGGTAAGTATTAAGGTAGCAGATGGACCTTGGGCCTCTCTCTATTCAAGTACTCCCTCAACACAAGAACATTTTGTTCAAGCAAATCTGATCAATACAACTATTTGGCAAATTCATGCACCAAACACCAAAGCTAGTGATGAAGAAGTTGAAGGATTCTACCAGTACCTTCAGTTGTAAATTCATTAGACATGCAATCAAAATGCGTTGATTTTTTAAAAAAAGATGCCTTTTCCCATTGATTTGCTGCTTTTGTCTCTCAGTGATATGAGCAGTTATATGCATGGGATAAAATATATGAGATGCTTGCAAATTGAGATGAAAATAATCATGTTCTCTCTGCTGCATGGTCTGGATATTGGGAAACAAGACAAATGAATAATTATTGGTGGCTGGAACGCAGAGCTGGAAACAAAGAGGAAGAAAAGTAGGTGGAAATATGGTCTTGTGATAGAAAGGAAGCTGGAGAGCACAGGATAGAATTTTGCAAGAACAATGATTTGTTCGATGCCAATACTTCTTTTTAAAGTAACACAAAAGGGGACTACACATGTGGACTTCTCCAGATGGACAACACAGAAATCAGTTGACTACATCTGTGAGAAGAGATGATGGAGAAACTCAATATCAGCAGCTAAAGTCAGGCCGGGGGCTGACTGTGGAGCAGGTCATTATCGCTTATATGTAATCTCGTTACTCACATGAAGCTGAAGAAAATGAGAACAAGCCCATTAGAGCCAAGATACAGTCTTGAGAGTCTATCCCGCCAGAATTCCAAGCACAGATCTGACACACTGGACACTAACGGCAGAAGGCCTGATGCGCTGTGGGAAGACATGAAGAACATCCTGTATGAAGAAAGCAAAAGGTCACTAAAAAAGGAAAGCAAGAAAAGATCAGTGTGGATGTCAGAAGAGGCTGAAAATTGCTTGTAGAATAGTTAGGGCAAATGGAAGAAATGATGAAGCCAAAGAGCTGTCAGAATTTCAAGGGCATACTGCATGTGTGTCAGGGTTGTATCCTCTCACCATACTTATTCAATCTGTGTGCTGAGCAGATCATCAGAGAAGCTGGATTGTCAGAACAATAAACCCTATTGATGTGAATGAGGGAGAGTGTGGAGTGGAGACCCAAAGCCCATCTGTAGACAATTGGACATCTCTTTACAGCAGGGTCAGAGGGAAGAGAGGAGCCAGTCAGGGTGCAGTATAGCACCAATGAAACATACAACTTTCCTCTAGTTCTTTAATGCTTCCCCTCCACCCCTGACTATCATGATCCCCAATTCTACCTTACGAATCCAGTTAGACCAGAGCATGTACACTGGTACAGAGAAGAGCTCTGGACACACGGAATCCAGGACAGAGAAACCCTTCAGGTCCAATAATAAGAGTAGCAATACCAGGAGGGTAAGTGTAAGGGGTGGGGAGAAAGAGGGAACTGATCACAATGATCTACATCCTCCCCGGGGAACAGACAACAGAAAAGTGGGTGAAGAGAGACAGTGGTTGATGTAAGACATGAAAAAAAAAATTATCAAGGGTTCATGACGGAGGGTGGGGAAGAGGGAAATGAGATGATACCAAGGGCTCAAGTAGAAAAAAAATGTTTTGAAAATGATGATGGCAACATATGTACAAATGTGCGTGACACAATGGATGTACATGTGGATTGTGATAAGATCTGTATGAGCCCCAAATAAAATGATTTAAATAAAAAAAAAAAGAGAGAGAGAAGCTGGAATGATTATGAAGAAGAATGTGCATCAGGATTGGAGGAAGGCTTATTAGCCTGAGAAATGCAGTCAATACAACTTTGCTGGCTGAAAGTGAGGAGGACTTGAAGCACTTGCTGATGAAGATCAAGGACCGCAGCCTTCAGTGTGGATGACAACTCAGCGTAAGGATGCCCAAATCCTCACAACTGGCCCAATAGGCAATATGATGATAAATGGCGACAAGGTCGAAGTTGTGAAGGATTTTGTCTTGCTTGGATCTACAATCAATGCTCTTGCAAGCAGCAAGTCAAGAGATTAAAAGACAGGTTGCCAAGTGCAATGTAGCTGAGAGGAATTATTGAGAACTGAATGAAGGTTGAACATGATAGTGGGACAGGAGGAAAGTAAAAGGAAAGAGAGGAAAGAACGAGGAGGCAAAAGAAATTTATAGCGGTATAAATATAGACATGTACATATTAAACATATCAATATATTAAATACATTATACATTAATATTTGTATAAGCTATAAGTTTATAGTATATAATAGATAACTAATTATCTATTATATATTAAAATCAGTATATAATAGGGATATACGTCTATGTACATATATTTTTATGTTAACTATCAAGGTAGCAGACAGACATTAGGTCTCTACTCAAGTCCTCCTGCAATGCAAGAACACTTTGTTCTAATAAACCGACATTCTGTGATGCTCACCTTCCCCACACAATTGATTGCTGAAGTCAAAATGGGTGCATAAGCAAATGTGAAGAAAGCTGATGATGCTCGGCTCTTAAAAGATATAGCATCTGGGTCTTAAAGGCTTGAAGTTAAGCGGCCATCTAGCAGGGAAGCAACAAAGCCCACATAGAAGAAGCACACCAGCCTGTGTAATCATGAGGTGTCTATGGGATTGGGTATCAGGCATCAAAGACCCAGAACAAAAAATCATGATGTGAATGAGGGGGAAAGGTAGAGTGGAGACCCAAAGCCCATCTGTGGATAAGTGGACATCCCCTTTCAGAAGGGTCACAAAGAAGAGACGAGCCAGTCAGGGTGCAGTATAGCACCAATGAAACATGCAACTTTCCTCTAGTTCTTTAATGCTTCCCCTGCCCTCACTATCATGACCCCAGTTGTACCTTACAAGTCTGGCTAGATCAGAGCATGTACACTGATATAGATAAGAACTCTGGACACACGGACAGATAACCCCCCAGGAACAGTAATGGGAGTAGCAATACCATGAGGGTAGGGGAGGTGGGAGGAGAAGGGGGAGAAAGAGGGAATCGACCCCAATGATTGATGTATAAGACACCTACCCCCCAGCCCCTGGCAGGGGATGAACAACAGAAATGTGGGTGAAGGGAGACAGTAGATGGTATAAGATATGAAAATAATAATAATTTATCAAGAGTTTACAAAGGTGGTAGGGTGGGGGAGGGAGGGAAAAAAGAGCTGATATCAAGGGCTCAAGTAAGAAGAAAATGTTTGAAAACTGATGATGGCAAAATATGTCCAAATGTACTTGATACAATTTTTGTATGGATTGCTACAAGAGCCCCCAATAAAATGATTTCAGTCCGCTCCCCCCTCCCCCAAACCGATCCTGATACACAAACTGCCTCAGGGCCCTTCCAAACCCATCACTGCCTTCAGACCCTTCCCAAAAATGCCTAAGGACCCTCCCCAACCCATCCAAATAGACCTCTCTGAAATCTAAACAGATAAAGTGAACCCTCGCCACTTTGCGCTTCGACTTCCGCGGCTTCACTCTATCGCGGTTTTTGCGTAACAG
>NW_022103915.1:11396063-11398743 GCF_000313985.2 Echinops telfairi
TGTAATGGTGACTAAAGGGTGTTTTTTCATGTCCTCTATGCTCTAACTACGAAAATATTTGATTTACAAATAAGGAATCCTACTTCGCGGAATTTAATTTATCACGGTAGGGTCTAGAACCGATTAACCGCGATAAACGAGGGTTCACTGTACCCACACTGATTCAGGGCCCTGGAGAAACCTATCCCGATACACACATCACCTCAGCAGCCCCACGTAGATACAAACACTGCATTCAGACCTCTCCCTAATCCATTCTGATACACAATCTGCCTCAGGCCCTTCCCCTACCCATCCAAGATACTAAAGCTGTCTTCAGACCCCTCCACTGCCTCAGGGGTCCCCCCAAGTGCCTTTTTACTCTGCCTATCACCCCCAGTCCCCCATCTTGAACCCCTATCCATACTTGAAGAGCCTGACCTACAGTTTCCTTGACAATCCATGGAAGCAGAATGGATTACACCCTTCATGCCTGTTGTTCTAATCAGGCCTTTCCAGTTAAATGGTCATAACTGTTTTGGGGTTTTTTTAGTCCCCCTTGCCCTACCCAGCTGCCAGCCTTCCTTTTTTCACTTCTTGCCTTGGCCCCGGAGAATGTTCTTGTTCTAATCCCCCTCTTCTTCACCCCACCCCTCAGCCATCTTTAGAGGCGCACAGTTGGTCCTTGGCCCTGCCATCCCCTTCCTGCAGCACCCCAAGGGCTCCCACTCAAAAACACTCACTGCCATTGAGTTGATGTGGACTCATATGGATCGACCCTATAGACAGGGTGGAACTAACTGCCCCTGTGAGTTTCTAAGACCGTAGCTCTTTACGGGAGTAGAAAGCCCCATCTTTCTCCTGCACTGTGGTTTAAAGCTGCTGTTCTTCAGGGTCACAGCCCAATTCGTAACCACCATGCCACCAGAGCTCCCGGTAGCCTAAACACTCCCTATTCTTGAGCCAAGGCATGCAAAGCCTTCCCTGGCTGGCCTCTCAGGTCCTGTCTCTGTGGGACACAGCCTCAGCAAAGCCATTTTGTATTTAAAAGTCTTACAAGAAGGGAGGTGGGGTAGTTCCCATAAATGACTCAAATGCTTGGAAAATCAAAACTTAGTAGCCACAAAGGGGCTAGAGGACGTAATGACCAGAAACTTACAGATAAAGGTCCCCGGAATGTTCAGGACATTGTGATCAGAAACTTATAAAGTTCCCAAAATGTTCAGCTAAAGGCTAACCGCAAGGTCTGCTTCTGTTCCTGCTTGCACAGCTGCAAAGCCCCATTGTTTACCCCACCCTATAAAAACCCAAGTCTGTGAGCAATCGGGACCGCGCTCTCCCTCCTCAGAGAGCTGGTCCCTGCGCAGGTTCTTTTTCTCCTCTGTCCCCTTTCATAAACTGTTTTGCTTTTTACCAAAATCGGAGTTGTTCTTGTCCAGTTCATGTACAACATCTCCTCCACTCTCCTTGCAGTCCTTTGCCCTGCCCAGCAATATGGAACAATCGTGAGGATGGCGTAGGACCGGGCAGTGTTTCCTTCTGTTGTGCCTCGTGTCACTTTGGTTCAGAACAGAATTGATGGCACCGGACTAAACAACCACATGGTTCATTTCTCTGTGTCTCTAGCCCTACCTATCTTCATCCCAAAGCCATCCAATGGAGTTGCTGCAGACTCATGGCGCCCCTATAGGACAGGGTTCTGAAACTGCTTGTGCTAGAGTAAAACTGCTTCATAGGGTTTTGATTGTCTTTATGGAAGTGGACCTCCAAGCCTTTCTTCTGCTGAGCCTACTTGGGCTTCAATCTCTAACCCTGAGGTTAGCAGCTGAGGGCAAACCACTAGGCTATCCAGGACCCAGTGGCTGGCCTGGGGCCTGCTGTGACTGCTTCACCCGCATCCCTGAAGCTTCTAGTCCTTGTCCTTTGCTCCTTGGTTGAAAACAACAAACACATTACCAACGATTAGATGGTGGCTCATTGCGACCTCATAGGACAGGGTAGACCCACCCCTGTGGGTTACTGAGACTGTAACTCTTTTGTCTGTCTTTCTCCTGAGGAGCTAGCTGGCTGATGGTTTTGAACTGCTGACCCTGCAGTGAGCAGCCCAACGTGCAACCATGGCCCCACCAGGGTTCCTCCTGGGTGGCAGAGGACCCAGAATGTGAGTTGGTCAGAGTCCTGGGTCAGAGTTCATTCCCGGTTGGCCATGGTTCCCATCTTGAGCCAAGGTCCGTCTCCTCCAGGACATCATGGGTGCCTCTGATCCATCCCCACTCACTCATGACCCCCCTCCCTCCGCACACTGCCAAATACCAGCGAGTTGCGTTGGGGGCCTGACCGTGATCAAACACACATTTGAGGGGAGAGATGCTTCTGAGCAAAACTCCGTGGCTCTTCACCCCAGAAGACGGCATCCCGTGACTCCAAACGCCTCTTTAAGAAGTAAAACCCTTTGGCAAGGACTTTCCCGGCCCCCCCTTCCAAACTGCACCATCCGGGTGCCCGACACAAGCTACCCCCCTAGGGCTGCAAGGGGAAGGCGCGGCGCCTTTAAGGGGCCGTCGGCGGCCGAGGCGACGCTGCTTCCGCTGCCCCAGGGTCCTCAGGACGCCAGTCCGGTCAGCTTGGCGAGGCCGGCCGGCCCGGGGTGCGGGCAGCAAGCGCACAGGGACGGTCACTGGGAGGAAGTGGCGGCGGCGGC
>NW_022103915.1:11399406-11414381 GCF_000313985.2 Echinops telfairi
GCCAGCCTCGGCCTGTGGGCGATCTCCTCCGGCCGCGGCCCCCCGCCCGAGGAGGAAGATGCAGACCTTTCTGAAAGGGAAGCGGGTTGGCTACTGGCTGAGCGAGAAGAAAATCAAGAAGCTGAATTTCCAGGCCTTTGCCGAGCTGTGCAGGTAAGGGGTCGGGGCGCCGACGCCCGGGGACGCCGGCCGGAGCCCGGTGCAGTCCCGCGGCTGCTCGGGGAGGGTAGAGCCGGAGGAGAAGCGGCACTCGGGGGTCCGGAGCCCGAGTAGCCTGGTGGCCGGCGGGTGTGTGCCAGGGCGGCGATGTGGCAGGCACCAGGCTTCCAGGTGCACGGAGACCCCGGTGGGGAAGCCCCCAGGTGTCCAGGGCTCGGTGGGCGTGCTGCAGAGGTGGGCAGAGGAGGCTGGGGAGACGGGAACTCACCGGCTGAGCTAGCGGCTTAAGGTTACTTTCCGGACTGTTTTCTCCCTTGCCTTCTCCCCAATCGGTGCTGACCACCTACTGTGTGCCCCGCACGCACTGGGCTCACGAAGCTGTCATTTATTCGAGTCGCCGGGTTACGCCTAATTAAAGCGAGTAGCAATACTTGGTGTGTGCATGAGGATTTGCTGTCTCATTAGAGCCTTGGCACCAGCCTTGGGGATTAGCCCGGGTGGTGAAGGGGCCACGTGTTGGAGAGGGAACCGGGGGCAGAGCCCGGGGTCCTGCCAGGGAGTGGCTGCGCAGAGGTGCCCAGTCCAGTGCACGTAGCGTGGAATGGCTTTCCGCCATTTGAACTGCCAGCGGCCCCCACCCCCCAAGCTGGTGTTCTGTGGTGGAACCCTTGGTTTAATAAGCTCACATTCTTCCTAAATTACTCAAGTTTGCAGTCGAGGGTCAGGTACAGCTCACCTTGCTGTCGAATGATGGCTCTGCCTCAGGGAAGCACCCCCCCTCCCCCCCTGCACTCCCCCCTCCCCCCGTGGCTGACTCCTGCTCCAAGTGAAAGTCTGAGAATCTGCTCCTGACGCCATTCCCAGAGGATCCACTAGGTACTCTGGTGTCCCTGGTGAGTCCCCCAAACCTCTTGTAAGACATGAGCAGTCTGCTTGCTTATCACCTGGTGAGAGGAATGATGGGTCTTAGCTGGTCTCTGCAGGCAGGTGGGGGAGTGTGAGGAGGGGTTGGGGTCACTTCTGTGCCCCTCATGCCTGTCCCAAGAGCCTGGCTCTGTACCCGTCGGCCTTGGCAAGATGTCCCCTGCCTTCTTCCTGGCTGGCTCCCTGAGCGAGAAAGCAAGCTCTTCGGGGTGCCAAGGGGGACCCCTGAAAATGACCGGAAAATAGGAGAAACTCACAGGCATGGGTTTGAAAATGGACCCTTTGCACAACGCACCCCTGGACCTTGCTCCCCAGGTACTCCTTCTTGTGGAAAAGACCCCTAGAGGCTCTGAAAGGAGCCCAGGGGCTCAGTGGCAAAGTGCTTTGACTGCTAACTTGGAAGGATGGAGGTTCGAACTCAATAGCTGCTTTTTGGGTGGGGTCGGGGGTGGGGAAGACCTGACTATCTGCTCCCATCTAGGTAAGTCTTGGAAACCCCGTGGGGTGATTCTCTGCCCTGTCCCGTTGTTCCTGGAAACAGGGTTTAAGGCCTTGAAACTTGAAGAAACCGGTAAGCCCCTTTGGCAAGCCCAGAGGCTTGGGGTTCAGCTCTGCTCCAAGATGTTTCAGCCCCCCACAGTCTCGTGATCTTGGGGTATCCTGGTTATGTTACCTTGCACCCCTCTGCTGCGTCTGTGTATTTGTGGCATCCTGGGTTTGCACCGGAGGCATGAGCTTGTCATCAGCTTGGTATGCTACTCTCTGTAATTAGCTTCGAAAAACAGTCCTCGCCTGGACTGGCAGCTAGGCCCTCGTGCTGGCCCTGCAGATCCACTGCCCCCACCCCCGTTAGGCACCCCTCCAGTTATCTACAAGGGGGAGGGGCACAGCAGGCTGTGGTGTCAGGCGATGCTGCCAGAATTGGGGGAACCAGAAGCAAAGGCCTTTATACCTCCCACTGTGTCGTGCACAAAGACTCGTTTTTTTGGCCCAACTTGCTGGCTTTCAAGGGAAGGCAGAGGACCCCTGGGCCATTCTAGAACCCTTGGAAGCCCATTCCCCACTCTATTTCCGCCGAGGAAAGCTGGAGATGGCCCTGTCACTTACAGGAATGAAAGGGCCACATGAGAGTTTGTCCCCCATTTTCTTCTTTCTCACTTCCAGGGCAGCGCCCCCTGGTGGCCACAGGTCTAGACTGGCTGCAACAATCGTTAGGACTAGAGGCCAGAGCCCATTGGCATTACCTGGTCAGGTGTGAACGAGGGTACGATTTCAGTGGCTTGAACATCATCTTGGAGGGACAGTGGTATGTTTTTAGACATTGGGAACCTGGGGGTGAAACACTCATGCATTGATAGATGATGAATTTCCCCTGGATCCCCTAATGATAAAGTCCAGAGATGTGAGCCTGGCCGACTGGATGTTTGGGGCAGTGTCAGCACCGGAGAGGATGACCGAGTGGCCGGGGATGCATTGTTTAGTTGAGTGTCAAGCCTTGTAAAAACCGCAGAGCAGGAAGGGACGTGGGAGATGATCTCTTCCAGACCTTAGTTTTCACAGGTGGAGAAGCAGGCTCGAAACTTGTGCGCCTCTTCATGACACTTCTAGAATGGGGCCATCCGGTGACCTTGAGGCCTGCCCAGAAAGCAAGTCCTTTCTTTTTGGGACTCTGCTCTTTCCCTGGGGGTCCAGCCCCTACCATCTTGTCCTCACGGACCCTCTCCTTTCCAGGCTGAGCCGTGGTCTATGGAGGGTCCTAACTATGCTTTATTTTCTGGGGCGGTGGTGGTGGTAGTGGGGGCAATGATCGTGGGGGTGAGGGTGGGGATGGTGGCGGGGGTAGGGGTGGTGGCGGTGATGATGGTGGTGTCGGCCGTGGTAGGGCTGGTGGTGGTGATGGCCGTGGTGATCACTGTCCATGGCCTTAATGGGTGATTGGAGCCAGGTCCTGGAAAGAACTCCACCTGCGCGGATACCTTGCGGGGAGGCACAATGGCCAACCCCTTGAACTTGCTGGCGCCTTGGGCCTGGGCCTCTGGCTGTGAACAGATGGGCCTCTGAGTCAGCTTGTTTTCTTGGTCCTGTTTGTTCCCCTGGCCCTCCTCCCCGGCTTCCCCTCTCCTCGGGGGACAGAGCCCTGGTTGCCCTCTTTTACACTCTTCCACCCCACCCTTCCCTCCCTAACACGGAGCCCCTTGCCGCTTCCTCCCACCCACCCCCTGTGCGGTTTTATTTCAGGATGCCCAGAAGGGCCTTGAGGGGGAGAAACAAAGACAAAGCGCTGGTAATTGGGACTATAGGGGGTTTCTAGATCCCCAGGGTCCCCTTTTGGGAACACTGGCCGGCTGACCTAGCGTGCCCTCTGTCATCATCTCTGCTGGTCTCAGTCTCCCCTGTTCCCACCCTGCCCTCTGCTGCGGCTGCACTCGTGTTGCAAGAGGCGGTCGAAAGGCTCTCCAGTGCCCACACGCACACTTTGCTATAAGATTGGGTGATCGCCTGTAGCTTTTCCAGGGTTGGTAGCACCCAGGATAGTAACTCAGGGTGCCCCCCACCAGTGGACCTCCCTCTGTATCAGACTATACAGAGGCTATAATCATGCTTGCTATCAGTTTTAATCATAGCCTTAGAGATGGTCAGTGTAGTTGTGAATTGCGTTAAGTGGAGTGTTTCTTAGAAGCTCTGAATACTGACCAAATTGCTTGATAAAATCTTTCCATGTGGGATTACAGTATTGGATGCCTGTTGGATTTTTCTTTTTTCCTTTATTACTTGATTCTCAAAAGAGTTATTGATATAGGTTCACAAATACTACTTACCACGTGTTACAGTTAGCACTCTGAAAATACCAGCATCATTGGAAGCTGCAGCATGTACGTGAAGACCAGCATGTGCTCAGAGCACACGAGCGCCAATGCCGTTCTAAGCAAGCGCCATTACTCTCAGTTAATGAGGAGGACTCTGACCTCTGCACATCCCCAAACTCAAAACTCATTGTCGCGAAACATTCTGATCCACAGCGACCAGGAGGACTGACGAGAGCTGCTCCGATGGGTTTCCGAGGCTGTAAATCTTTCCAGGGGCATCAAGCCTCATTTCTTTTCCCCAAGGAGTACCTGTGGTTTTGAACTGCTGACTTTGTGGGTAAGCAGTCCAACTCGAACCCATCAGGGCTTCTTGACCTAAGCCCATGAGAAGGTTGAAGATGTAAATTATCGTAGGGTTTTCAAAAAAAAAAAAAAATTATCGTAGGGTTTCATCCTTGTAGGTATGTTGATAGATGGGAGCTAGGCTTATGAGAACCATTTCTGTTATTATAACTAGCCATAAATAGCAATATCTTAAATATAAAATAACGAAGTCCTGCTAAAAGTACCGAACAAAAGTGTGAAAGCAGGTTGATATTTTGGGGTGATCCCCTCTGACAGGGTCACCTGGTGCAGCTCGCTGGTGCCCACATGGAGCTCGAGCCTTGTGGCACCCAGGCTTGGTGCCAGGTGCAGCGGGGGCAGAGCCCCAGCCCTTGTGGAGCGCAGGCTGGGCTGACAGAACACTATCTGGGCAGTGTGCCTGGGCATGCCAGCCCTGGCCCTCGGGCCTTCATTTCTTCCTTTAAAATGGGACCATCTTGAAGGCCTCTCTGTTTCTCGGGCTATGCTGGAATTCTCTGGAGAGAGGAGGCTCTTTTCCAGGGTTAAATGCTACCAGCCTGTGGGTGGGTGTTTTTTTTGTTGTTTGTTTGTTTTAATACTTGGATTTGGCACCACACTGAGGGGTGGGGGCGGGAGGAGGTGCTAACGTAGCCTTCCTCTGCAGCTGTGCACCAAGAATATCTGTAGCCTTGCCGCGTAAACAAACACTTGTCCCCGGGCGGTGCCAGCGGTTAACATGCTTGGCAGCCAACCAAGAGGTTGGAGTCCACCCAGAGGCCCCTCGGAAGAAAGGCCCGGCGATCTACTTCCGAGAAAACCAGCCATGGAATCCCCTGGGAATGACAGGGCCGCCTGACTCAGAATTGACGGGAGGGCAACCTGTTAAAAAAGTCTTTTTTTCTTTGAACCAGCCCTGGTGGTGTAGTGGTTAGGTGTTAGGGTGCCAACCATAAGGCCAAGCAGTTCGAACCCACTAGCAAACTCCATGGGAGGAAGACGAGGCTTTCTTCTCCTGTAAAGAAACCTTGGACACCCCCAGGGGCCGTCCTACCCTGTCCCGTAGGGGCGCTCTGAGTCGGCATCACTTCATCGCAGCGAGGCAGGTGTAAAGCTGCTACAGTTCTTGAGGCCCGAGCCTCTGGGGTTTCTTCCCCCAAGGGTGCCTCTTGGTGTGGGGACATTCGGCATGCCTGAATTTAAGCTTCTGTGTGACAGTTGGCAAGTGTAGGTGAAGCCCAGGGAAGGATGCTAAGGGATGTCTTTGTAGGAACTTGAGTTTGGTGGCTTGAAGCTTAGGCTGGGCCACTCACCAGGGAGACGGGCCTGGCCGGTACCTGACCCAACTCAGTCTTGGCCCGGATCAGACTTTGTCCTCCAGAACCCGAATCTCACACCTTGGGAAGGCAGCACCCATTTTATGGACGGGGACACTGACGGACGACGGCAGCTTGAGGCTGTTTCTTCCCAGCAGGTTGGTTGGCATATGATTTACAGATCGGACAATTCAGTAGTTCACATCCAGGAGAGCTGTAAATTCACCACCACAGTGTCGGTGTTAGAGCATCGTCTTCATTCTTGCACTCAGCGTTACTAGCCTCCTGTTTCTCTCCAGAGGCTTCTGGTTGTTGTTGTTGTTGTTGTTTTTAAAGCTTGGAGATTCAAGGAGCATTTGTGGAGTTTCTGGAAAAGTCTGAGTTGCCATCAACACCCTTGTTATCACCACGAGCTAGCATGTATTTTGTTCTTTGTCTTTTTGAATATTCAACATGTTATGTGCCATTTTAAACAGCAAGACAAAGCCAGAGGCCTCAGCGCACACGGTGCAAAGGCAGCCAGCTTCCTTGTTCCCCGGTTCCAGTTACTCCGGGCAGCACTGCCGGCACCTGCCTGTTTCTAGAGGCACTTTATGCAAAGCCAGTGTGCGTGCATGTGTGTGTACATATGTGTGCAAATGCATGCACCTCTCTTAGTGCATTCAGTTTTGCTCTTGGCTTAGGTCACTCCACACAGTGTGGAACTGGAGAGAGAGATTCCCTATCTCTCGGAGAAGGTTTTGTGCTGCGGACCTCCTTTGGTTTCATGGCCGCCTGGCGGGGTGGTTGGAATGATGGACCCGACTTTTCCCTCTGTGGCCACTGGCTGGTGTGGTCAGTGGGGCAGTGTTTGGCCTTGCCCATTTGTTGCTTGGGGCCCATTGCCATGGGGCCAGAGGGCACATGTGCTGCACATTTTATAGAAGCGCCGCAGTGAGTCACAAAGGTGGGGCTGGGTCTCTCTTCCAGGGGCAATGACAGCAGCACCTGTGACCTGCATGGTCCCCAGTCGACACATGGGTTTGATCCAAACACCCAGCTGGAGTCCTTGCTGTCAGTCGAGTGAGACTCACGGTGACACTTGGGACACAGAGGAGCAGCCCGCCACATCTTTCCCCCACAGAGCAGCTGCTGCGTTCAAATCTCACCGGTTCATAGCTGAGCGCTTTGACTGTGGCGCCACTAGGACGTCATTGGCCAAGCACGGGGGTGGACAGTTTTATGTTAGGCTCACGAATCCTGTGTTGTGAATAAGATTGAGGTGCCCACGCTACTGGCCGTGCTCTGAGGCTAGTGCATACCTGGGGACTGGGGGCCCACTCCTAACCATCGTGCCGCCCTGTGGTCAGTGATGGCATCCCCCCAGTGTGGTTCAGTAGATCGGGACACCTGTTGGACACTTGGTGAGGAGCTGCAGAGGGCACGGAGAACATCCATGTTGCGGTTGTTAGGTGTCCTTGGGTCCGTCCACGGGCTGTTGTGTATGTGGACTGTGGAGACTCCCAGAACACTCAGGAGGCTCTTCACCATATAGAAGGGGGCCCTGGTGGCGCCATGGGTCAGGCATCGGCCTGCTAACCACAAGGCTGGCTGTTCAAGCCTATACCAACCACTCAGAAAGATGAGGCTGATGGTCACATACCCCCGGTCAGTGCTGTGCTGGAGGGTCACTGTGGGTTGGAATTGACTCATGGCAGTGGGTATTGTATGCGTAGGAGTCAGGGTCGACTCATAGGCAGAGGAGCTACCTTTTGAAAAAAAGCAGCCTTCCTTTTAGAAAGTGGATGATCAGAAGCTGCTCCCCTCCTTCCGTCCCCTAAAAAGGAGGTGGGAGGAGGATGCTCTTAGGCCCAGACACGCCGTGCCCCTCAGGAGGCCTCTGCAGGCCGCCCTGTCTCTGATGCACACCCTGTTCTGGAGGGAGAAACAAGGCCCTCTGGGCTCTACCTGTCTAAGTCGCACAGTGGAATATGGCAGGGAGCTCTGTCCCCCCAAATCCAGGGTCCCCCTCCCTGTCGGCCAACGCCCTCTGTGTCAGACAGGCCCCTCCTCTGGGGCTGTGCGCTGTTGCAGCGGCCTGGCGTCCAGTGGGCTGTGTGCATGGTGCTTTGTCTGGCCAGCTCGGACGGAGCCTCCCTCAGGAAGCAGTGCCCTTTGGGACCATCACCTCGGCAGGTCCTCATGACAGACAGAGACTTGTGACGGTCCCCAGGGTGTGCCCCCAGCCTGCATTTAGGCTCTGTGCCCCCTGAGCTGGGGGGAGGTCAGGTGGTGGGGGTGAGGCCTGCTGTCACTCCTTCCCTTCCTCCATCAGCACACCCCGAGTGGCTGCCTGCCCGGGGGTAGCGGTGTGACTGGAGCCACAATTGCTCACAGTGGTCAGTGAAGGCCTGGCTGAGAAGGTGACATTTGACTGTGAGGGCCCAGGACCAGGTCCGAGGAGCTGGAAGGCCACAGGCCAGGCCATGTCTGCTGCTTTGTCCACACAGCCCACCTCCCGCCCACCCGCCTGCTGCTGTTACCAGCCCCAGTGCCCTATGCACCTATAGGGGAGGCCTCTGGGGGAGCAGCAGGCAGTCCTGGGTACCCCTGCAGGCCACCTTCCACTTCCAACAGGGCTCCCTGGATCTACTCTGGCACTGGCCACCTGAGGGGCTACTGGGAGCCCCCAGCAGGAGGCAGGGCTGGGCCTCCACTCTGGCTCCCCTGGCCTGCTGGTTGCTGCCTTTTGAGAGCTTCTCTCCTCTTGAAAAAGTTTCCGTCCCAGGGCTGTTGACTTGCAGAAGGAGTCCCGACACACAGTGGTCAAGTGCCTGGCTGGTCTGAGGTGTGAACATACCAGTCTCTGTGGGAAACTGCGTGGAAGTTGCTTCATGACAGCCATGGAGACCCTCTGGGGTGGTTCTGCTCTGTCGGGTCAGGTTGGGCTGCAGTGGGGCTTTATGAGTAGTCATAAAGTAGTCAGGGCCCGTCGAGGGGCTTGTCCTTGTGCAGGAGGACTGACCTTCCTGGGCTCTGGCCGGGCCAGACGTGACACCAGTTATTAGTCTGGAAACAGATGCGGGAGTGTAGCCAGCGGCACTGTGCCACGAAGCGGGCGGCTTTGAAGATCAGACGTGTATTGTCTCTCTGATCTGGAGGCTGGACATCTGATGTCCATGCTTTGTCTTCCCGAACTGCCTGTCCTTGCTCTCTGCCCACGCTCATTCACTTTCCACGCCTTCTCTGCCCACGCCCCTCTGCCTGCACTCTTCGTCTGCGCGCTCTGTCCACACCCTCTCTGTCCAGGTATTTTCTCTCCCATGCTTGCTCTCTCTCTCTCTCTGCACAGTCTCCCTCTTCTGCAGCCAGGCTGTTTCCACCCTGCCAGGACTTTCTGCCTGCTCTCTTGGGTCCTGCTGGCTGATGCTCTGTCCTGAGCAGCCCTTCCGAATCGGGCAGACGCCAGGCTGACAACTTCACAGGAACAAGCAGATCCCCACCTTTTCTCCTGTGGGAAGGGCCAAGGTGGCGCCGAGGTTAAAGCGCTCAGTCCAAACCACAGGAGAAAGAGGTGGTGGTCTGCACACGTAAGAATTACAACCTTGGGGACCCACAGGGGCAGGCCTCCTCTGGGCTGTGGGGTTGCAGTGAGTCAGCATCCACCGGATGGCAGTGTGTTTGGGTTTTCCTCCTGTGGTGCGGCTGCTGGGTTTGAACCCAACCTGTGGTGTGGCTGCTGGACTACCGTGCCACCTGGGCTCCCTTCCCATTGGCGTGTTTTCTATGTGCAGTTATGAGATCTAGCAGGGTAGTGAGTGGGTGGTGGGGAATTGCATTGAACTTGGAGCCACAGGACATGTGACTGGGCAAGTATCCTGCCTCCCCCAGCCTCAGCTCCCCCATCTGGGAAGTGGGCGCTGTGGAGCAAGGCAGGTGGTCAGAGGCTGCCCGCCCCCTCATGAGCGCCCACCTGCCTGGCCCTCCTGCCCTCCCAAGACTGGTGCCTCTGTTCTCCTCTAGTGAACCCCCCCCAATAGCACAGACGCAGATAGGTACCTACCACTTCCCTTCATGTCTTCGTGTGTGTGTGTGTGTGTGTGTGTGTGTGTGTGTGTGTGTGTGTATTCCTGTGTCAGCACCAGACCTGGCCCTGGCCCTGGCCCCTGTCCTGGCTCACTGCCTCCTGGAGGGGGTGGTGGTGGTGAGGTTGGGGTGGGGGGGTGCGGGTGATTTGAGGACTGCTGTGAGGAGGGAGTTTCACTTTCGTTTCTGCCCCAAGCCTCTATCCGGAGGGGAGGAAGCTTGGGGCAGTCCTGGTGTGCCCTGGGAGGAGCACACCTGGCTGGTCCTTCTCACCCTTGGAGCAGATGGCACCTGCCCCCAGGGTGTGGGTGTGGGTGGGGGTGTGTGTCTGTGTGGAGAGCACACCTCGCCTTTGTTTGAGGTCCAGAGCTGGCCCAGTGTGTGGGATGGGAGGGCAGATGAACCTGGGAGGTGGCATGAGCTCCAGATGGGGAAACTGAGGCTCAGGGAGGGCCAGTGACCTTCCTGTCTTGTTTCCCTGTGGAAGGAAGGCAGAGGCTGGCTCCCTGAGTTACCAGGAATACGGTTAATGATCTGAGGGGAACATCAGTTTCACACAAGTCGCAGGGGTGTATTGGTTTCGTCCGAACACCCAGTGCAGTGGGTGCGGAAATGAAGGGGAATCCTGGGACTGTCGCCGGAACAACCATGGCTCGGAGTCGGCACACCTTCATCCTCACAGGAGGGCCCTGGGTAAGGCTGGACTGTTCAAACCCACCAGCCCCCTGGAGGGAGAAGGGTGAGGCTGCCTGCCCCCTGGGAGCCCCATCTGGGGTCTCAGTGAGTCGGAATTGATAGGATGACAGCGGGCTTGGCTTCCGTCGAGTCCTTGTTACCTTTTTAACACTTGCCCAACGCCACAAGGGCGGGTTGTGGATCCAAATGAAATAGAATCCTTGACATCTTCAGTCTTTCCTGAAGTTTATCATGATGATGTTTATTGGTCCAGTTGTGAGGATTTGTGTCTTCTTTTTTACATTGAGGTATATAATACGTACTGAAGTCTTGGATCTTCATTACTAAGTGCTTCTAAGCCTCTTCACTTCCAGCAAGTGAGGTTTTGTCCTTCATCAGGGTGTTAGCGAGACTTTCTCCAATCCCGACTCCACATTCTTCGCACGGTCCAGCCTCATGAGACAGTGAAGACAGAAGACTGAGAACTGGTGCTTTTGAATCACGGGTGTTGGTGAAGACTCTTGAATATACCGTGAACTTGTGGAAGAATGAACAAATTGGTTTTGGAAGAAGTATGGCCAGAATGTGCCTTAGGATGGAGTTGGTGAGACGTTGTCACACGTGCTTTGGACATGCCCTCGGTGGTTGTCACAATGGGCTCCCACACAGGGATGGTTGTGAAGACGGCGCAGGACCGATGGGTTTCGCTGCGTTGTACGGTGGGGGGCCATGAGCCAGCACTGACGTGACGGCATCTAACACAGCAGTTGTTGCACTAGGTCAGTGGTTCTCAGCCTTCCTGATGTCGTGACCCTTTATACAGTATACAGTTCCTCATGTGGTGGTGACCTCCTCCCCCAACCATAAAATTATTTTCATTGCTGCTTCATTACTGTCCTTTTGCTACTATTATGAATCAGGTGATCCCTGTGAAAGGGTCATTCGACCCCCAAAGGGGTCGAGACCCACAGGTTGAGAACCGCTGCTCTAGGTAGAGGTGGACTCAGGTGTTCAATGGTGTTCTTAGGACTTGACCTCTCCCACTTCGGTGTTGTTCTCAGGCCTCACAGCTGACGCTGGTGTGCACCAGGCACTGGGTTAGGGTCCTCACGTAACCCGCCCACAGCCCCTGGGAGGTGTGGCTGTTCTCAGCACATCACTTCCTAATGTAGCTCATCCGGGGTCCCACAGTTAGTGAATGGGTGGTAGATGTGGGTTGCCAACCAGGGCTTCGAACCTGGGGATCTGCAGGCAGCCCCTGGAGGCCGAGTTAAAGCCTAGGCTGAGATTCCGTATGTCGGGTGGAAATGTCATTCACAGCAGGGGTGAAGTGAGAAAGGGACCTGTCCAAATCCTTGCTCCTTGTCTGGGCAGGCTGGCTCCAGGGCTGCCCTCACCCTCAGGTCCAGAGGGGCCTGCATTCGCTCTGCGTGTCCCTGAGCCACGGGCCTGTCCTGCACAGTTCCAAGGTGGGATTGGCATGACCTGTCCCCTAGATTGTGGTCTGAGTGTGGGCATTGTGGTTCCCTCAGTGAGAGCTGCAGGAGAGGGAGCAGGGGATGTGGGGCAGACTGGTGCCCTGGGTTCCGTGGGGTGAAGGTGTGGCTACTCGATCATGTGGCAGCTCCAGTTGTGATTTGGGAGGCCCAGGGATGGGGCACTGTCTCCGGAGGTGGCCACAGGACCACGGCGCTCCCCCACTCAAGGCTGGGTGCCGGCTCTCTCCTTCCGTAGATCCAAGGCTGCTGGTTGGGCTCTGAGGGCCCTGGACTGGGGCAGGATGTGGGCTGGTGTTTTTACCCTGGGGTAGGGCTGCCCTGGGGTGCTGGTGAAGGATGATGCCCACCCGCTGCGCTGGGTGGACCGGGTGCTTGACCCTGCAGTGTTTGGGGAGGGAAACAAGCCCGTGTGATGTAAACACGCAATTAAGCCTGTTGCTGTTTGGCCTGGCCCTCCCTGGGGGAGCTTGGAAGCCACGTTTCCACCAGAACCTCCAGGACTTGGCAGCTGTGCACTGTTCGCTGGGGGATGGTGGAGCCGGAGGGGAACCCCCAGCACCTTATACTCTGGTGGGAACCTTGGTCCCCTGTGGGACCCTCAGCTCTCTGCACCCATCCCGTGGGAGGAGCCTTGGCCACTTGGTGAGCTAGGACACTGCCCTCTGCCATACTCAGCAGAGCCAGATGGTGGCTCTCCACTGGTGTGTGTGTGTGTGTGTGTGTGTGTGTGTGTGTGTGTGTACTTCCATATGGAAGTGGAGGGGTAGGCAGGAGCCCTGACTGCTCCACATCACAGGGCCCCAGGTTAGAGGCTGGGAGTGGGCTCAGGTGTAGGGGTGTGTGCCCCACACTCCTCAGGCCAATGGGATCCCTTATTGGTGTGGCTCTTTGGTGGACCTGAGAGAAGTGGAGTTGACAGGGTGGGGTGGGCTGCTCTGTTTGACCCGTGCCCTCAGCTGTGGTCAGCAGCAAGAGGAACTTCTGGCATTGGGGTCCCAGTTTGAAGGCCCCCCAGCTCAGAGGCCCTGAGATACTGATGTCACGTTTGGGCCCCAGCTGTCAGGCTGGACAGCCTAGCAGCACAGGAAAGTCCCCCAGGGTCTGTTCCTCAGGGCGGCTCAGTTTGTCAGCTGATGAAAATCACGCAGGGAAAGCGAAAGCAAGCTCAGAATGGGGCGCCCCCCCCACCCTACCCCCAGACTTGGCCATACCAGGTTCCCCACTGTCTCAGGCAGATTCACACTGACTTGGGTTAGGGCTCTAAAAAAAAAAAACCAAAAACATTTCCGTTCACTGACAGTGGGTGATCAGACACGGAAGTCCCTGGTGGTGGTCACGCAGCCCATGCATTCTAGCCTGTGCGTGACATGAATGGAAGACAGACCCTCCCCGGGGGGCTTGCCACGTGTCACCCCTCTTGCCTGAGCCCATCCTCTGAGGCAGCCCTGCCGGTGCCTCTGGCCATGCTGTCAGCTGTGCTGAGTGCATACAGTTCGGCCCCCCGGCCCCCCATTTACATCTGCTTTCATGGCCGCCGGTGCTCCCCCCCCCCCTCCGTGATCTTCTATGGAGCTTGTAGGTGGTGGTTCTGTAGCAACACTGACTCTTCCGGGAGTGCCAGCGACTCTCTTCTCGGATCTGATGAAACCTTAGGCTTGAAGAAGACCCCTTGGGGGTTCTAGGCTTGTCCCAGAGCCCGGGACTCCCCCGCCTCCGCCCTGGCAGTGCTGAGGGCCTTGCCTGGGAACCAATTGGGAAACCCCGGGGAGGGAGGGCGAGGGGTGGGTGGGTAACAGTGTGTGGGCTCCCTCTGCCTCCTGTCCAGCCCTAGGGCCTCAGCTTGGATCTTCCTGGGATTGGAGATGTCCCAATGCTGGCCTGAATCTGCCAGCACCTTCTGTCTGTACCCAGCCCCACGCCCAGGGCATGGGTGGCCTTACGTGGTGAGGGATTCTGGATTTTGTCTCCCATTCCCAGTCTGTAGAGCTGGCCACCAGGGCCCACTTGTGGGGTGGTCTGGGCCACAGGAAGCCAAGCTGAATTGGAGGCGGTTTACAACTGTATGGTGCAATCAATGTATTCCATCTCAGGCCGCCTGAAACCAAATCAAAACAAAACCTGTGTAGCTTTTTCCTGCCCAAAGATGCATTTTACACGAGTGGCCATCAGCTGCGCACACTAGCATAGTTCCTTACTTTGAGAAGGCCCAGCTTGTTCGAGACATCCCCACACCCAGTCCTCTTCCTGCCATCCTTCCAACGGGGTTGGGACCCAGGCCGACTGCAGGTGCTCCTCATAGCCCCACAAGTTTGTGATCTCCAGCAAAGCCGCCTTCCACTTGCCTCCTCCCTACCCCCATGTGCTGGTAGAGGCCCCCAGCTCTTCCTTCATGCAGAGCCCCCACTGAGGGGAATGGAAGGATGGGTGTCCTCCCCACCTCTGCAAGCTTTTGAGCCTCTGGAAAGGCGTCTTGACATCAGGAAGGAGTCCCCTGCCCCACCGCCTTCACGGCCCTGCTTCCTGTTCGACGTCTGTTCCCTCTTTGCCACTGACATTCAGAGTTGAACTCCACTCGATTTCTGCATTCTGCTCATAGTTGCATTGTAAACACATTCCTTTAGAATGATTTTAACATTTCACTTTTAACTTGTTACCCATGAAAACTTCCAGCATGAACAAGAGTAAAGTAAAACGAACACCTTCATCCCTCTCAATATCAAGCCTTAACCACGATTAGCTATGATTACAAGCACAGGCCGACCTTGTCTTATTTGGAGGCGCACGTCCTCTGAGGGGTACAAGTGGTTAAGCCTTTGGCTGCTAACTGAAAGGTTGCTGGTTCAGATCCACTCTGAGGGGCCTCAGGAGATGGGCTTGGTGATCTGCCCTTCTCAAAGGTCAGAACCTGATGAGGCTCCTCTGCCTTGAGCAAGGGAGGTGCCCTGGAGTTAGAACCAACTCCAGGGCAACTGGTTCTGTGTGTGTGTGTGTGTGTGTGTGTGTGTGTGTTTTCTTTTTGCAATAGCTTTGTTTTATTTCTCCCCTATCATTTTGAAGCAAACCCCAGATAAGTAATTTTGTATGTAAATACTTTAGTGTGATCGTTAGAAGGTGAAGAAGAGAAAACAACAGTACTGACAGTTGGGGTGGGAGGGACATGGGAGAGGGGGAGGTGGGGGGAAGGGAAG
>NW_022103915.1:11415388-11420712 GCF_000313985.2 Echinops telfairi
CTAAATGTCTCCTCCTGCTCCCACTACCATGACTCGAATTCGACCTTGCAAGTCTGGCTAGACCAGAGGATGTACACTGGTACAGATAGGAACTGAAATTACAGGGAATCCAGGGCGGATGAGCCCTACAGGACCAGTGGTGTGAGTGACGAAACAGGGAGAGTAGAGAGAGAGTGGGTAGGAAAGAGGGAACTGATTACAAGGAACTATATGTGTCCTCTTCCCTGGGGGACGGACAACAGAAAAGTGGGTGAAGGGAGACGTCGGACAGGGCAAGATATGACAAAATAACAATTTATTAACTATCAAGGGCTCATGAGGGAAGGAGGACATAGAATTATCCTGTGGGGCTTCCGGGCCTGTACATCCTTACGGCCACACACTGACTCACCTTTCTCCTGCCCCTCTAGGAACGGGCCTCTGGTTAAGCAGAAGGAACTCGTGGGTGTGGCAGCTGTATGTGTGTCAGTGAGTTCTTGTTTGCAGGGTTGGACCTGACATTGCCTGACCGCGATGAACTTGAGTTTCCTCGGCTGGAGGGAGGAAGAAGTCAGAATAGAGGAAGCTTCAAGTTCTGGAACATTCCAACTGGGAGAGCCTCTGAGATCGCCAGGGTGCCCAGGAGCGTTAACTTCCTGGCTAGTGCTCATGCTCTCTTCTTCCTCCTGGAGCTGCAGAGTGCCTGTATCACTTCCGGGTTGCTTCCAGACCCAGGGTTTCCTGTTGTTGGTCAGCTTTGGTGTAGCTCAGTCCAGTGACCCTTCCCTCAGCAAGTCAACACCCATTAAAATACCCTCCAAATAGTCCACGGACATTGTGAGCCTTTTAAAAGCTCTGGCCACTTCAGAGTTTGGGCAGCCGTCCATAGAGCTGCCATGCTGAGGTGCCCAGGCCCTGTCTGAGCATGTTAGCCTCTGAAGATGTGACCTGTGAAACAGCATTGCCGTCTGAGCTGGGAGCTGTGTGTATGTGTGTGTGCGTGTGCGTATGCGCACGTGCAATGCTGCATCCTCAGAAGAAATGAGAGAGGGCCTGGGCCGATCGTTCCCAGGCTGCTGGCCACTCCTGTCTGGCCACAGAGGCTGTGAGTTTGTTCCTTCAGCTGCCCACAGGGGTGCCAAGAAGCAGGTACAGGGCTGGGGGAGACCTGGGTTTAACCTTGCTTGCTTCAGCCACCGTCCAACCCTATGGCTTGGGGCAAGTTACTGAGCCTTCTCTGGGCCTCGGTCGCCACATCTGTTGGATAAAAATAAGCACCTGCCCTGTCAGGTGAAATTACAGTAAGTGTGAATCCCCCCACGCACTGATTTGTGAGTTCATTGGCATCAGCCCTTTATGCCTTTAATCATTGGTATACCCCCAAGCAAGAACCAAACCCACAGCCACTGACTCAGCTCTGACTCACAGGGAGCTGGAGGACATAGAATTATCCTGTGGGGCTTCCGGGCCTGTACATCCTTACGGCCGCACACTGACTCACCTTTCTCCTGGAGAGCCGCTGGTGGGTTTGAATCACAGACCTTTGGGTTAGCAGCCCAGTACTTAACTGCTGCATCACCAGGGCTTCTGAACCAGTTGTGGCCCAGATGCCACCAGCCACTCCATGAGAGAAAGGTGTCTGCTGACTGCTCCCTGAAGTATTACATCCTTGGAAAGCCCCTGCGGGTGTCCTGCCCATCCGTAGGTTGGTTGGAGTCGGACTTGTTAGGGGGACTGCTGTAGTGGTAGCAGGTCTGGTTGGTGGTGTGGGCTTGATGTTGGGGACCGTCAGACAGGGAGGCATGTGGGGAGAAGAGTTACGGCTTGGACTACTTAAATTCCCGGGGCAGTAGGGTGAGTGTGTGGGAGGAGGGAGAAAGGGTTAACCCAGGAGGTAGCCCCAGAGCTGGGTCTTCCAAGGCCAGAAGCAGGTTCATTGGGCAACAAGGTGTGCATGTGAGGTAGCCCAGATAGCACCTGCGAAGGTGTGATGCTGTGAGGTCAGGCACCTCCCTCTGCACAGGGACAGCAGGCACATGCTGGAGGCATTGGGGATGAGGCAGGAGGTTGGGGGACCTGCCCCTGAACCTCTGGGCTGAGGGCATCTCATCTAGAAAGTAACCTCACGTGAACACAGAGTGACCGGCTGTGGTCCTGGCCCAGCGGCCTCAGGTCCTGGGAGGATGGACGGTGGGAGCGAAGTGCAGACTCTTGTTCTTTTAAACAGTCTCTGCTCTATCCATTGCAGCGGCCACACAGACAACAGTCACAATTGTAGGGTTGATTGTGGAAGTTAACAGGTGACCCTGCGGGGGAGGAATACTCAGGATACAGTTGTTCAGTTAGGACGTATTACAAAGGTCGTTCAGGGCTGGGATAAATGCCCACTGTAGCCCTCTACCCAGAGGCACTGTGCTCCCTCACCTGGGCCCAGCAAACCCAGCTTCCCCATTAAGATGCTCAAAGACCCTCCACAAACTAGCTTCCTCTCCCCAAGCACTCACCTTACTTGCTCTCTGGACTGGCAAGTCCCTCACTCTCTTCCATGCTCTTGCTGCTGCTGCTGCTGCTGCGGCTCCTCTGATGTCACAGCTGTCTTCTGGATCCAGCAGGTTCCCTGTGTGGGGATCTCGGGGTCCTGAGGACATGCCCCCACTCCTGGCTCTTGCTGGAAGTGAGAGAACCCATTTCATACTGGACAGGATGCCAATCGCACTGACTTCCATGAGCAGTTTCCCACCTTGTCACCCAGACTCATGAAGACAGACAAAAGGCCTATTGGTGGGAGCTATAGAGACTTTGACCAGGACCAAGTTAAATGAGTCACTGCCTGCCCTGATCCAGAATCTGCATTTTAATCAGGCCCAGGATGGACACATTGGCTGCAACAATGGCCTGCATGGCCGGGGAACTTGAAGAGCACAAGGCCCTGCTTTGATGGGGCTGCCATCCTGGTGGGGGACAGGGACACCCTGCATGAGCCGGGTGGGTGGGGGCTTGTTGAGGACATTTGCTGTCAAGCCACAACCAGAAAGATGGACGGACAGAGTCAGCAGAGCTCAGTGAGATGTTTCTCTAGGAGTCATCTCCATGGTGAACTTGGGGACTTGGGGATGCCGGGAGGGCGGGCATGTGACTTAGTGGCTGGTGGACAGAATGCCGGTTTCCCTTGGACTTGCTCAGCCCCTCACCTGTCAAGTTTGCTGGTGCTGGTATGCTGTGGGCACAGGGAGTCCTCACCCCTGGACCCAGGTGGAGGAGTGGTGGATACCCAGCCAGTGGGAGGTTGTGTGGCTGACCTGGGTGGCGACAGCTGTGACCACATGAAGTCCTAGTTGGCTGGGTTTGTGGAGGCTCTGCCCGCTCGATGAGCCCAGGCTAGGACTGCCAAGGGCTGCAGCTTCCTGTGGGCAAGGGGCGGGGCATGCTTGGGGTGGGGGTAGGGCAGTTCCGGGTGGAGCACCTCTCTGGAGTTTGGACTTGCCCCCTTGTGGGCACCTGAGTTGGTAATTCAGTAACAGAATTATCAGTAAGGCTTATGAAAAAGCTGCCCTCCGCTGCTTCCTCTGCCCAGAAGCCTATAGACTCTTGAGTTTGGGAGGCTTGAAAGTCTTGTTTACTTATGTATCTTTATGACTTTGCTTATTTTATCTTCTTAAATCATTTTATTGGGGGCTCTTGCAGCTCTTATCACAATCCATCTATCCATCCACTGAGTCAAGCACATTTGTACATATGTTGCCATCATCATTTTCAAAACATTTTCTTTCTACTGAGCCCTGGATATTAGCTCATTTTCCCCCTCCCCCTATTTTATTTACATTTTAACAGTTTTACCGGCTTATAATTCACATATCATACAACTTAATAGTTCAGTCATATTAAAACAAGTTGTACAATAATCACCCCAGTCAGCTTTAGAACATTTGCTTCTTTCTTGTACTCATTATTTGCTTATTTATTTTTGAGATAATACAAAGCTGTTTAAATTGATAACACAAATAGAAGACAGAAAGATTTCTAGCAAAAGGGTCTTTTCATCTCCACTTTCCCTTCCAGGAGATTCTGGTGCACACGCGTGTGTATACGCTCATCTCTCGAAGCGTGTGCTCACAGTAGACTGAGTAGGCGATCTGAAACCCTGCCTGGCCCTGTGCCCTGCACAGTCCCGGCTGTCTGAGCCCCTCGTTGCAGCCGCTGTGTCAGTCCATCTCGTTGAAGGTCTTCCTCTCCTCCACTGACCCACCCTGTACTTTACCAAGCACAGTGTCCCTGTCCAGGGACAGGTCTCTCCTAAAAACATGTCTGAAGCATGTGACATGAAGTCTCACCTCTGTGCTTCTAAGTTTTATTCTGGCTGTATTTCTTCCAAGATAGATTTGTTTGTTCTTCTGGCAGCCCGTGGTATATTCAGTATTTCTCACCATCTAAATCTAAATCAATCTGTCTGCCTTGCCTGTCCATCTATCTAACCACTAAAATAACACATGTATACACACATACCCCTACATATTTATCTGAACTTTTAAAAAACAGTTCCATGTGCAGGTAAATCCAAAGCTTGTTCATAGATCTGCTCTGCCTTATGGGGTCTTTATGAGCTAGAATCGACTTGTCGGCAGTGAGGTTGGTTTTTCTGGTTCATAGATTAAAGGAGCCCTGGTGGCGTAGTAGTCTTTTCGAGCTGGGCTGTGATCTGCAAGGTGAACAGTTTGAAACCACCAGCCGCTCCACGGGAGAAAGATGGGGTTTTGTACTTCTGTAAAACAGTTGTCATCTCAGAAACTCACAGGGGGGACGTTCTGCCCTCCCTGTTCTATAGCTGATGAGTTCTATAGCTGCCCCTGTTCTATAGGCATGAGTTTGATGTACGAGCCAGACTTGACACGGTGGCAGTGAAGTTTTCTTCCCGATTCACTGCCTCCCTCCCGGCCAGTTTTCTGTCCAGACCCTGGGTCAGGCCCTCTTTGGTGGCTGCCCCAGCTGTCTCTCTGGACTGTTGAGGTCCCACCTGGCAGGGCTGGTGGGCTCTAGGAGGTGTCCTTGCTCTTAGTCACCTAAAAGACCCTGATGACAAAGAACAAACCCGCAGGCCTTCTGGGAAGGGCCCTCCAGGCATGGGGGTGGGGACGGTCCAGGCACTCGTTCCATGATGGGCTTCCCTGGCTGGTGCTGCCCGGGCTGCCGGAACTGCTTCCCCATGAGCTGTCTGGCTCGGGCACCTTCCTTGGCATCGTTCCTTGTGCCTGTGGGGGCCAAGTGAGCTGCAGCGACGCTGTAATCACACTGCAAAGGGACTCTTGAAATTATATCCGCATTTGGAAGCTAATTTTTTTTTTTTTTTT
>NW_022103915.1:11421883-11427471 GCF_000313985.2 Echinops telfairi
TGTCCTTCTGCTACCTTAATACTAAATCTATAAATGTAGGCTCATAGATCTATTTCCCCATCCTCATATAATATATTTGTATATGTACATGTCTTTATCGAGAGCTCTATAAATACCCTTTGCCTCCCAGCTCTTTCCTCTATTTGGAAGCTAATTTTAAAGAACGTTTTCTCTTCATAATTAGGTGCAATCAGCCCGCTAGTGTGACTGGGGATTCTCGATTTCCCTTTTCGGCTGAGAGACCATCTGCTTTTCTCTTGCTGCCGTTCCAGCAGGCCACCTCCCTGCAGTGGGGCCACCAGCCCCTAGCTGCCTAGGGACCCCCCAGGAAACCTTCCTGTGGTGACTGAGTGCCAGGCTGGGGAGAGGACAGTGCCCAGCTCTGGGCTGGCAGCTCTATTTTAAAAATCGAGGGAGGTGTGGGGAAAGAAGGCAATGGGCACAGTGGAGTCTTGGATGCAAGAGATACAAAGCCCAATTCGGCAGTGCTGAAGCAAGAGAGATTTTCTTGGCCCACGTCACTAAGAACACACCTCAACCCCTCCACTCCCTGAGTTCAGACATGGAACTGGGCCCCTCTGGCCCTACCCACTGCTGGGAGTTTGCATCTCCACCCCAGATGTATTTGGAATCAGAATTCTGTCTTGGTGTCTAGTGCTGCTTGTCGGCGCTCCTCCTTGGATCGAGGGTAACTTCATTGTTGGACTCTTAGCGTCCTTGCAGGGTGCTTCGTTTCTGCCCCCTCTTAAAATTTAACAGCTTTATTGGTATGCATAATTTACATGTCATGCAATTCTCTCGTCCAGTCATTGTAAGGGGAGTTGTAGAATTACCACCAGAATCAATTTTAGAACATTTCATTCCTCATTGTACTCGTTGTTGTTAGTGCTCCGGTTTTCAGCACTTCACTTAAACAAGCTCCTTCCCACCCTTGAAAGAAACAAAAATCATTCACTGCTGTGAATCAGTTCTGACTCATGGTCATTCCACAGGACAGAGTGCACCTGCCCCTTGGGGTTTCTGAGGCTGTAAATCTTTACGAGACTAGAAAGCCTCATCAAACTCCTTCAGAGGGGCTGGTGGGTTCCAACTGCTGACCTTGCAGTTAACTACATTGCGGTGTAACCCACTATGCCACCAGGGCTCCTTAAAAGAGGTTCCAGGTGATTCTTCTAGATTCTTACGGATCACCTGGGGCGACCTCGTGAAGATGTAGGTTCTGATTCAGTGGATCTGGGGTGGGAAAACCTTCTTCAGCAGGGGCAGTGAGCTGTAATGAACCCCTTGGAAGCTCTTCCCAGATGTGATGTCTACTGCTTTTGCTGGGGGATGGGGCAGGGCGGGGCAGGGTGGGGAGGTCTTCTCTCAGTTCTCCAGATGTTCCAAGCTCTTTGAGTGCAAAGCCTCCCCCTCGCGCCTCTCAGCCTTTGGGTTGGTCTCCCTGTCCATCTGCCTCCTCAGAGGGCCCCTGTGGGCCAGCCCTGTGCATCAGCCATGCACCCCCCACCCCACCCTAACACACACACACTCTCACTCTCTCCCTCCCCTGAAGAGCCTGGCCCTGGTGCTGCTTTCCTTGTTTGCCTGCTTGTTGGCCTTCCTGACTCCAGGGCCCGCCTGACAGACACCCTGCCTGGCATGTGGTGGGTGCTCAGGGCGAGTGAGCAACACAGGTGAGGGAACAAAGAGTCCATGCCCCCTCGTAGTGACCCCGTCGGACAGAGGAGATCTGCCCCCGGCTTTCCAATCCACATGGGAGCAGGAAGCCTCGTCTTTCTCACCTGGGGCAGCTGGCTGGTGGGTTCAAACGCTGGCCCTGCTGTTAGCAGCCCAGTGTGGGACCCACTTTGTCACTAGGGCTCTGTCCTCATGACAGGAAAACATGACATCATGGTAACACCTGTCTCAGAAACTCAGAAACAAGCCCACTGCCACTGGTTCCAGGAGCAAAGAGGTACTGCCCCTGGGGGTTTCCAAGGAGCACGAAGCCTCGTCTTTCTCCCTCAGGGCGCCTGGTGGATTTGAACCACTGACCTGGCGGTTCTCAAAAAGCAGGTTATCAAGAATTTTATTAAAGCAAAGCTTGGCAAAAGTAGAATAAGAAGCCCCGTACCTGCATGTGGGGCCAATTCTTCGCTCTCTCCCTTGTGTTCTCGAGTCCACATCTGCCAGCTTAGTTAAGCTTGTTTCCGGGCCGCTGTCACTACCAAGGCTGGGCATTCGAGGGGACCGTTTCCCGCCAACAAGGGTTGGGAACAAAACGGGTTTTGTGGCCTGCCCTTTGCCATGGAGGAATTCAGTTAGGAGACGGCACTGCTTGTGGAGCCTCACAGGCCAGGGTCTGCCCTGGCCACGGTTGGTGCCAGGAAGGGGAAGGGGCTTCCAGTGTTGTGGATGGGGCTGGGATGTGCAAACCGGGGCCCTTTCAGAGGTGGGGCAGGGGACACAGTGCCAAGTGCCCAGAGCAGTCAGGGTGAAGGCTGCTGTTCTGTGAGGTCTGCAGGTGCCTGCCTCAGGCCTTGGGCACCAGGTTGAGCCAGAGGGGCCATGGGAGGGCTTGCCGGGGACAAGAGGGTGGCGCTGTCCTCTGTCTCCTGGGGAGTAGAGACCACCCAGCCGTGCTTCTCGGGTTAGAACCAGGCCACTCAGGTAGCCGTTTCTCAGCACTGCCAGGGCCCGGGCTCTGCTCCAGGTTGGCAACCAGGGTGTGGGACTCTCAAGGATCTCTGGGGCTATTTGGGGCCTGTCGCCATGGCTCCCAGCTGCTGAGATTGGCAAGAGGGAGGTGGGGCAGTGTGTCCAGCCAGAGGGGGCCCAGGCCAACAGGCTCACCTTCCTTGACTAATTCCTCAGCCGGATTGGTAGACTCAGAAGCTTTTAGGGGGGAAAGGGGGGTATGGTGGTGTGTGTGTGTATGTGTGTGTCAGGGCTCCTAAGTCATCAGCTCTACTGCATCCCCCATGTGCCCATCACCCCCATCACCACCTGACCTGACAGCCTTCCTTCCTTGGGGAGTGGGGAGCTGCCCATGCTGTGGAGCTGAGATCTGCTTCCTTTGTCTTTGTGCCCTGCAAGAAGCCTTCCTCCTGCCTGGAAAGATGCATTCCCGGGGCTGCTGCCTGCAGAAAGAGCTGCCAGCCCTGTGGAGAGGGGAGCAAGGGGGCGGGCAGGGCTATCAGCTCCCCTGCTTCTGGGTCTTTGGGGACCTGAATGTGTCCAATTCAAACCGCCCCCCGCCCTCCTTTGCCCACAGTTGGCCCTCAGGAAGTGTCTTCTTCTAGGCCCCCTTAGGGGCTGCTTTTGGAACAGCAGCCTGGATCCTCTCCCCAACCCTCCCCAACTGGAATACCTCCTTCTTCCCAGGAGGCAGCGTTCTTGGAGAACCACCAGTCCGCACTTACTGCCAGAGCCCTGTGTTTACACTGTGCATCTGCTGCTTACTTGCTGTGAGTCCTTGGGCACATTCCTCAATCTCTGTTTCACAGTGGCCGTGAGTTTTCACAGCTGAGGCGGTGTGTCTGAGGGGGGTGTTTCACTCACCTGGGGCCTGGTCTTTTCCAAAGTGGCAGCTCCCCAGAATGCAGGCCCAGGACGTTGGCCTGGGCAGATACTGTGAGAGCGCGGGGTACCTAGAGGAGGCAGGGATGTCCTGGCTGGAATTCTCACCTCCCAACGGTGTTGTGGACTAGACTAGGTACCTGCTCCTGAGCTGGCACTAAAGTGACAGTACGTTCTTGGGATGAGGAAGCAGACCCAGTCATTGGCTGCAGGCAGCACAGGGGGAGCCCAGGGGGAGTGGCGGGGGTGAGGGGCGAGGCGGAGACAGCCTTGGGGCACCTTCCTCACCAGGGCACCTGTCCCCCCTCCCCAAGAACGTATTACAAGATTCCAAATAAATTTGAAGTTGGGAATTCTTATATTAAAGGATGCCCACAGATCAGGAGCTGTTAGGGAATTAGACTCTGGTCGAAAAGGGTGGTTTCTGACCTGAAAGGGGGGATGTTTTGGATGCAGCGGAGCATGTTCTTGGATCTGCAGCAGCCCCCCCCCCTCGCCCTGGGTTCCCTATCCTGAAAAGGAAGGGGTGGGGTGTCAGAGGCACCCTTGCATCCAAGGCCTCCCAGCCCCACCACCTGCCACCTGCTCTCCCTCTTACATTCCTGACTCACCAAGGAACACTGCCTGCAGGAAGCCCTCCAGAGCTGAAGGAACCATCTGACTCCGGCTGTTTCTTTCTGCAGGAGGGAACCTTGGGATTTTTGGCTCCCCTCATCCCCCTGCATGGGGTGTGGGTGTGGGTGGTTGTCTTCTGTTAGAGGTGGTTGGTGGCTGTCCAATCTGGGATCAGGCATCTTCCCTCCCCCTGGAGGAAGACCTCCGGCAACTTCTAGTTGGTCTGGTTTTTGACAATTCCTGTCCCGGCTTTGAATGCCACTGGGAGTCTGCCTTTATCCTGCTCAGCTGCAGACAGTGCTGGCAGCCAGGCCTTTCAGCCCCCAGAGCACTCGTCAGCAAGCCAACCAGGATGAGTGGAAGCGGCCAACAAGGGCCTCCCAGCTGGCACACCGGCCCCAGCAGCTGGGAGCACATACCACGTGCCAGGGTCTGTGGTGGGCAGCGTGTGTGTGTGTGTGTGTGTGTGTGTGTGTGTGTGTGTGTGTGTATGTGAGTGATGTCAAGAATACAGTCTTGCCCTCAGGGTCTGCACTGGGAAAGATGATAGGCAGCCCAGCACAGGGCAGCCTTCGTGCATGTCGCTAGCCAGAACTAGTTGCCCTCGGGTCAGTTCTGACTTAGGGCAACCCCAGGTACTGCAGCATAGAATTGGGTGCCATGGGTGCCTACAGATGGGGCCGGACCCTTCAGAAACAGATTGCCAGGCCTTTCTTCAAGGTGCCTGTGGTGGCTGGCTAGTGTAGTGGCCCAGCCCTCCCCATCCCCATCCTGGTAGTGGTGCTGTGGCACTCCCATGTGGCCCTCGTCTCCAGGGACTGCCAGCTTCTCCTGTCCAAGGAAGGGGCAGGGAATAGCCCTTGGTGACTAAGAAGTTGGAGCTGCCCTTGATGCAGGAGCAGGTCTGCCAGGTCAGGAAGGGCATTTGGGCAGCAACTCATCTGGGAGTGGTTAACAAGCAGGGGGACCAGTGCACCCTTTTCCCTATGCTTGTGTTGTATGCCACCCTCCCAAGTGCCCATGTACTGGGCACTGGGCAAAAAATCCAGGGGGTGGGGACAGAAAGGCCATGGGCTACTTCCTCAAAGAGCAATTACCAGCCAGGAGAGACCAGGTTATTTGACGATAACAAACAGCCCTGAGATTTGAAACCTTTAAAGGCTATTTGTAGTTCACGTGGTGCCCACTCTGGATCTGGACAGTGCTTCGGGCTTGGATCTGCCCTGTGTACACTCAGCAGTGTCTCCTTAGCTCAGCTCTGCACGGTGCCTCTGTCTTCCACCCAGCAGGGTCCTCCTTGATCTATGATCTGCATAAACCCCGTGTCTCAGCCTAGCAGCATCGCTCTGTATTCTAGCTCAGCCCCATCCCTCTGTATTCTAGCTCAGCCCCATCCCTCTGTATTCTAGCTCAGC
>NW_022103915.1:11428591-11429766 GCF_000313985.2 Echinops telfairi
CTCTGTATTCTAGCTCAGCCCCATCCCTCTGTATTCTAGCTCAGCATCATCGCTCTGTATTCTAGCTCAGCATCGTCCCTCTGTATTCTAGCTCAGCCTCGTCCCTCTGTATTCTAGCTCAGCCCCATCCCTCTGTATTCTAGCTCAGCATCATCGCTCTATTCTAGCTCAGCATCGTCCCTCTGTTTTCTAGCTCAGCCCCATCCCTCTGTATTCTAGCTCAGCCCCATCCCTCTGTATTCTAGCTCAGCATCATCTCTCTGTATTCTAGCTCAGTCCCATCGCTCTGTATTCTAGCTCAGCCTCATCGCTCTGTATTCTAGCTCAGCCCCGTCTCTCTGTATTCTAGCTCAGTCCCATCGCTCTGTATTTTAGCTCAGCCTCATCGCTCTGTATTCTTGCTCAGCATCATCGCTCTGTATTCTAGCTCAGCCCCATCCCTCTGTATTCTAGCTCAGCATTATTGCTCTGTATTCTAGCTCAGCCCCATCTCTATGTATTCTAGCTCAGCCCCATCCCTCTGAATGCTAGCTCAGCATCATCGCTCTGGATCTCAGCTCTATGTGGGCCTCCCTGTATCTTATCTATTCAACATGCCCCTCCATGTCCTTTCCAGCATTGCACCTCTGTATTTCATCATTTTCAGCCTCGGCACTGTTAACTCTTGTGGGCTGGACACTTTGTTTAAGAGAGCTGTTCTGGCACTGCAGGGTGTTGAGCAGTATCTTTGCCTGTGCCCACTAAATGCCGGCAGTGTCTCTAACCCCAGCTGTGGCAAATGGCTATAAGCCAGTCACCAATTGCCTTCAAGTTGGCTTGGATTCACAGTATCCCAGCGTGTCTCAGAGTACAGTGATGTTCCATTGTGCTGGCAGCAGCTGATTTCTCAGAAGCTGGTCACCGGGCCTTGACCGGCAGCCTCTCATCACAAGCCTGCTTACCATTTGCACCCCGTGGGGCTCCACAGCCCCCTACAGGAAAGGCCATGTGTCTCCCACGAAGCACAGCCAGCAGTTCTTTTTTTTTTTTTAAGAAAACGTTCACCAACATACAGTGCACATATCAAATGCTGCATTAGTTCAATCACATTTAAAAAAATCATTTTATTAGGGGCTCATACAACTCTTATCACAATCCATACATACATCAATTGTGTAAAGCGCATTTGTACATTC
>NW_022103915.1:11433258-11493567 GCF_000313985.2 Echinops telfairi
TGATGATTTTATTTCTGGGTTTTCAGTTCTTTTCCATTGGTCTGAGTATCTGTCATTGTACCAATACCATGTGGTTTTGGCAATTGTGGCTGTTTAATATGTGCTAAAATCAGGTAAAGCAAGCCCTTCCACTGTGTCCTTCTTCTTGAGGAGTTCTCTGCTAATTCTGGGCTTCTTCCTTCTCCATATGAAGTTGGTAATCAGTTTTTCCATTTCTTTGAAGAAAGATGAGGGTAATTGTATCGGGATTGCAATAAACTTATATAGTACCCTTGGCAGAACTGCCATCTTGACTATATTGAGTCTTCCAATCCACGAGCATGGGATACTCTTCCATTTGTTGAGGTCTCCCTTTGTTTCTTGTAGTAGTGTCCTATAGTTTTCCCCATATAGATCTTTTGTTCTTTTAGTCAGGTATATCCCTAGATATTTCAATTTGTATTTGGCTATTGTGAAGGGTACCACCTTTTTTATCTCCTCTTCTGTGGTCTTATCCGATGTATATAGCAGTTCGATGGACTTCTGTTTGTTGATCTTGTATCCTGCCACAATGCCAAACTCCTCTATTGCTTCTAGTACTCCCCTTGTGGAACTTGGTTCAATCACATTTGTAAGAGGTACACAGCCATCACCACTATTGCTATGAATTCCAGGATGTTGCTTCTTCTTTGAACCAGTTATTAAATGCTCTCCATGTTCCACCCCGTTCCTGCCAAGTCCCTTTGAAAGTAGGTATACTCATCCAGTTGTGTGTCTCTAGGTTTACCTATCCTGGGTTTCATGTACGGAAAACCATACAAAACACAAATAGCCCCACACCAATGACAGAATGAAACAGAAAAACATCCATCAAAAACAAAGCAGAAAATATTATAAAGTGGACCATTGGATCAAGAGGGAGATCAAATGACAGGGTGTCACACCTTGACCTCACTACAAGGGCACTGACCCTCCCTCCCACGTACTGTCTGATGGACGGGCCTTTCCCATCCCTGCCCTGTAGTCCGTGGGCACCCACTTGAGGCTTCAGCCACACAAGGGGGCCCTGCAAATGGGTTTTGGGGCATTCACTATCATCCACAGCCTTCTGCAAATGGGGTGTTCAGAATCTAGACTAAAACGTTCCCTCCTCTGGGTTTGGTTTTTATTATTTGCAATTTTTGGCAGGCTAGGGTGCTTCTTCTGTGTGGACTTAGCCAATGCCTTGTTGAGATGGCTGCTTGTTTTAAGACAGGCCTTTACGGCCCTAGATGCTGTTCTTTCTGATAGCCGTCTTGTTTCTGTCTGATAGCCATCCGCTTTCTTTACCACACTTTGGCCACAGCACCCATGATCTTCAGTGGTCACTTCATGGGGGCAGGCCTTGAGCAGAAGGCTGTCACGAGAACAGTGTCCTAAGATTCGGGCTGCGATTAAGTGGGAGCTCAAAACCCATCCATCTGTCGATGGTGTATGTGTGTCTCAGGTTTACTTTAAAGACATCATTTTAATTTTGTTGAAGGACATTATAAATTGTCCCCGTGGGACGCATGGTAGCTCTGCTGTTAATACCACTAGTTTAGCTAATGGTATAGAATGGAAAATAACTCTCGAGAAAGAAGGAACCGTGCCAGTGCAGGACTGCCACTTGGATTGTTGTTTGGGGCAGACAGTGTAGGTGAGCGAGGATCTGAGCAGCTGGCTCCCTGGTTTGCAGCCAGGCCTGGGGCTCCCCCCGCGGTCCTCGCTTGCTGCGGCTGCATCCTGTGCTTCCCAGGCTGTGGGGAGGGCCCCTGGGGAGCCAGACACCGAGGCTGTGTGTCTTCCCTGCAGGGGACATGGGTCACTTCTGTTCACCCTTCACTGGCCAGAGCAAGCACACCAGTCTGCCCAGAGCAGGAGAGCCCATGATGGTGCCCACCATACATGTGGTCCATTCCTCCCTTCCCCACAAGGAGTACTAGGTTTGAAGGGTCCTTAATAAGGAGCTAGGGTGCTTCCCACCCACGTGTGCTTAGCACAGGGGGCCAGAGGTGGGGACCGGAGGAGGGTGGGAGCCAAGGACAGTGTCTCCAGAGGAGCTGAGCACTATCTGGGGCGAGGTGATGTTGGGGTGGTAGCTGAGGCAGAGGACAGCATGTTCCTCTGTACCCATGGGTGAGAGAGAGACCCCGCTGCCTCCATCCCCCCTCTTTACCCCAAGCAGCCAGGGGAAAAGCAGCCCTGGGAGGGCCGAGAGCCCCGTTCCCAGTAAGCACCACCATTTGGCCAGCGCTGCCGTTGGACTGGGCCCTGCTATAGTCAGAGGGTGACTTCCTTCCCTTGTGCCGCCGAGAGAGAAATGCCACACTCAACGCTGCGTCACCAAACAGGGATGTGCATTTTCTCACCGTCCTGGCAGCCGGCTCCAGGGAAGGCTGGCTGGCTGTCAGCGCGCTGGAGGAAAAAGCCCTAGTGGTTTGAGCTGCTGTCCTGGGCAGCCTGCGTGGCTTGGCCCATGCAGACTGCAGGAAAAAAACCAAACAGAACCCGAACCTCACCCGCTTCAGTGTGGTGGGGGTGCCGCGGGCACGGCTCCCTCCACTCCCCTTGGGGTGCCCCTCCTTTCTCAGCCGTTGGATGTGCCAGTGACCGTAGCAGGACTTCCCGTGACGGCAATGAGCATGCCTCCGCGTGCGCCTGTGGGCCAGGGTGGGGGGCCCACCACAGCCTTTATCCCCCTTCCTCTTCCTTGACTGGGTTTTGGGGGGCGGGCGGGGGAGAGTGTGGGCATGTCATGTCCAGGAAGTGGTCTTGTATTCAGCCGGACTCTTCCGCTCTAAGTGTCAAACTCCGCCTGACCTGCTGTTGCTCTTGCCAGGGGTGGCGGAGCCGGTTCAGACTCCTTGGATCAGGTGCCTCGGGTCAGGCTGGTCGCCACCCTGTTCACAGCAGAAGGAAACACTGTCCTCTGCCCTGCGCCATCCCCACAGTTGTCGCCTTTCTTGAATAACTTGTTGCAGTCACTGTGCCCACCCATCTCATCGAGGGCTTCTTGTTCCTCACTGCCCTCTGCTTTGCCAAGCTTGATGCCCTCTCCAGGGTCTGGTCTCTGATAACATGTGCAGAGTCTGTGAGGCCCGCTCTCATCCTCCTCCCTCTCCGTGCATTCCGCTGTCCTTCTGAGAGCAGCGTGTTCGTGCTTACGGCGGTCCACGCTACTCAGTGCTCCTCTCCTTACGGCGGTCCACGCTACTCAGTGCTCCTCTCCTTATGGCGGTCCATGCTACTCTCAGTGCTCCTCTCTTTACAGTGGCCCACGCTACTCGTGCTCTTCCCCTTACGGCAGTCCACGGTACTCTTAGTGCTCCTCTCCTTACGGCAGTTCACGGTACTCTCCACTCTTCTCCTTACGGCATTCCACGCTACTCAGTGCTCGTCTCCTTATGGCAGTCCACGGTACTCTCCACTCTTATTCTTACACAGTCCACAGTACTCTCAGTGCTCCTCTCCTACGGCAGTCCATGATACTTTCCACTCTTCTCCTTACGGCGGTCCACACTACTCAGTGCTCCTCTCCGTACGGCAGCCCACGGTACTCTCCGTGCTCTTCTCCGACACCCAGCTCAAAGGCACTGTCCAGTTTTCACGTGCATGTAAGGTGATCGCAAATATGATGGCGTGGTCAGGCACACCTTTGTCCTCATATGGACATCTTTGCTTCTGCACCAATCTGTAGGCCAGAGTGGTCCGGAGTGGACAGGCTCTAGGCACAGCTGGTCAGGGCCTCTAACCTCTGGCCAAAGAACTTTGCCTTCTTGAACACTGGCTTGGCCTTCTCTCCCTCTTGTTGGCCTCCTCGGCTAGCCAGCAGCCACCCAGTGACATCGGGGCTCTGATGTGTGGAGGCCCTGTTGCTCTCACTGTAGGGAGGAAACTGCCCAAAATCTGCCCTGAGGAAGGCTGCTCCGCCCTAGGTGCCTTGCACACTCTGAGAAGACTGACCTTGCCAGGGCGACCTGTGATTGGTGGCTTGCCCATCAGGGCCCTGTTGGTGTAGGGGCAGTGTGGCTCACCTGAGACGGGAATGCAGAGAGCAGTGAGTGCCAGAAGCCCTCACTCCCATGCCAGCCCACTTGATGGATCGGGAAGCTGAGGCACAGTTGGGTCTGATCCCACGCCCACTTCTTAGGGACTCACCAACGCCTCTTGTTCGGGGTCACTTCTGCCTGCCAGACCCGAGGCTGTCTGGCGCCTCCTGCACCAGAGACCTCACTGACTTCCCACAGCCCACAGTTCTCTTGTCTTGGTCTGTGTGGGGGTGAGGTGGGGTGGGGGCGTGTGGGGGAGGCTACCTCAGTTCCCTTCTGTGCAGCTTACAGCGTTGGAAACCCTAAGGGGCAGTGCTGCTCCTCCCTGTAGGTTCGAAATGAGGCAGAGTCAACAGAAGTGGCTTTCCATTTGGGTTGCCATATGGGAGGCATGCTGGGATGCCAGGCTCTAGAGTTTCCCCGTTCATTTAAAATGTGGTTTTAAAAATAGATATTTTTTGAAGTCTAAGAATACGTTCCAGTCAGATGGGACAGAATTCAAGAGATGATTGAGAGTATGGGGGACCCTCCCCTCCCCTGGCATAGCTCCTTCTCATCCCACTATTCGCCCTACCTTGGGCACTTGAGCAGTGGCTTGTGGGCCGTGGAGATTGGCTCTGGGCATGTGGAGCACACGCCCTCTCTGGAGGTTGTTTTTAACACAAACAGCAGACTTGGTTGGGCAGCATGCATTTCTGCAAGTGCCTTGGCAGCCATTCCTAGGGGTGCCTGGGGCACTGTCCTGTTTCACGGCTGAGTAGCACCCCTTGGAGGAGCCCTGGCAAAGCAGTGGCACTCACCGGCTAGGTGGACGGGTGGCTGTTGGAACGCATCTGCTGCGGTGGCAGAAAGGCCTGGAGATGTGCTCTCTCAAAAGCACAGCGGAAGGGAGTCCTAGGGGACAGTTCTACCCTGTCCCACAGGGTCACACCACACCCAGCAGCAGTAATGACGCCTCAGACCCTGTGCCGTGCTAACGAATGGCCCCCTCTCTTTCTCAAGATGGGGTGGGGGGAGGGTTGTTGCAGACAGTGTGTGCGGAGAGCCACACCTCCCCACCTGAAACGCTCAGTGTTCATCTGAGCGAGTGGGTGGGTGATGAAGTGGGGTGGCGGGGTAGGGTTTTCCATCACTAGACAGTCGCTTCTCCGGGGTCTCCCCTCTTCCCTCTTTCTGTTTCATGATCCCTTGTCTCAACCCGCTGGTTATGGCCGGATTTGGGGAACCTGCCCTTTGGGAAATCCGGGTGTTTGGTGTCTTTGTTCTGCAGAAGTTTCAGATGCAGATGGGCCCCGACAGATATCTTTCCCGATCTCTCCAGCAGCCAGCGGGGATTTCAGCACCAGGGGAGTGTGGTTTTCCTCCCAGGCCTGCCTGACCAGGCTGGCTACCCCTTTCTCCTGAGGCCTGCGGAGGGAGCCAGGTACACGGTGCTTTCCTGAAAGACAGTGGGCTCAAGGGAGGCATCTGGGAGCAGCCGCCCCTTGGCATAGAGGCATCTGTCTGGGAAGCCTCTGGGCTGTGGCAAAGGCAGCCCCTTCTTTCCCACCAGCCCCCAACATGGGCTGCTCCTATGTTGCCCTAGGACTCGGCAACAGAACCCCACCTAGGGTTTTCAGTATACCTGTCCAAGCCAGAGGAGCCCTGGTGGCACAGTGGGTTACCTGTTGGGCCGCTAACCACTATGTCAGCAGTTTGAAACCACCAGTTGCACTGTGGGAAAGAGATTGGGCTTTCTACTCTCTGTAAAGAGCTGAGGCCTCAGAAGCCCACAGGATCACTGTAAGCCAGAATCAACTCAACGGCAGTCCCCCCTTCCTGGGGCCTCTTTGGGAAGTGACCGTAGTTGGCTTCCAGAGCAGATGCCAGCCGCCCAGCCGGAGGGGGTGACCTGGATGCCTGAGGATTAGCCGAGGCGTGCCTGTGGATCAGGAGCAGGCAGCTCTCTGTCTCAGGCCTGGGTTTTCTCTCTCAGCTGTCTGGGCTTCCTCCCTAGGGGGCACGGACAGGGGCTGAGCTTGGCTAGTGGAGGCCCCTAGGCCGGCACTGTGACAGTGAAGGGTGAGCCGTGTGACCTCGGGCCAGCTGCTGCTCACAGACTCCCACGCCCGATGTCTCAGCTCTCAGCAGAGCCAGGAGGAGGCGGGTGCCAACCCGAGAGGTTTGGGTTAAGTCTAGGAAGTGCCCACAGCGACAGTAGCTCCTATGTGCTTTATTTGAATAAGAGGGGGCTTCATGAGGTTCGTGGGACAATGGAATGAAAAGATAATGGAATGTCTCCAGGAACTTTTTGATGCCCCTGCGTGTGTGCAGCACACACCTGCCTACGGAAACACCTGTAGGGTTGTGCCAGTGCTTTCATGTGTGCTTAGCTGTACATCAGGAGCTCAGGGTGGCATAGAGGGTTAGGCATTGAGGTGCTAACTACAACGTCAGTGGATCAAACCCACCTGTCTCTCTGTGGGAGAAAGATGAGGCTGTTCCCGTAAAGCTTTCAAGTCTCAAAAACCCAAAGGGGAAGTTTTACTTGGCCCTGTAGGACTGTGATGAGTTGGAATCAACACAGTGGTTATGGGGTTGTTTTTTTCGGGAGTTGTGCCTACACATACACGAAGCATACGTGTCTACCTGTGTAACCACATGCATACTTTTTGGTTGTTATTACTGTTGTTGCAGAATCGTGTGTGTGTGTGTGTGTGTGTTGTGGCTTGTACCAGTCGAGGTGTGCTGACTTCACCATCATTCAGAATTGCCTTGCCGAAACTTGACAAGTGCCTCCGATCTATGTAGAAAGGAGTCCCCTTCCCTTCGCTGGGCGGCGTAACACTGCTGTACTGGCTCTGTATCGAGCTGCAGTCCAGGAGGCCAGCCGTTGGAAGAAACCACCCCCGCTCCGAGGGGGAAAGACTGAGCTTCCTGCTCCCATGAAGAGTCACAGTCTCAGAACTCACAGGGGCAGTTCTACCCTGTCCTAGAGGGTTGTGGTGAGTCTGCGTCAACTCGATGGCATTGAGGTTTTTTTGGTTTGTTGCCTACCTGCTTCCACACCCACTTAGATTTTCTTTATTTTGTTGTTGAGAATACACACAGCAAGACAGAGCAGCTCCAGGGTCCACACATACTCCTTAGTGGTACTGATTATAATCTTCAACTTGGGCCACTGTTCTCACTCCTTTTCTGAGCTTGCCCCCCTTTAAACATACACTCCCTCTCCCCTGGTGTTCCGACCCAATCTCTTGAGTTTCTCTGGTCCCTTGATGCCATATGGATCGTTCTGAAAAGAGCACCCTGCTCAGGGCTGATGTTGTTAGGTGCCACCAGTCACTTCTGACCCCCAGTGCCCCGTGCACAACCGAAGGAAACACTGCCCGTCCTGCGCCATCCTCACAACTGTTCCTGTGCCTGAGCTCCCTGCCGCAGCCCCTGTGTCCATCCAGCTCCTTGAGGGCCCTCCTCTCCTTTGCTGCCCTGCTACTTTACCAAGCATGACATCTTTCCCCAGGGACTGCTCTCTCCTGGCATCATGTCCCAAGGATGTAAGCTGGCACGAGTGAAACTAAATTGTTCTGTTTTAAGATCAGCTTCAGGTGTGTGTTAGTCTGGGTAAACTAGAGAAACAAATGTATATAAACTCATATATGTATAAGAACGAGTTTTATATATAGGGTAAGTGTATATTCAGAAAACATCCCAACCCAGTCCAGTCTAAGCCCATAAGTCCAACTTAGCCCATATGTCCGACATCAATTTACAAAGTCCACCTCAAACTCACAAAACACACAAAATGACACCAAATGGAGGAGGATCACAGGCCAGTGGGTAGAAAGTCTTTGAATCGATGTAAGCATCTCAGCCCTGGCAGGGGTCTCCCCACGGCTTCTCCAGTACCCAGGGCTCCATCAGGCTAAGTCCATGTGGCTTCTCCTCAGGGATGTCTCGCTGGAAGTGAGCCTTGCCAGGTAAGGCAGCTGCACCCTGGTCCGACCATCAGAGAACAAGAGACCAGGGAACTAGAAAGAAGAGGCTCTCTGAGCCATTTATCTCTGTGCCCTTCAATTAATCCCACATGTGTTTACTGGCCAGGTTGGCACAATCAACCCTAACTATCCAAGGTGTAAAGATGATCTCAGCCCACTCGTTTGAGGACTTGGTCTACCCTCCTTGGCTCTACAACAGGCGTCCTCAAACTACGGCCCGCGGGCCACATGTGGCCTACCGGGTGTTTTTGCCCTGTTTTGTTTATTTACTTCAAAATAAGATATGTGCAGTGTGCATAGGAGTTTGTTCATAGTTTTTTTTTTTAAACTATAGTCCGGCCCTCCAACGGGTCTGCGGGACAGTGAACTGGCCCCCTGTTTAAAAAGTTTGAGGAGCCCTGCTCTACAAGGTCGAGTGTCTATAAGAATTGGATGCTCTGTTTTATATTTCCCTGCTTTTCATCAGGCTGTATCTGTGGAATCTTGGATCAGAATACTGTTAGGGGAGCTGGGCCCCATCTAGTTCTCCTGGTTCCATGGCACAGGAGGCAGGTAGCACACGTCCCATTGTCTGCTGTTTCTCAGCCACCTTTCTGTTGCCCCTGGTGAATCGAGCCTACTTGTGCCTTGGATGGCAGCCTGCAGGACCCCGGGGATTATGCCATGGTCTAGGAGGTGGAAGAGAAGCATAAGCACATCATCAGGCCAATGTACTGGAAGTTTCTAAACGACCCTCAATCAAGGAACCAAGTATGAGGCGCTGTGTGGTGCACCAGCAGCCTCAGCAGCTCCTCCTTCGCCTCCTGCTCTTCCTCGGCTCCTTTTTTAAAGGGAGAGAGGTGGAGGCGGCCAAGTTCAGGCTGAGAATCACTGGGTTGATTGAATCTAGGGACCGAATGACAAGCGAGGTGTTCAGAGATGGCTACAGGGTTGGGAAGGCAGCTGGGCAGGACTGGGAGGGGTTGGGGATCCGGAAGGACACTGGCGTCCTGCCCAAGAGGGTGGCTGACTGGGCTGGGGCGTCATGTGGCAGCCACAGTTCGGGAAGAAATGAGGATCCTTGGAGGTGACTGGACTCAGACAGGTCTGGGAGGGAGGATTGGGTTGGCCGTGGGGAGAGGGTCGGGATAAAGTCTAGGCTGGAGCTTCACCACACCTGGAGATCTCGCTTCGGGGTTGGAGAGGGAGGGGGCTGACTGTGAGGAAGAAGAGCAAACACGGGGCGGGGGTCTGTGGGATTCCACTCAAACTCAAGTCCCTGTGGGAACCGACTTCTCTTTGGGCCCAAAAATGGCCTGGAGGGGCAGCTGGGAGTTCTGCACCTTCTCCTCAACAGAGGAACCCACCCCCCACCCCCACCCTAGGCCCGTGCGGGGAATGGGATGTAAGAGGGGCAGGCACCAGCTTGCTCGACCCTCCTGACTCCGCTGGCCACAGTGCTTGGTCCAGAATGTGTGCTAACTCTCTCTTTGTCTTCCTCCACAGGAAACGAGGGGTGGAGGTCGTGCAGGTGAGTACCGACCTCTCAGGTCGAGTGGCCTTCCCGTGCCCACCTTTCCCCTGGGTGCCTGGCCGTCCCTTCATGTGAATCCTGTTCCTCTTGTGCATTTGCCAAGATTCCAGCCCCGGCTCCCTGAGTGTGCGGGGAGGCTGTGGGTTGCTTCTAGGGGAGGTGGGGTTGGTGTGTGTGAGTCGGTGGGGGAGTAAAGATCAGGATGCCTCCCACGGGTGAGTTACAGCCATTCGTCAGGGGGCACAGGGCGCTTCCTGTTGGATTCCACTTTAGAGGACGTGAGTTCAAGTCCTAGAAATGAGGAAACCATCCCTCTCCTAACACCAACTTCTTGGTGACCCAAGATCCTCAGCCCTAAGGCAGCCACTGGGCCCCAGGGAGCAGCTGCTGCATGCAGAGGCAACAGGGAAACGGCAGGTTTGTCAGACACAGTGCCCTAAGTGGAGGGGTGGGGTGGGGGTCGTGGTGGTGGCTCTAGCGGGTTTTTTTAATCTAAAACCTTTAATCTGCTTAGCCTGTGTGTGTAATGGGAGGCCAGAGCCATTGTGTTGGGGTGTCCAGGCGGAGGAAGAGTGACAAAATGCTTCTCCATGTGTCTGCTGTTCATTTTTGTGATGACTCTCGGAGACTGTGGGGGGCGTGGGACCGATGTGAGGCTGAACTGGATGCGTTCTACCCAGGCATCTAAAAATAAACCGACCACGCATCTCTACCCTCCTCCCCTTGGCGTCCCGAGTGTTTGTTTGGTGGAACGTTACATGTTAAGACGTAGAGAAAGGCTCTTTGCAAACATCAGGAGCCAAGTCACTTGGCAGGTTTTGCAAAGGAGTCAGGCTTCTCCTGCCAGATTTCTGGGCTGGTGGGCCCCTGGCACTGGCATTGGCGGGTCCCTTGGGGCCGGAGATAAGGAAATGGCCGTACTGCTAGCCACCCAGGCATTTCCTGTGTCAAACCCAAGGGGGAGGGTATGTCCCGTTTTATACAGCCACCAGTACGAAGTGAGTGGTGGCCTCGTGCCCATTTAATGGACAAGGAAACTGAGGCTTGCAGTTTCGTGACTCTTCGGAGACACTCTCACGGGAGGTGGTGGGGCTGGGATCTGACTGCTTGACAAGACCCACGGTCTTTCCACCAGGCCAAAGACCGGCTCTCCTGCGGGACAGCGCATGCTCTGGTCACTACATGCCTACAGGTCTGTGATGACCTACCTGAGTTTGGGCTACTTGGATGTTGGAACGTAAGGTCAGGAATGCAAGCTGATGGTAAGGGTAGAAAAGCACACCGCAGGTGTGGCAGCTCTCTTCCACACGTCTTAGGAAGAAAGCCAGGCAGGGCAGGGCTCCTTGTTGATCAGGTGCTGCCCTCGACAGCAGTGCTCCTTGGAAGATAGGCCTGGTGCTCTGTTTCCCAAAGGTCACAGCATTGGAAACCCTTTGCAGCATGGGGCCTCCCCAACACTCATGGGGTCACCATGAGCCGGAACAGGCCCAATGGCAGCAGGCGCGGATGCCCTCAGAGATGCCTCTGTGTCGAACTCTCCTGACTTGAGAGGGCAGCGTAATCAAGAAAGTCCACGTTCCCAGTCCCCAAGTCCTCATGTACTGGTCCCCTGGCCAAGGGTGCCAGGGGCAGGCTGCTCGCCAGTTGCCCCAAGCACACAGTTCTTCTTCCCGCCTGCCTAGAGGGTGACAGTCACCTCCTGTTTGCTACCTGGTGCCTCAGTTTCCCCACCTGTGAAGGGGAGGGACATGATGAGCGGGTGCCTGTCCCCGGGATTGCTAGAGGACTAGTTCGTTGGCGTCAAGCGGGCTTGGCACACTGCCTGGCACACAGAGAGCTGGTTATAGGACCACTGACTGGAACGGGGTGGTGGCGTGTGACACCGAGTCATTGTACTCCTTGGGCACGGCACATTTCCCACTTGCAGCGAGAGTTCACCAGGACCCCGGTCCCAGTAGTTAGCCGCTGAATCATTAAGGGGCTGGCTTTACTTACAGAGGACCGTGACTCTTAGCCTTCAAAATCTGAAAGAATTCAAAGAAAGTCCCTCTGTGCATCTTGCTCCAGGCCATTACAACAAACACTATTATTTGCAGGATTTGAATATCACAATTGGAAAATGGAAATAGAATTGAGCCCAAAGCCCCATGCATGCCAACTCACAGTGACCCTGCAGGACAGAGGAGAGCTGTTCCCTTGGGTTTCTGTGACTAAACGTTCAAGGGACCAGTGAACCTCTTCTTTACCCTGCTGAGCGACTGGTGAGTTTGAACTGCTGACCTTTTTTGTTGTTCAGCCGCCCAACATGTAACTCGCCACCAGGGCTATCAAGAGGTAATACTTATCTGTGATTACGTGAGTATTTTTTAAAACATTCCCGGGATCTCTTCAGAGGTGTAGTTCTATTAGTTTTAATTTTTCATGCTTATTAGGCAAGTCTGTTCATCTCTTTCTGTTACGTGGATCTATTTTGTATTCATAGTCATTGTAATGCTAATTTCATCCAGAAGAGAAACGGACAATCAGAGCTTCATACAGGTCTTGTGAAATTTAAACAACAACAACAACAAAATCAAAACATCTCTCCACGAGACGGGATGGGCTCACACACGGCAGTGATTGTGAGGATGGCGCAGGCAGCATCAGCTGGTCAGGTTGCTGGGAGTCAGAGATGGCTCGGCACCCAGCATCAGCAAGAGAGAGGGAAGGAGTCCTGGGGGCACAGCGGTCAAAGCACTCCGCTGCTAACTAACGAAGGGAAAGGCCAGCCGCTTGAACCTGCCAGCCACTCCATGCAGAAAGGGGTGGCTGTCTCCTCTGTAAAGACGGACAGTCTTGGAAACCCAATGGTCCTGCAGAGTCACCGTGACTCAGAATTGATGGCAAGGCTTGGTTCAGGTTTGTTACCTGCAGTTACATATTTTTGCCCAGCAGCATAATAGAATGATCAAGAAGCCCTTGTCAAACTTGGAGCACAAACATTTCAGTGGGAAGTTGGGCTGGAAACTGGAGTTCCAGGAGGACAGAGCTACATTGTTTCATTTCCAGCTGCCTGGTGATGTCATTTAAAAATAGATGATGTTGGATCTCAAATGGCGGTGGTATTTAGATTACACTGGGTCCATTCAAAAGAGAAAGACTAACAGTTTCATTTGAAAAATGTTAATATTTACATTATGCTGGAAATTACATCCTCTGCAAGTGTTTAGATTCAGGATGAGAAATTTTAGATGTCAACTTGAGATGTGCAAGCACCCCCACAGCTCTAAATACTCATCTCCAGGGGCATGGGAGCGAAGACCACTGTTGAGCGCGTCACCTCTTACATCTGGCCCCTGGTAAGGTCCCCCTCAGAGGGGGACGGGGCCAGGCCTGGCTTACAGGTTGGGGAGGAGACCGGAAGGGGCTGGCCTGTAGGATTTTCATGGGCGTGCCACCGATGGACCTCCATGAAAGCCAAGTGATGATCTTAGGAAAGAAGTGTGGCTTCCTTCCCAGTGCTGGCCCGTCCTATTGAAAAGCCACCGGTGGGCCAAAATCCTGGCGGCCCAGGCAGAGGGAAGGTCCTGGTGTGGGCGGGGCTTGTGCTTGAGGATGAGCCCAAGTGTCAGCACCTGTTGTGACATTGATAGTCGCCATGCGGTGGCATTGGTACCCGCTGTGATAGTGACGGTTGTAGGTACGTGTTGGGACAGTGCCACTGTGCAGGCATTTGTGGTGACAGCAAGGATGTGCAGGTACCCATCGAGGCAGTGATGGTGTACTGCAGTGACAGTGATGGTCGCAGGTACCCAGCATGGAGGTGATGGTGTGCAGGTGCCTGCTGTGACATTGATGATGTGCAGGTCCCTACCATGGTGGCACTGTTTCCTCTCTGTAGCACTGTAGGGAGGAGTGTACAGGCCTGCCTGGTTCCCTGAGTTGAGTTGTAGAAAACTGGCCTTGCCCAGTGGGGGGCCCTGGGTGCGTGGTGTCAGGCCCCACAGGGCAGATCCGTCAGCACAGCTCTCTTGAGTGACTGCTAGGCTCAGCTTGGTAATTCAGGCAGGCTTCCTGTAGGAGGTGAGGTGAGCCCGGCTAGTGTTTAGGGGCCTCATGCACACATTGGAGCCTAGCTGAGGTTAAGTCCTTCTGCCCTGCTCCTAGACATCCTGCTGTGCGCCTTACTCACCTTGGCCTGGTTGTCTTGCTGGGAAAAATCAGCCTGGGGGCGCCACCTGGGAACAAGTCTTGGGGGTTGCATCTCTGGGTACATTTTCCACTCTGATCTCATCTTTTGGGGAAGGTTTTGGGGGGAAGGACCTCACCCACAGATTCCATCCAGTACAGGCTGTAACACCCTAAAAGAACCACCTGTAATCAAACCCTCATGGAGCCCTGGTGGCATTGTGGTTTACGCATTGGGCTGCTAACCACAAGGTTGGTGGTTCAAACCCACCAACCTCTCCTCAGAGGGAGGAAGATGAGGCTGTCTTGGATTTACAGTCTTGGAAATCCACAGGAACAGTTTTACTGTCTTCAAGGGGTCGGGATCTACTCGAATGATGGCAGTGCATCGAGTGAGACCCAGCTGTCCCTCTCATGCACGCTTTTACACCCCCCTCCCACACACACACACACACACACACACACACACACACAAATGAATCAATACGTATCATTGTGTTCATGATACGGACATTGCCAAGGATTTTGTTTTACTTGGATCCATAGTCAATAGTTTTGAACACAGAAGTCAAGAAATCAAAAGATGTGTTGGCACTGGACAAATCTGCTATAATACACCTTTAAAGTGTTTAAAAGTAAAGATGTCACTTTGAGGACTAAAACGTGCCTGACTCAAGCCAAAGGATTTCATTCACTTCATCTGTATGTGAAGGAGACTGGTCAGTGGCGAAGGGAGACACACAGGAATGGGTGCACTTTAGTTATGTGATGCAGTATTGAACAGACCATGGACTGCCAGAAGAACGGACAAAACCGTCTTGGAAGAAGTACATCCAGAATGCGTTTTAAGAGGAGGATGGTAAGACTCTGTCTCCCATACTTTGACATGTTATCTGGAGGGACCAGTCTCTGGAAGATGTCATGCGTGGTGAGATGGCTGGAGCAATGGGCTCAAACACAGGATTGTGCGGGAGGCACAGGACCAGTTGTGTCATATACAGGGTTGCTCTGAGTTGAGCCAACTTGCTGGCATCCACCCAGACTCCTTAGGTGTCAGAGGCTGAATTCCCACCCGAGGTCCCTTGGCCACCGCGCTCTCCTTAGTGTGTCCTGCTGCCCTTTGGGACTCCGTGAACTGACAGATAGAGTTGGAATCACCACCTTTTCTCTGTCAGTTCTGTGTATTGTGGAGGCTGATAAGTTGCTATGATGCTGGAAACTAGACCACCAGTATTTCAAATACCAGCAGGGCAACACCTGGTAGACAGGTTTCAGCTAGCTTCCAAACAAAGGACAAAAGACCTGGCATTCTTTGCCCAAAAGTTAACCAATGGAAACCCTTTGGGTCACGACAGGATATTGTCTGGTACGGTGTTGGAAGGGAGCCCCTAGATTAGAAGGCACAGTGGCTACAACAATGGACCAGCACCACTAACACTGGAAACCCGTGGACCTGCTGCTTCTACTGGTTCCTCTGTTGGATCCTCTGGATCTAAGTGCGATAGTGTTAGTCCTTACTGGCATACTCACCTCCTTTCTCCTTAGAGGCAAGGATGACAAGGCTTTGCCTTACACACTTGGGACATGTTGTCAGGAGAGACTAGTCCCTGGAGAAAAGAAACCATGTTGGTAATGTGGAGGTGCCGAGAGAGAGGCAGGCCCTCCACGAGATGGATTGACACATCAGTTGGCCCAAGCAGAGGAACAATCGTGAGGCTGGCTCAGGACTGGTGTTCTTTCCTTCCGCTGTACCTAAGGCTACTGCGGGTTGGAACCAACTCGGTGGCACCTAGCAACAACCCCTGGGAGCTAGACAGGCCTATGACACCCACATCCTGGTGAACCCCTTGTCTAAGGAAACACAGGAAACTGAATTCCCAAGAAGGGCAGTGGTTTCTGCAGGCACCGAGTGTGAATTTGACCCTGAGCTCCCTGCAGACCCCCAGCATGCCAGGGAGGTCTGGAAGCTGGGCTCTGTACAAAATGTGTCTGTCTGGCCCCTGGGGCCCATTCCTGGGATGGTGGTTACTCTTGGTGGCGCTGGAGCTTGGCATCCATGGCATCCGTGGGAGGTCTGAGTTTGCATTTGTTCTCTTCGCTGCTAGCATCCTCATTCCCCCCCCTTTAAAATAGGATGGCACTTACTTCACAGGAGGTGAGGCCCCTCGTAGAATCAGAACAAAACACAAACAGACCCGAGTCACAGCAGCCCTGCAGGACAGAGAACTGCCCCAAAGGCTTTCCGGAGGCTGACTGCTGCAGCTTTCCCCCAGAAACGACCGGTGGGTTCAGACCACTAACCTTTCCAGTTAGCAACCAAGCATTTTTACCATGGTGCCCCCCCAGGGCTTCTTGGCCTAAGGAAGTTTCTTGTTCCTTAGCTTGCATTTTGAACAGTGGTGGCTTAATAGGGCCAACGGGACAGCTACAGCAGGATAGAAAAACCTCCCCCCAAGACTATGGCCCGTATTCACCTTCCAGGTCTGGAAATGAATTCATTCCCATGGCTTGGTTTCAGCCAAACAGTAGACAGGTCAGCAAACGTGGTCCTCAGTCCTCAGAAGAATCAGTCCTTTGAGATCATAGGACAATGCTTTAGGGTTGGGGCAGGAGGAAGCCCGGTCAAAGGAGGCCCAGGGAGGAAGTGATGTCAAATTGCAGTCAGTGGCACAAAGCAAGATGTGTCTGGATCATTGAATGGAAAACGGATGATCTGCTCTGTCAACTTCCATCCAATTCACAATCGAAACAAGAAAACAAAAAAAGGCGTCTGAGTGTCATGAATAATGGTGTTTTTTGATTCAAAAGAAAGAAAAAAAAGTGCCCCCTTTGAGTTTCTCAGGACTGTGGATTTTAGCATATCCAGCCCCCCTCCCCTTGTAGAACTAAAGTTTATGTTGTTTCAGTTTGAAATGCAGATATTTGTATCATTTTAACATCACTGACAACTTGTTTATTTTCAACCATTTAGGATAGGCACCTAATGAACACAGTGAGATTAATTTCTCTGTGAGGAGGATCACCATGGCGTTTTGGATTTTAAAAAGTAATGACGACAGGGGTTATAGATAGATCAAGGCTGCCTATTCAGATCTTCAAAGTTTTGGCGGGTGGGGAGTAGTCAGTGAAAGGTGTGGACATTTTGTCAGGCAGCGAGGGGAACCTGATGTCTGTAAGGGAGATGTGTTCGGTCAGCTTCTGTTACACTGGGTATTCTTGGAGCGCTTCATGCTTGTTCTGACAGACAGAACCTTCCCAGCCCTGTGTGGCGTCTTAGAACTGCGACTCTGGCCGGATCTTCGCCCGGCCTGTGACCACTGAGGCACCTTTGACTGCTGAGTCTCCTTCCGCTTCACCTGTCAGGAAAGAAGACTCCTGCCAAAAAAGCTGGGTGCCCTCCAGCGTGCCAGACACAGCCTAGGGCATACTTTTAGAAAGCTAACCCCACGGGTCCTCTTGGCTTATAGGAAGAAACTGGTGTGAAGGTGGGGTGTGACGACCCCCAGCTTCACGGGGAAAGGGGAGGGTAAAGCAAGTCACCATCATTAGCATCGCATCAGCTGCCCAAGACCTATTTCTGTGAGGCTGAGGTGAGGCATGCCCCCATCCTCCAACCTGCCTCACCCATCCTGACACCAGTCGCCCACCCCTTCCATGCACTCTGCTTCCTGAGGGGGCTGGAGAACCCATTGTGATGGCCGCATTGAGGAAGTTCGACTCAGTGCCATGGTGTTGGTGCTGACTCACGCGACCCTCCAGGATAGGGCAGAAATGCCCTTGTAGGTCTCCAAGCCAGTGAATCAGAAGATGAGCCCCTGAGGTCAGAAGGCACTCAAATAGAACTGAGAAAGAGCTGCCTCCTCAAAGTGGAATTGACCACGGTGATATGGAGCAAAGCCTGTGGCACCTTCTGTGGTGATGGGGCCCCACTCAAAATGAGAAGAAGGAGTTGCAAACATCAATTTGGAATCACCGACAGATGAAACTAGGACAATTGGAAGTTATCACAATGAAATGGAATGCATGAAGATCAACAGTCTAAGCGCTAGTGAGCTGCAAGGGTTTACTGTGCCAGGAATGCCACACTCAAGAGGACTGACTGGCATCGCACCCATATTCAAAAAGGGCATTTCAAGAGCTATCTTAAAGTACAGAGATGTCTGTGATAGGAAACTATCTATCCCCGTCAAAGGAAATCCAATCAATACAACTATTATTAAAATGTATGCACCAACCACAAAATCTAGTGATGAACAGAATTGAAGAATTCTACCAATGTCTTCCGTTCTCATTTTTACCCCCAACAGTTTTATTGGCACATAATTCACATATCATACAACTGGACAGTTCAAGCTTCCAATCACATCAAGGGAAGTTGTACAATCACCAGCACATCTATCTTAGAGGAAACCCCCCCACCCCACCCCCCGCACCATGGTTATATTGCCTTTAACTGAGTTGTGCAATCATGATCAATTCTAGTACCCCCCCCCTCACCCTTTCATTGTTTACTTCCAAAATCCCCTTTCCCTCCCTGTCTCCCATCCTTACCCCTGCATTCCCTATAACACCTTGTATCCGTTATTATCATTATACATCCATTCCTTCTGTGCTTCACAGCTGGGATACCCAACAGAAAACAATGAAAGACGAATCGCACCTTACTACAAATCGTAGTAAGGATTAAGATCATATTAGTATAAAGGCAAAACATACAAATGATGCATAAGAGAGAGAAGACCTTCATCAACGTTGAAAAAGTCAGAGAAGAAATTTCTATTGTGAGACAAGTAAGAGATACTTGTACCTAGGACAACTGGCCTGGTACCAAGTTTGATACAGGATAATCAAGATTACAATGGTCTCTGCCTGATAGTAGGGCTGTTTGGGATTCTTGCTTTTGGCTAGAGATGCTGAATATCAGCAGCTAAAACCAGACTAGGGCCAACTGTGGAACAGACCTCAAGCCCACGAGACCTAAGATACAACTGTGAGTGTATTCCACCTGAATTTCAAAACCATCTCAAGCTGAAGAAGCACTGGAAACACTTGACTATGCCAGGGAATTTGGAAGACGGCTATTTGGCCAACTGACTAGAAGAGATTCATATTTGTACCCCTCCCAAAGAAAGGTAACCAAATAGAATGCCCAAACTGTAGGACAATACCATTAATATCAGAAGTAAGTAAATTTTGCTAAAGATTACCCAACCATGGTTGCAGCAGTTTATTGACAGAGCTGCCAGATTCTGAGAGGACGTGGGACAAGAGATCTCATTGCTGATGTCAGATGAATCTTGGCTGAAAGCAGAGATTCCCAGGAAGATGTTTACTCGCATTTTATTGACGTTTGAGGGCATTTGATTGGGTGGCTCATAGTAAACTATGGGGAACCTCGAGAAGAATGGGAATTCCAGAACACTTCATTGTGCTCAGTTGTATGAACAGTACAAGGGAATGCTACCTGGTTTAAAAGCAGGAACAGTGTTTGTCAGGGTTGTAGCTCTCATTATACTTACTCTGTGTGTAGAACAAATAATCTGAGAAGCTGCCTGATACGAAGAAGAGTGGCATCAGAATGGAAGGAATGCTTAATAACAACCTGCGGTATGCAGACGATAGCCTTGCTTGCTGAAAGTGAGCACTACAGCTCAATGTAAAGAAAATCTTCACAACTGGACCAATAGGTAACATCATGATAAGTGGAGAAAACATCGAAGTTGCCAAGGATTTTGTCTTATTTGGACCCGCAGTCAGTGCTCATGGAAGCAGCAGTCAAGAGGTCAAACGATTCCATCGAGAAAATGTGCTTCACAAGACTTCTTTAAAGTTTTGAAAAGCAAGGACGTCACTTGTTACTTTGAGGGCTAAGGTACCCCTGGCCCAAGCCTTGGTGTTTTCAATTGCTTCATGTGCATGCGAAAGCTGGACGTTGGAATTAGGAAGACGGAGGAGAAATTGATGGATTTGAATGGTAGTGCTGATGACGAATATTGCAAGGACCAGGGACTGCTTAAAGAACAAACAAATGTCTTAGAAGAGGTACAGCCAGAAGGATGGTGAGACTTTGTCTTACCTACTTTGGACATGCCGTCTGGAGAGACCAGTTCATTGAGAAGGCAAAATAGAGGGGCAGGGGAAAAAAGGAAGGCCCCTGTGTTAGACAGGGTTCTCTAGAGAGATAAAACCAGATTGCTAATAATTATATATATATAGATAGATAGATAGATAGATAGATAGATAGATATAGATCTCTCTCTCTCTCTCTCTCTCTCTCTATGTATGTATCTAATCTATCTATACATACCAGGCTGGCACAATAAACTCTTAACTATCTCAGCCCCTGATGAAATGGATTCACACAGTGACTGCAACAGTGTGCTCAAACATTAGACAGTGGTGAGGATGGTGCAGGACAGGGTCGTGTTTTGTCCTGTTGTGCAGAGGGACACTGTCACAACTGACTCGAGGGCACATGAACGACAGCAGCAGCAACAGCAAATCTAGAAAGAAGAAAGCCTTACTATTCTCCCACAGAACTGCTGGTGGTTTCAGGCTGTGGCGTTGAGGTTAGCAGCACAGTGCGTAACCCACCCACTACACCACCAGAGCTTCTACTAAAGAAGGTAGTAGGATATCAGTGCTCAAGAGAGAGTTATTCAGCCTCTTCTCAGCCTTGCCTGCAGGCAGGCCACTCTTTTCTGGCCTTTGGCATTTCAGCAACTTGGCTCATTGCCCTCTGCCCTATACATGCACTGTGACAAAGCTCCTTTAAGGGTTCCAATAAATGCCCAAAGGGTAGGCCACTTCATATAAGCCTCAGCCTGATAATGCTTAGCTCTAGCTCTGTGGGTCAGCAAATCTAGTTCCCCCAATAAAGTGCCTAGAGGCACTCCACTCCACAAGCTGGCTTCCTGCCTGAAGGCACTCAGCTTTGCCTTGCTCTGTTGCTCTGTCTCAAGTTCTGGCCTTGGGTTCTGCTGCTGCTGCCTTACTGCCACCACTCTGTCAAAATGGGATCACAGAGGGTCAGCGTGTAAGGGTTGCTGGGTCCAAAGTATGGCTGTGTGCATGACTTACTGGTAGTGAGGTCCTCGTCCCACCCCCACCCCCCACCCTGCTTTTGTGATGGCTTGCTTTATACCCAGCAGGGTGGCAGTCAATTAATTCTGTTAACAGTCAGTGCCCTTCCAGTCAGCAAACAGTGGTTTGGTGGAAGTTACAAAGACCGTGGTTAGAAGAGCATGCTAAATACTTCCCCTGCACTGTGTGGCCTATGCACCCGTTCCTAGTTCAGTTGTCTAGCTCTTCCTGGTACCTGGGCCCCTGATTGACCTTCCAGAAAGTTCTTTGTTCTCACTGCAGTGTGCCGAAAGGCAAGGCAAAGAAAGGAGGGAGCATGGGGGAGCGGGAAGGGATGAAGGAGCAATCCAGAAAGCCAGATGCTAAGGTGGCGTTCTGGAATGACACGGCACAGAGCTTTGCTACGCCAAGTATGGTCCTGAGGCCCCAGCACACTGCCGCAGGGACCTTGTTCCAACACCCAGGCCAGAGCCACTGTCACCAGATGCCCCACGGATCTACATGTACATTGTGGTTAGATGCTGGGGGAGACACCAGCCGGGTGCTTTTACGCTGAGGGAGGACACTCTCCCAGGGCCAGTGTGGGTCCAAGGGCTGAGATGTAGCCACACCCTAGAGCAGGTGTGGAGGCATGGACAGTCTTCCTCAGAGACCTGTCATCGCGTGCTCTTGGACCTTGGGGTTGCGTGAACAGTTGGCATCTCCTCAAAGCTCTCTGCCGTAGCACCTGCACACATCAACTTACCGGGAGCCCTTCCCTGCTGTGCCCCCTGTCTCCCCCCCCCCCCACTGGCTAGAGCTGCCTTCAGCTGCACCTCCTTGGGTGGGGCCACGTATGCTGGGCCCACAGGTCTGGCCTTGGTGCTGCTCTGCTGGCTTGTTGGTGAGTGGACCACGGACTGAAGTGCTGTGGCCCACCTGCTACAGCAGGCCCCATGGGGCTGTGCTTAGGAGAGAGAACTGCCGCTGCAGGTGGACACGCGCAGAACTAACCCGCCTCCCTCCGGATAGTTCATTCCACGTGGTGAGGTGCATTTCTTACTGTGTTGCTCCCCATTTCCACCCTGGGCTCTCCAGTTTCCTTTTGCCTGAATTTTCTCCCCCTTCCTGCCTTCTTGTCATTGCTTGTGTCCTTGTGATCTCTTGTCATCGATCGTTTTACGGAACGTGTCCTGGTGTCCTGTCAGGTGTGACTGTTTCTCCTCTGGGTCTGTCTGCCTTTGGGCTGAAAGGCGGTCTCAGTTCAGGTCAGAAGGGTGTCTGAGGACCATGGTCTGTCAGACCAGAGGGTCTGGGCTCTCTTCTGTACTGGAGTCTGTGCCCTACACTTTCTTCCATTCCAACCCTCCGTTGTAATTGCAGTCAGAGTGGTCAGTCGTGGTAGCTGGGCACCATCTAGGTCCTCTGGTCTCAAAGTCATGAAACCTGTGGTCGTCTATGTGACCCATTAGTCTTTTTGGACTAATTGCTCCTTGGAATCTCTGATTTTCTTCTAAATATACTACTTGATTATTCTGTCTCTGAAGTATTGCATGCCTGTTGTTAACATCTTGAGGAAATAAAGACAAGCCTAAAAATGAAAATTGGAGAAAATCATTGACAGTTTTTTGATGTGTTCTATAGTTTTCCCTCTTGCTATTTCTGCATCCTATGCACATCCAGGTTGGGTTTGTCTGTGTCCACAGCTCCATACCCTGGATTTAGGGGCAGTGTGGGGGCAGCTTCCCAAGCCCCCATATCCCCACCCCCACAACTGTACGGCTTTTGCATCACCCACTGGGTGCAGATGCCAGAGCCAGCTTTGTGTTCCAACCCAGTGCTGGGTCACTCCTGGCCTTTGCTAGGCCTCCTTGCTGCCTTGGGTGCTTTGGCCCTCACCCTGGTTATTCCCTTGGGACAGCTTCCGAAAGTGAACCCCCTAGTGCATCTGTGTGCACCGCACTGCACCATGCTGGCGGCCCTCAGCGGTTGGTTGGGAGCACCATGTCCTCCCCTCTCCTCAGTCTGTACACACAGCAGCCCCCTCACAGCCCCCGTCATCGGCTCCTGATGACCTCACTGTGTTAGGGTGAGGAAACTGCAAGAAAGGCCAAGTAAACACCCTGGGGTGACAGTTACTGACTGAGTGAGCCACGCCCTCACTTGAGCCCACACTCAGTGCAGGTCCTGCTTCTGGCCACCCTCCCCCTCCTGTGTTCCCAGCCCCATGGGCTGTGGGTGCAATTGCATATTTGGGGGCTCTGTCTTCCTCCGTCCTTGACCTGCGTCTCACCCCAATCCACTCCTGCCTCTCCCCACCCCACCCAGGTCTCTGGTGCTCTCCCCAGGCGGCCTAGGGACATTGGGGCCTCGGCCCCCTTCCACACACTCGCGTTTCCCAGCCTGCCCAGCGGCCTGTGTATTTTTCTTTCTGCACCCTTGGGTAATGGCCTCCGAGCATACCCTATAAGGAGATCCCGCTGCCGGCTGGCCTGGCTGCATCCCGGGAAGTTGGCAGTGCTGGGGGATCATTCCTCATCGCTGCAGGAGCCCCCTGGGAAGCTCCCTGGCAGGTGGAGAGCAGGTCTCTTGGGGGCCCCTTCTGGACTCCAAGGAAGTAGGTGGCCTTGAGGCTTGCTTCAGAGTGCCTTGGTGACACAGTGGTTAAGTGCTCAGTGACACTTGGAAAGGTTGGCGATTTGAAGCTACCAAATGCTCCTTGGGAGAAGTGGACAGTCTGCTTCCATAACAAAGGCAGCCGTGGGAACCCTGTGGGGCTGCTTTTCTCTGTCCTGTAGGGCCCATCTTAGGGGATGCTCAGAATGGCTGGGTGGCAATGGGCTTGATTGTGCTCACTTCCGAGCCCCCGTCAGCCTGTGTAGTGTTGCCCCGAATGGCTGGGTGGCAATGGGCTTGATTGGGCTCACTTCCAAGCCCCTGTCAGCCTGTGTGGTATTGTCCCGTGCCACTATGAGGCCGCACAGCAACAGCATGCCTGTCCACTAGTTGCTCCCAACAGGTGGGAGGTGGAACACCCATACCCAGCTGAGGTGGGCTGGGTTCAGGGAGGCTTCTTGCAGAGCCAGCTCCTTTCCTGCCACACCATCTGGGAGCAGCCCTGCTCTCCTTCACAGTGGTGCCCTGGGCAGTGGAGACCCTGCCCGATGTTCGGAGCCCCCACTGGTGAGAAGACTGATGACGGGATGACGTGAAGGCAGCTTAGTAGACTGGTGTCTGGTTTCCCTGTATGACAGTGTAGAACTGCCCCACAGGCTGTCCTTCCAGGACCTCTTGTGCGGTCACCTTGATGGGGCATATTGCCCATCTTCTTTTGTGGAGCCCCTGGCTGAGTGCTTAACCTGTTAGGCCCTCCAAGCCCCGGACCAGGGCTGTGGTGGGATCTGGGTTTGGGGTGGTCAGTCCCTCTCAGCAGCTCCCTGGTTCCCTCTCCCCTCTGGGTCATCCTGGCTCCCAAGGGGTCTTGTGAAGCCCACTCTGCCCCACCGGCAAGAACTTTGGCCCTGTGTCTGTGCCTCCCTCATCTCTGGTGGGTCCTTCTGCCTACAGGGTGCTAGGCAGGGGTTGGGTTTGCTGGCAGGGAGGACTCCCTTGGCGCAGTCCCCTCTCCTTGTCTGGGCTGTATCATTGCCATGGCCCACCAAGCTGTAAATGGTGATTTACAGCCTCCTGACAGGGTCACCAGGCAGCGAGATGGGCAAGGATGGATGCCTTTGGGGCTGAGCTAATGAAGTATGGCCCCGGGGAGAGGCTTGCAAGGACAGAAAGAGGCAGGGGGAGGTGAGCCAGTGGGGGTGGGATACAGGCACCTCTTTATGAAGCTTGAGAACTGTGATCCCCCACCCCCACCCAAGTTCCAGCAGAGAACAGGGTCCCATATCTGTGCGTGGAATATTCTGGCGCTGATGGCCCAGGAATGGCCCTTCATTAGTGTGGGTGTGCCACCAGCCAGAATTGGAAGTGCCGCCTGGCCTTTTGCTGTGTGAGGCCCCTCTTCCCTCATTGGTCCAGCGGGGACAGAGGTCCCTGTCTGATGGGTGTTAAGTCAAACCCTCGGCCTTGACCAGGAGCAAGTCTGCTCTAGGCCCAGCCTAAGGGACTGGCTCTCCAGCTGCCGAGGGACCATGGCCGCCTGCCCAAGCGGGCATGTGATGGAGCAGGCTCCTGGGTCTGGGAGCACACACTTCCAGCCAAGATAACCCAGAACAAACACATTTCCAGTGTCCTCTGAGTTTTTCCTTTGGTGCATTGAAATCTCACCTGCGCTTACAAGCAGACCTCATTTTATAGGCTCGTTTGATGCTTCTGGGGCACATGGGGGCCACTCTCACCCCTGACTGGGCTACAGTATAGTGTAAGCCTAACCTGTAGTGTGCACAAATAAGGACTTGCTTTATGGCGATGGTCTGGAAGTGAACACGCATTGCCCCGAGATCTGCCTCTTCCTGGGTTCCAGTTGCAATCACCCAACGTGTTTAGCACATTAGCGATTCCCTTTTGTGAAATTGCCCTTACTTAATAGCCGCATAATGTTTTCTTGGACTGCAGCCCAGCCGAGCCCTTGGTTCTGATGGTGGGCATGTTGCTGGGTTGTCGCCCCTGTAAATTGTTCTCCTAGTGACATCTGGTTCTGGGATCTCTGTAGCATGGCTGTGTTATGCCTGGGCTACATGGGCATTTTGTGGGCTGAGTAATAAAACGTCACCCGATTTGTCTTTTTTGTTCTTCCAGTTTATAAAGTAAAACATGCTTCCTGGAGGGGATACTGGGACCTGGCCATCCCTTAGATTAGTGGTTTTCAACCTGTGGGGTGCAACCCCTTTGGGGGTTGAACGACCCTTTCACAGGGGTCATCCAACTCATAACACTAGTAGCAAAATGACAGTGATGAAGTAGCAATGAAAATAATTTTACGGTTGGGGGTCATCAAAATATGAGGAACTGTATTAAAGGGTCAAGGCATGAGGAAGGTTGAGAACCACTGCCTTAGATCCATGGGAAGGAAGCATCATTTTGATTCAGTTATTTCTGTTGTTTGAGGGTCTCAGTCCCTCACATTCCCAACTGACTTTCTCCCCTTTGAGCTCACCGTTCCTGCAGCTCTGCTCAGCACCACTTTGCCCTGTTCTCTTCTTGGCCCCAGAGTGTCCTACCTCGGCTGCTGCCTGGCTACCCCCCACCTCCACTTTCTGTTTACGTCCTGTCCCTGTAGTTCCATCTCTTGATATTTTAAGCCCACCCCTTGCCCCATTTACCCAGCCACCGGGAAAACTGACACCATGGCAGATTCCGGGGAAGCGGCCACATCCTCACGCCCACCTTCCTGAGATGTGGCAAGGTCCTAGAATGGTAAGGGGTCAGTTTTGGTACACAGTGCGCAGTGGCCGTGTTGACACCCAGGCCAGGGCTGTCAGAAGCCTCGATCCTCACCTTGCCCTGAAGTGTGGTGCTCAGACTTGGAGCCAAAGGCCCTTTGGTGAGAGTGACAGGCTTTGGGTAGAAGAGCTGAGTTAAATAGCCCACTGCACTGTATTGCCAAACACCAGCGTGGCTGGTGGCCCACAGCAGCGTGTGGAGCAGGAGCAGCCCCGAGTCGACCCTGACAGTGGCCCCTCGTGGAATGACGGGCCCAGCTCAGACTGAAGAGCCCACAGGCTGGGTCGCCCAGCCTGGACCTGGACCTCATCTTTGTCATCAAGCCCCGCCCCATCTCATAGTGCTCACAGAATAGCTTTGCGGCCAGGATCCAGTGTGCAGTCTTCCGATTTCATAGGTGAGGACGGTAGGACTCAGAGGCGCCCCATGAAAGGTCACAGGCCGCAATGGCCAGCCGCTGCGGTGTTCGACTAACGGCCTAGGCCTCTTCCAGCGCTATGCTGCAGCCCTGCTGGCCGTACCTCCTGGTTTCCCACCGAAGTCCACAGTGGACCGGGAGATGGGGACACGGGCCGGGGCCGCCGACTTCTCTTGGTCAAAAGCCATCTCGCTTCACCGAGGTCCTGGTGAGACAGCCCTGTGGAGGGGGCCCGGCGTGGGCCCGTCCTGGTGGGACGGGGCCTTGTGGAGTCCGGGCCCGACTTGGGTGGGTCCGCTCGCCGTTAAACGGCGCTGAGAGGGCCCTCTGCAGCCTCTTGCTCCAGCTGCACAAGTCCGACCCTGCCGGCGGCCGCGGCTCCCCCGCCTGGGCTACCGTCTTCGCCCTGCCACCTGCCTCTGGTCTCGGGGCATGCCCCGCGCAGGAGCCTGCAGCCATGAGCGCGCCCTGGGGGTGAGGCGAGTAAGCCGCGCAGGGGACTGTGCTGACAGCAAGACCCTTTTTGATGCCCTTTATTTAACTAGGCCAGGTTTCTAGGGAACTCGGCCACCCCCTCCTCCCCCAGCGGCAGGGGTTTTCAGACTGTGCACGCATGTGCGCGCACGCCGAGGGGTTGTGGACGTCCATCCCGTCCGGCCCGCCCCTGACCTTGACCAGCTGGGGACGCTGTGCGCCGAGGTTGGTAATGGCCGCCCCGCCACCTGGGCCGGGTGAGAGGGGCTTTTGGCGCGCCTTCGTTGTCGTCATCAGCGGTGTGGAACCGGAGCCCCAAGCGGATACCCCAAGGGTCCCCTCGCCACCCCCATACTCAGTAAGGGTTCCCGGCAAGGCCCGCTTTTAGCCTCAGCCTCCTCATGCTCGAAAAATGCTCACACACAGTTTATTTAACTTCAAGTGGGGCAGATTCTGGAATGGGTTGTTTATTGTCCAAATTGAATTTTTAATTTCTCGTAAATTCTCCACAAATTGCTGTAGTACATCTATATTTATTGAATCTGTCAGGGTTGTTTATGGCACCGAGGCAGGGCTCCCAGTGTTTGCAGCTGTTGCCATGGCGACGCCGGAACCCTGCTCCTGCGGAAGGCCCGCCCCCAGGCAGTGCGTAGGGTTCTGGAAGTCTGGTTGGTGGGGCATGCGGTAGAGCTATGGTGGCGGTGGGGTCAGGGGAGCCCCCCCCTCAGCTTTCCCAGTGCTTGCTGGGTCCTTTCCTCCGGCGTCTCCTGCTAGTGCTGAGAGGTGGCATCCTCACCTTCCAGGAGGGAGACCCCTCACACATCCACTGCCCACCTGTCACGAAGATTTGCAAGTGCTGTGATGCTGAGCAGGCTCTGCAGAGCGTCCAGATGGAAAGAGATTAGGAAGAACGTCTTGGTGGTCTCAGAAACCAGCCGGTGCAAACTGTCAGGACCACCTGTTGTGTCTTGAGTTGCCATGATTTGGAGGGCCCCCAGCGCTGAGTGTTCCCCATGCCAAGCACGCCCCTCGTTCATACCTGACAGGAACCCTTCCATTGTGGATGAGGGACTGAGGTCAAGGAAGCTGCCTGGTTCCCGCGCAGGTCACCCTATGAAAGTGTGCTTTGTCATTGACTCTAGGTGGGATGACCCCCCCCGACCACCCTTGAGAGAGAGAGGGGATAAAGCGGGATGGGGGAGGAAGGTAGTAGCTTCAGCATTGCTGCCTGGGTGGTCTGCTTGCTCCCTCATGCCATCGTTTCCCTTCCCCAGCACCAGCCCAACTTCCTTCCTTAGCACTGGTTCTCAACCTTCCTCATGCTGTGACCCTTTATTACAGTTCCTCATGTGGTGATGACCCCCAACCATAAAATTATTTTCGTTGCTACTTCATCACTGTCATTTTGCTACTGGTATCAATTGGGCGACCCCCGTGAAAGGGGTCCTTCGAACCCCAAAGGGGTCACGACCCACAGGTTGGGAACTGCTGTTAGCATCTTCCTGCTCACTCCGAAGCTTGGCTTGGCTGTCCAGCCTGCCCCAGCATGTCCTCCCAGGCTCCACAGGCAACTGGAACCACCTGGGTAGCTTTTAGAAAAGTAGCTGGAGGTGGGCATCAAATAAACAAGGATCTTGTATATTTTGGCTTTAAAACAGATTTATTAACACGTAATTCATATCAAGAAGAGTTGTACAATCATCACCACAATCAGTTTTAGAGCATGGTTTCTTAGCGATTCTGATAGTTGACCAGAATGCAGATCATTGGATTAAATCCCCAGCCCTCAACCTGGAACTCGCTGTGAATCCCCAGGAGGCTTCTTCAATTGCAGATGGCGCATCACCCACCTTCCAGAGTTTCTGAATCTGGGGGTCTGGGGTGAGATGATAATTTGCATCTCTATGAAGCCCCCAGAGCCCCCGGTAATCTGGATGCTGTGGACCTGGACCACTGATGGGAGCAGCCAAGTCTGCCCCTTCTAAGTTTTTTGGAATGTTCTAGGGACCCCGCTGTTGTGTCTGAAGCCCCATGCTGCAGTTATCAGCACCTGAGGAGCCTGGGTTGAGGAGGAGCATGGTGGTCCAGGAAAGATGAGTCAAGGGCAGCCGGGTGATGTGCTCACCAGCCAGGAGACCAGGCGAGCCGGGCTCACCTCCACCTCTGGGGCCTCTCAGACTCTCTGGCTCCATCTGAGTTCTTTTGGTCACAGCAGTCCCCTCTCTATGAACCCTAGGTAGAATTCACAGCCCCCACCCTTTGTGTGAACCCTGGGCAGGGGTCACAGCCCTATCTCAGGCAAGTTCAAACAAAAGAAGGGAAATGTGCTAGAACTCCTAATGGAGTTGTTTTGGAAACAGATGGTTGTTTGTGACATTTCTCAGTCCAGAGGTTTAGAAACTTATAGGCGCCTGTATCTGTAACATGACGGATACAGCACCCCACCTTTCAGATGGCAACGCTAACACCATGCTAAGGAGCGTTGAGTCTCAGGCTTTCACACCCAGAGGGCTGGAGTTGGCAGAGAGGCTGCACAGTTTGCACACTGGTTCAACCAGGTATCCCAGGGACTCCTTGAGGGAGTGGCTGTTTTATCAGGCGCTCTGTGTGTGTGTGTGTGTGTGTGTGTGAGAGAGAGAGAGAGAGAGAGAGAGAGATGGATGTACATGTTAACCCCAGCAGCCCCTGTTTGCATATCTTGGAGTTCCCATGCTAGATTTCATTTTGAGAAAGCCCCTCTGAGCCCAGAGCGAGTTTGGACACCCCTGGTGGACAAGGGGCGAGTCAACTGGTGGGGGGAGGGGTGGTGTCCCTGTGACTTGGGTGGATCTCGGTAATCTCAGAGTGTATACAATGCTCTTGACCTGCTGGGCCCAGGGAGTTGGGTGTGGCATCTACCATCCATTCATAAGTGGCCCGTTACCTCTGTGTCCGGGCAGGCCTGGTGATGTGCCCAGGGCTGGGAAGTACAGTGAACCCTCGTTTATCGCGGTTAATCGGTTCTAGACCCTACCGTGATAAATGAAATTCCGCGAAGTAGGATTCCTTATTTGTAAATCAAATATTTCAGGAGGTAGAGCACAGAGGACATGAAAAAACACCCTTTAGTCACCATTACACTCGTATTACCCAATTTATTAAACGAAAAAGGGAAAATGCAGTAAAACATTTTGGACGTTACAATTATCATTTATTATTTATTATATTATGAAGTACAACGGATGGAGCGAACGGAAGACTCATTCAAGTTGAAATGGCGTGCAACCTCCATGATTTTCTTGCCATCTTTGATCATATCCAAAAGTTTTACCTTTTCCTGGATGGTGAGCATCTTCCTCTGGCGCTTATTTTTATTGTCAGAAGGCTTAAAAGAAGCAGCTTGTTTAGGAGCCATCATAGGGCTTAGATAAAATTTCCTAAAAATCGCAAACAATTACAGAACACTGTACAAAAGCAAAAATGCATCTGATACGTAGCTCCGATACGTAGCGATGCAGACAGAAGCGTGTACAGTATGAGCCAATCAGAGGCAGTAATGACAGAGCATGCGCTGTTACGCAAAAACCGCGATAGAGTGAAGCCACGGAAGTCGAAGCGCGAAGTGGCGAGGGTTCACTGTACATCTGTACCACCTACCTTTGAGTCATTGTCGACTCTTGGCCACGCAGTGGGGGTCTGAGCAGAACTGTCCTGGGGGGACCTTCAGGGACTGTAAAGACTTTTTAAAAAATCATTTTATTGGGGGGTTCTTAAAGAGTTCCCTTTTTTTGTTTTGTTTTTATTCCAAGAAGAATTTATTACAAACTGTCATAAGCCACAAGGAAAATAAAAAGGACTGTACAGCCTTACAGGAAACAGGAAGAGAGCTGAGGAGGACCAAGATGAGTCTAGGGCCTTGGTGGGCGCATTCCCGAGAGAGGGGGCCCTTGCATCCCTGGGGGAGGTGGCCGCATCCCTGGAGAGGGCATGCCCATCGGAGTCCCCCGTCCAGGGGGAATGCCCTTTGGGGGACCCATGGGAGGCCTCATACCAGGAGGTGGGCCCATCATGCCTGGAGGGGGTGCCCCTCGGCCCATAGGTGGTAGAGGACCTGCCCGCCAGGTGGATACAGGGTCGGGGCCCCTGCAATGCTGGCTGTGGCAGCAGCAACAGTGCCTCTTCCTTGGGGAGTCATCACCTGTTGGGATGGACCACCAACTCCACGGACCGGACCAGCAAGTCCTGCAGGAGCTTGGGGCATTGGAACACCCGCTGGAATTCCTCTGCCAGTTGCCCTCCCAATCCCTGGGCCTCCAGCAGTTCCAGCAAGTGGCACTCAGGAATGCCAGTCTCTTTGAGAGGAGGCCCCTCCACAGTCATCGAGACCAGGTTCTCTCCTCGAAGCGGCAGCAGGCCAAGGACTCGCTTCTCTTCTCTTTCTGCTTGCTTAGAGTTCTTTGCTTGATCTTCTGGAACTCATCACAGTCACAGAGGATCAAGTCCTTTTGGTTAATAGCAGATCCATGCCAACCATGTCAACCTACAGCTCCTAAACTGGGGTTGTAGAGATCAAAGTCCTAGGCTCTAGGCCTTCAGGGACTTCCAGCTTTAGAGGAAGAGTGTAGTTGACCTTGCATCTGCTCCAGAACCTTCTGGGCACTCTGATCTGAGAGAGGTTCTATAGCCAGAATTTGTGGGCTTGGCACCTACTGGTGGCAGCGGTTCATGGCGGGCTGCTCTAGGTTGACTGAGGCCCAGTGACTGGCCCCATGGAAAGCGGACAGGGCCCTTGGCTCTCATGCCCCACCCATCTTGTCAAGCTTCTGACTTCCAGGACTCTGTTGGAAAGACCACTCTTCTGGGCAGGTGGAGGGAGCAATGGGGCTGGAAGCCAGAGCCAGGTGTGGCCAGCAGCTTGGATGGCGCCTTTCTGAAGGCCAGTGTTTTGCCTTTGTGTGGCCTGGACAGGGTCTCCTAGAGGAACGTCCTCCCGAGCCCGGGCTTCGGGCCTCGTTCTGTCCTTGGGGCCATGACCTGCTGGCTAATAATGAGCTGAGGTTTTTAGAGGAAGCGGGAGGCCAGCCCCCAGCTCGTGCTGGCTCTCGGATTGTGGTGCAGAGAAGAGGCAGCCATATCCTGCTTGCACAGCCCCTGGGGAGACTTCCACAGACCTCACAGGCCGGTGGCCTCATGGGGCACCCAGGGCAGCCCGGCGCTGCTCTGGACACACTCAGTCTGTCTGGTGGCTGGCTTCTATTTAAGTCAGTAGTAGGAACGTTTCCTCCAGCTGGTGCTCCTGGGCCCAGGGAAGGTGGTGTCACGTGGTCTTTGCAGGGAAGTGAAGCCCAGTCACGGGGGGTTCACAGCAGAGCTAGCTGTCTGCCCCTTCCCCATCCTCAGCAGGCTTGGGCACCTTGTGTTTGATAACCTGACTCACCCACTCTCCCCTTCAGAGATGCTTCTCTCTCTCCATAAAGAACCCTAAGTGGTCGAGCACTCAGTTGCTAACTGAAAGGTCATTTGTTCAAACCCACCAACTGATCTGAGGAAGAAAATGGGGCAGTCTGCTCCTTTAAAGATGGAAGCCTGGTAGGGCTGTGGTTCTGCTCTGTCCTGGAGGGTTGCTAGGAGTTGAAATCAGCTCATTGACCCCATGTCTGGTTTTTGGTTTGGGACAAAGGAGACTTTGCCCACTGCCCCCCACATAGGTGTCTGAGCCCCCCTCTGGGCTACCGGCCCTGATGCCCTTAGCACTCCTCATCCAGGTCCGACCGATGTACCCCTTGGATCTCTCCTCGCCCGTCTGCACCTCCGTCCCCATCACCCAGCTTCTGGCCGGCCTCCCTACCTCCTGGCTCACCCTCTTCTGAGCCTGCCCCCTCCCCCCCAAGTCATCTTTCACTGAGTTATTACCTGCTTTATGACTAGCTCTCTATTGTCTTTAGGTTAAAGTCCGAGTTCTTTAGAATGGCTAGAAGGCCCTTTCCAGGCGGGCCTTGCCAACCCTGGCTCCCTCCTACCTGCCACTCCCCAGCTCAAACACAGCAAGCCCTTCACCTGGCCTATCCTGGCCTTTACACATGCTGTACCCCCCCCCCCACTGGACAAACCCCTCTTTCTCCTCAGTGGAAGCATTCTTTCTGCCACCCCTGCCCCCCTCCCATCTTGTCTTGTGGACATGCTCCTGCCCACTCCTCTGGATCCTAAGTTGTTTAATGCTGACACCCCCCTTCCCTTTATCTGTGAGTCGGGGGTGGGGGGCCACTGTTCTCAGTACTCAAGGGACCTGGCATGCAGGCCCTCAATACAGGAGTTGTGAGCATTTGTTGCTTCACCCCCGGGTCAACTTGTAAGTCACAAAAATTTGTTTTGTCCCCACATGCAAAGCTTTTAAGTGACCTAGCCATAACCCAAGCGAACCCCGGTAGCATAGTGGTTACATGTTGAGCTATACGATCTGCAAGGTCGGCAGTTTGAAACCAAGGGAGAAAGATGGGAATTTCTATTCCAGTAAGCAATTAAAGTCTCAGAAACCCACAAGAGGCGGTTCTATCCTGCCCTATAGCTTGGCTGTGAGTCAGCATCGAATCAATGGCAGTGAATTTGGTTTTGGGGTTTTTAGTCACGAGCAAACGAACTTCCTCAGTTGACTCTGACTCAGGGTGGCCCTTCAGGGCAGGGTAGAACTGCTCACTTGGGTTCCTGAGATGAAAATACAGGCATGGACAACCTCCTGCTTTGTGGTGGCTGACCTGCTGATGAGCTGCAAAGCACTTTAACCACAGTGGCATCAGGCCTCCTTTGACTCAAGAATGCCCTTGTTCTTAGCATCTTGGTGTTGGGATGCTGCCTTCTTTCCAGGGCATCTCCACTCATTATTTTCCTCCCAAACACTCCCTGCTTTGTTGAATGGCGGTACACCTGCCTCACCGTGATTGTTGACTGACCAAACCTGGCCATGAAAAAATACTGTTCCCTTTGTTCCATTCCCAGCTTCCCTCATAGCTTGGGGTGGCCACGTTGTATATTCTGACCAGTGACATGAAAAGAATGTTGCTTCTCCAACAAAAGGAAGCTGCATGGCCCTTGTCCCCATCTCATGGCTCCCACATACATACCTTGGGAGGACAGGCTGTCTGGAGCGGTGGCAGCCGTCTTGTGACCATGAACAACAGACGTGAAGAGAAATGCCTACCACAGGAAGCATTGGCAGATGCTTGAAAAGTCGAGCCTGGGTTCTTGGTGAAATCAAGCTGTTAAAATACTTAAGAGACCCGCCTCCTTCCCAACGTCTGTCCCTTTGTCTTCAGCCAGTTTTAGTCAACGTTCTGTATAATTCAACACACCCTAACTGCTGTGTGTCACCTGGCTGGACGTAGTTTTGTTATTAAAAACTGAATGACCATCCTTGAAGCAGAGCTCTGAAGGCGGATGGGTGCCTGCTGAGTCGTACTCCTGTGAAATCAGTTTAGGTCCTGGGTGGGGGGTGGCTCTAAGCGCCATGCTCATTTGTGCAAATATTCAGTGAAAAGGGAAAAAAAACCAAGCCAACCTGGGCCCATGGGTTTAGAATTGTACTTTGTGGTTGAAAGATGTGAGCAATTGCCCGGTAAACAGAGTTTCTAGCACATACAGGGTCGCTGTGAGGTGGTGTTTTTTTTAATCATTTTATTAGGGGCTCATACAACTCTTATCACATTCCATACATACATCAATTGTGTAAAGCGCATTTGTACATTCACTGCTGTGAGGTGTTTTTTATTTTAACTGTCTCAAGTCCAGAGGCTGGTTGGACAGGTTCCAGGAGACCCAGGAATATTTCTCCAGTTCTTAAGGTCCTTATCAGGGTTGCTTTGGGGGGTGGGTGTTTCCTAGGAAACATGGAAATGGTTGCCAGCCCCACTGACCACGAGCTTCACAGCCTTACAGGAATCAGGTGTGTCTCCACTCCAAGTTCCAGCAAGACAGACGCTTTGTCATAGTTCTCAGTGGTCTGGCCACCTTGGTCTGCATACTGTGGTGATGTGACTGGCCAAGCCAAGCCAGCCTGAAAGTGAGTGTGCGTTAACCCATTAGGGAGGGAAAAGTGGGGGAGGAAGGTTCTCCACGGGCACTGTATGGAGGGCAGGCCACAGTGGTAGTGCAGAGGGTCATGCTGGTGATGGCTTTGCCAGAGAACTAAATGGCCACTGGAGTGACCTTTGCTCCCATTTTCCTTTCCCAGAGTCCCCTCTCCATCCGGTGATTTTTTTCCCCCCAGGACAGACAGGAGACCATGAGTGAGTCCAGCTGGGAGGTGGGAGAAAGGGAAAAGCAGAGACAACCCCCCTCCCTTCTCTCGCTGGCCCCCGGGTCTGGTCCGAGGCCTGGCCAGGGCTGCACGTCAGCCATGCCCGGGGTCCTGCAGTCACGTAAGCTTTGACGGGCCAGGTTTTCAGCTGCCATGGGAGTCTTTGAAAGGTTTCAGGGCAGCAGGTGGTTGGAGAAGTGGAAAAATACAGATTGCTGATTTCCGGCCCTTGCTTTCCGTCAGCCAGTCGTTTCGGAGGTGTATTTGTTTACTCCATGCCCACCTACCCCTGGACACCTACTGCCTAGAGCAAGTATTTCTCCACTTCCTGTTTGCTGCTGGCCTTATCTCTTACGACAGGGACATGGTTCAGGAGTTCCCTTTGTCTGCAGGGGATGGGCTGTGGTTCATGGGAGAGGAAGCCTGGGTCAGACAGACCCCACGCAGAGCCTGACTCCACTGCCACGTGGCTCTGGGTTAGCAGTACTTCCCTGAACCTCAGTTTCCTCCTCCACAAATTTGAACCCAAGGCCTGCGTGATGGTCACCACTTTCCTGTAAGCGGTTTCCTGTAAGCAGCTCTACGTGTGTATCCGAGCCCAGGGCCACTGGGACATCCTCGTTTGTGTTAATAGTTGGCCTGGGAGAGGTCCAGAGGCCTGACGTGGCAAGTGTGACTGCTCTCTGAGAGATTCTCCTCCACCCCCACCCCTCATGTGGGGACATCTGTAGAAGACAGGAGCACGAGGGGTCGAGGGGGGCCAGGGGACAGGGAGTGAGCTGCTTTGGGAAACAATGCGCTCAGGATCCTCGGTTCCTACAGTGTGTCCTGTGTTTAGAGGCCCTGGGAGCCAAGGAAGGGTTTTGAACCAATGAGAGCAGTGTCCCCACAGGGTACTTTGCCACGTCATCTCTGGATGGTGCAAATAGTGACTGCAGCAGGGCTGCCAACCCACATGCGGGGATTTGAATCCCACCTCGTGACACCTCGGGAGTAAGGTCTGGCAATCGCACCACTGAAACTGCTGAGGGACCCAGGTCTGTTCTTTCACACGTGGAGTTGCCATCAGCTGTGGCGTTGCCCCCTCCCTAGCAGTGCCGGCCCAGTGTGGGTGGGTTTTGCCTAGGCTAGAGACTGAGCTAAGGAATCAAGTGTCCACCAGAGCATTTAAGGCCATGCTGTTAGGTGCCGTTGACTTGGCGTAGGCTCGTAGGCATCCTGTACCCAACAAGGAAACTCGCCTGGCCCTGCACCTTCCCTACATGTGTCAGGCTTGAGTCCACGGTAATCACCATCACAGGCCTTTGGAGTCAGTTCTCTGGCTGGGAGGCTCACGGGGGCCCCCGATTGGTCTTCAAGCGCAGAAGGCTTGCCAGGTGCTCCCGCTGGCCCCTTCCCTGGGTGGCAGCCATTCCAGGGATGCCCAGCAGGGCTTCCATTGCAGCTGGGACCACGCACTCACTGCGGCCCTGGTCTTCGGGTTGGTAGTGGAGCTGACTTACATGCCCGTCTGCAGAGGCTGTGCCTCAGTGACCTGAGCTTGGAGCACAGAGTGGTGGCTGAGCCCTCCCTCTTTCCGAGAGGCCAGACTTGAGAAGCCAGAAGAGGGTGTGTGACATTGAGAGCCGAGACGTTGGCGTCTGGTGAGCCATCAGACTGGACTTTACCCGTAGACTGGGAGCTCAGCGAGGAAGGCAAGAGGGCTGCAAAGTTGGGGCTCCAGGTTTTAGGGTAAACAGCTCTTATGGGGTTGAGGAGGTTCTGTTGGGGCTCCAGGTTTTAGGGTAAACAGCTCTTATGGGGTTGAGGAGGTTCTTTTTAAGTAGCCTGCTTCTTTTCCTTGGCCCCCTAGCCAGGCTATCCTGGGGCCCTGGAGTCTGCCTGGCCGAGGTCCCTGGGTCAGACCCCGTGGAGCTGTGGCAGGGGACGTCCTTGCTTCTTCCTCTAACTCCTGAGCCAGGCTCAGGGCTTATCTGGACTACATGCCTCCCCCACCCCACCCCAGTGCTCTGCTCCCTCAGATGTAGCCCTTCCTTTCCTCAAAGACCCGAGAGATACGGGGAGCAGGTGGACTGTGGTCTCAGAGCCCGGGTAACCAGCTCATGGGCGCGTGTCTGGAGGGCCCTTTACAGCATCCATATTCTGGCTAATCCGGCCCCAGAATGTCCTTAGGCAGCTTAGCCGGATGATGTTTCCTGAACAGGGGGTCAGCCTTGGGGTAAGGTTCCCTGCTTGGCAAAAAAGTTTTGCTCAGGATTACTCATCTAAAGGTTGGGACCCACGGGGTGCACCAAGGCAGAAAGGCCTGGCAGTCTGTGTCAGCAAGGCTACAGCTCAGAAAACCCAGAATGCCTGGGCCTCCTTTGCAATACATGGGTCTCCTGAGCGTGATGAGTCTGGCTTCTTGGGAGTCGGTTTTAACACTGGCCGTGTGGCCTGGATCAGGGCCCGTCCTCATGGTTGCTCTTCAGCTTCCTCATCTGTGCAGAGGGGGCTGGACAAGACCACAGGCAGAGGTGCTTGCCTGGCCTGGCACGCAGGTGACCTGCTTGGTCCACACACGCGATTTATAGTTTCTTCTAAGAATCATCTGTCAATGGTTAAGCAGTTTCCCAGTGTCCTGCCTGCCTCCAGGATGTGCCCCACCCCCAGTGTCACCAGGGCACTGTCCCCACCAGAAACCTCCACTGCCTCAGTCTCTGGTCTCCAGGGAGAGGAGAGAGGCGGCAGGCTGGCAGTCACCAGCCAGATTCCAGAAGGATGGGAATTGGGGCACAGGACCCAGGTGCTCCTAGGCCTCAGCAAGATGTGAGGTGGATGGCAGAGGGGAAGACCGAGCTTGCGTGGGGTGGGGAGAAGGCTCTTTGTAGTGCCCCTTCAGGATGCAGAGTTCCACCTTCCTCTGGTCAACGCCAAATTGTGGTTTGGGTGTGATCTCTGAACCTTGGAATGCTCCAGGCACAGGTGCCTGATTACAGCAGGTCTCGGTTTTCAGACAGATAAGGTCTGGGTGGGCCTGGCAGAGGCCTGGGTGCACATACCTGCCTGCCTGGTGCCCTTTGTCTCTGGTGGCGGGTGGGGTGGGGTGAGTCGGCTCTGCTGGCCTAGACGCAGCATGGCATTTCCTCAGCTGGACAGGGCCAGGGGAACTTCATGTTGGAAGCATCTCCAAAGAAAAGACTGGTCAGCGGGGTGGCCTGGGCGTGCGTTATGTGCTATCTGCTCAGTGACCCCAGAGAGCAGCAGAGCCTGGAGTCTCGTCCACCGTCACCCAGCCTTTGCCTGCCTGCGCCAGGGACAGCTTGCTGCTCCCCATCTCCCCCTTGCCCCTACACACAGAGTTACCACCCGAGGTTTTTCTGTGGGGAACACGGAGGATTGAGCAGAGGGGCGTGGAGGAGGTGGGGGTTAGGTTGCTCACAGCCCTGTTTCTGAGCTGTAGTTAGATGGGACGGGGGCTGTAAGTCAGTTGGTTGGAGTTGTGTTAAGACACCACCATCTCTTTTCCTGAAACGCAACTCCCATTCTCCTCTCCTGGCATCCTGAAGCCCCATGAGCCCTAGAGCCCTGGCAGGCCAAGCAGAACACACAGAGAACAACTACGTTCCAGAACTTTTCTTTTAAGTCCTGTTGGGCCCCAGCTCTGGCCCATTTCCAGCCCCATCCACAATAGGTGTTTGTTTGATTAAAATCCTAGTCCAACCCAGCCCACTGCCATTGAGTTGATTCTGACTCATCGCCAGCTGGTGGAGCTCTGAGGCGGCTTAGAACCTCCGACCTTTCGGCTAGCAGCCAGACACTTCCCCCACTGTGCCACCACATCAGGAGAAAGCTCAGCTTCTTGTCCGAGGGCTGCGTCTTAGCAGGGTTTCAGTGATCGACCACAGTACCCCTCATTTTCCGCCACTCCTGGCATCTGGGCCTTGCAGGGCTGGGGCCCAGCGCTTCCCAACGGAGAAAAGAGGGGCCTTCTCAGTTCCTGCCTGGTTACCTTTCATTCCCAGAATCCTCTTGAGCCTCCTTTTCCTTAACTTGAAAAAAAAGGGGGAATGTGGTGGGCGTGGGAGGCAAGGCAATGACATCCCCAAGGGACCCTGCGCCATCCTTACAACTGTTCCTATGTGTGAGGTCGGATGTTTGGGAACAGGGTGGGGGGTGAATTAGCTAGCCCCACCCAGGCCCGCATGCCTCACCTGTGAATGAATGGGCAGGGTAACACCTGCTTCACAGGTGTCGAAGTAGGAGCTCCACACTGCATGCCCACCACCACCAGGCATTGCAGAGCCAGGGTATGGGGAGAGGTGGCTGGTCGGACATGGACCCCTGGCAGGACTCTGCATGCTGTGCTAGGCGTTCCTTGGGCATTCTTGCCACTACGAGTCAGCAGGCTGAGGGCAGGGTTAATCTTGCTGCCAAGCACTCACTGAGTCAGCACTGCCCCTAATGTCTCCATTCTCCTAACAACCCTGAAAGCAAGTGGGCAGCTATGTCTAGGCCACAGAGTCCCAGGGGCCAGAGCCAGGACTGGAGGGGTCAGTGGGGAAGTGCTCAGCTGCTGACTGAAAGGTCATAGGTTCAAACCCACCTGTGACTGCAGGAGACAAACCCTGACGATGGCTCCAAAAAGGCAGGGAGAGAACTCGAAAGGGGTTGAAAGGAGCCTGCGACCTGGGCCTGGGGTCTGGGGAGGCTGTTTTCAGCTGCTGACCTGAGCTCCCCAAAGCTGGGGAGTACATTGTGCTCTGCAGAGACTTGTCCCTCCTTGCAGCCACAGTGAACGGGCTGGGGTTGCAGCTGGGCCGGGGTCAGTGCCTGCTGCTCCAGGACCTGGCAAGGCCAGCTGCCGTCCAGTGCATATTCCTGCTCATGGCAGGAAGTCAGAGTTCCCCAGTCCTCTCAGAGCAGGGCTGGGGTCTTCTGTGTTTGGGTTTTTCTTATTTTTTCCCAGAAGTAACCTCACAGGCTGCTGTTCTTGTGGGTGGTCCCGACCCACCAGCCTTTCATTCAGGATGGAGAGATGAACCTCGGGGCTGCTGCCACAGGGCTCAAGGATATTGATGATCAGAGAAGGGCATTCCCGGTGTGGTGTGTGCTTGGTCCCTGGGACTGCATCTAGTCACCGGGCCAGGGCAGGGATGGGGGCTGTCCGGGAATGTCCCCCAGGGTCATCCGTGGTGGCCGAGTTCAGATGTCTGAGAACCAAATAACCAAACTCACTGCCATCGAGTCGATTCTGACTCACAGCGGCCCTAGAGCACAGGGGAGACCTGCCCCTGTGGGCTTCTGAGACTGTGAAACTCTCGACAGGAGCAGACGGCTTCATGCTTGTCCCTTAGAGCAGCTAAAGGTTTCAAAGCGCTGACCTTGTGATTAGCAGCCTAGCTACGCCACCAGGGCTACCCAAGACCTAGCATTGTTCTCCAGGGACCTGGTCAAGTCAGCGTGGAAAGGGGTTTGGCTTCAGTTGCTTACTCTGAGGGCATGGCCCATCATGAGCTGGCCTGTGGGAAGGGACAGGCTCCTGCTGAAGGTGGCACAGCCCTGCGGCGGCTTTTCAGATAATTGTACGCAGGGAACCTCTTCTTCTCATGGAACACTTAAAAAACAAAAACAAAAGAAACCCCCTTTATTAGCATTATATCAAATACCAGTTTGGAAACTGCCTCAAGCCATGCTCTCTTTGGAAACAGAGGAATACAAAAAAAGTACTGCTTAGGGGCTTAGAAGTTCATTTAGGCTGGCTTTACAGAAATTTGGCTTAAAATTTCCCTTCCTCTTTGTTAAAGAGGCTGTACAGAAGAGTAGATATTTTGGGGCTTGAGGGAATCCCTCACCATTGTGGGAGGACCATGGAGGGAGCTAAAGGAAACACTGAGATGTTGAGATGTGTTTTTTGTTGTCAGCAGAAAAAAGCTGGCCTGAGCTTGGGTGGGGTGGGGGAAGGGAGAAGGGAGCATGTGGGGGTTTGAAGTGGGTGGGGATCATGGTTGGAGTGGGGAGTTCGTCATCTATCACCAGCTCTTGCAAAACAAAACAAACTCAAACCCTTGATCATGGGGTTGATTCCAACTCATAGAAACCCTATCTATAGCACAGAATAGACGCTCTTTGGGTTTCTGAGGCTGCGAATCGTTTGAGGAACAGATCGCTTCAGCCTCTTTTCCCCCGAGAGCATCTAGTGGATTCAGATTGCTGACCATATGGTTAACAGCCTAACGTGTAACCAACTGAAGTCATGCGCTCCCACCAGACCCCAAGGCCCCAGTGGGTTCTGGGAGACAGTTGTGGAAGACTAGCTCCCCTCCAGCTGTTGCTGTGGTTAGCTTCTCTTGAGCTGCCCCTGACTCAGTGAGACCTCATGAGGACCACCTGGTCCTGTGCTGTCGGGGACAGATTGATCTTTGCTGTCCATAGGGTTTTGTTGGCTGTGGGACACCCCCCACCCCCAAGCCACCCCACCCCCGCGAGATTTGATGGTCTGATGCTCAGCAGTAGCTTGCCAGGCCTCCCTCTTCCTAGTCTGTTTCAGTCTGGAAGCTCTGCTGAAATCCCCACTCAGCATTAGGGCAACACACATGCCTCCACCAACAGTCGACAGTTGGGTGGTAGCCACACACCAGGTACTAGAATCTGGGACCAAATCTGGGTCTCGCAAGCAAGTCAGAAAGTGTACCCCTGACTCTCCACTGCCCTAAGCCCCCAAGTTGCAGGCGCAGGAGACGGCCCAGGGTCACACCATGGCTGGCACCAGACCCCTGGCCATAGTCTGCTGCTCGCTCGAGCATGGTGGCCATGGAAGTTCTTCTTTAAACCCCAAGGCCCACGAGCCACAACAGTGACAGTGGGTGCTGATTGTGTACTTAGAGCGTGTACTAGGCAAGGTACTGATGCCTCATGACTGCTAGGCTGATTACATCTAGAACGAGCCCTCTAAGATCCTATAATGCCTGTCCGTGCTCAGACTCTGTCCGGGTTCCCCACCACATGTGGGACACCTGCCCAGCCCCTAACCCACGCCCTCCTACCTCCTCACATGCACGTGCCCCAGGACCCCGTGCTTCCCAGAGTGGCACGGATCCTTAGGGTTTTCTTGGCCACAGTCGCTCTGGAAGTAGATCTCCAGGCCTTTCTTCCAATAAAACCCCTGGTCAGCCTTTAGGCTAGCAGCCGGTCACAAGCCAGCTGTCCCACCCACGGACCTATTCTGCACCCACCTTGACCACCCGCCTCATGTCCCTGCACTTTGGTCCCATAGTCTGGACCTTCTGCTCATCAGGTTTCGGCTCAGAGTGGCCTCCCCTTCCCATCATGCTCTCTCTCAGGGTCACATTATTGCCGTGACACCTGCAGGTGCCCGAAGTGTCATTTACAACAAGTTCATTGTCTTGACCCCCGGCTGGGGACCTTGACTCTTTCACAGCTGCACTGTCAGCACTTGAGCAGAGACAAGCACAGCATGCATGCTTACTGGAGGGAGGGAGTGAAGGAAAGCAGGGACTACAGAGCAGGTGCTTGGGACCCCCTTTTCCACTTCACAGCTGCTAACAGAAAGGTTGGCCCACTCACCCTGGTGGTGCTGGACACTAGGCCCACCTGGCTTGCAGAGTCCTGCTCCAGGGAACCTCCTGAAAGATGCTGGGCTGGCCGCTCTCCTTCCCACGGACAGCAGTGAATAGGGTAAGAACCTCTGATCTGGAGCCACAGGCACCTGGGTGAGAGCCCCACCCGGCCATACAGCCTCCTTGCCCCTTGCTGCCCTCGAGTCAATGCTGACTCACAGCGCCCCCTGCGGGTGCCCTACTGAGACTGTAATTGCGTATGGGAGAAGAAAGCCCAGTCTTTCTCTCTATGAGCTGCTCGTGGTTTTGAATTGCTGACCACATGGATCGCAGCTCAACGCATAACCGCTACACCATTACGGCTCTTTATACAACCTCAGGCAGGTTATATTGCCCTGTAGAACCTTTTTTATCACCTCTGAAATTGGTGAGGACAGGAGTGTGTTCGTGAACAGTGTATGTAACAGGCTCCTTTGTCATTGTCCAGCCCAGCTTGGGCACAGGAGGAGATTGAGAGGACTCTGAAACTTGCTCTGCCCAGGTACAGAGGAGCCATCATAATGTCTGTGCCCGCAGCCCCTCTGTATTCATGTTGTATATTTCCTGCTGGGCCCTGCCTGCATGTAGCAAACCCTTCACGTGGTGGCCAGGCAAGCAGGCATGCTCTTTTCCACCTGGCCCCTCTCACTGTCCCCTCACCAGCTGGTCAGTGTTCCCCAGGCAGCTGGCCTGGCCCTCGACAGTTTATACATGTTCCTGCCGGCAGCTGTGGCCTCAGTCTCCCTGAACCAAGAGCAGCTCTCCTGTGTTGATTCTTTCCTCATGTTTATCCTTGTAATTTGCTCTAGAACCTGGCTCTGCAGCCCCAGCCCAGGCCAGCATTTCCTCCCGGCAGGAGGCCTTAGGCCACGCCGGTTTTGTAGGAACCACAATTGCTGAGTGAGTGGCCACCTCTGCAGGCGCTCTGAAAACCTGTCTGCTCATGAAGTCGTGGCGTTCCCGAGTCACCTGGCCCCTCAGTTCTGGCCTCTCACCTTGTAGGGTGGGAAAGGTTAGCGGTTTACCTCTTCGCCTGATTGTGACTCCTTCCCATTCCCACCCCAACAACCAGAAATCAGTTAATGAGAGAAATTGGGGGCTTGGGTGAGTGTTCAGGACAGCTCCCCTCCCTAGTCCTGGCTACAGGCTGCCAAACGGTGATGAGTCTGCCCTGGGCCAACCTGCCAGTCCCAGCTCCCGCTGGCATGGAGGCCAGCCCTCTGTGACTCTCAGCTCGGAGGGACACTGAGTTTTCATGGGGGTGAGTGCTAGACTTCCCATGGGAAATCTTTCTGTTCTCCCCGAGTTGGTTTTGGAACCAAACCCCAGAGAAACATGTCCCTGGTGCTGACTCTGTGGCGGCCAAACCCCACTGGTCCCCCGAAGCTCCTCGTGCGGCTCCAGACCTGCCTTTTTCTCAGGAGGGGGGGTAGGCGGCAGCTCCTGCTTGGCGAGGCATTGGCACCCTGGACGCAGCAGCTCTGTCAGTCCCAGGTGCTCAGGACGACTCAGACTACAGCCCACATACCTTCCACCCAGGGCCATTTGGCTGCATCCTTGATCGGGACAAAACCTTTGGAGTGAGACCTCCGTTTGAAGGCATGACTGAAAACATGCCCGTGCAGGGGTGGGTGGGTGGGGCTTGGAGGAGAAGGAAAACTCCAGGGTTTCTCAGGTGGCAGGAGAGTGCAAAGGACTCTGGGACCCAGTAGTCATTACTGACAGACCCTCCCCGTGACTCGTGTGCCCACCTGCACCTCTTGTAGCAGGCACCCCTAAACACAGTCTGTGGCTCAGAGCAGGGACTTGTGATGCCAGTCATCCTTGACCAGTGACAGCAGTTTTTGACATGTCAACCCCCACCTGGAAGAGCTCACTGTGAGTCAGTACAGGTGTCCTGGGCTTTGCAAACTCCAAACTCCGCCCCGTTTTTGATCAGCACCTCCAGAATGCCCAGGAAGCTGCCATTGGTCAGTAGGAAGAGATACACTAATTGTGGGCACCTATCAAGTGCACTCATCTTGTTGGCTGGGCGCTGTTAGTTAGAGCGAGTGCCAGGCTGAGGCCTTAGGCTGGTTCCTGAACCTCAGTGCCTCACTGCTGCAGGGACTAGACGAGAACTGTGCTTGGGACACAACCTGGCTGGGAGCGAATGTGCAGGAACCACCCACCAGAGCTGGCTCCTGGCTTTGGAGACGAGGAAGCTGAGGTTCCAAGGTGACCACACTGACCTGAGGTTCCAAGGTGACCACACTGACCTCTGGCCCCCCGTGGACATCTCTTGTAGTTTTGTGGGGGGCTGAGGAACCAGCTGAAGCCTCTTCAGGCCTGGCCACAGAGTTGTGGAGGTTTTCAGTGACCCTGGGTCTCTGTGATCATTATGCATTTTGCAGCTGCTGCAGATGAGGGTGTCAGCCCCCAGCAGGGGACAGGAGTGGGTGGGCAGTTGTCTGGGGCACCCGAGGCCTTTGGAATTCACAAGTACAAGGAATGTTGTCAATGCAGATGGCTTCCATCTCTCTGGGGCTGTCTCTCTGGGCTGCCCCCTGTACCTGGGAGACCCCTTCCTCTCCCACTCACCGGTGGGAGTCCGTAGCAGCAGGGGGTGGGGGGCTTGTCAGAACTGAAACGTATTGCCTCACAGCCCTAGGCACTGGATATGGAGAGCAGCGCTGGGCCAGGCTCCCCTGGACGGACGCCTCCAGGCCCCATCTCTCCAGCTTGGCATCCCGGCGTTTCCAGCTGTGGCCCCAGGTGGTGTCCATCTCCTGTCTCTCTGTGCCTCTTCTGTTTTAGAAGGACATTGGTCTGTCTTTCCTTATTAATCATTTTATTGGGGGGAGGCTTTTAAAAAATCTTAGTTATTTATTTGCTTTTAATAAATCTTATAGCAGTCCATCATTCAGTTGTATTAAGCACACTTGTACATATGTTGTGGGGGAAAAGAGGGTCCCCAACAAATCATCACAGGTCCGGTAGGCTCAATTGTACTGCGATAATAAGTAAAGATTATAGTAAAGTCATAGAGAGCATGAGAGATAGAAGAAAGATCGAAATAATGGAGTCAGACACGTTTCATGGTAGCATGCTCACTCCTGGATGACTGTGATCCTACCAGCCAGGTCTGCACACAGCGTGGGCCGAGGTGAGGTGGGGTGAAGTTTGCTTGCCGGCTGGAGGCGGAGACCCCGTTTATTGCTAACCAAGGGTTATATCTATTTAGGGGGGTGTGATTACAGGTAACCACACGTCACAGGAAGGGGCAGTACAATAGGCAAAAAAGCAATAGGGGGATATACAATGGGCATAGGTGTAGTAGGAAGAGGATGAGCTCGGTGTACACATGATAGGAAGGGGAGGGACTAGAGATGTACATGTGACAAGAAGGGCAGACCCCTTGAGTGAGCTTGACCTCTCTGGGCTCTCCTTCAGGGAAACAATCTACTATCCTTATCAGAAGGGAGTGGGCCCTACTTGTTGTGGAAGAAACAGTGGTGTCTGCTTGCTCTGGATGGCTGATAGCCCTTAGGGAGAATAACCCCTGACCTACTTCTGTTGACCTCCAAGTGTATAGTCATTCGAGACATGTAGCAAGCAGCTAAGTTTGGCATATAGTTGGGGGAGACAACTTGGGAGAAATCTTTGTTTCCCACATGTTGTCGTCACCATTTCCAAAACATTTTCTTTCTATTTGAGCCCTTGGTATCACCTTCTCTTTTTTCCCCTCTCCCTCCCACCCTCGAGAACCTTGATCATATATATAAAATCAGAAATACCTTTATTAAAATGCAATGTCAGTGTCATCTCTTTGACATTCAGACTTCACAACACCAGTAAGTACAGTTAAGTAATTTGGGGTACCCAAAAAGTAAGCTTCCTTTGAATTACAAACAATCCTTTATATACGTGTGTTTTTTGCCCTCCTTTTGCTGTGCTAGAAGGAACCATTTAGGTGACACCCTGTCTAGGGTGAAGACAGATGAGACCGTCCCACGAGGGATCCAGAGGTGCTAGCCAAGCGGCCTATTTAGGTGGTTCCTGTAGGGAACCAGTTATCCTCTCACAACTCGGCCCCAGGAGCTCGCTCTTGATTTCTCGCTTGACCACTGCCTTTCAGCCAGATGCTTCCACCCTCTCTGTTCCTGGAGACGCTGAGAGAAGGGGGCTGATCCTTGCTTTTCTGCCCTTGGCATCAAGTCCCTAATGTCAGCAAGAAGACATGCTCTTCTGCTGGGCACAAAACCAACTTGGTCCTCTCTTTCCATTTGGTTGTTCTCACCTCTGCAGATAGTGCAGACTTCGGCTGTGCTCATGGACGAACTTATCCATGAATTTGAAACATGCCTTTTAGTTATACATGTGCAGGACTGGCAAATGGAATGCAGCCACTAAGGCAGCCCGGGCATAGTGAGGCCACACCCGCTTCACAGCCCAGGGCCCTCACTCGGAGTGTAGCCTTCAGCTCAGGGCACCCGAGACAACAAACACCCATCTTGGGATGGCTCAGAGCTCCTGGAAAGTCACTGGATTCTAGGTTGCTGTCCTGTCAGGTCATGTCTGCAAAAGCATTTGAAAACAAAGGTCTGTGTCTTTATTATGTGTATCCTTCACTATAGAACACGTTAATCATACTCCCTATTACTGACAACATCATTAAAAAACATTGTAAATTATTGTAAGTTTTCCATCCGCATACATTCTCTTCATTGTGCTGTTTCTCAACCTCCCGAGGTTATTTCTGCCTGCCGTGCAAGGAAATAGGTGGCTCAACAGGTCTGGGCACAGGTTGTACGTACTTCAGCAGAGAAAGGAAAGGTTCAATTGCAAAGGAAATGATTTTGGAAGGGACTCAAGTCACCAGAGAGTCGTCTCTTATTTCACATGCCTGTGGTGTCATTATAAAATTGTCAGATATCCAGATCACCTTGCTTTCAGGCACCCCATCAGTGGGTGGGGGTGCTACTTTGTCCACTAGAACGCTCTGCCTAGAGAGGACTCAGCATGGGGGCGGGGGTGGGCGCGATGAGAACAGCAGAAGCTTCTCTGGGCCAAGGTTATAGATGTGAAGCGCCCTAGAGAGCCGGGCTCCCAAAGAACTCCTTCCAGCAGCAGTGACAACTTGGTTCTTTGCCTTTGACCTCACAGTGATCATGGAGCTCCCAAACCGTGAGCTCACTTCAGGAGAAACCAGTACGTATTGGGCCTTTTCCCCCAGACATGGAGTCACCCAGGATTTGCATTTGCTGTCACGTTGCCGAGGGTGGTGTGTTTGCCATTATAGATGGACACACGGCCATCCTACCCGCCCATCAGTCCTGAGGTGGCACCAGCTAACCTCAGCGGGCCACCAGGATGATCTCATCTAAGCCATCACGATCCAGGTCACTCGGGTGCAGGACGCCACCAAAGCAGTAGTGGCGGTCCCTGCTGAAGGTGCTGAGCAGAGCAGGCTATGTATCTAGTGCTAAAGCATACATCTGAGTGGTTCCACCTTGGTGCAAGGTCATGGTCAGGAACGCCATCTTAGACACACCATCAGACAATGCCCCCAGGGCTCCTTGAGCTCTTTAGAGTGACCAAAACCAACCCCCTGTTGGCTGTCACGTCAATTCAGACACTTGACGACCTGAAGTGTTGATCAATTATATATTATTATTATTATTATTTTTTTTCAATTATATATTATTATTTTGTGCCTTACACTGTCCATTGTCTTCCCTCCACCCACATTTCTGTTATTCATCCCCCTCGGGTTGGGGATGGGGAGGCTATATATCCAACCTTGTGATGGTTTACATCGTATTGCAGGCTCTTATGACCCACCTTCCTCCCGTGTGTCCCCATGATAACCCAGCATCTCTCGCAACAAGCCTATGGTAATAGCTATAAGGGTTAGGACTGCACTGAGCTCATTTTAGGGTCGTGTGTGGTGTGAACAATTTAATCCAGAACAAGGCTTGTGTGTCCCCCCCCCCCCCCACTTCATCTGCTTCTAACCTGCTCACCGGGAAAAGAGCCGCTCACCTTCTCCAGCTCACCTTCCCATTGGTCTGCCTTTGGTACTTAGCAGATACTTGCCACACTGTTATTTGAGGTTCTTGGTCCTAGGGTGCCAGCCCTCTGCCTTGACTTTGGGGCTCTCACGTTCCTGCTGGGGAGACAATTAAGAAATCACTCTCTAATTTAGCGGTTCTCAACCTGTGGTTGGAGACCCCTTTGGGGGTCAAACGACCCTTTCACAGAGGTCACCTGATTCATAACCGTAGCAAAATGACGGTTCTAAAGTATCAACGAAAATAACTTTATGGTTGGGGAGTCACCACAACATGAGGAACTGTATTAAAGGGTCACGGCCTTAGGAAGGTTGAGAACCACTCCTCTAATTGAAAGTTGTAGCACAGCCCTTGAGGATTCTGGGGCTCTAGATGAGGCCATGATAAATCCTGCTCACCTGAGAAATGAGTGAGCTTGTGAGCTGAGATGTTGGGAAATGAGTAAGAGGCCACTCAGACAAATGGCCATGGGCCATGGGGGCACGTGCCAGGGTTAAGAGAAGTGCCATCTCATAGGTAGGATCTAGAGAAACCCGTGGGGGCCAGTCGCCTGGGTCTGCTACCGAAGTGAGCCCAGAAGACTGATGGGAAATCCTGAGGACACAGCAGGCATTGCGTGTTCACGCCGTTGCTCCCAGCTGTGGGTGTTGCGTGCGGTACATGCCCAGGAAGTCTCTGTCGGGGTTTTGAACCACTTCTTCTGGGTTCATTCATGCCCTATAAAGTGCAACGGAATGAGTACCGGAGATGGACATGCTATTAGAAACTTAATCAGAAAACAGGGCAATGTGTGCATTGCATAGTGTCTTAGGCTGGGATCTCTGGAGAAACTAAACCAGTGAAGTTATCTGCCTGCCTATCTAGAGAGAGAAGTTTCTATCACAGAAATGGCTCACAATTGCAAAAGTAGGCAAGTTTCAAGCTATGGCTCAGATGTCAGGCTGGAGGCTTCTCTTGACTTGAGCAGCTGCAGGGGCTGATGATCCCAGAATCCGCAGGTCAGATGGCAGGCTTCGGGCAGCAGAAGCAAATGAAGCCAAGATGAGCAGGTATGACGGCAGGCTGCTGCCAACTCCTCAGAAGAACTGGAGGGTCAGAGCCAGCTCGGTTATCTGCAGCCTCCACTGACATTGAAAGCAGGCCATACCATGAGCAAAACTGCTTTCAGCAGATTGGATCAGGGCTGTGGACTGAGTAAAGGTCTGACATCTGATTGGTTGCTCACAGCAGATCCCATTATGGAGACGATTTCATTTTGTTAGATCTCCTCATGGTGGGTGAGGTCGTAACTGCCAAGCTACTGAAATTCTGGTCCAGCCAACGTCACATCATTGCACGGAGCAACCAAATTTCGTGAGCAGAAGTGATGGAAAAAATGGTGCCCTACTCAAAGATGGTTGCAGACCACACAGCTCCGAGTGTGTGTTGCTCTCCACAGCCCTGGCAATAATGCAGTGTCCCCCCAGCAGTCTTCGGAAGGGGGGCTCATTTTCTCTCCCCAGAGTCTCTTGTTCCAGGCCTATGACATGTAGTTTTCCCCTTTCCAGCGATCATTCAGTACACCTGCGCATTACTAATTCAAGTCTGTTCCAGTTTGGCTGTGTGAGCCATGACTGAACTAGTTTAGGCCAGTTGGAAGCCCTGCTCAAATTAAATGACAAATTGTTCCATTAACCACCATCCTTGCACCACTTCTGTAAGTGGAAGTGTGTAGCCCCACCACAAGCCTGAGAAGTGTCCGGCCTTGTCTCTGTTGGGCCAGTTCCAGCAATTAAGGACATCCTTGTGGTGCGCGTGGGGAGGTTGAGGCACAGTGCTTTTTTTGGGGGGGGGGGCTGGCAGTGTCTGGCCACCTACTTGGGGAGAGAGAAGTGGGTGCTGACAGAGCCTTCCCAGCCGCTGACAGCTCCAGTTAGGCAGCCACAAAGGCGCCTCAGGGAGGGCCGGCCGTGCTGGGGACCTGGCCGAGGCAATGTGTGCCCCGAGCTGCTGTTCTCGGGAAAGAGCTTTGCTGGCATAAAACCGCTTGGGAAATATACAAAGGCAGGTGGCCAGCATCCAGAGCTCAGCTGTTTACCTTCAGTAGGGAGACTAGGAACAGGGAGCGTGTATTTTCCAAACAGCCTGGGTTGTCAAGTCCACTGGCTGAGACCAGGTGAGGACGCGGAGCCCGGGACCCCCTTTGCCCATCCCAACCCTCCACTGAGGGACCTCACTTGCGCTGGTGCTGGAAGTGTCTCCTTGGCGATGGGCGTGGTGGAGGGGCTGTTCTGCCAGCCTGGGGCCATGGTGTCCGCACCCATGGGTGAGCTCCTTTGCCCCCCTCTGGGGGTTCTCTTGGTCAGGCCTTGGGCTCCCATTTATGGTCCCCGGACAGTGGTGCTCCAAGTTTCAGAGGAAATGGTGTTTACAAGCAGGCAAGAGTGGAAGCCCTCAACTATTGCTGAGGACCCCCACCCCATACAAGCTGTGTGCTTCCGTGCGGAGCTGTATCTGAGGTTGTGCCTGCCATGCTACCTGGTACAGCCCCTGCCACCACCCTCAACCTTGGCATTGGTCCCCGGGGTGGCCTCCACCAGGGCCCTTGTTGGCTGGCTTTGGCTGACTGGAGGCAGAAGCAGAAGGGACAGGACAGAGGTTGGCGGGTTCTTCCCATGGTCCGCATGGCCTGCCACTCTCCTCACAGCAGCCACAGCCCCTGCTGGTTGGCACAGATGCTGCCAGGCCCAGAGCTACCAGCACTTGGAGTGGATATTTGGCGAGGTCACTGATTCTTTTACTAATGACTTTGAAGAGAAAAAAAAAAATCCTGGCGGGAAGCCCACTTGGGGTTGAGGGTGGGGCTCGTGGCCTCATCTGGGGGTTCAGCCAGGATACCAGCCTGGTGCCGCTGCCTTGAGGGACTGGCCTTGGAGGGAAGTGACCTCGTGCTTGGGGCAGACCTGGGTTGGGAAGCTCAGGGCAGGTAGGCAGGCAGCTCCGGTCAGGTGCTGCTGGCTGGCTGTCAGCCACCTGGTCTGATCTCCCTTACCCAGTGCTTCTCGGAAAAGTGAGTGTGCCCCTGCAGAGCAGCTCAGGCAGAGCGTTGGGCCCAGGCAGTCTGTTGCCTCCAGCTGGTCAGGAATGGATGTTCCTGGTCTGTCCCCATATGAATTCTGAGATCCAGGAAGATCATAGACATGGAGTGGTTTGTGGGTTGAGCATGGACTTGTTATCATGCAGCCCAAGTTGGATTGGACTGTGTGATTTGGGTGTGTTCCTTCACCTCTCTCTGTGGGAGAAGATGAGGCTTTCTACTCCCATAAAGAGAGTATCACAGGGGCAGTACTACGCTGTCCTACAGGGTGGCTGTGAGCCGGCATCAACGCAGTGACAGTGTGTGTGTTTTTATCCTTTTCCCCCTCTTTGAACCCTCACTTCCGTTCCTGAGGGGTTCCCAGGCTGTCCCATGCTCACTCTCAAGTGACCCCCCCCCACAGCCCTGATGCTGTACACACACACACACACACACACACACACACACACACGAGCGCGCATCCTGGGAGCATGGAGATTGGGGGAACAGAATTAGGGACACTGGCCCCGCCCTCGAGTGAGGAGGCACAGGATGGGGTTTCTGCCTGTCTGTCCTGTCTGCAGGGTGGAGAGGGGTGTAGGGAGGAAGGGGCATAGGTTGGGGGTCCTGGGCTCTGAGACTCACACACTCCCTCTTCACAGCTGAACCTCAGCCGGCCAATTGAGGAGCAGGGCCCCCTGGACGTCATCATCCACAAGCTGACGGATGTCATCCTCGAAGCTGACCAGAATGACAGCCAGTCCCTGGAGCTGGTGCACCGATTCCAGGTGAGGCAACAGTGGGCCCTGGCTGTGGGGGGCGGGTAAGGGTGGTGTGGGGTGTGTGTGTGTGTGTGTGTGTGTGTGTTGGCGGCGGGAGAAGCTGCCTTGATGCGCAGTCGTAGGCCTAGCTCCACCAGGATGTGTAGTGGGGGTTGAACTCCAGCATGTCTGTGCCCCATCCCCCTGTGCATCTGTGCTTCCATGAACCCAGTGGAGAAAGGACACCTGTGGACTTCTGAACCGCAAGCACCTGGTGTCACCTGGTTAAAGGTTAAAGACCGTGGCCAGACTCTCCCTGTGGGTCTCAGCTCCTACCTTCCTCCCAGCCCTCTGGCTCCTGACTCCAGAGAGTCTCTGGGCAGCTGCTGACCTGGTGGCCACCGCCTTGCCCTGTCTTGGTCCCCTTGGACCAGAGTGTGATTTATCCTTCTGCAAAGCGACTGGGTCATGACAAACACATCATCACGGGGCGGTCCTAGGGCCTCTGTGGGGGCGATGTGTGTCTTTGATTTCCCCCTCTTGGGACAAGGGGTGGGCCACTTCCTCAGCACCCAGAAGCCAACCCGCTGATAGCTCAGGTCGACAGCCACCGTGCTCCCTCACCCCCACCCCAAGTCCCCACAGTGCTCACTCCTTTTACTCTTCCCACTTTCCTGGGGATGTGGCCCAAGAAGCAGTCACAGCCTGTTCCTGGCTTCTCTGGCCCGGGCTGGGGGAGGTCGGTGGGTCACGATGACTGTCCCTATATCACCCCCTCCAGGGCCTCTACCTGGCCTGTGGCCTCGAGTCCCTGCAGTGGCTGGGCAGCTTTGACAGGCCTGGAGATCAAGGGCGAGGCGAGCCAAGGCCTGTCTCCAACCCCTGAGGCCTGAGGGCTTTCCTGTCGCATGGCACCACTTGCAGGAAGCCCTCCTTCAGGCAGGGAGGACACAGTGAGGCTTTGCTCCTGGGGGTCGTCTGGTTGGTTCCACCTCATAGCAACCCACGTGTGATAGAATGGATCACTGGCCGGTCCTGCCCGTCCTCCCAGTTGTTGTTTGAGTCCATTTTGGCAGCCACTGCGTCCACCCGTCTCCTCGATGGTCTGCCTGTAGTCCTTCTCCCCGTGACGTGTCCCCGTACGTGGGATGACGGCTCACCACTTCCAAGGAGCCCCCTGGTGGTACTTCCTGTGGGCAGATTGGCGCCTGCCTCCGCGCAGCCATGGTGCATGCAGCCCAGGGCAAGGCCTGATGTCGGCCAGAGAGCAGGTCCATCGAGTTCCCACCGTGTGCACAGCAGCCAGGCGCGCCCTGGGAAAGTCTCAGCAAGAGGGGAGGAGTGGGTCCCAGCGGCCCAGCGAGGGTGCTGGGAGGCATCGGCCTGCCGGTTCTGCCCGATACACTTCCAGGTGGGTCCCTGGAGTCTGTCCAGCGGGGCGCACATACCCTCAGCCCCCCTGCCACCAGGGGTAGGTGATCCCAGATTAACTTTCTGTGCTCCGTCTTTGGGGTGCGTTTTCACTGCAGCCAAAGCCGGATATGTGATAAGGCCAGGAAGTGTCTATTGAAGAGAACAATCCTTTGGGGAAAGGGTGGCAGGCGTGCTTTCCTACCTCCCCAGGAAGAGGGGAGTCAAAGGGAGTGACGGAGGGAGGAGTGGGGGCATGGGGGTGAGGGGCAGAGCCTAGGACCTGGCTACACCCTGTTGTAACATAGATGTGTCATAGATTCCCCAGGGTGGCATGAGCTTGGGTTGGGGCTGGGTGGCATAGCCCGAGGCTAGTCTGTTGAGAGGCAGGGGCTCAAGCTGCAGAGGTGGCATCCCCTGGGCCTGTGGGCAGCTGTAGGACAGAGGGGAGGTGGTTTGCCACATGAGGGACCCGCTTCGCTGGCGAGGTCTACTCCAAAGGCAACAGTCAGGTTCCTGGGAGGTGCTGATGGCACACAGGTCCAGAAAGATGAATTTCTGAGATGCTCCTGACAGCCCAAAGAACGTTCCATTGGCGGGATCTCTCCGTGGTGTTCTTCCAGTAACCCCCAGGCCCCTGGGGTGGGAAGGGAGCCGAAGGCTGCGGTGCTGCCTCCTCCTGCGCATCCTTGTGGACAGGATGAGGGTGTCCTGCTGACTTCTTGTAGATCATTAAAGCTGGTTGCCATAGAAACCACCACCACTCCGGCTCGTGTTTTTTTTTAATTGGCCGCAAAGTGCCTTGACATGGAGCACCTTTTGGGATGATTCTGGTGTATGTTGGCACCAGAGTTCATGGGCAACCAGCGACTCAGGACTGTGCTGCTGTGGCCTAACTTGCATCAGTGAGCTGGCCAGGCAGAGGTGGTGCAGTGGGCAGGATATCCCTGCCCCCGTTCACCCTGCCACCCACTCCAGCCAGGCTTGCTCCAGACAGTGTCAGCCCTACCCCCACCGCTACCCATGCCCCAAACTTGGCTCAGAGGAAGGCGTGCCGAGTCTCAATGAATGTCCTCCACCCCAGCTTTGCCCCCTGTGGGGCCCCTGAGGACCCTGCTGTCAGAGCACACCCACCAGGAGAAGCGGCGCAAACACAGGGCACATGACACCCGTCACTGTGGCCTCCTCATGTGGCCCCCAGCCTCGTTTCACTGCATCCACCCCTTCCTCACCTCTGGGCCTTTGGACAGCTGACCACTTTCCACTGCCCAGGCAGCCGAAGCTTCTCACTTGGGGCCCAGCTGATGTCCCACATCTCTCCCCAGGCAGCACTGCCCACCCCTGGGTGGCGGCTCGAGCCAACCATGGGGGCTGCCCAGGCAGATGCACTTTCTCTGGGGTGATGGACTATAGTGCAAAGTTCGTAATGGCCTGAGGGGCACTGAGTGTTTGTTTGGCTGCTGGCTTGTTTGTTTGCCCTGAAAAAGGGCTGTGAGATGAGGCTTTCTACTCCCGCCAAGAGTTGCAGTCTTGGAATCTTACAGGGACACGCCCACCCCGTCCTGCAGGGTGGCTACAAGCCGGAATTGACTCATGGCAGTGAGTGAATTGGTTGAGAAGCCAAATAAACCTGCGTTGCTTCTTCCCATTAGGAAGGTGGTTCTTCGAGGTTTCTGTTGTCTGTCTCCCCACTCGGGTGGCTTCATGGCCACGCTGGGGGTGAGTGGGGGGGCTGGCAGAGAAGCAGCGGCTGGTCCTATGTGCTGAATAGAAGGCGGTGGTTCCCAGCAGCTGGCGTGTGTCAGTGCAACTGGACCTGGGCTCTCGGGGGTCGCCTGTGGAGCCTGCCTGGATCCTGTGGGGTGTGCGGAGCTGTAACTGAGGTGCCAGGGGTCCTCTGGGAGCTGGGTGTGCACTCTGTCTGGGTGGGGTTCAGAGGCCTCAGGGTGGCGCGTGCCAGGGCCTCTCAGTGCCACCCTGTCCTACAGGGCCAGGGAAGTAGGCTTATCTCCAGGGAAGGGAATCGGATGTGGGTGAAGGAAACCCAGCCGCCCCTTAGCTCCCTTTGCATCTTCTCACTCTTGGCCGGTCGGTCAGACTGTGGTCCAGTGTTGGCTTGTGTGTTGCTGTTACGCTGGGAGCTGTGGCCACCGGTGTTTTCAGGACTTGTAGGAGCACCTGTGGTGGGCAGGTGACAGCATAAGTTTCAAATTGAAAGAGGAAGAAAGACCTGGTGATCTCAGAAAACCAGACCACGGGAGCACTGTGAGACAAAATGAACTGCTGCCCAACATAGTGCAGGAAGGTGACCCCCCAGGTTGGGGGCACTCAGGACAGCAGGAAGTTCTGAAGCTGGTGCAGGGTCATGCACGGCTGCATTTGGCAGTGTGTGGGGTCGCCAAACAGTGGCCGAGCTCTCCTCCTGGGGTTGCTGTGAGGATACATTCCTGTACCAGGTATGCTAGGCCCAGTGCCTGGGCCCTGTGTGAATCCGTGCATGTGTGTGCACACCCGTGCATCCTCACTGCTGTGACGGATGGCTGGCCCCTTGTGTTCATCCATGGTGCCCACTGTAAGTGGGAGGACAGGGAGCCACCTCTGTGTCATTGCAGTGGGTACAACAGTGCCTGGCGAGCCCTGTCTGTGGTGGAGACCCTAGCAGGGTGGAGAGCTTGTGGTTGGAACTGGCCTCAATGAGGCAGTGGCTATGGGCAGGTCCCCAGGTGGGAGGGGCGTGCCAAGGTAGGGACAGAGAGGGGAAGGTGGCCTGCTTTTCACTAGGTTAAATGCCGGGCTGCTAACCACAAGTCTTCGGTTCAAACCCACCAGCCCCTTCACGGGAGGAAGTTGAGGCCTTGTGTAAAGATTTACAGCCTTGACAAGTCTATGCTGCCGTTAGGTGTCAGCGAGCCGCTTCCCATTCATAACGACTCCATGGGCAACGGAGCAAACACTGCCTAGACCTGCATCCGCCTCATGAATCGTTATTAAGTTCAAGCCCATCGCTGCAGCCACTGTCAGTTCGTCTTGTCAAAGGTCTCCCTCTCTTTCTCTGCCCCTCCACTTCACCAAGCACGAAAACCTTCTCCAGGGACTGCTCTCTCCTGACAACATGTCCAAGGCACACGAGACAAAGTCTTGCCATCCTTGCCTTTAACAAGTAGTCTAGCTGTACGGAGGCCCTAAGTCAAGGGATGCACCCAGGGCCATGTGGGCCAAGTGCCTGAGCCAAGGTGGCAGCCTGTACTGAGGACTTGGTCATGGTGGTGGTGGCAAGGGGCCACCTGAGGACAGGGTCATGATGTCACGGTTGCTCTGGCACTGAGGGGGCCGTTGATGATGAAACTTGGTCCTGCTAACACCGTGGGGTGAGCAGCACTTGCGCATCTGAGCAGACCCTGTCTCAGGGTGGTCCTAAGGTCAGCTTTGTGATCCCTGCTGCCCTGAGGCCTGAGGACACCTCCCTTCCCCACCCCCCTCGGCAGGCCGGCTCACAGTCTGCCCATTGTTGGCCAAGCTGAGCAGGCAGGCGGCACCCATGAATGGCTCTTTCTGCTGCAGGAAACTTGGTGACATTTGGTGCCATCAGCCATGGCAGGGTCTTTCCCTTGGAGCGTGGACCGGCCCCCCGGCCCCCCAGGCAGACCCTGGAACTTCATCAGGAACAGTGCTGGGCTGTGTGGGGTGCCAGAAACCGGGCCTGGCCGGAAGCGACTGGGGCCCTGGCCGGTCTGTGTGGAAACTCCTGCTTTGCGGCACAGGGTCTGAGGTGTGCTGAGCCTCCAGCAGGGGAAAGCCAACCCTGGTATTGCCCCATGATTCCAGAGTTTCCCGCTCCCTTGCTGGGGCGCTCTCCACCAGTGGCTCTCCGGGTGCTCTGTAAGGTGTTCAGCAGTGCCCTGGGCTTCTACACATGGAACAACACCCCGCCCCAGTTGTGACAACTAAGAATATCTCCGGTCCTTGCCCGATGTCCCCTGAGGGCACAGGCGCCCCTACTGAGGGCCCTTGTGTTTCTATGAGGTCTGCTTAGCACATAGGAGCTTGGGTAGGTGGCCTCCAGGGCCCATCAGGACGGGACATCTCTTGAGCTTCATTGCCTCCGTGCTCCCCCGCCCGAAAGCACATCCTCTCCAGCCCCCTCTGGCTTCTTTGGGGGGCTTGACCTCATGACTTGGGGCCCCTCTGTCTTGACCTCGTCTACTTCACTTGCACGGGCAGGTGGGCTGTGGTGCTGGGCTGTCGCTGTCCTAGGTCCTGGGTGGGCAGGGCCAGGCCTGCTGATGTGTCCTAGGACCTGGGACTCCGCCTGGGGGCTGTGGCCGAGTTGGGCTAGCACTTTAGACCTGGGCCCTAGGGGCAGGAGGCTTCTGGGGCCTCAGCCCAGGGCAGGGGCTCACCTGAACAGGTATGTGTGTGAAGAGAGAGAGAGAGAATGAATATATGACATGCTGGGAAGGAGCAAGGAAGACCGTAGAAAGAGCAGGTGGAGTTCCAGTGCCCTTAGGTCAGGTGGCCCTTTCTCAGCTCTAGCTGAGATGGTTGGGCCAGGTGACCCTGTGACTATGGGTGGGAGGGCAGGACACTTTGGAGCCTGGTGCTGAGTGCAGGGACAGGAAGGGGTGTGTGCAGCAGGGGCCTGGGAAAGCCAGTGGGAAGGAAGGCATACAGCTCAGGGTCACGTCTTCACTGGGGCTGCCAACTCTGTGAACAATGGTTCATCTCCCCACCCCTCCACCCCCCAGCCCCACAGAGTCCTCTCTTTGCCCTTAAGCACTGCCCAGTGGGTGGCCTGAAGTTGCTGTGAGGTTTCCGTGTTCAGTGACCTAGGCGAATAGTGTGATAGCGTCTACCTTCAGGGAAAGGGTATGCCTGTGGCTGAGAACTTAGGTGGCACCTCGGCTAGGGGATGCTTGATTCCCCCCACCCCCCAAATCTGGTGATCTGTCTGGGCCTTAGGGTGCACTTATAGCATCACCTTTCCCTCCCCCCTGGAAAGGGGGCTCTCTTGTGCAGTCTAGAAGCTGGCCTGGGTGCTTGGCCTTTATGCACCCCTCACTCTGTGACGGTACTGTTCCATCAAGGGGAGGATGGGACTGAGAGGCTTGGGGGGCGGGTGTCCCTGATCACCCCTGATTTCATGCCCTTAATGATGCATGTTCACCCTTGTCCTCACCTGGACTGCCCTCCCAGGACAGTCACTGCCCTGCGGGGACTCACTGCCCTGGGGCTCCTGACACCATTGCGTTCTGCGAGTCTTCCCCCTGCGGGCCTCACTCTGTGTCCAGGTATCTCTGTGGCCCTTCCATGTGACCAGCACCTCCTGGCCTTGGGGCAGCTCAGGACAGCTGCAGAAGCTCTGTTCCAGCTTCGGGTAGCCCTTAGAGGCCTCCAGGGGACCAGGGTGGTCCTTGTTTCATGGTGAGAGAAAGAGCATTTGGGCCCGGGGGTTTCCACTGTGTCATGAGGACTAGTTCCCATGACCCTCTGAAGAGCATGCTTCTCTCTGCAAAGACCGGCCGGGCTGAGTGACCCTTAGATCCTGGCCGTTTCTGACCCTCTCTGCCTGGCCCTCAGGAAAGACAAGGGTGGGCAGGGCTGTCTGTCCCATGATGCTTGACCTGCTCCCTGATGCCACCAGCTGGCATGTGCCCGACCTCCAGACTGAAGGCCTAGTGGGGCTGTGGGAGACCAAAAAGGCTTGCTGTTCCCCACTTTGTAATAGATGCTTAAAAGCGAGGTAGCAGGGCAGCCTCAACCACCACCAGGACCTGCTCCCCAGGGACCTCCTGGTCCCTTCTGTCCCTAGATCCCAGCCAGCTGGGGCTTCAGGTCTCATCTCCGCCACATCCCAGCTGAGCGAGCTGGGCAGGGTGGTACCCAGGTGCTCTGAGCCCCTGTTAGCTAGGGGTGCTGCCAGTGCCCTCCTCAGAGGGTGGTCATGAGGGCTGACTTTGGCCAGCCTGGGAATAGGGTGGAATAGAGCCTGTATTTGCTGAGTGTTTGGGGAAGGATGGCTGCTGTCACTTTGTGAGCATCTTGGAGTCAAGTCTTTGGAACCTTGAGCGCTCTCTCTCTCTCTCTCTCTCTCTCTCTCACACACACACAC
>NW_022103915.1:11493689-11519199 GCF_000313985.2 Echinops telfairi
GAAAGCTCTGGGCTCAGTCCCCGCTCAGGAGGAGAACTCACCGAATAAACCCAAGGTCACCTCCTTTCCCAGGGACGCCCTCAGGGGCTCATTTTAATAACCAGAGAGAAGTCATTGGAGGTCTTTCTCCTGCGCCCCAGGGCTCCTGACAGCTGCTACACCAAGTGCTCCTCGTGGTTGAGGGGACACTGGTGGCACGTGGGTTGTTTCCACCTGATGAACACCGCCGTGAGCACGGTTCTCCCCCTCTCAGTGGGGTGGACCGGTGTCCCATGCTCTGGGCTGTCTCTCCTGCATGCTAGCAGTGAGCCTGCCGTCCCACCAGGCCACACTGGGGTGATGAGCTCTTTGAGGAACCGCCAGGCTGTGACCACCCGATGGCTGCCGCTTACACCCCCACCAGCCGTGTCTGTGCCTCCAGTTCCCCACTTCCTCTTCAGCTCCTGCTTGTTGTGCTGGGGCGCCATCCCCGGTAGGGGCGGACACTGGTGCCTCCGTGGGGTCCGTGACGAGTGCCTGGGGCGTCATCCACACATGTGTTCATCGGTCACTTCTTGTTTTTCTCTGGAGCAACGTCTAGGCCATTGTAAAGTGCTCTTAACTGGTTTGAAGTGGCTGCTTCTTCACTTTATTGTACTGTATTATGCACTGTGGGTACAAGTCCCTCGTCCGAGAATGCATCTGCAAACAGGTCCCTTGTTCGTGTCCTGGCTTGTCCTTCACTCTCCTGCCCCGCTTTGAAACCCACTTGTTCTTTTGAGGAAGCACATTTGTACATATGTTGCCATCATCATTTTCAAAGCATTTTCTTTCTACTTGAGCCCTTGATATCAGCTCCCCATTCCCCCCCCTTGTCCCTTCCTTATGAACCCTTGATAAAGTTATAAATTATTATTTTCACTTTTTACATCATCCTCTGTCACCCTTCATCCACTTTTCTATTGTTCGTCCCCCAGGGAGGGGGTTATATGTTGATCCTTGTGATCGATTCCCCCTTTCTCCCCCCACCTTCCCCTTATCCTCCTGGTATCTCTAGTCTTATTGTTGGTGTTTATCTACCCTGGATTCCCTGTGTTGCGGGCTTTTACCTGTAGCAGTGTGCATGTTCTGGTCTAGTCCGCTGTGTGAGGTAGAATTGGGGTCACGATAGTGGGGGTGGGGTGGGGAGGAACATTAAAGAACTAGAGGAAAGTTGTATGTTTCATTGGTGCTCTACTGTCCTCTGACGGGCTCGCCAGACTGTAACTCTTGATGGAGCACGCTGGCGGTTTCAAACTTTGGACCCTGCCATTAGCAGCCCAACAAGTACCCCACTATCCCACCAGGGCAGGGCTCCTTTCCATCCAGACAGCTCGTTCTTAGGAGCACAGTTCAACAGGGAAGACTTTCTCTACCAGTTACATCAGACTAGCGTTCATTCTCCTTCGAAGAGCACTTAGGGAAGATTTTTGGTTTTAGATGGAAAAGATGATCTCAGGGAGATGGTTTCGGGAGTTCATTCAGCCTGATCTGCTCTGGATAATCCGGATTCCAAGCCCCTCATAGGATTTTAGGAGCCCTGGGTGGTGTAGTGGTTACCAGTCGGGCCGAGAACAGCAAAGTCACCAGTTCGAAAACACCAGCCACTCTGAGAGAGGGAGACAGGGCTTTCTACTCCCTTGAAGATTTTGCCTTGGAAACTGGGACGGGCAGTTCTCCGGTCTTAGAGGCTCGGCACTGACTGGGTGGCAGTGAATTGGAGTTGGTTTTCCTATTTAGAGATGTGATGCTTGAAGAGCATGTGCCAGGTGCACGGAGGATGCCGGCTGTAAGAGTTGAGCTTACCATCAGTGGCGATTGCACCCATTTATTTCTTTTTCTCTTTGTCACCACAGCTCACCTGCTGTTGGTCTCAGTGCCCCTGAGGGAAAGCCTAAGCAGCTGAGAAGTGAGAAGCATGTCACCCAGCTTCCTGAGTTCTTAGTTCTCAGCCACTCCTGTCTCTCCCCCTCACTGGGTCCAGCTTACTCAGCGGTCACATTGAATCTGTGAATCATTTCAGCTCATGTCTCTGAAGGATGAGGCACCGCGGTGTATAGTGGGCCCTGCTGTGTTGGGGAGTGGGAGGGAGTTGTGGGACAGAGCCTCATTCTCTGGAGTTGGGGTGGTACTTGAGTCCTTCTCCTGCCCTGTGGGAGGCCTGCCTGACCACGGGGTCCATACCAGCCCCCTTGACCTGTCCCCAGCCCCTGTGCTGCCTGAAATGGGGCATTGTGCTGTGAGCACAGATGTGAGCAGAGGGGCCGCCCCAGGCTGGAACACCTGGTTCCCTGTTCTGGCTGGCACCCCTTGGACTGCTGGACCAGATTGGACCAGGCTGGATACACTTGGAGACCCTTAGAGTCCATGCATCAGCAGAATGTTTAGGTCCCTTTCGCTCTGTTTATAAACACCCTTCACAAAATGAAGAGCTAATTCCAGGAACCCAAGCGAAAAGCGAATTTTGAGAATGCTGAGAGCAACAAATGTATAAGTGTGCTTTACACAATTGATGTATGTATGGATTGTGATGAATTGTATGAGCCCCAATAAAATGATTTAAATAAATAAATAAAAGGAGAAAAATAAAAAGCAAAATACAAACAAACAGCACACCCTTCGCCTGTGGATCGTCCTTTACAGCAGCCCCAAAGATAGGTCTCAAAGCCATCCCACGTCAGTAGCCGAGTGGGGATTCTGACACAGGCCTGCTGACGGCAGTGTCCATGGAAGGGAAGCAGACTCCTGTGTCTCCTTGCTGCCCATGCCCTGTCCTTCAGAGGGGCTGCTGAGGAAGCAGTATCTCTGATGTTCAATTTGCAGGCTCCCCCTGCCCCCCACACCAGCTCTAGGGAGCACCTGGTGTCCCTGGGGGAACTATGTCCCCGGGGCACAGTCGGAGCTTGTGCTCCAACAAGCACTTAGGTCTTCTCAAGCTCAGGCCTCCTGATCCAGGGCCGCGGTTTCACCCCTCCCCCTCTTTTCCAGGCAAGGGAGGAGCCCTGTGGTGCAGTGGTCACATGTTGGCCTGCTACTTGCAAGGTCCGCAGCTAGAAACCACCAGCTGCCCCTTGGGAAAAAGACAAAGCTTTTTACAGTCCCAGAAAACCCACAGGGGCAGTTCTGCCCTGTCCTATAAGGTCACTATGGGTTGGAATCAACTCCATGGCAGTGAGTTTGGTTTTCTGGGCAGGCAGGCTCCCTAGGGGACACAGGTCCCATCTGCCATGGAAACATTTCAAGTCTCTCTTCCTCTGAGGGGTGACAAACGGGTGCAGGGTGCTCACGCTTCCTCCTGGTTTTTCCTGGTAATTCTAAGAGCCTTGTGGGAAATGTAGGAGGCCCGCCATATAGTAAGCCAGGAGGAAGCTTGGAAGAAAATCTGCTTATGGGGAGGGAGATGATGGGGCAGGGGGTGGCTGTGGACGTATGATCTGGTGATCAGTCTTCCTCCAGGTCAGCCCTCTCCTTCCCAAGGCCCCTGGGACTCTGTAGAATTGCAGCATTAGAGATGGAGGTGGGGGGGGGGGGGCGTTGTCTCCTGGGTCTCAGTTCCAGAGGTTGCTCCAGCCCTGGGCTCACGGAGGTGATGGGTGTTAGGACCAGGGTTCTTTTCCCAGAAGTACGTTGCCCTCGTGTTATTTGTTCAAGTCTTTTACCGAGGTTATTGTTAGGTGCTGATCGTGGGCCACCTTCTGTACAACAGAGCGAAACAGCAACCGGTCTTGCACCTATTGGCCTCACCATTGGTCTTCCATTTGAGCCCTGAGTTGCAGCCGCGGGTCAGTCCATCTTCCTCTCTTTCGCTGCCCCTCCACTTTACCAAGCATGGTGTCCTTCTCCAGGGCCTGGTCTCTCCTGACAGCGTGTCCCAAGTATGAGAGACAAAGTTTCACCATCCTTGCTGCTAAGGAGCACTCTGGTTGTACTTCTTCCGAGACAGACTTGCTTGTCCTTTTGGCCGCCACGGTACTTTCAGGGTTCCTTGCCAGCACCACGGTATCAAATGAATCTGTTCTTCGTTGGCCTGCCTTATTCACTTTCTTAACTTTCACATGCACATGAGGCGATTGAAAATACCACGGCTTGGGTCAGGTGCACCCTAGTCCTGAAAGTGATTTACCCCATGCCATGTGCTGTTTGATCTGCTGACTGCTACTCCCATGAGTGTAGCTGATGGATCCAAGCAAGGCAAACTCCTTGACGTGCAATCCGAGTCCTAGATCCAGACGTTTTCCTCTGCGTGTGTGGGTGCAAATTCCTCAAGAAGGTAGTTGCTTCCTTATAGACTGCTCTCGTCATGGTTTCCCTCACAGTTCCATTGTCCAGTTGAAGCGGACAGCGGGACCATTCCCGAACTTTCCTGAAGGGATTCTAACCAATCCCAGCATCGTTTCACTCCCCGCCTGGGTGCAGCCTTGGAACCCTGTCCGTGCAGAATGTCCTCCGCAGGTGGGCGAGATCTAGTTTCAGGTGTGGCTTTACCCAGGGCTCCAGAAATGGGACCAAAGCCTGGTTTCTCAATTGGGGCTGAGTTTTGACTCAGCCAGGCCATCTCAGGGCACACGATGACCACTGCCCTGCTGTCTCAGGGAGGAAGACAATTCTCTGTCCCAGCATTCTTTGAGAGAGCCACAAGCCTTATGCTGATTGGACCAGCTGGGGTCCTGTGAGCCTTCCTGACCCAGTGTGTGGCGTGCTGTGATCGGCCGCTCTGAAGTGAGTTGCGTGCTCCTTAGCGGGTAGCGGGCATGAACCAGTGGCGGCAGCCTCCTGGACTGTAGGGTGCCCCTTCCTTGACCCTGCACTACCCACCCCTCCAACCATCGGATGTTGCTCTCGTTTCAGGAATACATCGACGCCCACCCTGAGACTATTGTCCTGGACCCCCTACCTGCCATTAGGACCCTGCTTGACCGATCCAAGTCCTATGAGCTGATCCGGAAAATCGAGGCCTACATGGAGGGTAAGGAAGGAGGGGTGTGGCCCCTCCCCCACTGAGGGCTGGGCGGCCAGGGGCTGGGGCTTCAGTCTTTTTCAGCATTTTGGGACAGAGTGGAGAACATTCTGGGAGCCCTTTCTTTCTGTCCTTGGGGCCAGCCAGCCGATGAGGAGAGAAAGGCCCCAGTGTACTCTGGAGGGGTGTGGGGTGGGGTGGTGGTGGCTTGGACCACTTGAGGCTTTTGTTCCCTTGTGTCCAGCCCACAGGCGGCAGTGGGTGGCAGGGCCATGTTCAGAGGACAGAGGAGGTGCAAGTAGAATAGCCCAGCGGCACGTAAGGGGAGTTATGTAACCCGCTGAAGGAGACAAACAAGGAATTTAAAAGGCCTTTAATCAAACACATGGAGGTCTGTCATGTGGTGGCTGAGCCTTTCGGGGTACTGGGTACGCTGTGTCCTCAGGCGTGAGCCTCCCTAGTCACCGCAGGCTCTGGTCCCAGGGAGGGTATCCTCCCCACCTGGCAAAGCAGGGCAGCTTGAGAGCATGTGGAACTGCCTTCCCAGGATGTTAGTTATGTCAGCCAGGCTTTCTGGAAGACTAACAGAATCAGGACCTCCTAGTTTCCTCGGCCTGTGCCCAACCTCCCCTGCTGAGAGCTTTTCATTTGAAGGGAAAAAACTTTTTGCTTGGGCCCAAGATTCCTCAGGGTGGGGATGTACACCACCACCCCATGATGGCTGACAGGTCTGGCCTGGGGTTCTTTGGTGCAATAACAGGGTTAGTGGGCAGAGCAGGGCCCCCAGGGCCAGGGCAGCCTGTGAGAAAGGGGCTGTCCTGGGCAGCATGGGGCTGCCCGTGTCAGGCTGACTGTGAACTGGCTATGCTTGTTGTCCCTTGCACATGGGAGGCTCTGAGGGGTCAGCAGAACCTGCCTGTACGTGGACTTCCCACTCGGGGTCCCCAGCTCCTGACCTCTAGCCTTTATGTCCATGTCCATGACCAGAACAACCACCCCTACTTCCATTTAGGGCACAGAACACGAGAGCGCCTTGAAGAAGACCCCTGACTGCTGAGGTCTGTCCCCAGGAGGGCTGGGGCCATTGGTTCTGAGGAGTGTGCCCTGGGAGAGGAGTCATACCTGACCATGCTGGGATGGGGCCTGAAGCCCCCATCCTAGGTGTTGCCAGCATCCCCAAGCTTGGTATAGAGCATGGGACTGGCTCGGCGGGGGGGGGGGGGGGGGGGGGGGGGGGGGGGGGGGGGGGGGGGGGGGGGGGGGGAAGGTAGTCCCCTCCTTCGGATAAGCTTTGTCAGTCAGTCATCACCCTGTCTTCCTTTGGGCCATGCTGGCCAGTGATACTGTCAGCTCCCCCTCCCTTTGCTGGGTCCACCAGAATCTCAGATGAGGAGAGTCTACAGAGGTGCTCCCTGGGGAGCGTCCCTGTGCCAAAGTCTGCCCCTGGATGGCATTTTGACTCTGTATGACACTCTTTGGAGGAGGGTGGCTAAGTCCGAATCTGGGTCCTGCTAGCATGGGGCCTTGGGCAGGTTGCTGTGTCCTGGACTTATCCGGCTGTTGTTACTAGTGTGTGTGCACAGTGCTTGCTCCTCAGAGCACCCAGGGCTGCAGCTGCTGTGGCCACACCTGTTTCAGTTGTGTGTGTGTGTGTGTGTGGAGGTTGGGTGGGGAGTGCTTGGGTGCGCATGCTGCATCTGTTTGGGAGCTTGGTGTCTGTCGAGGATTTTCACGGACCAAAGGTGGGCACCCGGACCTGGTGGGTGGGTGTACACAGCAGGGTCAGGGAACTGGTGGCCTCATGAGACTTGCTGTACCCTGTGCAGGAAGAGGGATGGGTGGGAGCCGAGACATAAGGGAGTCTCACTGCTCACTGTTCAGCTGGAATCTGTTCTCTCTCTCTCTCTCTCTCTCTCTCTCTCTCTGTCTGTCTTCTTTCTCATTCAGCCAAGGGAAGTGGCCCGGTTAGTGGTGGAGCCTCAGGGTGGGGCTGGAGCTTCTAATGGGCAGGGACTGGAGATGGCGAGGGGTTAACAGGACAACTGGGATAGAGAGATAGGACTGACCTGGTACACCGCGCCTCAACACGGACCGTCCTTCCACCTCCATGGGTGTGCAAGTCACTCTCTTTCCCATCAGTTCGTGGGAATTGGGGGCCTTCCCTCTCTGGGCCTCGCCGAGTGGCCTGACTCTTCACTGGGGTTGGGGGCCGGGGGCTCTTGCCCAGCTTGCCTTTCACACCCCACCCAGAGTGGGTAAGGGGGAGCACATGGTGCTGTTTGGGCCCTGGAGTTTGTCTTCTAAAGGCTTCCTGCTGTAACCACTGTGCTTGCCTCCCTGAGGTGAGGACTCTCAGCTCATCAGCTCTGGCTTCAGCCAGGGCCCCCACACGAGCGGACCCTTTGTGAAGCTCTGGGTCAATGTTCAGACCCACTGGCCTGGGTGCCCCTGGACCGGCTACCATATACCTGGATCCGGAGTCATCCTCAGCGTGGACTCTGGGGGTTGTCTGCCGGAGAGAGAGCTCACTTCGACCAGGGTTCTGGGATTTGGGTAAACCAAGATGGAGCTGGGGGGCTCTGATGAGGACAGGGTACGGTTTTCATGCCCACCCTCTCCAGAGGTGTGATTGAAATGGGCAGGGCAGGCCAACTTGGCCAGCTGTGGGGTCCCAGCCAGTGAAGGCGTGGAAGGGGGAGTGAGGCGCTGAGCCCTTCTGCCCCGCCTTATACCCAGCCACAGGCAGGAGAGGGTTCTGGGTCCCAAGTGCTCTGCCAGGGCTGCCATGCGGGTCACCCAGGGCAGGGCCCAGTACCTTCCAGACCCAGTGCGAGTCTGCTGACCAAACCCTCCAGGCAAGCAGGGCACCCGGCCAGCAGGAAATGGCCTGTGGGTGGCTGACACTGCAGCACCCTGATTTTCTTATCAAGCCCCAGGCTGGCTTGACTTCTTCCAGGAGCAGGCAGGGGCGGGGTTTCCTGGAGCCCTTTCCTGCCCACACTCAGGAGGCTGGTCTCTGCTGCCCATGTCCCTGCGTCCTCCCAAGTAGACAGGCGGCTCCTTTGGGTGGGAACAGACCCTGCTCCCAGAGGGGCAGCTCCCTTGTGTTCCTGGAGGCACCCAGCCCTTCCAAGCATGCTGTAAGCGGCCATAATTACCCTTGAAGCACCCATGGATAATTACAGCATTCCAAGTTGGGAAACTCCCTAGAGCTGTCACAGTTCCTGTGTGTAGCCACTTCAGGCTGCTGTCACAACCCTGGGTGGCTGCTGCAGGGGCCCCTGGGCCTAAGCGAGGGGTGCCTGCCCTGCAGTGGGGGCGGGAGCGCTGCCCCACCAAGGCCACAAGGAATGACATTGACGGCAAGGGGGGAGGTGAGAGGTCCGTGCTCGTGGGGCACATAGGTCCAGACTGTGGCAGCCCCTTTGGCATGGGGTCAGTGGGGAGTGGCTGCCTGGCCAGTCGCTGCCTAGGGGCACCACTTTTCTCCATACCCAGAGCCTGGTGCTAAGTGACCTTTCCCTGCCCACACCTGGCCGTTTTACCGATTCTCCTAGCTGTCAGGTCTCCCCATAACAGAGATGGGAGGTAACTTGGGCTCCAGGAAGATAGCACTGTACCCGCTCTCCTGTCCATCAGAGTGCAGTGTCCAGACAAGGACAGCAGCCCACTTCTACCGAGGTCGGCCCTCATGGTCTTGGACCCAGCCGTCAAGCCCTGTGATGGAGAGGGTGGCTATGGAAAGCACGAAGGGCAGCAAGTGCCAGGAGCACCTTTCTCAAGGGCCCTACAGACACCACCCCCCTCCACTACCCTCCCCCCCACAACCCCCCGCATGTCTCTGTTCCTAGCTCATCAGCTGAACTGAGGCTCAGGCCACACCCAGCTCCAGCTGCTGAGTAGTCTGGGAAATGTTGTCCTTATTCTGGGCAGCCGTGTGCCCAGCTAAAATTCAAGAGTTTGCTCCCCAGGCAAGAATGGGAAACCCTGCGTTTTGGGGGGAAATAGCGGTGTGCCGCACTGTCTTCAGAGATGCGAGCTGCTGCCTGGGAGCCACCTCTCCCTCACGTGATGGACACTTAGAACGGCATTGTCGTCTGCCAGCCTGGGGACAAGCTCTGTCCCTGCAGGGCAGCTCTTACAAGAGGTAGGACCATGGCCGAGTTAGCTGCTCTGAGCGCCCGGATAGACGACTGTGCTGCCCTCAACTCCAAGCCACCAATCCACTTAGGGGGGGGGAGCCCACCGTCCCTGTCCATGGCTCCATAATCGAGCCACAGTGCCCTGGTTGGTGACCTCTTCTGGGAGGCAGCCAGGTCCTTGGGGACACACCTGTGTGCCCCCACACACACACACACACACACTAGGAAGGTAGGCAAGGTCAGGCAGCCCTGCACCCAGGTCCTGTGAAACCACATGGAGGAGTCCCTGCAAGTGTGGACCAGGAAGAGGGGTGCCCTGGTCACAGCTCACAAGTCTCATGAGAGCCCCTTTGGGATTTGGAAGTGGTCACTGCAGCCCAGAGGAGCCCTGTTGGCGTAGTGGTTAACAGTTGGGCTGCTAATTGCAAGGTTAGCAGTTCTAAACCATCTGAGGGACAATGATGAGTCTCAGAAACTCACCAGGGTCACTGGGAGTCAGCCTTGACTCGATGGCAGTGAGTTTAGTTCAGAGTCTGGCTCTGCAGCCCGGTGGCCCTGGTCCAGGCTGTGTCCCCTGGCGTGGCCGATGTGAGGTGTGAAGAGTTACCCGGGCTGGGGACTGGGAGCTCCCTCCATAAGTGACTTGGAGCTGAGGGCAACTTGGATCCCCTCGCCTGGAACCTCCCACACGTGCTTGCATGGTGACAGCTGGCCTGCTCGGGCACAAGGCCTCCCAGGGAGGGGCAGGCAGCACCAATGGAGGTCTCTCTTGTGGTGACAGGGGAACGTAATCGGGGCTCATCTTGGAGTTGGTGTGGAAGGAGCAAGGTAGAGTAATTGAGACACCAAGGAAATCGGAGAGAACATTCCGTAAAGCCGGCAGGTGTCACCCCCAAGGAGCTTCCATCGGGGGTGGGCAGTGATATGGGAGAGGGGACATCTGCTTCCAGAGGGTGCTGGCTCTTCACCTTTTGTGAGCTATGGAGGGTGTACGGGGAACATCCTGGGAGGGGTCAGGGTAGGTGGCACTTAGTGCTGGCTGGCCCCTAAGCTTGTCCCTGGAAGACATGAAGGTGTGGGGGTCTCTGCAGTTTTTGGTAAACCAGATGGGGCTGGACCCCATGGGGGTGGGGTATCATGGAGGACCATAATTGTAGGAAGACCAGGATGGGGAACTGCAGGGAATGGCTGTTGCTCCAGGACTTGCCGGGGTTGTGGGTTTGTGCCTGGCCTCCAAGGGCCATAGGTTCTGATGGCTTCCTGCTTTAGAGGTTCTTGAGACCCGGGAGCTGGCCCTGTGGGGTCAGGAGTCAGAGCAGAGATCTGATGACCTGCCCATGGGTGCACGCACCCCCCCACCCCCAAAAGGAGGGAGCATGCCTCCCTTTTGGAATTTTGTTGGACTCAGCCTTTGAAGCTGGTGGCTCCTGGTGGGACCACACAAGCTGGTATGTGAGGCTGGCGCTTCCCCATCAGGGTGTCCCTCACCACTGGCACTCGTAGCCCAGGGTCTGGGCAGGGGCAGGCTCATGCCAGGCTCCCAGCTCCCTCGGTCCTGGTGTAGGATGTGGGGCTGGAGCTTCTAGCCCGGTAGGAAACAAGCCCCCATGGCACTTGCTTGGGACCCCCAGGCAATGCCGACCCATGTTCGGGAAGGTGGCCTTCCCAACATGCTCAGAGCTCACCCAGTGGCTTCCCAGGCTGTGTGGCTGCAGAGGTCCCCTGCTCTCTGGAACGCCTTGCAGGGCCTGGGGGCAACTTCTGCCTCCTCCAGACCCAGGGGCGGTCCCTGCAGCCCCCGAGTATCCAGGTGCGACCGGGGCCACCCAGTGAACTTGACTCCGTTGTCACTGGGCCCCTAGCTCTCCTCCCAGCACCCTCGCCTCATGTGATGACCCTAGATTCCCAGGGTGCCTTTTCCCCCTCCTGCACCAAGTCAGCCAGCTCCCAGGCTAAGCATCACTCCCTTGGGGCCTAAGAAGGGCAGGCTCCCCAAACACTCACTTTAAAAGTTCTCCTTCCGTTTTTAGTGTAATTATCCTTTTATTTTGTAAACAATTTAGTCTGACAGAAATGCTGCAAAAATAGTACACTCTTCTCCCAACTTCCTCTAGTGCTCACACATGATGTGTGTGACCACAGAGCAAGGTCCTCAAGGAGATGCACTGACACAGCGGCTGAAACGGTGGCCTCCCAACACCCCAGGACCATGCACCATCCTTACATGGGGTGCTGTGCGTGGGAACCCACTTGACGGCACCTCACAACAACCGGAATGAACGTGGATCACAGTGGCATTCAAGAGTCTGCAGGCAGAGTTATCAGGCCACCTACTGTCCCGGAGACCCCAGATGCCCGCTGTCATCTCCTCCAGCCCGAGGCTGTCTGGGACAAAGTGTCTCCTCGGCACGTGGGGAGAGTGTTTGCAGTCTGCTGGCTGCTCCTGATTGGACAGTGTGTTGTTCCCGGCTGCGTCTGTCCACAGTCTGGTGAGCGGTTCCATTTGGTCCGAGCAGCGTTGGCAGGACAGCTGGTACTGGTCCTTGCTGGCAACGTTGTCCCTGCTGAGTGGTCATAGATTGCCAGTTTTAAAGGGTCCCTCCCTCAGAAGTCTGTGGAAAATTCCACAATCTTTTAATTTCTTTTTTAAAATATGTACTTCAAAAACAAACTCACCACCATCGCCTTGATGCCGACTCACAGCGATCCTGTAGAACTGCCCCGTGGGTTTCCCAGGCTGCAACTCTGGGTGGGAGTAGAGAGCCTCGAGGAGCAGCTGGTGGAGTTGAACTGCCGACCTTGCAGTTAGAAACCCGCAGGAAAAAAAGAGACGGCTATAGCAGGTGTGTTCTAGCACCACGTGCCTGCCACTTACTGTACCCAGGTAGGACCTCTGTGTGTGGAAGCCTCAGAGGGGCCACCCTGAGCACTCCGCTGTTACCCACAAGGTTGGTGGTTCATAGTCCGGCAGACCTGTGGGGTGGCACTGCTCTGTCAGAATTAAAATAGGTTCTGAGCCCCTGTCGCCAATGACAGCCCGTGGAGCCAAGGGCGCGAGGGGCCCTGGATGACTGCAGGACAGCATTTCAGCAGGTGAACCAGAGTGGCATCACCTTCGACCGTAGGTGGGGTGTGGGGGAGGTCATTCCACTTGTTTTGCAGAAACTCAGCTGCAGGAAACACAGGTTTTTGTCCATTTGTACAAAATGAATACCTGGAGGCGGGCTTTTCTGAGCCACAGAAGGACACACACACGTTGATAGGTGCAGCCCTATTGCCCTTCAAAAGTGCGACCATCTTCCCTTATAATCGGTGCCGCTTCTGTAGTTGGCAAGGCGGAGCACCTCTCTGCTCGAGCGTCTGGCAGCACCGGCATTGTGCTCTAAGCCGGGGCCTTCACGGTTTGCCTGTTGGGCTTTTTCTTGCTGGTTTGTGAGCGCCCTTTTGTAGGGAGAAGACTTGATGGAAACCCTGGCCCGCCTGTTGCCTTTTTCTGCTCCGGGCGTCTTTCCCCCAGGAAAGCCCTGGGCTGTGCTGGGAAGCTAGGGTTTGGCTGGTCCAGAAGGGGCCATCAATCACAGGGACAGCTGTCTCCGTTCAGCATTCAGTGCCGGCCTGAGCTCTGGAATGTCAGCACCTCCGCCAGGCCAGCTGAATCTGGCCCTTCTACTCCGGGGCTGCGAACCCGGCCGAGTGCAGACAGCTGCTTGCCAGCCACTGCAGATGAGACAGGTCACCTGTGAAGGCAGGGTGGAGGACGACCAAGTGGTCAGCTGACTGCCAAGCTTGACACTGATTTGTCCGAAAGAGGGGTGGGCTAGGTTGGAGAGGAAGTGGGACACAGCACCAGGCCCCGGGAAGAGAGAACAGATGGAGGTGCAGAGCACAACCTTCACGCAAGGGCATGTCCTTGGCTGTGGCTGGAGGCTTGGAGGCGTCCCAGCCAGGCCAAGGAGACAGGTGGTTGGTTACCGTCCCCTGCAGAACCAGTGCTGTGGCCCCAGCTTCCTCCCAGGGCCCTACACTGACACTTCCTTCTAGCTGTGGGGGGTATTCCTGGCATTTATTAACCAAAACCAAAGCAGACCCTGGCTGACAATGGGTGGTAACTCATGGCGATCCTGCGGGCAGAGTAGAACTCCCCCATAGGCTTTCCAAGGCAGTCAGTCATTACAGAAGCCGCTGCTTCATCTTTCTCACCAAGAGCAACTAGTGAGCTTGAACTGCCAACCTTTTGGGTGGAAGCCAAGTGTTTAAACCACTGTTCCATTGGGGAGCCTTTCCCCACTGTGGCTCTATCCATAGACCACCAGACCCCTGTCCTCCTGCTCCCCTTACCCCATCTAACCAAAAGGCTCCCACCTGCATGAGACCCTGGGAAGGAGAGTAGCCTGAGGAAGGGAGGTGTGGACCCACACGTGTTGCTCTCAGGTCTTTTGGATCGGGATCAACTCTGGCTTCCACACCTACAGCCATACAGGCCTCTCCGCGTGGCCCAGACTTATGGCTGCTCACCCGGTACTGCCACTATCCACATCAGCCAGGAGAGAAAGCCGGGTCCCCTTGAATTGAGGGCGCATCCACCTCTGTCTAGAACTGAAGGTTCCAGCTCTCTAACAAGGAATAGAAGAGGGCAGGTGTCTAAAGAAAAATGATGTGAATGGGCTTTACCCATTCAGTCCCACACTACAGTCTCCAGAGCGGTTCCAGGCCAGCAGCACCACGTGGTGGCTATTTGGGGAAATGCAGGCTGCCCCTGCCTCTCAGAGCGTTGGGGTCAACCTAGTGTCCTGCCCCAAGGGAGGCATTGCCCAGTTAATGAGTCGGAATCCAGGCGTGGAGAAGAGGGCATGAGAGATGAGCAGCACAAGAAGGTGACCGCACAAGAGGTGGAACCTGCAATGTGGCTGTTGCTCACTGAGGCTGAGCAAGGTGTCCAGGGAAGAGGGAGTGGCAGAGGTGTGGTGGTGAGGGGGAGTGGTCAGGAGACCACCCTGCAAGGAACCAGGATCAGCCCGGATGCTCTTGGGTTCTGCAGTCAGAGTGGAGTTGGGAAGGTGGGCAGAGTCCAGGGGCAGAGGCTGGAGTGATCAGGACCCTCCCTCAGGTTGTGGTCAGTCTCCGAGCTGGCAGCCCACCCGCTCAGTGTAGGTGGGAGCTGCAGAAAGAGGGTGGCGGGCTGGATGAGGTGGGCTGGGGTGGCTGGAGGCTGGGGTCTTGGGGGAGAGGGTGGTTCGGGGCTTAGGGCACCAGCAAGGGGATCTCCTGGTCCGTAAATGGAGCCCTGGTGGCGTTGTGTACCGCTAGGTTTTTGTCAGGAGATGAGCTGGTTGTCTAGGTCCAGAAGGTCAATTGGCCCCACAGAAGGACATTGGGGCAGACTCACTGCCATCGCACCCAGCCAGGGCTACCTTCCTGCCCCGGTGTGGTCTCTGCTGCCTGACTCTCGGGAGACAGCCCCTAGTTGCCCTCCTGTTTTAGGGCCCAGGACGGCAGGGCTCTGCGAAGTGCAGTCCTTTGCTGTAGGCGGCAGTTGTTCAAGTTCAAAGCCAGGCCCCAGAACTGCCCCTTAACAAGCTGGTCCCAACCCCTCCTCATCACCGGCCCTTTGCCTGTTTTCTTGCCAGGCCTGAGCAGGTCCCACCTGTCAGGTGAGAGCAAGGCTGCCCGGTAGAGTGGACAGGGCACCGAGGGTCTGGTAGCCTGTGTGCGGCCTTGGAACCCCTTGCCAGGACCTTCCAGCCTCACATTCCCCATGGTGGATGGCGGAGTGGGAAGTTGGGACTCTTCCCATTTCCCAGGATCCTTGTCGCAGTTCTTACAAGAACATGAGCCACCCTAACTACAGGCCAGAAATAAAGACGATAAATTAAGCAACACTAGCCTTTTTCAGGAAACAGAAATAGCTGGGTGCCGAATCACAGAAGGAGCGTTTGTCCTGGCTCTATTTAGGGACAAGATGCTGGACACGTTTCCCATGGCTGAGCAGGAGAGACCTTGGCTGTCCCCAACTGGGGGGTGGGGTTGCATGGCTGCTGGACTTGGGGCCAGGCCTTCGTCAGCCCTCCCACCAGCCTGCTGCTCTCTGGGTGCACGCACTGACTGCCGCTCCTTTCCTTGGCTCTCAGGGAGAGTCCACCGAGCGAGCGGCAGGCTGGCTCAGTGCTTGGACTGGTCCCAGGCCACTCATTCAACACCCCGTTCCCCACTGTGTGCGAGTTTTGGGGTGGCTGTGTGTTTTTGGCTCCCGTGGGCGTGTGTACTGGGTGTTGTGCTCTCGCGCTCCTGTTTAGCTTTTTGTAGAACGGCCAAGCTGTGTTCTAAGGGGCTGCGCTCGTTCATATTCCCACCAGCTATGAAGGAGGCTTTCGGTTTCTCCACAGCCTTGCCAACACCTGCTATTTCTTTCTTTCTTTCTTGTTTTTAAATTTGCCGTCCTAGTGGTATCTCACTATGGCTTTGGTTTTCACTTCCCTGATGGCCATGTTCTCTTGATTTGTTGGCGCTTGTGTATAGTAGTTAGAGAACGGTCTACTCAAATCATTTAAGAGTTGGATTCTCACTCATCTCACTGCCGTGAAGATGATTCCAACTCTCAGCAACTGCAGGGGACAGAATGGAGCTATCCCTTGGGGTTCCTGAGGCTGTGAGTCTTTTTAGGAGCAGAAAGCCTTGTCTTCCTCTCCGACGAGTAGCTGGTGGGATCAAACTGCTGACCTTACGACTCGCAGGCCATCTTGTAACCCAGTCACCGGTGCTCCTTTTGAATTGTTAGTCATCTTCCTTGTTGAATTGTTACTGGTTCTTTATATGGTTTCTGGACGCAAGCCCCTTGTATTTGTGGTTGGTAAACATTCTCCCCCATTCACGTGGTGAGTCATTTGACTTCTCGGTGAAGTCCAGTTTATCTTACTGTTCTGTCCTGTTCGAGAAGCAATAGCCTCAGCCAAGGGCTCAAAGATTCACACCTTGGTTTTCTTCCAAGAGCCTCCTAGTTTTAGCTCCAGCATTTGAGTCTTGGATCCATCTTGAGTTAGAATTTGTGCATGTGCGTGAGGCAGGGATGCGACATCATTCTTCTAGCCAGCTGTCCCTACTGGTTGTCGAAAAAACCTTTCTTTCCTCTACGGAATGCCCTCCATACTCCCGTGGAAAGCCAGTTGACTGTGGATAGAGATCCGGGTAGATGCCTGGATTTTCACTTCTGTTTCGTTGTGTGTGCCTATCTTTAAATGCCGTAGCCTGGCAGTCTCAACTACTGTGGCCATGCTAGTAAGCTTTGACATTGGGCAGTGAGTCTTCAGCTCTGTTCCCCCTTTTTTTAAAATCAGCATTCTATGTATCTTGCATTCCACTATGACTCTTAGGATACATGTGTTGTTTTCTGCAGAAAGACCACTGGGGTTTGAAGAGGGAGTGCATGGCTCAGGGTTGGGAAGGTGCTGAAGTTCTGGGAGGGGGAAGTGAGCCCCGTGTTTGCAGTGCCCACAGCCGGAAGGGTGTGTGTGTGTGTGTGTGTGTGTGTGTGTGTGTGTGTGTGTGTGTGATAAAATCCCTTGGCCTACGCGCTGTTACGAACTCCTTGGCATCTATTCTTTCCGAGCTGCATGAGTTTTAATGTACTGGCTCCCCCGCCAGCCAAGTCACTGAAGCGCTCCTGGGGACAAGCTTCTGTGGACTGGTTTGTGTTCTGGGGAGACTGCCCCCACTAGTGACCTGCCTTCCCTGGTCCCTGTGCCCAGAACTACAGAGTGGCCCTTACAACCCTTGAGGAGGGACCTGAGGTCTAAGGGAGAAGACAGCAGCGCACATAAGAAAAGTCACTGCGAGCTGGCCACTTCATGTTCAGCAGAGAGGTTCAGACGTGGCTCAGCTGGTGCCAGGAGCCTGGGGCTGCACAGCTTGGGGTGGGGTGGGGTGGGGTCTGCCCCCAGGGGAAGAGAATGGGCATGGGGGGCAGAAGGTGCTGCTGCAACAGGACGGGGGAGCTGGGTAGACCTGCAAGCTGTTGAGATGAGTGAGGAGCTGCTGTGTTTCACGCCCTGTGGTGGGCAGTGGCCTGCCTCTGTCCAGGTGGAGGATTTGCAAGGTGGCCATGGAGACACACTTTCATGCCCTGGCCTCCAGTTCCTCCTCGCGGGGTTGTTTGTAGGCACAGCCCTGGGCACAGGCCTAGATAGGATGCAGTGCCTTGCTTGCTGGCACTGCTGCTCCCGCACAGCCAAGAGGAGAGTCCTCACTGACCCAGGAAGCTGTGCACTTGATTAACTTCCTGTCACAAAACTCCAAACCCCAAAGGCCAGCCTTGCTGCCATCAAGTCCACTCCGACTCATGGCAACCCTGTGGACAGGGTAGAACTGTCCCCCTGGGTTTCCGAGGCTGAACATCTTTATGGGAGCAGGCGGCCTCATCTTGCTGTTGTGGAGCGGCTGGTGGGTTCAAACTGCTGGCTTTGTGGTTTCGTGACGATGTGTAACCCACCACACCCCCAGAGCTCGTCGGTCACAAAACCGTATCCATTTTTCTGCATGCCCCTAGCTTGGAGGGACTGGGTCAGACCTGCTGTCGGAGTCTTATGGAGCCAGCACTGCAGGACCTGGGTCAGCCTGTCTGTGTCACGGCCCCTCCGTTTTACCAAGCCGGATGCCTTTCTCCAGGGACTTGACATCAAAAAACCAAACTCAGCACCATTGAATCAATGCCAACTCATAGTGACCTGCCCCCCCGCCCCCTTACTCCCCTGTGGGTTTCCAAGACTAACTGTTTATGGGATTAGAAAACCCAGTCTCTTTCCCTTGGAGCTGCTAGTGGTTTCCAACCACCGGCCATGCAGATCACAATCCAGTGCATTACCGCTGCACCACCGGACTTCCTCTCTCCAGGCACTAGTGCTCCTAATAACATGGCCACAGTACATGAGACGAGGTCTGACTGCTCTCTCCCCCCACCCCTAGATGACCGCATCTGCTCCCCACCCTTCATGGAGCTCACGAGCCTGTGCGGGGACGACACCATGCAGCTCCTGGAGAAGAATGGCCTGACCTTCCCGTTCAGTACGTACCGTGCCCGCCTGGCACCGCTAGCGGACCCCCGACCAGCTCAGGGTGGCATGTGGCACGTGGCCTTGGCTACCCCAGTGCCCAGCCACAGAGCCCTAAGTACAGGGCTGCCATGGTCAGGCAGAGCCATAGGCCCCAGGTGACCTCTGGGGCTCTGAGAGCTTCTTTCTAGTCACACCAGGTGCCCCGCGGGATCAGTCAGGTTGCATTGATGACCCCACTAATCCTCTCTGCTTCTCTCTCCTGTCCTTAGTCTGCAAAACCAGAGTGGCTCATGGCACCAGCTCTCATGAGGTGAGTGGACACCTGCCACTTGCCCCACCTCCTCCTTCAGTTCCTCTCCCTGCCAGGGCTCCGTGCTTCCCGGCCAAGCCTAGGTAGGGGCTGTAGAACCCAGCCCAGCCAGAGCTCTGTTCACAGAGCCCATCCCGCTCCCCACCACCTGCCCTCTGCCTGTCGGGCTCTGGGGGGTTGGGGTGGAAGGGTGACTGTGAACAGTGGTGTGTGATGGACCAGCCTCCATCCCAGTCGGTCAGTGTGGGTCTGGGATCCGTTTCTCCCTCCTGTGACAGGATCAGACGGTCACTCTGGAGGGATAAGGGAGTCCCCATCCAAAGCTGTGGCAGTGGGCCTCATGTCAGGGTACCCAGCAGCATGCTGAGTAATTGTGGAGGTAAAGGGTATGAAATGTGGAAACTCCTGCTGAGCCCGCAGCCATCAACTGTCCCCTGGGTGTCCCAAACCCCCCTCATCCATCTGTCCCAGCCTGGCTCCAGTGTGGCCTCCCCTCCCCCACCTGTGCATTTCGGAGCCACTGCCTGCAAAGTGCGCTGCTCTTCCGAGGGACCTCTGGCCACTGGGAGGTCGAGAGCGCAGTCAGTGGAGATCTCACAGGAGGACAGACTGCTTGCCTGGTGACTGCCTTTAGGAATGAAAAGTGGGCATTTCTCTCTGGGGTGGGTCCTCCCTCCTATCCCAGACTGTCCAGGCCCTGCCTTTGAAGCCTCAGCCCTGGCCCTGACCAGCCCCTCCCTGCCCAGTGGCTTGCAGAAACCAGCCATAGCACCTCTGCGTAGCCTCATCACTCTCTGGGGGGTGGCTGATGGGTCTGAGCCACTGACTTTGCTGTTAGTAGCCTGACCCACAGTGCCACCAGGGCTCCCAGGGCAGAGACTTAGGCCTGGTTAAATAAATTCTCCAACCAGGAGGAGGACTAGCTCCCAGCCTCCATGGCCAGGACCACTCCTTTTCACTGTGTTCACAGAGCCACGTGGCTTCTCTGTTTCGCTTGACCCTCCTTGGAGCCTCTCGCTTTTTGAAAACACAAGAAACAAACAGAAAGCTCCCAGCATCCTGGGCTGCCCCGTGCTCCTCATGCTAGCGCTGGGGCTCAACGCGCCACCCCCACCCCCAACCCCACCCCACCGTCTGTGCATGCACACACGAACACTCTGCTTTCCCACCGAAGCCTACATGTCTGCTTCTGCCACACCCAGCTGTGTGCCTGGCTCCTAGGGGGCAGCACTGTGTGACAGCTGATGTGGAGGTGCCACCAGTACTGGCGGCCAGCTGTCCAGGCCCTGTAATCCCTGCTCATCCAGCCCCGGGCATCTGGTGGCTCCTGCCTGGGGCCCTGTGGGCCTGGGGATTAGCTGTAAACCCCAGCCCAACAGCTGACTTAAGTCTGCCGCCGCCTGACCCCTGGTTCCTTTATCCTACCGTGGGGCAGACCTGGCTGCCTCCTCTACCCCTCCATCCTGAGTCCCCTCCATGTCCCAGGGCATGCGGAGTGGGGAGCAGCCTACACCGGCCTTTCCCTGCTGCTCGGAACATCCATGGGACTCTGGGGTAAGAGGGCCAGCCTGTTGCCGGGCAGACCTGAGTCCATCCCAGGGCCCCTCCCATTCCTACATGTCACTTCTTAGACTGCAGCTTGCTCATCTGTAAGCCAAGGGGTGATAACAGTGCCCACCTCAAAGGCGAATTGTGCGGACGACCCTAGGCAGCTGACATGTGATGGCTAGGGTGGGACTGCATGTTGTGAACCCTGTCGGACCAGCTCTTCTCAGGATTCAAGCTTGATCCAAAGCCTCCGACCCTGAGCCGGAGCCTGCCACCCCCTTCCTCTGCACATCCTGTGGACTGAGTGGTGCCCTCTCCAGGCAGCCCATCCTCCCAGAGGTGGACAGTGCACAGCCTGTGCAGCCCTCCCTGGCAAACCTGACAGATTCAGGGTTCCCAAACCCCACCGCACAAGCAACCTCCAGGTGCCCTTGCTTGCTGTTCTTCTGGGCTCTGGACCCTCTGATGGACCCCCTTTGTCCTTGCCTCCCCAGATGGCCATCGTGTTCAACCAGGAGGGCCTGAGTGCCATCCAGCCACCCTGCGTGGTCCAGAATTTCATCAACCACAACGCCGTCCTGTACAAGGTGTTTGTGGTCGGCGAGTCCTACACCGTGGTGCAGAGACCCTCCCTCAAGAACTTCTCTGCGGGCACATCAGGTAAGCAGGCCTCGATCTATTCCGGGTGATCCTGGGACTGGGGCATAGCTGGGATGGTACCCACTACCTGTCCTTCTGCCCGTCCCCTGACCTCTCCCACACGCTGTGTCTGAGATGGGAGGTGGGGACAGGAAATGATGGTGTGCGTGGCATTGCGTAGGCCCACACCTAGGAAGGTTTTGGAGAATGAGTTCCAGATCCCTGCCACCTCGCGTGGCGGGGGCTCCACCCAGTGCGCCCTCTTTAAACTCCAGGAAGCCTCTGGAAGGTTTCTGCACCCGGGGCCCGAGCAGGCAGGACTCTGGAAGAGAGGCTGCTAGAGTAAATGTGGTCAGTGCACCATCTGCTTGCCTACCAGGAAGGGAGGGAGGGATGGGATGGGGGGTGCAGACCCACATTGATACTTGGAGACAAAGGCCAGGCTACTTGCTGAGGCCTCCCTGCCTGTAGCCTGCCACGGGTCTTTCTGCCCATGGGACCTTGTAAAGGGGTCCCCTTTTATTTGCCACATAGGGTCCACACAGTGGGCAGGGGCGCTTCGTGCTCCTCGGGCAGTGCCCTGCCCCAGGGCATATTCCAGTTGGCCCTGGTGCACACAGCCAGCAAGTTTGCTAAGGGCCTTCACGTCCAGGCTTTCCCACACCTGCTGTCCACCTGGTCCCAGGCCTGACAGCCTTCACAACTGACTCAGCCCCAGGTCTCCCACACCGGCGCTGGTCAGAGACATGCTCTCCTGGCTCTGAAGGCAAGCCCTACGGCACATTCCAGAAGCCTTTGGAGCAGTGACAGTCTGAGACAGCGCAGCGTTCCAGAGGACTCCCAGGAAGGGTGCTGCACGGACCGGTCGTTGCGTCCCTTCACACACATACATGTGTCTCTCTGAGGGAAACATGTATACCCGTGTCCCTGAGGAAATCTCATTGTATGTGTCTTTCTCAGGAAAACATCCTGTACGTGTGTCTCTGAGGGGAACTTCATGTAACTGAGGGAGACATATCGTCCACGTGTCTGAAGGAAACGTTGGACTTGCGTCACAGGAGGGAAGTGTGTGCTCCCTGAGGCTGGGAAGTAGCCCGGCTGGCTGCTGTAGCCCCATCTCCGCAAACATGTGTCTTCTTAAAGCCCCTCCTCCTGAGACTCCCTGTCACTCCCGCCATGTAGTTCTCCACAAGAACTTCTAGAATGAGCTTCGGCTGTTCTCCCCTTTCCCCAAATGGCGTTATTCTTTGCACAAACACGCTGTCAACAGCAGCCTCTTCCCTCCCTAGCAGGGTCTGCCAGGCCAGCCGTGGGGTTGGAGGGTCCCAGCCCCGCCCCTGGCATCTGCCCGCAGGGATGGGGAATGATCTAGGACGGGGGCCAATGTTGGCAGCCACAAATGCCAGTGTGCTCGGCTGCGAACCCAAAGGCCTGTGGTTCACACCCAGGCAGCAGCTCCGTGGGAGACGGGAAAAGGCCTGGCAATCTCCTCCCGTCAGGATGACAGCAAAGGACTTCCTGGGGGCAGCTCCCCTCTGCCCCAGGGGTCACTGTGAGCCGAAAGCAACGCCCCTACCAAGTTCACAATGAAAAAAAAACACATAAGCCCAAGGTCACTCGGCAGCCACGTCGTGGGCATGAGACGCACTCAGACAGACAGTGGGCAAGGAGAGTCCGCCCTTTTCGTAGAAGGACAAGAAAATGCTCTACTTTGGAAAGTTTTTAGTTGCGTGCTTTAGTTCCATGGAAGCTCTGAAAAACTCAGTCGTTTTATCTTACAGTTGTATCTTTCACCAGAATCTTTAGACCTCCAGGAGAAATTGACCACCCAGCCTCCGCCCCCAACAACTGGCCCTTTTTATGCCTCCTGGTTCCCATGAAATGCAGGTCAGGACAGACACAGGGACACCCGGGGGAGTAAACTGGGAACTCTCCAGGGTGTTATGCCCCAAAAGCTGATCCCGTGTCCACTGTCCTCAGGACTCGAGGCCGGAGAGCACGTGCAGGGTTTGACCTCTTGCTCTTCGACCTGATGTACAGTGACTGACTAATGGGGCAGTGGTCCTTCAAACTGGACCAGTGGAGAGGGACTAGTGGCCTGGCCTCTACCAGCCTTGTTTCCCACCCCACCCCTACCCACACCCCCAGCCCTCTGGTGCCTGTGGCCTGTGTGGCAGCTCCCGCAGTCCGTGAGTGGAGGTGGTTCTGAACCTTGCACAAGGACGAGGACACAAGTCTGCATTTCAAGCTGCCAGTGTTTGGGCTCTCAAGGCACTTTGGTGTCAGCTGCCGCCGTGATGACTCGTGGTGGGCCCCACGCAAACAGAACGAGTGCTAGCCCTTGGCTGTCCCCATGACCAGTTCCCGATCAGTTCGCACCAGGCCCCTCTTTCTAGTGCACGTTGGTCTGGGAGCTCAGGGCAGTGTGCACGGGTAGGGGGGGCGGGCAGCAGGAGTGTCCATTCCAGAAGTGAAACCCTGAGAGCGGGATCGCGCCAGTGAGTCTTACTGGGACTGGAGTACACCCACAGACAGATGGATGTGCCCTTAGGCGCGGCACCAGGCTCCCGTTCCCAGTCAGCCGGTGGTAGGTTCCTTTCCTCTGGCAGGCACTTTCCTCTGGCTAAAGATGAGCAGTCTTCTTGCTCTTCTTCCTGTGGGGGTGGGCTTACTCCTCGTATACCTTTACTCTGGCAGACAGTCCTCCCTCCCAACCCCACTCCCAGGCACCCAACTCTGTGCTGGGGTCCTCCCTCACATCCCTAACGTGGGCCTTGTTCCCCTTAGAGCAAAGGTTCCTAAGCTGCTTCGGTCTGCCACTCCCTGTCCAGGGAAAAATAAGTGGCAAACAATGACAAGCTGTTGTGTTCTTGCTCGTAATCCAGGATAAAGGGTAGCATCTGCTTTTGCAGCCCCCTGAATGGTTCCAGCACCCACTGCCTTACAGCCACACAGGGAGCGTGTGCTGCGGAGAGTGGAAGTCTGCTAAGGGCCAGATGGTGAATATTCTCCACTCCCCAAGAGCTATTCAGGGAGAGAGCAGCCGAGGGTGATCTATAAAGAAGCAGGTGTGGCTTTGTCCCAATAAAACTTTATGTATAATCACAGGTGAGGGGCCAGATCTGAACTGCAGCTTACCAAGTCCTGTTGATCAATCGTTAAAACACTGGGCTGCCTGTCAGAAGGTTGGCAGTTTGAACCCGCTGGAGAAACCCACTGCCCTCGGGGTCCCAACTCCTAGTGACCCTGTTGGATAGTAACTTCGATTTGATGGGAGTGATGGAATGGAGTGTGTGCAGGGAATAAGGTAGAGCTAGGCAGCTGAGGGTCCTGCCCTCGGGAGCTTGTATTCTTCTCATCAGTGAAGTGGGGGCGGGCTCGCCCTTGGGCCTCTTGTTGCTCCCCTCCTCCAGGTATACTCCCCCCCTAGCCCCCGGGTATGGCAGTTCCTCTCAGCCGGATTGTGTGTGCACCAGGACTGGTCCAGGGAGGGCATTGGATGGGCCCCAGAAAACCAGGGTGCCCTTGTGAACAAGGGCCTAGGCCAGGGAGGGAGGAAGGGCCTGGAGTCCTAGGTCTGTGCAGAGGTCTGGGGCCCTCAGGCTGCCGGAAGATCCTATGGGGAGTGGGGGCAAGCTTTGGCCAGGGGGTTCTCCTGGGACCCTGACCCCTTTGGACGTGCTTTGGGGGAACTTGGAAGCTGCTCATGAGAGGAGTTGAGCAGTGGTGTTTCCCCTGCTGTGGGGTGGCAGTCTGCCATGGGCCTGGGGGTCTGCTGGTCCCTCTGTGCTCCTTGCTCTGAAACTGAGGGTGAGTGGGTGGGTGGCAGCTGGAGCTAGTCTTCGGGCAGTTGGGCTGGGCATACCTGCAGAAGGCCAGCATGGCTGTGCTGGGTCCGGGCCAGCCGTGCCTGCAGGCCCTCTTCTATGCCCCCAGAGCTAGAGATTGGTGGGCGGGTTGTGTAAGCCCTGTGGGGTGTCTGTTTCCCCAGGCTCTGGTCACAGAAGCGGGAGGACAGTGAGGCCCAGCGGGGCGGCCAGGGGCCTGTGCGAGCCGCTAGCAGGAAGGACGCCAGGTACACCTCGTGCTCGCCTGCTTGGCCTCCACCCGAATCACTCCAACGCATGATCACCGGCGCCTCCGAGCTCTCGCCTGGGCCGGAGGGGTCAGGGGGCTCCGTGACTGCTCATGATCTCGTGATTCTTGCATTCTGGGCCCTGCTTCAGGGGCTCGAGAGCGTGCATCTGCTCAACAGACGGTCCTTCTGCAACCCCTGTGTGGCCCAGGACTTCGCTCACCTGGGGGCTGCGGTCACCGTCGTTGTTCTCGGATTCAGAGGCCCAGGGTGGGCGAGAAGTGGGGCGTGGGTGGAGGCTCTTGGGGACATCCACAGCCAGGCAGAAACATCTGTCCTCCTCCCGGGCCGGGGGGCCCACAGAACCACTGTGTGTGAGGGGGCTCCCCCTAGCCATACCTGCTGGCGAGTTCCCGAGGGGCTCCCCCAGAGTCCTAGGGCAGCCACGGGGTGAGGCTTGTGGGACGGACAGACGGAGCAGTGCTCACTCCTGCGCCTCTCCACCCATCCGTCGCTTCATGAAGTTTCCATGGACACACTGGAATGGGGATGCCAGCGGGCAGAGGGTGGCCAGCACTGTCATTGTCCTGCGGAAGGACAGCGGAACAGAAGCCCTGAGTGGCTGCCTCCATGGCAGGGTGTCACTGCCCCCTGGTGTCGGGCGGTGGGACAGCTCTAACGTTGGCCCTGCTCCTCCTCTTGCAGATCGAGAATCCATCTTCTTCAATAGTCACAACGTGTCCAAGCCCGAGTCCTCGTCCGTGCTGACTGCGGTAT
>NW_022103915.1:11519393-11522217 GCF_000313985.2 Echinops telfairi
CACACACACACACTCACTACCCTCTTGCTTAGTGCCCTTGCCCTGTTTGCAAAGGGACTGGGCCCTCACTTCAGCGCCCCGCCGCCGTCCCTGCTTCTCTGCCACCTGTACGTACCAGGCTCCATACCAGATGCCCAGCCACCCCAGCCAGGGCAAGGCCAGCAGCACCCTGTGCCCAGTCCACTGGCGCGACCACGTTTCCACAGCTCTACAGGCCCTCCGAGCTGTCTGGTTACAGAGCTGGCGACCGCAGGGCCCCATCCCCACTGGTGACTGGAGGGGCCATCACCCCAGGGCAGACATTACAATTGCTGGGGCCCTCCCGCCCCAGCCCAGGGCACTGACACCCTTCGCTGATCTCTGATGGCCTCCCCCTCCTGGAGACCATAGCTGGCCCACTGTCTGCGAGGCTTGGGTTCGTCTGTCCTTGGGCCCTTCTCCCTGACAGGAGCCCCAGCAGGTCCCTTTATCCACAGTCGCCGCCTCGTCTTCCAGCCCCTCCCCTGAGCCTGGGCAATCTGGGCCAGCAGGGTAGTCATGGCACAAGGTGCCAGCGTCTGGGGACCAGGGTGGTCACGGACACACAGGGCCGGAGTCTGGGGACTCCACATCCTCAGGAAGGAGCAGACCCCCAGAATCAGTTCTTGAGTGAGGATACTCTGGAGGGAGGCGGGCTATCAGCCTGGCCTTGCAGAACCCAGCCACACCCTTTGAGGGAAGGTTTTTTTCAGGCCTTCCTGGTGGGCGGTGGGGGCAGGGCAGTAGTGTGTCCTGACCCTCAGAGAGGGCAGAGGGGGCTCAGTGCCACCCTGCCTCTGCCAGTGTGCACACACACACACACACCCTCCAGCTTCGGGCAGATGGCCGTCTGCCTAAGGGACCCTGTGAAGGCAGAAGCCAAATGTCATGCCTGAAAGTTACCTCCTCGAACTCGCTCTTCTCTTCTGTGACGTGGGATGAGGTCAGCCGAGAGAGACCGTGCAGTCACAGGAGAGAAGGACGGGCACTCAGCCCTGCCGGCACACAAGGGGTCGTTCCCTGCTTCCCCCTGCCCCTGTGTGCAGTGTGAGCAGCCACCCCCCCCCCACACACACACACACCTTCAGACAGACAAGCCTGTGTCCTCTAGGTGGCTGGAGGTAGCAAGTCACTGGATGACAAGCACCCGGACTGGCCAGAATGGTCAGGGTACGGGCAGTGGGCAGTGAGGGTGGGGACTCCCTCCTGACCTCCACTCAGACCTCCAAGTCCCTGGCCTGATGAGGCAGACTCTCTCAGGCTGGGTTTGGGTGCAGATGGATCTTCAAGGGGCCTCAGAGGGATGTCTGTGAACCCTTAGCCCCCAGGGAATAGCTTCTGTGCCAGGGTCACAGGCTCCTGCTGTGGCCCAGCTCTGGCCACAGCCATGCCACTGCCCCATTGGTTAGCAACGGGTGGCGTAGTGGATTACGTTAGGCTGATAGCTGCAAGGTCAGCAGTTCAAATCCAGCAGCTGCTCTGATACAAAGACTTTCTAGTCCCGTGAAAAAGAGCTCCAGTCACAACCGAACAGTGGGTGAAGGGAGACGTCAGACAGGGCAAGATATGACAAAATAGCAATTTACAAATTATCAAGGGCTCATGAGGGAGGGGGAGCGGGGAGGGAGGGGAAAAATGAGGACCTAATGCTGGGGGCTTAAGTGGAGAGGAAATGTTTTGAGAATGATGAGAGTACTGAATATACAAATGCGCTTTACACAATTGATGTGTGTATGGATTGTGATAAGAGTGGTATGAGCCCCTAATAAAATTATTAAAAAAAAAAAAGAAAGAAAAACCAAATCCCAGAAAAGGAAAGGTGAGCAGTCTAATAAATATATAATAAACAGTTCCATGTTGCTTATAATCAGGAGAATACATATTAAACCTAAACTGGATGCCATTCAAATTGGCCAAAATGTGAAAGGTCTGGCAGCACCAAATGCTGACAAAAATGTGTTGCCATTCCGTGGTGAGGGAAGTGTCCATTAGAACAAGCACTTTGTGAATCTAATACATTTGATGATGCTTGTGTACTATCCTCCAACAATTGCTATTCCAACTTACATGTCGTTGTTAGTTGTGTCATGTGGGCCCCCACACTTGATGACGCCATGTACCACAGAACAGAATGCTGCCTCTCCCTGCACCGCTTTCATGATCCTGACATGCTCTAGTCCTGTGTGTGCTCACTGTGTGCTGTGAGTGCCTTCCAACCCAGGAGGCTTATCTCCCAGCACAAAATACAATCATTTAGGGCTGGCAAAGTGGCGCATATGGTTTTAATTAGCTTATTTCCAGAAGTAGCTTATCAGGCCTTTATTCTTAGTCTGTCTTAGGCTAGAAGCTCCACTGAAACCTGTCCACGGTGGATAACTCTGCTACTATTTGAAACAACAGTGCTTATCTGCCAGCACAATAGCAGCACAATATAAATGGACAGATAGGTGACAATCTAGTTATCCAGTTACAGTCTGTGTGCTAATGAATTCTCACATGAGAGATAAGAAAAAGAATGTTCATTACAGCATCGCATATAATCATAAAAAGTCAACAGCCAAAGATCGAATCATAAATCATGGTGTATTAACAAATAGAATATTATATAGAAGAGAATATGAATTACTTTAGGTACCAGAGCTTTATCCGTAATGTTTTATTCCATAAGCGGAATGGGAATGGTGTTAATGTTATCTTTGATCAAGATCTTTTACATTTTAACTTTTCAAATGAACAAAATCTTCTGTCCTAAAAAAAAAAAGGAAAGTTAAAAATAAAAGCTCAATTGTTTATATATATATATGTT
>NW_022103915.1:11522479-11525724 GCF_000313985.2 Echinops telfairi
CCCCCCAAGCCGATGAACTGGCTCTAGGCCAAGCAGGAGATCTCACAGCTCAGGACCCTGTCTAGAGGATGCTGCCCCAGGTCAGCCCTCAGGACAGTGGGGCCGTGGGTGGGTGGACCCTGACCCTTTCTGCTGCCTGTGCAGGGAAAGGGTCATTGGTCCTTGGCGGCCAGGGCTCTGCCCGTCCGCCCAACATGCTTTTTTAAAACTGGAGAGTTGCGCAAACCTGCTGCCTATCTTGAGTCAGCCATGTCCACACAAACGCGCCACTTTAGAGTGGCAATTCGGTGGCATTTAGTACATTCACAGGGTTGTGCAGCCATCCCCCCATTCTCTCTGGACCCTACACATACTTTCTCCGGGAAACTCTGGACCAGCAGGCAACCCTACCCCCAACTCCTGCCGCACACTCTAGATCAGAGAAGACTGCGCATGCGGCATCTTTCACTTAGCATAGCACTCTTGCGGGGGTCAGATCGCCCAGGCACCCCTGCCCACTAGCTTCTAGGTGCAGCTCCTGCTGCTTCCCCAGCATCCTTGCAGACCCCTACCCCTGCCCGCCTGCCCTGAAGGACCTGTGTCCAAGTCCGCCCTAGGTTTTTGAGCCCTGTGGTCCATGCAGGCACTGACCCTCTCCGAGCCTCGACTCTCCTGTCCTAAAAAGGCCCACCCAAACCCCTGTTCCCCCAGGGGTTTGAGGACAAGACCCGCACTGCTCCCGCTCGGCTCGGTGGTGGGGCAGGTCCTCCTCCGACAGGCTCGGTGCCGATGAGCCCGCACTGGGCAGGCAGTCCCCTCCGTGCCCGGGCCTAACTCCTCCTGTGTGTTGCAGCTGGACAAGATCGAGGGCGTGTTCGAGCGGCCATGTGATGAGGTCATCCGGGCGCTGTCCCAGGCCCTGCGGCAGGCGCTGGGTGTGTCCCTCTTCGGGATCGACATCATCATCAACAACCAGACCGGGCAGCATGCCGTCATCGACATCAACGCCTTCCCAGGTGGGCCTGCCCAAAGGAGAACGGGGGTCACAGGGCAGGGCCCACCTGGGCCTCATGGGCTCTCTTACAGTTGGGGGTCTGGGCCAATGAGCAGCTCCTCTGAGCTCAGACGGGCAGTGAGTGAGGAGGTGGTGTGGTGAGGATGAAGCAGGCCTGAGTGCAGAGCACAAAGCAGCTGCTCAGTACACAGAGGTCCGCAGGCTGGCCTACTCATCCAGCAGCGTCAGCCACAAACCAGCTCCTTCCCCTGATCTGAATCTGAAACCCCACAATTCACCTGTAAGGAAGCTGAGGCCACGCAGTACGTCGATCTCAGGGCCTGTGCTCCAGGTGCTGCCCGGGACACTGCTGCTTCTAGCTCTGCCAGTCTGGTCAGAAGTGAGACATAGAAAGCCTCCTATGCGAGTGTTTGCTTACTGCTTGTTTCTCTTTGAACATTCTTCAGTGGGATTGTGAGCAATGCAGGGCAAAAGTTTGTCCCTTGCCAAATGACTGCACGTCATAACCTAGAGGGATGCAAGCACACAGAGAGGGTGTTCCGCGTGTGTACACACACCCCTCCCTACACTACAGACAGACAGACAGACTTCATGCCACACACGTAGTCACCCGGGCCATGCAGAAATACCACATACACACACTCCTGCATATGTACCTCACATACCAGAAATCCTCCACGACCATGTACTCCTAATACACATTCCTCCCCTCACCACATAGACCTCTCACGTGTGCCCTCTGTGTGCACTGTCAGAGGAAATCAGCCTCCAACACCCGAGGGGCTCGAAGGTGCCAATGCACAGCGATGATACATAAAGATGGTGGTGAACTCAGAGGGTAAGAAAGCTAGGAGAGAGAGCTCAATAAAGGGGTCAGACCCATTTTACGGTAGCATGCCCACCTCAGCTCCTCTTGATGGACCACGTGGAACTGGGAGAAGTGAGAGAACCTTTATTATTTTGGGACATTTATTGGTAGCCTTACGACGTACATATCCAGTATTTACATGCGTCACAAGGTGGGTAGTGACTCCATTAAGCTTCCTGAGCTCACAGGTGAGGAAACCTAATTAATACCTCCTTCATGGGGGCCGGTATCGGGGGGTTGGGTGACACAGCGGGAAGAGGGAACAGAAAGATCATGTCTGCTTCTATAGGGAGATGTCATCATCAGCCATGTGCTCACGTTAAGGCAGCAGAGCTGTTCAGGGGAGAGTCTGTGGGAAAGATTTCAAGCAGGATAGTGTGCTTGGACTTGACCTCTAACTTACCAAAGTGGAGGCTTTCCTACCGTAAATACCAGCTTTCCAGATTCCCTGTGTTCTAAGTGAGGGAATGTGGTCCTCCTCCTAGTTCCCTCCGTGTTTCCCACAATACACCTCTTTCCACACCATGCAGGCACAAACCTCTCACACACACACCCCTTTCCATACCATAGCAGACCACACGTGTACGCGCGCACACGCACACAGCATACATACCCCCTTCCCACAACAAACCTCTCACGGGCCACACATGCCCACCCCACGCATGCTCACCCCCCCCCTCACCTGCCCACCCACTCAAATCTCTCACACTGCCCGGCGACTCTGAGACTGGACCTCTCGTTGAGAGGAGAATGCTCCTTTCTCCCAGAGGGGCTGGTGGTTTGAACTGCTGGCCCTGCGTGTGGTCAGCAATCCCACACGTACCCACTGTGCTTCCAGGGCTCCTCCCAGACACTGCACATAACATGCAAACCTCTCATACACACCGCGCATACCACACACACGCCACACGGCTGCTGCTCATCCACACCCACAGACACACACTCAGAGCCAGGCCCAGTCCCTGTGCCACCCCCGCCAGCCTTCAACACCCCTGCTGTCCCAGGCTGCAGCTGCCAGCCTGGATTCCCTCTCAGGCTCCTTGTAAACTATCACTGAGAGTCTCACGGGAGCCCTTACCAGGGCTGTTTCCATGCCGGTCCTTGTGAAGACGTGGTGCCCACTCTTCTGGACACTGCCCAGTGTTCAGACATGAAGCCCTGGTTTCCGCCCCCTTGCTGCTTCTGCCCATGGGATGTCTGTCTGTCCAGCAGAGCACCCCTGTCTCCAGGTCTGCTCCCAGGGACAACAGTCTGGCAACATGGACACGTGTGGCCTGGGGACAGGAGGATTAGAACATATGTGGACTTTGGGGTCTGCCCAGCTCCTGTCCCCTCAGGACTAGCCCCCACACCCAGGCTTCTGAACACGAGCACTGAGGGCAG
>NW_022103915.1:11525840-11570685 GCF_000313985.2 Echinops telfairi
AGGGGAAGGGTCCTCCTCTGGCAGACCCGGAGCTGGGCTCTGAGCCCAAGTGGCGTGTCTGGGTGGCCCCACCTTGGAGGAGTGCGTCACCAAGCCAGCCCTCTTCCTGTTGTGCAGCTCGGTTGTGCTTGGCCTGAAAACAGACCTCCCCTCACACAGGCCCCCGTTAACCAGGTGGTGCAGTGGGCATGCAGTGACATCTGCACCGGGCCACCGTTGCCTCAGCTGCGTGGGTCAGTCACAGCAGGGAGGGGCACCTCACCTCTGATCTCACGGCCCCCACACAGCCTGCGCCTCCCCATCGGGGTGGGGGTGGGCCGGGAGGGAAGGAGCGTGGACGGTGGGTACACGTCCTCCTCCCCTGGGCTCTGGCCTTCATCACACGCTGCCGCAGGGCAGAGCTCCGTGCGTGTGGAGATGGCCCCCCAGGAGGCTGGGTTCCCACAGAGTCCAGGCAGCCCGAGGGACTCACTAAGGCACGTTGCCGGGTGACACCCCATGGGCGCCGGGCTGACTGTGAGCATGAGCTTGCCCTCGCTGTCCCGGCACTGGGTATAGGTGCTGCCTCACGTACCCTGGGAGGCAGTAGCCAGAGAGAAAGGGGACTTGTACGAGACCCCCAGTCCACCCAGCAGAGGCCAGGGTGGTGCAGGCTCCCAGGCTGCAGTGTTATAGGGCTGGAAGGCGCCAGACCTGGGGTGAAGGGGGCACTTAGATCAGACTCCGAGTGAGATAGGGGCTGAGCCCTGTGGGCTCTACACAGTTGGCCTTGTGGTTGTGCCCAGTGGGGAGGAGGGAGTGGCAGCACATGGCTTCCTGGGGCAGGCAGGCTCTGCCACAGTGCAGGTTTTCATAAGTGAGCTGAATTTTGAGTGGCACACTCATAAATCTAGTGTGGAAACCAGGGATACTGGGATTGGTGTGCTCACTGTGGAGCTGAGGGGGTCCCCCAAAGCAGATGGGCTCTGAGCCTCTGTCCTAGGTATACAGGAGGGCAGGTGAGAGGTTGGGAACAGATGGGCTGACAGTGCAGGGTGGACACCTAGGTGGTCAGAGGCTGCCCAAGGGACAGGGCCAAGCCAGGGGACAAAAGGGAGTGGAGACAGAGGGAGGCTGGAGCCCAGGCCTGGACAGGGAGAAGTCTGTGTCCAGGTGACCAGTGGGCGTGGTTGAGGCAGGCACCACTCCCAGGGCTCTGCTGCTGGGTGTGCCAGGCTTGCTGCCGCCCTCCCCTGGGGCTTGGCATGTGTGCGGTAGCAGGACGACCTGCACGGACTGGTCGCTGGTGAGGAGAGAGGTTGACCCAGGGCTTCAGAGGAGGGTGCCTGGACTGGGGTGCACGGACTCTGGGGAGCAAAGAGAGGGGCTATAGGTCCCACCGGCTGGGCCTCAGCACACCCAGAGGGCTGCCCCCACTCACCCCCTCCCAGCATAGGCACCCTCCCAGCCTTTGGTGCCTGGTCTGGGGGGCAGAGCCCTTGCTGAGGGAGCTGCTGTGTCTCACCTGACACTTGGCTCACAGCTCCTGCCCAGGCTGTGCCTCTGCCCTGGAAACCGGGCTGCTCCTCTGGGTGTCCTCCCCCCGGGGGACCATGTCTGGCCAGGCCCTACCCACACTCCGAACATTGGCCCTTCAGGTAGGACTTGGGCCTGGAAGGAGCCCACATACCTAAGATGGGGCCCCAGACAGGACTGGACGGCATGGCTCACATCCCGCTCCACCTCGTTGGAGCTTTGTGACGGGGCCTCTCCAAGCCTTGGCGGTTTCCTGTGTAAAACGGCTGTGGGTGCAGGGCCCTCAGTGCTCCCGTCTTCCTGGCCCCAGCGCCCAGCGTGTGTCTGCCTGCTGCCGGCCCCTGTCTCTCTGGCACTGCGCTCTCCCATCTCCCAGTCTCTGCTGTTTGTTCATCTTGTACAGCAGGGACAGGGGACACTGACGGGGAAGCATAAGGAGAGTGGCCGTGGGCTGATTGGTGCCAGTGCTTGAATGCTCTGAGCACAGGGGCTCACTCATCATCTCTGTTATTACCATGGTGACCCCTTCTACCCATCCTCCTCACAGGGCTATGTGCAGACAGGCAGACAGGTCACCGGCCAACAGCTGCCTCGGGGACCTTTCTGTAGAAAGGGCACATTCCCAACCTCCAGCCCCGCCCTGCCCTGCCCTGTGGCCCTCCTGTGAATGGCCACCTGGTGGGGGGGGGGAGGGGGCGGTCATGGGCACAGCCATGGTGGCAGCGTCACACCTTGTGGGTGTCTTCTAGTAGGTGTGAGCCATGGCAGGGGGTGCGCCCAGCTCTTGTCCCAGGTGTGAGGCAGCACCCGCACCAGGTTTCTGGTTGCCCAGAGACTGTTGTTAGCTGGGCATCAGCAGAATCTCCACCCTGGATCCCAACCTGCCAGGCAGCTCCCCTGGACCCCTGCTGACGTCAGCCCAACTCACCGCCTCTGTTCCTGAGGGATGCAGGGAGGCAGGCGTTTGCATCGTGCATGATGGCCAGGGCTGCCTGCAGGCTGCCTGGACGGGCAAGGAAATGGGCCCAGTCTAGTACATACTGCCCCCACCCACCCACCACCAGTGGTGCACACTAAGCCTCCGCTGTGAAATGTGGGAGTTCCTTGGTAGCACGTGGGGAAACTGAGCCCTGGGATCCGACCAGATCCATGGGGTCCAGGAGAATTCACTCCTCAGAGCATAAGGAGTGGGCCTTTGACCTGGCCTGCCCCCTCCCTGCCATGCTCACCCTGGCCTGGGTGTTGGGTGAGTTGGCCATGGGTCCAGAAGCCTGCCCCTCAGCTCCTCACAGGCCCTGACTTGTCTGCGGAGCTTCACTCTCCTCTCCAGTGGGTGGGCATCAGGGCCCCTGCCCACTGCCCCACTCATGGCCCTCTGCTTTCTCTCTGCCCACCCCACCCCCCTCCAGGCTACGAGGGCGTGAGCGAGTTCTTCACAGACCTCCTGAACCACATCGCCACTGTCCTGCAGGGCCAGAGCACAGGCACGGGGGATGCTGGGGACTCGGCCCCACGGAGGCACAGCAGGCTCCTGGCAGAGCAGGCTGGCGAGCGGACGTGCAGCGCCAGCCCCGGCTGCTGCAGCCTGAGGGGCCAGGACCCTGCCTGGAGGGCAGAGGCCGACGCGGGCAGCTCAGCCAAGCTGCCGCACCAGAGACTCGGCTGCACCGCTGCTGTGTCACCCAGCTTCCAGCAGCACTGCGTGGCCTCCCTGGCCACCAAGGCCTCCTCCCAGTAGCCGGCCGCACACGCAGCCAGGACCGTGACAACGCACTCCCCTGGTCCGATTCCTCCTCCCAGTGTCCCCGAGTTTCCAACGTCCTGACCTAAGAGGGCAGGGGGAGGTGAGAGGCCCCCAGCCCCGCCCTGCCCTCCTCTACTGAGTTTACATGCTGTGTTTTCAACACTAGGCCTGACTGTGAGCTGCAGGGGCATGCCCAGCACAGGTGTGCGGGTGTGTTTCCCAGTGTGCATGCATGTATGTTTGCACCATGTCTGGTGGCTGCTGGGGACCAGGCCTCAGGATCCTAAGGGGACACCCTTGGTCAGGTGCCAGCTGCAGCCCAGGGAGTGAGCGAATCCCCTTCTCTCCGAGCCCCCCAACCTCAGACCTTACACCCTCCTCCACAGCTTTGTCAGACGTGAGACCCTAGGCCCCACCACTGGGGTGACCCTGACACATGCACACACACCACCGCCCATCCCCCCCAGGAGCAGGAGCCTCAGGCCCACAGCTGCCACCCCCTGGCAGGCAGAGGTACCTGGCCCGGGGTCCACTTCTCCATTGCCCAGGCCCCTATGAAAGGGATGGACAGGTCAGGAGGAGGCCGAGGCCTCAGTTGGCTGCCGGGCCTCCTGGCAGCTCCATGGAGTCCACCAGCCACGTGGCCAAGGGTCCTGGCCACAGCCTTCCCTGAGGTGCCTGAGTCCAGCCACTCTGCACGTGTCCCACTGAGAGCCTGCAGTATGACTTTGGCTGGGCCACTGTCTCCTGTCTTTCAAGGGCAGGGGCAGCCAGGGGACACTGAGGGGCCAGCAGACCGCTCTTGAGACGCACGACTGTTGCTCTGAGAGTCAGCCGGGAAGCGGGCAGGCGTGGGAAGTCAGTCCTTCTCTGCGGGAGGCACTGTCCACATGTCCAGCCCCTGCCTGCCCCCTGTACGCATGGCTAGCAGGAGCTGCAACCCCAGAGATGGTCTTAGGTCCTGGAGCCTCAGGCAGGGCTGTGATAAGATGCCCCGGATGTGAGGTGAAGCTGCCAGCTCGCTGGAGAGGGGACAGCGGCTTTGCCTGTGCTGTGTGTGGTCGGGATGGTCCAAGAGGCTGGAGTGGAGCCTTCAGGACCGTCTGCTCCCGTGATGAACCAACGGGCCCATGTCGCCCCTCACCCAGCGTGGCGCGGTGTCCTCATGCACTGCTTTGTCTCTGAATAAACTACTGAGATCAACTGCAGCCTTGTCGGCGGGCGGGCACTGGTGTCGGGCCGTCTCAGTGGCAGCATTGTGTAAACAGCCTTCCCTTCTGGTTAGAGCAGTGGTTCTCAACCTGGGAGTCGAATGACCCTTTTACGGGGGTCGCCCAATTCATAACAGTAGCAAAATTGCAGTTATGAAGTAGCAACGAAATGATTTTATGGTTGGGGAGGTCACCACGACATGAACTATTAAAGGGTCGTGGCGTGCGGAAGGTTGAGAACCACTGGTTTAGGTGCTCACAGTCCCCACCAGCCGAGGACACGCAGGAACTCTGACAACAGGCTATTCCTGTGCCCCATCCTCTGCCCACTGTCAGGCACATCATTAGTGTCCACGGCAACCCATGCAGGTGCTGAGAGTGGTCATGGCTTTTTCAGGTGCTGCAAATGGGGTGGGGTGCCCTTAGATGACCTGCACCTGCCCATGCCAGCCGGCACTCTGGCCGCCTGGTCTGTGCCTGCAGGCCCTCCTGCCCCAGGCAGGGAGTCGGGATGGCAGGGACCTGCCAGCCCATTAAGTAGGCCCATGACGGGAAGGGGTGAGCCCTCCTGTCAGAAGGGCACTGGGTGTGCTAACCTTTTTTCTTTTCACTAAACCCTCGCCCCCTTTTGTGCAAGGAGCAAGTGTGACCTCACAGCGTGCCCAGAACCTTCTCAGGCCCATGGGAAAGGCCTGCTGTGGTCCAGCGCCAGCAGAGAAGCTGTGGGAGCAGGCATGACCCTTGAGTCGGCCAGCATTAGGCAAGGCCAGGTGGGACTCTGTCCCCGAGTTGGTGGCACATCGGGCAGCTGTCCCAGCTGCCCTGTGGCCTTGTGATGCTTGTTTTGGGTGGCTGGGGCAACAACAGGCAGAATCGCTGAGGCTTGGGGGAATGTTGGGGTCACTCGCAGGCTCCAACTGAGGTCCTGGGCTCCACTCTGCTTGAGGGGCTTTGCTTGTACAGGCAGTGAGGGTGCTCCACAGTCGCCTAGCCCCACAATGTCTGCCCTCACCAGCAGGACTCAGTCCCATCCAGGTCCTTGCCATTGGCATCCGGGGTGCTGTGAGTTTGTACCACATGGTGGTTCAGCTGGGTCACCTGCAGGTTCCCCGGGGGTTCCTGGAGGGGCTTTCAGTCTGTCCACACCAGTGAAGGAGAAGAACGTGGAAAGACTTCCTTTCTCAACGGGAGAAGGTGTGGGTGGTGGGGGGGTGGGCAGCTGGGTAGCTTTGTTGGCTGATCAGCTGCTTCAGAGTCCTTCCATCCCAGAAAACCGCCAGCTGGCTCTGACATGCCTAGTCGCCACAGAGAACTAGTGCATACATATGCTGCTGTCCACGTGTTCCCCGGAACATGGACCCGGCAACCCCCTTCCACTCATGGCAGCAGATGCCCCGGAGCTGGGGCCCCTCCTCCCGTTGCCCTCCACCCTACACCAGAGAGTATTTTCCCTGGGCAAGGGGAGGGGTCTAGCCTGCCCTCTGATGCCATACACATCTGCCCGACTCCTGACAGGAGGAGGGGATGGGCCTGCACCCCACTGTCCCGGGTCTAGCGGACCCACCCAGCCCGCCAGCCATTCTCCAGAAGTGATTGTTTCTTGTGACCTGGCTACTTGGTGGGACCACCTCCTTCCACTTGCCAACTCACCCCTCTCTCCAGCCCCGTCGGAAGCTCCCCCAATGTGCCCGTCAGTGAACCGGCTGCAGAGGGTGATACCTGGGCATTGGGACAAGTGGCCCATGCATGACTCAGTTGGTGTGCCCGTGCCTATACATAATATACATGTTTACATGTCCGTTTCAACTCGGGGACCCCAGGGTCAGAGCAGGACAGCCCCACAGGGTTTCCAAGGCTGTCAGTCTCTCCCACAGAGGTTGAATGCCCGCCTTGAACTTGGCAGTCCGGTCCTCAACCACTGTGTCACCAGGGCCCTTATATAGCCTCCGAGGGGAATCCGGAAGTGTTGTTATGATTCCAATGTTTACTTCGTTCACTGCCACCAACTCTGACCCATAGCGACCCCATAAGACAGGGTAGAGCTACCCCTGCAGGTTTCCAAGACCTTTTCTTAAAAGATAAATCATTTTATTGGGGGGTTTTACACTCTTAGAACAACCCATACAGCAATTGTACCATGCATTTTGGTACATACGCTGCCGTCACCGTTCCAAGACTATGCAGAAGCAGAAAGCCCCGCCCGTCTTACTGGAGCCGCTGATGGTTCCGGCTCAGCATGTAAACCACCGTGCCACAAGGGCTCCTTTGTTTGGCAGAGGTTTCTGCTCTTGACCTAGCCCCGTGCCGACTACAGAACAACACCTCTACCGACCGATGCAAGAGTCCAGGTCCACTGGCTTTCGGTTTGGCTGCGTAATTGCCATGCGACTGAGCAGGAGGCCACAAAGACCCATCCCTGCATTGGTGACCTCGGGGAGAGGGTGTCCACACACCCTCGTCATTGGCTAGCTAGTCTTGGTAGAGGCTATTTTGATTGCTAACCATCTAATGGGATGCGCCCACCCACTGCCATCGAGTTGGTTCCAACTGGTGGCGTACTTTTTAGGGCGTTGACACCGAGTGTAAATAAGCCTTTATGAGAGCACACACCTGCTCCTTTCCCAAGTGGCTGATGGGCTTGAATCACCAACCCTGTTAGCAACCTAACCCACAGCACCATCAAAACAGCAGCCAAGCTTGCAGCCTTTGAGTCGAAGCCACCCTCGGGACAGAGTAGAACTGCGCTTGTGGGAGTCCGAGGCTGTGAATCTTGGGAGTAGAAAGCCTCATCTTTGGCTTACAGATCTGGTCTATTCAGATTGCTGCCCAACACATACCCACTCCACCTGCAGGGCTCCTCCCAGCACCTGTATTCTTTCTGTAGCTGCCGGGGGTACAGTGCAAAACCAAGGATTAAAGAAAGGACTGCTGCCAGCCCCCTCCGAGCAAGGGAAGGGCACAGTGGGCAGCCTGCCTTCAACCAGGGCAGTTGTGCCATCGTAGTGTTTTCTTGGCCTGTGTGACTGTGGGGCCCTTGGGAGAGAAGTAGTCTCCCCATTTTGTGGCTGAGGGGACAGATCCCAAGAGGCACAAGCTATCCAGCCAAAGGCCAGGCTGGAGCCTCGTCTTCTGATTTTAGAGCCTAGCTTGCTCAGGCTTACTGCACAGAGCTTCCTCTTCGGAACGTGGATCCTAAATCCCAGCCATGCTCTGGACAGGCCAGTGATGCCCTGACCTGTCCTCGGCAGGAACATGTCATCAAGGCTGAGGTGATGCCCTGGCACCTTTCTGCTGGTGCATATTCGTGGTGTGTAGGCCTAATCTGGTGGCCCCACGGAAGGTGAACCACCAAGGCCACCAGCCAGCCTGGCAGAGTCCTGCTGACGCTTGCTGTCCTGCTTGAGAGGTGGCTGGCAGTGGCAAAAGGAGATGGCCAAGGTTGCAACGTTGACGGAGCTCCCAGAGGTGCAGGCTGGGTTCACAAGAGAACATGGAACAAGGGATGTCATTACTGATGTCAGATGGATCTTGGCTGGAAGCAGAGAATACCAGAAAGATGTTTACTTGTGTTCCGTTGACTATGCAAAGGCATCTGACTGTGTGGACCACAATAAACTGTGGAGAGCCTTGGGAAGAATGGGAATTCCAGAACACCTCATTGTGCTCATTCCAAACTTGTACGCGAATCAAGAGGCAGTTGTGTGAGCAGGACAAGGGAATACTGCCTGGTTTAAAATCAGGAAAGGTGGGCATCAGGGTTGTATCCTTTCATCGTACTTGTTCAGTCTATGCTGAGTAAACCACCAGAGAAGCTGGCTTATACGAAGCAGAGTGCAGCATCAGGATTGGAGGAAAGCTTGTTAAGCTGTGGTGTGCGGATGACACCTTGTTTGCTGACAGTGAGGAGGCCTGAAGCACTCAACGAAGATCAGGGATTGCAGCCTGCAGTGTGATGATTCAATGTGCGGTAAACCAGAATCCTCACAACTGGATTAATGAGTAACATCGTGATAAACTGGAACAATAGGTAACATGATAAATAAAGAAAAGGTTGAAGTTGTGAAGGATTTTGCCTTGCTTGGATCCATAATCCAGGCTCATGGAAGCAACAGTCAAAGAGATCAAAATATGTTTTGCATTAGGTAAATCTGTACAAGACCTCGGTAGCGTATTGAAGAGCAAGGATGTTACTTTGAGGACTAAGGTGTGCCTGACCCAAGCCATGGTGTTCTTCATTGCATCATATGCATGTGAAACTTGGACATGGAATGAGGAAGACCGTAGAAGATGCATTTGATTGTGCTGGAGGAGAATATTTGAAAGGACTGCTATAGGGCAGACTGATGTGTCTTGGAAGAAATACAGCCAGAGTGCTCCTTCGAGGCAAAGATGGCGAGACTTGGTCCTACATCCTTTGGACATGTTGTCAAGAGACCAGGCCCTGGAGCAGGGCATTATGTCTGGAAGGGGGAGGGACGGCAGGAAAGGAGGACAGTCCTCGAGCTAGACGGGCACAGCTGCTGCCTCGATGGGCTCAGGCGTGGGAACAGTTGTGAGCACCAGGCAGTGGGTGTTCTGTTGTGCGTAGGGTCACTATGGGTCAGAGCTGACTCGATGGCACCTAACCACAGCAGGCTGCGCGGCTGTATGCTCCCCCTGTCGGACCCTTGCCCCCTGTTCCTGGTGAGGAGTCAGGCTCTGCACTGGGCAACCATCTGTGTGGCTCTCAGAAGCTTGTGCAGAAGATGGGTGGCTGGTCCCGATGACCCACCGGTCACAGCATCCTGGCCCTCTGGTTGCTCAGTGCTGCCCGTCCCCCCCTACACTCTTGCCCTCACCCTGCCCGTGCCCTGGAGGAGTTAGTGATTCCCCTCAGAAAGCAAGCCCTCAAACCAGAGCACCTCGCTGCCCTTGAGTCCACCCTGACTCCAAGCGACCCCTACAGGACGGAACAGAACTAGCCCTGTGGGTTTCTTCATCGGTCAACCTTTATGGGACAAATCCTCATCTTTCTCCCGCAAAGCAGCCAGTGGATTCAAACGGCAGGCCTGGTGGTTAGAAGCTCAACTCAGACGTTACCCACCACCACCACCACCCCCCACCCCCCATGGCTCCTTGCAGTGCTCTAGTAAACCGCTATGTTTGCAAGGCGTTCACACGCCGTGGATCCTAGGCACGGGTCAGAGGTCAAGTCATGGCAGATTGAAGCCCGGAGCCACCCACAGCTCGGAGGCCCAACCCCGAAGCCAGTCCAGTGGCTGTGGCGTCGTCGGGGACACCAGGAAGTGTTGGCTAGGCCAGCCCTACTTCTGCATGGCCCAGCCCACGCTCTGCCGGCAGATGGGGCAGAGGAGGAGCAGTGGGGCCCGGGGCCAGCTGCATGTGACTTAGCCCCTATGTACGACCTGAGAGATAGGTGTCGGCGCCCCCATTGTACAGATGAGACTAGGAAATGACCCAGGGAGAGTCACCCTGGGGCGAGCCCACCCGCACCCTGTCCCCTGCCCTTTCGTCCAGCCCAGATCAGCCCACTCCAAGTCGAGTGGGAGGCAGGGGAAGGAGTCAAAGAAGCCACAAGGAGCCCCGAGCAGATTTATTTTCCGCAGACGGGTTTTGTGTAGACAGTGTTAGCTGGCTCTCAGGAAGCCACCGTCTTTGCAGTGTTCAGTGGACCTGGGTGGGAGCGGGGAGGAGAGGCACTTGCAGAAAGCTGCCTGTGCCCAGAGAGTTGAGGTGCTCAAAGTCGTGGGAGGGTCACTCTGCAGAGGGGCAGGGTCCGGTGCCGGAGCTGTCTGGCCAGGACCTGCGAGGGGCCCGCAGTCAGGACCGCACAGCAGCCACCTCAGCCCCGCCGCAGTGCCTGCAACTGGTGGGCCACCTTGTCCAGCTCTGCCTCAATGGCCGACAGGCTCTCCAGCTCCTGGTCCTGGGAGAGGATAGCGGGTCAGGCAGGACTGGCCCAGATGGGCTGGGCCAGTTGTCAGCTGTGTGACCTGGGCACCCCAGTGGACTTGTCCAGCCCATAGAGACATTGACCAGGGGGCTCTGCAGATTGCTCAGTGACTTGGGGTGCAGGGACCCCACACTCCAGGGGACTGCCCTTCCAGGCCCAACTCCTCCTGAGTGGCTAGGATGGTGGTGGGGGTGGGTGGATAGGGGGTCTGGTCTCTCTGAGGATCCAGGGGACTCAGCCTAGGATGTGGATGATGGTTCTTAGGCCTAGGCTTCTGGGACTTTCTCTGCAGGCCTCAGCTACCTGTGGAGCCGTGAGGGGCTGTGGCTACCTGGCTGCCAGGGGGGTGATCCTGGGAGGTGGGAAGTCCCCGAGCCTCCTCTGTACCCTGGAAACTTCCAGTGGCCCAGGCGTTGTGGGAGCTGAGCCTGACAGGAGTGCGTCCTGGCTAGGCCAGTCCACAGACACTGCTGGTGAAGGGCTCCCTGAGAGGGCTCAGGAATGGGACACTTAAGGTGGGCTGTATGGAAATTGATGGGGGGCCGTGAGTTATAGGTGCTAGGAGGGCTTCTAAGAAGACCCTGGGCCATGCGGAGTACCTGTGCACGGATTCTGGGGACCCCGTACCTCCACCCTGCAGGGCAGGGGTCCTGCCAGCCTCTCTGAGCACCCCCCCTCACCTCTGACTGCTGAGGGGTAGGGGGTACACGAAGGTGAATAGCCATGATCTGGGGCCCAAAGCCAGGTGAGGCTCGAGCTGTTCCCTGTGGTCACTCCCTATTCCCCGTGGGCACTGGGGGCACATCTGCCCAGGGTACATCTGGGGCCAGCCCCAGATTGCATTCCACCTGCCAGGAACCCCCAGTCCCTCCCCTGGGGCTGTCCCTGCACCCAGGGTGGCCCATCCCTCCTAGTCCTAATCACAAGACTAGCAGGGGCAGACTACTGCCCACCCCCCATAGATAGCAGGGTCTGTGGGGCGCAGAGTGACCTGCCCCAGGCCTCACAGCCAGGGCAGACCCAGGTCTTCAATCTGAGCATCAGGCTGGTCCTGCCCCTAACCCGGGAGGAGGCTGTGCGGACTGCTTTGGGGCCAGGAGAGGCCGTGGGCCCCCAATCCGGAGACCTGTCTCTGCCCAGCTCGGAGCTGCTGGGGCCCAATGCTGGTCCCTGCCAGCTTCTCTCACCAACCTGCCCCTGGTGCCTCTGGGAACTCATTCAACTTGCCACCCTCCTAAGCTTTCTCTTCCCTGGGGTGAGTAGTCCCCCCAGAAGCCCCTGATCAAGTCCCCCTTGGGGCTTCAGGACCCCTCAGTGGGCCGGGCCATACCAACCTCGGGTCTGCGGTTGGCACTGCCCTCCTCCTCCTTCTTCTCCTCTGGGTAGCCTCGGCCCGGGAGGGGCAGGCCTGCCTCCACACTGTCTTCCTCGGATGCCGGTCTCCAGCCTCGGCGCAGCTGGGGCCCAGGGCCCCTGAAGCCGTAGGTCCGGGTCCGGAAGGAGAGCTGCTTCATGGAGCGGTCTGGGTCCGAGTCCGCTGAGTCCTCCCCCACCAGCCGCTTCTCGGCTGTCAGCTCCTTGGCCAGCTGGTCCATCTTGCTCCACCGCTTGGCCTCTTCCTGCTCGGCCTCTTCCCACTCGCTGGAGCGCAGCCCCTCCTGCTCCCCGCTCTTCCCAGCCCGGGGGAGGCCTTCGGGGGTCCCTGCTATCTGTTCTTCCTCAGGGGAGTCTTCCTGCTGCCCCTTCCCCTGAGAGGGCTGAGCCTGCTCAGCCTCAGGCTTCCCGGCTCTCTCCATGGCCCCATCTGGAGCTGCAGGTGGACAAGGGCAGGACGATGAGGGGGGGGTCACTGCCTTGCCCGGGTCGTGCCGCTCCCCAGGGCCTGGGCAGCGCTGGTCGAGGGCCAGGCAGCCTCTCTCCAGCAGACCCCACTGGGAAGGCCCCTCCTCTGTCAGGTCTTACAGGGGCATGTCCACAGTCCACTGCTCAGGGTAGGGGTGAGACCCACTTTGCCTTCAGCTCCAGAGCCACATGGGCCACGGGGAGGGGGAGGAAGAACAGAGAGAGCCTCTCCCATCCCCTGGTTGGAGCAGAGGCCGTCCCCACTCTCCCGTGCTGTCCCTTTGTCTCTTCACCCTGAAGAACCCCTCTCACCCCCGGGTACCAACCCCTCTGGAGGGGTTTGGGTGGAGAGTCAGATCGAGCTGGCGGGGATGGAGGGTCAGTTTCAATTAGCTGTGGGACTTTGGGCAAATCACTTAACTTCTCTGAGCCCCGGTTTCCAGCCGGAACATAGAGCTGCCCCCTGCTGGAGGCTGCTGTGAAGGCGGGGGCCCCTCCCACACCTGCCTGCACCCTGACACGGGGTGGGGGGCTCAGCTGTCATACGTACTCATGCCCCTCGGAGTCTCCTTGGAGCTGGGGCTTGAGTCGGGGTTCAGCGCCGAGGTGGGGCCTTCCTCCTGAGAGTCAGCCTTCTCTCCAGCCTCCGCCACCTCTTCCTCCTCCTCGACCTTTGCCTGGTGCCCTGCATCCTGGATCTTCGCTCTGTCCTGTGAGGGGCTCTCAGGTGTCCCATCGGCCTGAGATCCTGGGGGATTCTGCCCAGGGGGGTTGACTGGGGGGTGGGTGTTCGCGGCCTCCTCCTCTTCCTCCTCCTCCTCCTCAGGGGCCTGCTGGTTCTCCATCTCAGACTCCTGCCTGGGTGCTGGGGGTGGAGCACCGTGGTTCTCCGCCTCTTTAGGGCCCCTTTTCTCCACCTCGTCCTTGGAGGGTGCCTCTCTCAGGGCCTCTGTGAAAACAACAGCAGAGTCGGCCCTGGGGACCAGGCTGGGCCTTCTTCCTCTGATGCCAGTCCTGTCTCAGCCCTGCATCTTCATCGCCCGCCAGAACGGGCCCACTCACCCCCCCCATCCATCCACCCACCCCCCACCCACCCCCGCACACGGAGATGACCACTGTTTCTGCCTCTCCAGATAGAATGCGTTCAAAACAGGCCTTGCACATGACCCCAGGAGAGAGCCCCAGGTCTGCTGAGGTGCTGGGTGCCCTCGGAGAAGCCCCTTAGCCTCTCTGTGCCTCAGGGCACCATCAGCACCTCTCTCCGCTCTGGGAAGCGCGCTCGGCCCCCCAAGCTCTGCAGGGCTCTGTCGAAGGTCTTTTCTAACTGGACACTGGCTATGGCTGGACTCGACTAGCACCCCCCTACCCCCGCCCGGCCTGGCTTCCGGCCAGTGGGGAACACTGACCCTCCGGCTCAGTCTTGTCCCCCTGGCTCTCCAGGACTTCGGAGAGTTCATTCTGGAACCCCACGTGCTGCTTCTGTGGGTGGGCCCGCTCCTTGGCACCTGGGTGAGGAAAGGAGGGAGAATGGCCTCTTGTCAGAGCCCGAGCCAGCAAGGGTCAGAGAGTGAGGGCTTCCACTTCTTCATCCGTGAACTGGGCACATGTGGTCCAAGCCTGCCCCGGGGCTGGTGGGGGTGGGTAGGATGGGGGGTTGTGCAGGGGCCAGGGCTGCCTCTGCCCCCTGCCGGCAAGGGCCCTGACGCCCCACCTGGGAATCACGAACAAGCCCTGCTGCCCAGAGGTGGAGCCGAGGGCCCCAGGGTGAGAGTAGGGAGTCAGAGGTCCCTGGGATCTGGCTGCTAGCCCAGGGGACTCTGTGCTTTGCATCGGAAGTCACAGGGACTGATTGTCCCCTCACAGGGGCTCTTGACTCAGGTGACCCCCAAGTCCAGGCCCCAGCACTGCTGCTTGGCTTGAGCCCCTCACCAGGACCTGAGACCTTTCTACCTGCAGGCAGGGACCTCCAGGCTGCTGCAGCCCCCTCTGGCTGTCCCCACCCTGGGCCTGGCACTGGACGGTGGTGCTTCACCATGGTGGGCACTTCAGGGGTCAGCCACAGCTCTGGCCTAGGCAGACCTGGTGAGGTGACCCTGGGCACCACAGACCCTGAAGACCAGGTTGCCCCCCTTCACACAGGGCAAGGCTGCTTAGCTGTGCATGTGGGAGCCCAGGAGAAGGAGCAGATGAATGGACAGACACCCTTGAAAGCCATTGTATCTATGTGTGTATATTATATGCATGTGCACATGTTGTATATGTGTATGTTGTATCTGTGTATATATTGTATCAATATGTATGCATTGTATCTGCATATTGTATCAATGTGTGTATGTTGTATCTCTGTGTATGTTATATCTATGTGTGTGTATTGTATCAATGTACGTTGTATCTGTGTATGCTATACGCATGTGTGTATGTTGTATGCATGTATATTGCATCACTGTGTATATGTTGTATCTGTGTGTTATATGCATGTGTGTTGTACCTGTTACATGAATGTGTATGTTGCGTGTTATATGCATGTGTACATGTGTGTATGCATGTGTGTGCTGTGTTGTATGCATGTGTGTGTGGTGTCTCTGTGTGTGTTCTATATGGATTTGCTCCTTGGTGCAGATAGCCAGGATACTCAGCTGCTGACCCAAAGGCTGGAGGTTTGAGTTCACCTCGAGGCGGCTCAGCAGGCAGGCCGGGCATTTGTTTCGAATGAACACCCAGCCACGGACCACCCTGTGAAGGGCAGCGGCCCCACGTCGGAGAGGGTGTTCACTTGGTGTCATTCAGGTCCAGTGACCCCAAGGCCGTGTGCAAAGGCTGTTTCAGGACCTACCCCCGTTACACCGTCCCTGCTGACATTACATTGAATGAGTGACATGAAATCACTTGGTCATCTCGCTTCCAGAGTGCTGGGTTGTGAGAAGATATTTGATGTTTAGTCAAAGCAGCAACGCCAGGGTGGACAGTGGTGGCTTCACACTATGCATTAGAATAGCTGCAGCTTCTACTGCGTGCCCCCTTCTCCCTCCCAGCAAGCGCAGGAGGTGGACGTCACGAGGACGGGAGAAGGGCCCCGGGAGCCCTGCTGCCGTGATGCCTGGCACTCCCCTCCCCCATACCCCTGCCCGTCCTCACACCCTGCATGGGCTGCCCCAGGCTTCAGCGTGTGTACCCCGTGCTGCCCCAGACCCAGCTTGGTTTGGGAGCTGGTGCAGGTGCGTGCTGCGGAGCATGCTCTCGGGCCCATGCGGGACCAGACCCCGGGTTTCCGAGGGTGAGGCTGGGGCGGGACAGAGCAGCTCACTGTGTGTGATGATAACAGGCTAACCCTCTACTCCAACATCCTACCCTGACTGCTGGACTACCCCCAGTGACAAGAAGCTCCCTCCCTCACACAGGTAATCCATTCTCCATAATAACATCATTGGGGTGTTTTGTTTTTCTTCAAGTTTCGTGGTAAGAGGCAGACTTCACCCTGCAGCGCATTGAGAGTCTACCCTGGATTGGAGGGGTGGGACCAAAAGCCTGCTTGCCCCTCCATCGACAGAAGCCCCTAGATATGAACTTTGTTTCCAAGTAACAGAGGACAGGGGTCCCTTCCTGCCTTCAAAGGTCTTTCCTAGTCTTGACGATGTCTATTGGAGAGCTGGAGCTACTGAATCCATGGGTAATTGGAGTGCCACCTCTGGTCTGGGCACGTCACCACCTCACTGTGACCTTGGGCACGTCACTCAACCCCTCCAAGCCTTGATCTCTTTAACAGTTTCAATAACAGATCAGCCCTCACCTTGCCATTCCATCATGGGCAGGAGGTAACAGAACCAGAAGGAGACAGAGCCTTGCTCAGGCATCTGTCCACCTCCACTGCTGGGATTTACCCAGAACTCTGTGCAGTGGCTGGTAGATACCTTGCAGGGCGAGGTCTTGGAGCTCCTTCAGTAAGTTCTGGTGCCGCAGGATGGAGAGGATCCGCTCATCTGCAGTGAAGAGAGTTGTTATGGGGGTGTGGGGGTGTCTAGGGAGCAAGCAGCCCAGGAGATGGTCAACCTTTTCAGCTGAGCACAAGATATTTTCTCTGGACACTCGGAGCCCACATGGCAGCAGCGAATTGCGTCTGGAGATGACACATCTAAACCCCGTTTCTCGATTAGGGGTCCGTATTCACGGTCTCAGCACCCAGGCCCCAGCCAAGGGCCTGAGGGCTGTCTACAAACCACACACGTTCCCCATCTCCGCACTTTTGCCAGATGGCTTCTACTCCCAGGAGACTCTTGTGGATTTTAAGGCCAAGCCAAGTGCCCACGGCTCCATCTATCCAGTGGCTTGCTTAGAAAAAAAGCTCTTTCCTCCTGTACCCCCGCCAACCACCCCACATTCATTTACTCCTCACATCTCTGCAGGGTGCCCACCAGGTGCCGAGAGGCCCTGGGACCAAGGCAGCCCCACCTCTGTCTGTGGGCGCTCCGCCCCCATGGGCTTGCTGTTCCAGCCCAGGTCTCGTACGTATTGCCTGCAGTTGGAGTCCCTTATCTCCATGGCTCAGATCTGCCCCCTGCAGCTTTTTAAACATCCCCTGTATGCTGCGGGCTCTGGCCCCTATATCCCACTGTACCCTGGTCCCAGCATGTGCCTGGACAGACACTTGGACAGACTGATGCCCTGAGTCCATCAAAAGCCACACACACACCCTCTCCTAAGCTCCCATCCCGAGCTCTGGCCCGTACCTCCTCGGAGGGTCTCAAAGCACTGGTGACTGATGGGCATGGGGCTGGGCTGGGACAGCGTGTCCGTGATGACCTCCACGATGCACTCCATCACCTGAGCAGAGAGGAGAGGGTGGGGGCGGACTGGCTCAGGCATGGAGCTTGACTGGGCAGAGTTCTAAGGCTATCAGGACATTAGCTCTTGTCCACAGGGGTCCACTGGTGCCAGGCTCCCAGGCACTGCTCTGTCCCCTTAGCCAGGCGATCACAGCAAGGATGACAGGAAACCCTGTGCTGGATGCCCCAGGAGCAGGGGGGGCAGGGGCCCTTTAAGGCTGCTCATGGTGGCCGTGGGACGAAGGGTGGGGCAGGTAGCTTCTCACCCCCCAGCGGTGTTTGTCTAAAGATGGAGAAGCTGCCGGGAATGGGGGGTCTGGCAGGTGCTCAAGGGCCAGCTCCTCCCGGAAGTCCTTCGGGACTGCTCAGACGGGAGCAAAGGCCTTCTCTGGCCGTGGCCTGTCTGGAAATAAGACTTGGGTCCCTGGCTCCCGCAGTGTCCCTGGGTTGCCCTGTACGGTGAGGGAACGCCTCAGGCTGGTCTTTCTCCACCCACGAGCCCCCTTGGCTGGATGTCCCCAGCCCAGCCCAACTAGCTGTGCCTCTGCCAGTCTGATGAGGTGCCCAGCAAGGGGCTGGAACCACGCGGCCCTTAGGACGTGGTGTTGATAGATGATGGCCCCTTCTTGGGCAAAGGATTGGAGCTGAGCCTCACTTTCCTTATCTGTAAAATGGGAATGAGAATCCCTGAAAGGGCCAGGAAGTGCCAACACAGGGAAGGGTTCGAAGCACCAGCCCCCCCTTTTCTGCCTCCAGCCTGCAGAGGGGCAGGAGTGTTAGTTCCCACCAGGCGCTGGTGGGGAGCGAGGGGGCGGTGGCAGGCTGTGTCTGCGGGGTGTCAAGGCAACCAGCCCCAGGATCTGGGGTAGCAACTTGGCAAACAAGTCCCCAAGTGTGCAGTCACCTTCCCAGCTGGGACATTCTGGTCTTTGCCTGCTGCTTTGTGCCCCTGACCCCACAGCTGGACATAATCTGGGACCACAGGGGTTGTGGCCCTAGACTCTGCACTGGGGACATCAGATGCCCCCAGGTGCAGGAGACAGATTCCGGGAGAGGGATTGCGTGGGCTCCCGAGGTAGAGGCGAGATCTGGGATGGAACCTCCAGGAATAACCGTGCCCTCTGGCTGAGGGCCTACTATGTGCCCGACATGCCACTTCCTGCACCCTCCAGTGCTCCAGGGCAATATTGACAGTTGGCCCAGGGAAGGGAAGGCACGTTCCCAGGTGGCATGGAGGAGGGTGTGGGAGAGGCTTCTTCCCACTCTGTTCCCTCCACAACCTGGAGGGCAGGAAGCACCCTAGTCCTTGGGATTGAACTTGGGTCTCCGGGATGTGAAATAGGACAGTTCCTGATCAGCACCGGGGGTGGGGGGCTCATCAAACTGAGTGCATCCGAGTTCATGCCCAAGTGTGTCTGGCTGGGCAAGAACCTGTTTGTGCCTCCCTTGTCTGGTGACCTCTCCCATCAGTGTCTAGGACCCCAGGTGCAGGCTTGATCAAGAATGGTTGCCCTTTGGGGGAGCGAGGGTTTGGGCACCAATGGAATGGGGAGGGTGTTGCTGAGCCCCAAGGAAAGGAGGGTGAGGGCAGAGGGTGCAACCCGGGCAAGGCTCTTGAAGGCGTTTCTCACTGACAGGAATGCCACCCCCAAGTGCTGGAGCCACTTCAGCCCTGCAGGTGAGAATCAAAGCCAGTCCGGAGGGCCTCGAGGCCAGGTCAGAGGAAGCAGGATTTCCCACAGCGGGACCACTGGGAGAAGTAGTAATCTTTGATATTTTCTTCTGCAAGCTGTCCCCAGGCTCGGCAGCCGCAGTGCTGCCTTCTGGCTTTATGCCAGCCTCGTTCCTGCAGCTGCCCAAGAACTGGTGGCAAGGTGCCCATGGACCTCCCGCCCCAGGTGCCCTAGCACCCCGTCTTACCTCAGTATCCCCTTTACTCATCAGGCTGGCCACCGGGAGGGCGACGGCTGAGAAGGAAGAGAGAGCTGGGGTCACCCCTCGGCTTGGTGAGAGTCCAGGGGTCCACTTGCCCCACGGTCCCTCTCAAAGTGGCTCCTACAGTGGCCTGGAGCTGGGGAGGGTTTTGTTTCCAGTCCCCAACTGCTGTCCCATGAGGCTGCCCTACCAGTTTCCTTCTGGAAGACCCTGCTCTGACCAAAGTGTGGGACCTGAGGCTGGGGTGATACAAACAGCTGAGGACAGGTGGGGGTGCATGGGGTAGAGAGAGAGTTTAGGAGGACAGGAGAGGCTGTGGGGGTCAAGGAGCTGGAGAAAGGTGCAAGGGGACAGGAAGAGGTGGGGTGTAAGTGGTGAGGAGAGAGTGCAAGGGGGCAGAGGGTCAGAGAAAGGTGCAGGGGTGGGGGGAGGGTCCAGGGGGACAGGGAGAGAGTGCAGGGGAGTGGGGGGGGTGCAGAGAGCTGCGGAGGGTGGGGAAAAGTGCAGAGGAGCAGGGAGAGGCTGCAGGGGGCAAGGGTGGGGTGTATGAGGATGAGAGGGGTGCAGAAGACTGGGGAAAGAATTCAGGGGAGTGGTGCAGGGGCTGCGGAGTTGAGGGGAAAGGGGCCTGTGAGAGGTGGCGGGGAGGCAGACGACAAGGACAGAAAGACGAGGAGGGAGAGGGAGAGGCTGGCGCCCAGCAGCAGCCCTGCCACCTCCCCAGTGACCTTGGCCAGCCCGGGGTGGCGCGGAGCTGGCGCCGACCTCAGGCCTCCGAGGCGCTGTCCGCGGTGCTGAAGGCGCGGCGGCCCCGGGCCCGCTCCCCGCGCCCGCTCACCTTGCCCCGCGCAGAGCAGGAGCGCCAGGACGGCGGCGGAGCGCATGGCGGAGCCGGTGGCGGTCTGGGGCCGGGCACCGCGGATGTTCCCGGCCAGGGGCGGGCACGGGGCGCAGCGTCTGTCTCCGGGTGCGTCTGTCTGTCCGCGCGTCCGCTGAGCTCTCCTCGCGCGGTTCTAGCTCTGCAGCTGCTGCAGCGCCCTCACGCCCCGCTTATATACCCCCGACCCCGGAAATGACGTCAGCGGGGCCGCCCCCTGCCCCCGTTTCCCCACCCCCCGGGGGCCCAGGAGTCGCCCTCTCCACCCCAGCCATGCAGTCCCAGCCATTCACCGCGTCCAGGCCGTGGGACGCTGGGCTGACCCCTCTCCCCGGCGGCCTCACGATTTGCGGAGTGACCGTGGGCGAGTCATTGTTCCTCGTGGGCCACGCGCTTCTCCTGCGTGCAGAGGTGGGCAGGGTCCCAGAACCCCCGCGCCCGCGCCCTGCTCCCCTGGTCTCCCCACCAAGGCGCCCTCAGATACCTTCCCTCGCTGCACCTTAGCGTTCTGTACCTTAACAGGCGCCTGCCTGTGCTGGACGCCCGTTTGGGCGACCCTGTTCACGCGCCGGCCCAGAGCCTGCTCGGTGGGCAACTGCTGACGGTGCTGATTGAAAGCTCAGCCCTCTGGGTGAGTGGACACCGGGTTCGGCGCGCTCAGAGTGAAAGACAGGCAGGTGACAGGGATGTATCAAGACCATATCAGATCCCTTGTACGTTCTCCTGGGGGACCCAGCGTCGCCCCTGAAGGTTACCTTCTCGCCACTGGCAACCCATCTCCCCTGCTCTGTCTTCTGATCCTGAGGTTTTGTGAGAGGTGGCAGGGGGAGGTGGCAGGGCTGCTGCCTCCCAGTTTTCTCTCCCTTTGCTTGGGGCTCAGACCACTTGGTTGCTTGAGGTGAGGGGGCTTATTGGAACTCCTCCCCACCTGAGCCCGGGGTTACATGTAGCAGCAAGCTGGCACTGCTGACACCACCCAGAGCCCCTCTTCCCTCCTGCGCCCCATCTGCCACTGCTCCTTGCTGGCTGGTGGCTCAGTGGGTAGACCTGGGCTACTAGTGCAAAGGTCAGAGGGTGCAGCCCATTCGCTGGCTCGGTAGGAGAGAAGCCCGGAAGCCGGAAGCCTTAGCTGAGAAACCCCATGAGGGGGTAGAATCTGCCCTGGAGGGTCGCTATGTGACGCAGTCCTGGGGAACAAGGGCCCTAAACCTGTGCCCACTCTGCCCCCAAAAGAGATCCCAGCAGGAGCTGGGAATGGTTCCACGCATGCACTTAGCCCATCAACACTTACAATGTGCTTTGAACATCTTAAAGCACCTACTGTGTGCTTAGAGCTGCACTCAGCAGGTCTTGGTGCCTGGGACGCAACAATAAACAAACCTCAACTCAGGTGGGGTGAATAAAGCAAGTAGAGAAATGAAATGCCTGGTGCCCCACATGGCGATGGGCTCAATAGAGAGAAATGCAGCTGCCACTCAGAGAGGCCCCATGAGACAGTGTGGATCTGCCCCTGTGGGTTTCCACCACTGGACGTCTTTACTGGAGTAGAAAGCCTCATTTTTCTCTGGGGAGCGGCTGGTGGTTTTGAACGGCTGAGCTTGTGGTTAGCAGCCCAGTGCATAACCACTCCACCATAGCAGGGATGGGGGTATAGGTGTGCCAGCAGGTTACATTTTAAATTGAATGGAATAAAGAGGCCTCCCGAGAAGGTGCTATTTGAGTCAAGACTGAAGTGGGTGGGTGTGAGCCCCCCTGGGTGTACAGGGAAAGAGGGCTCCAGGCTGAGGAGTGCTGTGCGTGGGGGCAGGAGGGGGAAGAGGGGTGGGCCTGTAGACCTAAGGAAGAGTAAAGAGACTGTGTGCGAAGGCCCTGGAGACCATCACTGACGAGTAACACTTAACAGGAGATGGACAGAAAAGCCCACTGTGGGTCTCAGGAGCCCTGGTGGCATAGTGGTTATGCATTGGGCTGTTGGCCCCCAGGTCGTGGTTTGAAACCACCAGCCACTCACAGGGGAAAGAGGGGGCTTTCTACTCCCGTAAAACCCACAGAGGCAGCCCCGCCCTGTCCTATAAGGTAGCTATGAGCTGGCGTCCGCTGGATGTCAGTGAGTGGAGTAAACAGATGTCACAAAGGTCTCTGACCATGAGGAATGCACCCGGAAAGAGACACACAAGGAGACGGGCTGGAGCAGTGGTCCTCAAACTTCCCTGTGCCGCCACCCTGTCAGACAGCTCCTCATGTGGTGGTGACCCCAACCATAAAATGATTCTCGTTGCTACTTCATCACTGTCATTTTGCTACTATTAGAAATCGTAATAAAAATATCTGATAGGCAGGATGTATTTTATTTTTTTATTTTTTAAAATCATTTTATTGGGGCTTGTACAACGCTTATCACAATCCATACATATACATCCATTGTGTCAAGCACATTTGCACACTTGTTGCCATAATCATTCTCAAAACATATGCTTTCCACTTGAGCCCCTGGCATCAGCTCATTTTTTTCCCCTCCCTCCCCGTTCCCTCCTCCCTCATGAACCCTTGATAATTTACAAGTCATTATTATTTTGTCATATCTTTTTTTTTTTTTTATGTTTTATTAGGGGCTCATACAACTGTTATCCCAATCCATACACACATCAATTGTGTAAAGCGCATTTGTACATCGTTTCTCAAAACATTTTCTCTCCATTTAAACCCCCGACATTAGGTCCTCATTTTTCCCCTACCTCCCCGCTCCCCCCTCCCGCATCAGCCCTTGATAGTTTATAAATGGGTATTTTGTCATATCTTGCCCTGTCCGACGTCTCCCTTCATCCACTTTTTGGTTGTCTGTCCCCCAGGGAGGAGGTCACACACAGTTCCATGTAATCGGTTCCCTCTTTCCTACCCATTCTCCCTTTACCCTCCCTGTTTTGCCACTCACACCACTGGTCCTATAGGGCTCATCCGTCCTGGATGACCTGTATTTTCAGTTACAGGATGTATTTTCATTATTACAAATTGAACATAATTAAAGCATAGTGATTAATCACAAAAACAATATGTAATTATAACTCATGGAGTGTCGTTTTACCTCCAATACTGCTGCTTTCAACACAGCACTGCTTTCTACACAGTAGCTGCTCTCTACCGCATAAGTACATTATGGCGCCAACCCTGTCACATACACCTGTATTTGTACGGGGCGTAGGTGATGGGGTTGGCGCGATGATGACATCATGCCAGGTACTCGTGTGTGAGCATATCTGCATGTGGGCAGACGCGTCTAGAGACGGATAGAGGAGCGGTGTTTCAGTTCCTAAGACCATCGGAAATATGTGTTTTCCGAGGGTCTTAGGCGACCCCTGTGAAAGGGTCATTTGACCCCCAAAGGGGTCACGACCCACAAGTTGAGAACCGCTGGGCTGGAAACCCAGTGATAATGGAAACATAAACTCCCCACCCCCTCTGGGACAAGGTGTTCGTGAACCATGAGTCATTTAACGTTTACTCTCTGCAGGGAAGCAAACCCCAAAGTGAATTAGTAATTCACCAAAAAGTAACGTAGTCCTTGCTCGTGTTTCCCACGAAAACACTTCTAATCCTTCCGAGTTTCCTAAGTCTTCGAGCTCCCTCAGCCAGGTCACAAGTCTGCGTGCAATCTCGGGAAGGAAGGAAGCAGGACCCCCCAGTGCGGAAGTCATTGGGTGCCATCGAGATGGCTCGTGATTCATGGTGACCTGTGTACAACAGAAGGAAATACCGTCTGGCCCTGTATCGGCCTCAGGAGGGGTGCTGTGCGTGAGCCCATTACTGAGCCGCTCATTGAAGGCGGTCCTCTTTTTTGATGACCTTGAGCTATATCAAGGATGATGTTCTTCTCCAGAGACTGGTCCCTCCTGACAGCATGGCCAATGTTGTCATCCTTGGAAGAAAGTTTTGTCACCTTCTTCAGAAGCCTTCCGGTTGTTCGTGTTCAAGTACACAATGGCCAGGCTATAATAATTCAAAGGCATCCTCTCCTCTTCAGCCTTCCGTATTCAGTGTCATGCATATTAGGCTGTTGGAAAATAGTGTGTCTTAGGTGAGATGTCCCTTAGGCCACCGAGTGACACCTTTGCTTTTGACCATGTTCTAGAGGTCTTTTGTAGCAGATTTACCCAGAGCAATCTACTGTTTAACTTCTTGAATGCTGCTTCCATGGGAATTGATTTTGGATCCCAATAAAATGAAATCCCTGAGGGCTTTGACCATGTCTTTGTCTCTCAGGATGTTTCATATGGGTCCAGTTGTGAGGATTTTTGTGTTCTTTGCGTCGGGGTGCAATCCATGAGGAAGGGTCTTCATCAGCAAGTACTTCAAGTCTCTTTGCTTTCAGCAAGCAGAGTTGTGACATCTGCATGTGCCAGGCTGTTCACGAAGGCCGCCTCTAATCCCAACGCTACGTTCTCCACACAGCCCAGCTTCTCGGGTGGTTTGCTCGGCATTCAGATCGAATAGGTGAAAGTAAAGCGAAAGACAACTACCCCGAGGCACCCCCTTTCCCAGTGTTAAACCAAGCAGGGCCTCCTTGTTGTGTTTACACGGTGGCCTCTTGCTCGGTGTGCAGGTTCCTCGGGAGGAAAATGGAACGTTCAGGAATTCCATTCTTCATAACTTTATCCATAAATGGTATGACCCACAGAGTCAGTTGCCTTTGCAGGGTTCATAAAACAAAGTGTGTTTCTGGTGTGCTCTGCTTTCAGAGAAAATCCACCAGCAATGATAGCCTTCATTCTGTGAGTCAATTACCAAACCCAGGCGAAACTCACAGCCGTAGAGTTGACTCTGACCCTAGTGGACAGGGTGGGATTATCCTGTGGGCTCCCGAGACTGTCATTCTTGATGGGAGTAGAGAGCCTCATCTTTTGCTTACAGAATTGTTGGTAGATCTGAACACAAGCCACCCGACTTGTCGCCACCAGGACTCCTGGTGTCATGATCCGGCCATTGCTGATATATTCTACTCTGTATTTGCACCTAAAATGGACATTTCTGATTCCCTGAACAGGAGAGTTTTCCTATATGCAGACAGATCAGCTACTTGAATAAAGCCTGTCTACTTCCGTTTCTCGTTGCAATAAAATGTTTACATCTCCATTTCATTTCCCAGCCATCACCCAGAGGACAAAGAGCACATGACAGCAAGCAGCCTCCTTCATCAGGATGCGATGTGATATTTATCACACACACCCTGTGGCAGTCACCTAGTCTGGTGTCAATTTAAGGATTAAGCGTGTAGGGATGAAGTCGGGGCTGTCAATCTGGAGATAGACAAGCATGGCCTTCTCCTGAGAATTCTGGGAAATCTGCTACTTCCTCCTTGGGGGCGAAAGACACCTCTCTCTCTCTCTCTCTCTCTCTCTCTGCTACTCCCTGGGAGACATTGCAGAAGACAAGCCACATGGACGCAACCAGACCTCGGAAGCTGGAGAAGCCACAGAGACCCCTGCCAGCGCTGAGATGCTTACAACGCCACTGGATCCAAAGACTCTCTACCCACTGGCCTGTGATCGTCCTGCATTTGGCTCCATTGCCTGTGTTTTGTGAGTCCGAAGAGGACTTTATAGATTGGTATCAGACATATGGACTAATATCAGACTCATGGCCTTGGACTGGACTGGGTTGGAGTATTTTTTCTCAATGTTCAATTCCTCTTGTAGATAAACTTCTCCCTTATATACATATGTGTGTTTATGAATTTGTTTCTCTAGTCTACCCAGACCCCGCCAGGCACACAGACGGACGCCCCGAGATGTCAGGGATGCTGGGAAATAGAGCCTACCGAGATAGCCTTGGGGGATGGCTCTGATGACGAATGGTTCTGGCACAATTCATTGATAGCAGTTGGCCTTTGAGAAACCTGGACGACGAGCTTGTCATTCTACAGGAGCCCTGGTAGCAGGGTGGGTTGCTCACCACCAGGTCAGCAGCTTGAAAGGGGCAGCCCCTCTGCAGGGGAAAGAGGAGACTTTTCACCCCCATAAGGATGTGTTGTTAGGTGCCGTCAAGTCGGTCCATAGCAACCCCATGCTCAACGGAATGAAACACACGTGTGGTCATGGGCCGTCCACACACTTGTTTCTATGCTGAGCCCGTGGCTGCAGCCACTGGGTCAATCCGTCTCACTCGGGACCACCTTCTCTTTCCCTGCCCCTGTACCTTACCAAGCATGGCGCGTTTCTCCAGGGACTGGTCTTTCCGACAACGTATCCCACGTCTGTAAGACGAAGTCTTGCCATCCTTGCCTCTTCGGAGCGCCCTGGCCATGTGTCAGTCCTGGTAGACTAGAGAGGCAAATCCAGAGACACACTCACATGTGTGTCAGAGAGAATTGTATATCAAAGAGCAATTGTATATTAAGAAAACATCCCAGCCCAGTCCAGATCAAGTTCCTAAGTCCAATATTAGCCCATATGGCTGATACCAGTCTATAATTTCCTCTTCAGGCTCACACAACACATGCAATGACACCGAATGCAGGAAGATCACAGACCAGTGGGTGGAAAGTCTTGTGGATGCAGTTGTAGTGGAAACATCTCAGTGCTGGCAGGGGTCTCCACGTGGCTCCTCCAGCTCCAGGGCTCTAGCATAGCTCCAGATGTCTTATCATCAGGAATAACAAGCAGAGAGTGTGTGTGTCCCTCACCTACAAGGAGGAAGACAGGAGTGCCCAGAATCCTCAGGAGAAGGCCATGCCCACACTGAGGCCTCATTGGCTGCGACCTGATTGACAGGCTAGACTCCACCCCTTTGCAAGTGGACAGGAGATTATGTAACAACCACAGGGCAGTTCTACTCTGTCCTCTAGGGCTGCTAGGAACTGAACCGACTCAAAGGCAGTGAGTGAGGTGCTAGTTATCAAGAGGGACGGTCCCTGGAGAAGGACATGCTTGGGAACGTGTAAGGGCTCAGACATGGCCACCCTTGTGAGGACGGTGGGGGACTGGACAGGGTTTCACTCTGTTCTACGTTGAGTCGTGATGAGTCGGTTCAACTCGATGGCCCTCACAAGCACAACCACAACAAGGAACACGTCATAGGAGCCCTGCTGGCACAGCGATTAAGCACTCAGCCGTTGATGGGAAGACTGGCTTTTAGACAGCCTGCACACTGCCCCCCTGCCCCCCACACACACACCCCGACTCCAGAGCCCCAGGGGCAAGCTGGCTGGGGCTGAGCCAGAGGGATGATTTTGGACAGCGAGAGCCTCACAGAAATACTCTGGAAAGATTGCTCTACCTGCCACAGTAGTGGTTATGAGTTGGGCTGTGATCTGCATGGTCAGCAGTTTGGAACCAACAGCGGTTCCTCTGGAGAAAGACTGGGCTTCCTAATCCCATCAGCAGTTAAAGTGTGGGAAACCCACAGGGGTCACTATGAGTCATCATCGACTCAGTGGCAGTGAGTTTGGGGTTTTTGGATCACTCCCCTGCAGAGGTGTGGGCAGCAGGGGGGTGGCCGCCTCTCAGCCTGAAGGTGAAGTGCAGGCTATCCACTGGCTTGGCCTCTCTGGTGAATTAGTGTCCACTCAGCTGATGTCTCTGGAAGCACCCCAGGTGCAGATGTGACGATGGGAGAACAGGGGTCTGCTGGGGCCCTTCCTGGGGTGGGGCACCAGTGCCTCCCCCCTCCAGAGCGGGTCTCTGGGACTCCAGAGCTTCCTTTACAGACATGAGCCCCCCCTAGAGTGCTGATGCCAAGAGGGGTCCCCAAGATGGCGTCATCTGCCCTGAGGGGAGCTCCAGCTGCTCCCCCAAACAGGACTGGGTCTAACTCAAGGGGGCACAGCCAGGGTCCCCCATGAGGACCCTCAGTGAAAACTTCTCAGGCATTTGCTCAAAAATCCCCAGCCTCCCACCCTCCTCGCTGGGGTAGGAGCGATCTGAGGCATGCTTGGGGTATTCTGGGGAGTCACACCCCGTGCTCACAGCGGGGAGGAGCACTGCTGTCACAGTGGGTCAGCACCAGCTGCAAACCCAAAGGTTGACAGTTTCAACCCACCAACCACCCCGTGGGAGCACGATGGGCAGTCTACCTTCATTGGGATGGCAGCGTCGGAGACCCACGGGGCGGTACTGCTCAGTTCTCCGCGTCCACTCAAGGGCCGGGGGTTTGGGGTTGGTCTCACAGGGGCACTGGCTTGAGAGCCTCTGCTGAATTGTCTTCCTCTTCCCTCCCCCGCCAGGTAGTCTAGAACCATCCCCCAGACGAGCCATGTGCAATGTGAGCCCCGTGCAGCTGAAGCAGTGACACGCTTCGCTCCTGCCTTCCAGTGGCTCTCCCAACCAGAGCCCCAATGGGGTGCTGAAGACAGCAGTCACGTGACCACCCACAGGTCTGGGGGGCATGGGGAACCCAGGGGCAGGAAGGGCTGACTCCCTCTGAGAGCCTGAGGAAGAATCAGCGCCACACCTTCTCCTAAGTCTGGATGGCTACTGGCGGAGCCGGGGCTCCTGAGCTTGGAGACGGCTCGCTCTGATCCCGGTGGAGCACTGAGGTGCTGGGCAGGGCCTCGCCGAGGGGCATGGCGGGCAGTCAAACCGTGGTCTCGTTCTCTCTGGTTCCACCAGAGCTGCGGATGGGCTGCTCTCTCCCGCGCTGTGTGCCAGGCCCTGTGCTAGATGCGTGGCTCTGCCAGTGGACAGAGCAGGCAGGACCGTCAGTCAAGGGCAGACAGTGGGTGTGTGTGCCCTTCCTGGGCTGGAACCTTGGCAGGAGCGGTTTGCCAGGTCTTCCCCCCCACAACCCCCGGAGGAGTTGCTGGTGCGTTCAACACCAGCCCATTGGTTAGCCTTCAGGCGCTTACCCACGGTGCCACCAGGGCTCAGATAAATACGCTGCGGAAGGAGGTGATGGGTGCCTGCTCTGACTCAGGGTGGTCTCGTGCACGCAGGACAGAACTGCTGGCTTCAGCTCCGTTCCGATGATCGCACCATTGGTGTCCCCAAGGTGTTCGGAGGCTGGCTTTCAGAACTGGTCGCCAGGCCACTCTTCCTAACCCGCCTCAGTTTGGAAGCCCCACCCGAAGCCTGGTCAGTGTCCAAGCAACATGTAAACCGCCACCACGGACAGGGAGGGGTGCTCACGAAAGCATCGGCCGGGACTTGAACCTGGATCTCTGGCCTGGGAGGCAAAGATTCTTTGGCTGCACTACCACTACCCTAATGACTCACTGCCGCCGCGTTGATATTGAACAGGGTGGAACCACCCCCTGTGTTTCCAAGACTGACCCTCTTTACCAGAGTAGAAAGCCTCATCTTTCTCGGAGGATTGGCTGGTGGCTTTGCACTTCAGATCTAGAGGATCACAGCCCAGTGTGTCACCTCTGTGCCACTAGGGCTCCTACTATCCCTGAGAACGGGGCGCTTAGTTCTAGGTGGCAGGGGGAGAAAGAAAGGGCATGGCGAAGGTGCTGGGGTTGTGTGTGAGGGAAGAGCATTCCTGGCAGAAGGAACAGCCTGTGCCAAGGCCCTGAGGCAGGAGTGTGCCTGGCACGTTTGTTATGCTGGGTGCCCTCCAGTCGGTGCTGATTCATAGTGACCCTGAGCACCCTAGGGTGAACCGCTGCCAGTCCCTGTGTCATGCACATGGTGAGTCCTAACTTGGACCCATGGGTGCAGCCCGTGTGTCAATCCATCTCCTTTAGCTGCCCCTCTATGTCACCAAGCACGATGTCCTTCTTTAGGGACGGTCTCTCCTGAAATCACGTCCAAAGTACGTGAGTGGAAGCCTCTCCCTCTTTGAGGTGCAGCAAAAAGGTTCCTGGGCTGGATGAGGGTGGGAGGTGGAGTGTGCACGGGAAGAGAGGCTGTGGCCGGAGCCCACAGGGCCTGGTGGCCTTTCCAGCCGCTCTGGTTACTTGGAGGCCACGGAGGTCATTGGGGAAGAGAGGTAGCAGGGGTGTGAGGGGGCGGTGCAACAAGGCACTGTGGGATGTACCAGTGGACCTCGCTAGCTCCCAGCAGCCTTGCCGTCACTAGCTCCATCCCAGGGGCCTGCAAAGATGCTCTGAGCTAGAATCAAAGAGACAAGGAAAGGGGAGGGGAGAGAACGCCAGGGCACACTTGCTCCTGGGGCCCAGAAATGTCCCCTCTGGGGAGCAGCCATCAGGTCCCGTCCTGCTAGCGGGGGAATCTGCACCATGACATCACTAAGCTGCCCCCCCCCACCCCTGCCCCCACACGTGAGAGCTAAAGGCTGAGTAGAGAAGGGGGAGGACGTGGCAGCTTTGGTTTGACAGTGTTGACAACGAATCTCGAAAGCACCAGGGACCACCAGAAGGACAAACCAATCCTTTGGGAAGATGTCCGGCCCTTAGATGTGAGGATGGCAACGCTTCCTCTCATGCGCTTTGGACATGTTATCGGGAGAGACCCATCCCCGGAGAAGCACACCACGCCTGGAAAAGTAGAGGGCAGCGAGAATGAGGAAGACCCTCAGGAGATGGAGTGGCGTGGTGGCTGCACCCGTGGGCTCAGCCGTGGCAACGATGACTCATAAAAATGACAACCAGGTGGCTGTCTGCTCGGGCTGGGACGCAGGGCCTCTCCACCCAGGAAGGGCCTTCCAGGGGTCCTGGGAGCAGCCTTCTGTCGCCCCCACCTCCCGGGAAAGGCAGCAGCTGCTTATCAGACATGGGCTGGGGCACCAGAGAGCAGAGTCAACACCCCCTGGGTTGCTTACAAAACCGTGTTTTCCAAACACACAGCGCCTGATCGGGGCCCCAGGTGGCAGGGACCGTTGCCGGGCAATGTTGATCTATCTGCGCAGAGGCTACCAAGAGGTGATTTCATTAGCTCCTCTCTCCTCTGTCTCCACAAACAGCCCTGGGGGCCTCCAATTATAGGCTTGCTTTATTTCTTTGTCAGAGATGTTTGTTCTAATCTAATTAGGAGATTTACAGGCCTTCTGGTGGGCAGCGGGAGGGTGGGGGGGGTCTGGGAGTTTGATAGTGTCCCTGGCAGGGAAGGCCAGGTGGGCATTGAGGTTGGTGCTCTCAGGAAAGAGGCCAGCAGATGGGCAAGCAGGGCGGAGCCTGGACAGACCAGGGGCCGGGGGAGTCTCCTCGAGTGACCCTGCCCCTCCCCCAGCATCCCCGGCATCTCCTCACAGATGTCCCCACAGCACTTCCCTGCCAAGCACGGTGTGTCCTAGGTCTGTCTCTCCGGGGCCGTCACCTGTGACAGGTGTCTGCCTCAGGCTGCGGAAGGACTGATGTTCTGAAGGTCCCAGAACATTGGACACTAGGTGTCTTGGGGAGAAAACCAGGACAAGGGGCTAGGTCCCAGGTGAAGGAGAGTCGGGGGCAGGCCTGACCGTGTGGACCAGGTGGTGTGGGTGGGAGAGGCTCCAACCACCCTTGTCTCAGCCCAAGGCCAAAGGAACCCAAGGTGGGGCTGTGAGATGGGACCCTCTAGGAGGGTCCTACCGAGACCCCACCTCTTAGTCTGTGGGCTCCCCCAGGGTGACTTCAGGGACCCCCGACAAGGAGACTGCAGGTGACTTCAAACAGGACCCTCGTCCCCAGAACTCCTTTCTGCTGTCACAGCTGCACCTGGGAGGTGGGCATCCTGGGTTTGAGTCCCGCTGAGTCCCTGCTGTGAGACCTGACCAAGACTGGTTAGTTCCCTGCTTCCACAAGAGAGCACTCTGATTCGCACTGGCATCTCTAGAGGGGCCCCGACACAGGAGGGCCTGTCCCAGCAAGGTTTCTGGCCCTGGAAGTGCTCTGTGCATGTGACTGTCTCCCACCTGTGTGCCCAGGAAGGAGACGTGCGTGCGTGGTTCCCTGTGACGCTGCAGACTGACTAGAGCCTCCTTCGAGCTGCAGTGTCAGCAGGACTGGGCAGGGCTGGAGAGCCCCAGCTTCCCCTCTGGGAAATGGGGGTGGTGACAGCGTCATACGGTCCAGAGACATCTCCGTCAGTTGGCCTAGGGATGTCTTCAGGGCTTCCATCTTACCTCCCCGTTCCTTGGATAGTGCTTGGGGTCTGCCAAGCTTGCACAGGTCCTGGTTGGCAGCAGGCTATGGATGACCGTGGAGGTCCCCAATGCCTTGGCAATGCCCCCACCTGGATTCAGCCTCTGGGGAGCCCCCTCCGGGCATTGACCAGGCATGAGGAACGGCCTTGCTGTTGGACAGAGGGCCGTGGAAAGTGGCGTAAGCCTGATGCAGTCACATTACAATTCACCACCGTTATTTGTCCTCCCTTTGACCCATCTTGAACTTATTCTAGTTTTTTGGGGGTTTTTTTGCTTTCTTGTAGATTGGAGCCCCGGGGATGTGTAGGGTGCCAGTGTGCTCTCCACAGAGGGCCAGAGGCCAAGCCGGTTCACCCTGGTTTCAGCCAGCCCCAGCTGGGTTGGGGCACAGTAGAGGGCTGCTGGGGAGCGCTGACCTGGAGGGGCACTCTGGGGATGCCCAGGCAGCCCGGCCTGCACACTAGCGCTTCATTCCTTACCACCTGCCCACTCGGAAGGAGCAGACCAGTAGCCTCCTCCCTTAAAGAGCAGACTGAACCCCATGCCCACCCCACAGCTGAGAAAATGGGAACAGCCCAGATTGCTGGTTCCCCTTGCGCCTCCCCACTCCCACAGGGAGCTGGCAGAGAATTCCAGACCAGGTTCGTGGAACAGACGGTTGGCCTTCATCTATGGACATCAAGGCTGTTGGTTCAAACCCACCCAATGGCGCTGGGGAAGAAAGTCCTGGTGATCTGCCTTCACACAGAGTCCAGGGGAGGACACGCTGGGGTGATGGTCAGACAGTGACCGGTGGAACCCCAGGCGATGGCCCTGCGTCGTCCTTCGTGCTGGAAATGAACTCACCCCCATGGCTCAGTTCTCAGCCCAACAACAGACAGGTCTGTGAGGAGACCCACCCCGCTAGAGATGTGCGTGCACCGTAGAATGATCAGCCACCGGGGATCCAACAGACAACGTGCAGAAAGACCGGGAAAGAGGAGGCATTGAGAGTGGGGGACAGGGAGGAATGGGATAAGGGATAACAAAGCCCGTGGAGCAGTCGGACTCTCATCTACTTGAGGGCGGCCAGCTGGTCTGTTTGATGTGGGGCTCCACCCCGGACCTTCCAGCCTAGCTGGACCCAGGTCAGTTCAGGCTGGCCTGGCGGTCTTGGCTTCCTCCACGTGCCCATTCTTCGTCCGCTCGCTGAATCCCATCCGCAGGGCTCCGATCTGCCAGCCTCCCCCCAACGATGGGTCTCACCCTGGATCGAGACTGGATCGTCAGCTGCTCTGTGCCTGGGAGACTCGGGGGGCGGCAGGAGGCACCGTGGGCGTGGAGGTGAGCAGCTGTTGCTCGGGGAGCGGGGAAGAAGAAGGAAACCTGCCACAATGTCACCTTCAGAAGGGCAAGTCCCTGTCCCCGTCCCGTCCACAGTCTGGCCACGTCCCGCGTCTTCGGCTTTCTCTCTCGTTGCCCGCAGCCCTGGTAGTAGGGAGGGGTCAGCGTTGGGCGGTCAACGGAAAGTTTGGCACTGTGCGCCCACCAGTCCCTCGGTGGGCGGAAGCTGTGGCGGTCAGCTTCCGGAAAGATCCGCAGCCTCAGAGACCCCGGAGCAGGACTGTGTCTTAGAGGGGTGCTTGGAGTCAGAACTGATTCCGCCCTGGTTGGGGTTTGGGGTTTCTCGGTTTGTCTTTTTCATTGCTCCCTTCCCCCCCTCAGCCGACCCTTGCTGCCCCACGTCCCTGTAGTATGTCATGTATCGTGCACACATACACCAGAAGGAAACCTCGACCGGGCCAGCGTCAGCCTGACAAACTCCCAGCATGCCCCGCTCTACGGTGGTGGCCATTATAGCAGTCCACTTGTTGAAGGTCTCCCGGGCCCCCTGCTGCTTCTGCACATGCCTTTCCCTCCCCCAGAGACCACCCCTCCTGACGGCCCACCCGAACAAGCAGGTCAGGTGATGTTCTGTTGCGACCCATAAGCTTTTTGTGGGTTAATTTTGGGAAATAGATCACCAGCTCTTTCTTCCTGGTCTGTCTTGGTCTGCAAGTCCCTTTGAAAACTTCCCGCTGTGGGTGACCCTGCTGGTCTTTGGAGACCCACTGGCCTACCTTCCCACACCCCAGCAACACACCAGTCACTGCAAAGTGATGCCCCAGCAAGGTAGGCACCGGGCTGATTTCATCATTTCCTCTGGTTCGTCGTGTGGGACCTCTGGGAGGTCGGAGGAGGGGCGGTACAAGGGCATGCTTCGGATGAACACCCTCCGCACCCTGTGGGGTCCAGCACTGGCCCAAGCGTTTTGAATCATTACCCACCTCTGCCTGAAGCTCACCTGCGCACCCTGAGCAGGTGAATGGACTCCCCTGGGCTTCCATGCGCTCCTTTTAAAGTAGGCGAAGGAGATCTGGGCTGGATTACCCCGGGGGCCTCTGTTTGACATGATCTTTAAGATCAAGGAGGGCCGAGGACAGCTTTCCTGTGTCCGACCCAGCCACCAGTGCCTCATGGGCAGCCTGCCTCTGACTTCTCAGGATACCAGGAGGACTGCTGCCCACGACACGCACCCCCTCTCTGAAACGCACCCTTTCTTCTGTTCGTACCTTCAAGGTGACATCAAAGGATCTAAAGAGCCCTGGTGGCCTGGTGGGTTAGGCGCTGGGCTGCAAGCCACAGGGCAGCGGTTCAAAACCACCAGCCGCTCCTTGCAGGAGAAAGATGGGGCTTTCTATCCCTGCAAAGCAGCGGGTCTCCACCTTCCGCTTGCCGAGACCCGTTCATACAGTTCCTCATGTCCCCCAACCATCACATTATTTTCGTTGCTACTTCATCACTGTCATTTTGCTACTGTGATGAATCAGGCGATCCCTGTGAATGGGTTGTTGGATCCCCAAAGGGGTGGCACCTCACAGGTTGGGAACCGCTGCTGTGAAGATTTAGTCTCAGAAGCCCCGGGCAGTTCTCCTCTCCCTGTGGGGTCGCCGAGTCGGCAGCAACTCCAGGGCACCGAGTGCTGTGTGGGTTTCAAGCCCATTTCAGCCCGGTGTGCTGGCCGCTTAGTAGACTCCTCACAGGCCAGGGTTTCTGTGCCTGGGGAGCCCCACCACGGAGGGTCTCCCAAGTTCTCAGAGGCTGTAGGGCCCCTGATGAGGAGGACCCTGAAGAAAGCACTGCCCACCTCCCCGCCATCTTGGCCCCCAGCTCCAGGACAGGAGGTTCAGGGCAGGTAGTTAGATGTGGCCTTAGCTTGGACCTGACCTCTCCTAGCAGCTCAATCCCCTCAGCCTGGGATCTGAGAGAGAGATTTTGTTCCTGGGCATCGAATGCCAATCAATAATAAATGCCCCAGGGGCACCCAGGACGACAAGGCTGAGAGGCCGGAGGGTGATGACAAGTGCGTTTGTCCAGGAGCCACTGGACCAGAAAAGGCTCACAGGAGGTCATCCTCTGTCCCTCTGTCCCTCACGGCCTCTCAGATGGCAAGGAAAGATGCCCAAGGGGACCCCAGGGGACTACGGCTCCATCCTCACCTCCTAACAAGAAAGGCAGCCGGCCCTGGGTGCAGTCACGAGGACGTTTGGGGGGCGGTGGCTATGTCCATGATCCGGAGTAGGCGAGGACTTCAGGGTTGGAGAAGTACGCCAGGCAGAATCAGAGGATACACTGGGCTGATGGTATGTCTAACGTTGGTCCACGACGTGTGTGTGTGTGTGTGTGTGTGTGTGTGTGTGTGTGTGTACAGAAAGAAACCACACCAAGAATACATGCAAGGAGTTTAGCTGGCTCTCGGCGGTCCACGCTGTGTTGAGCATCCTGGGGACAAGTTATCTTGGACCCAGGGAGACCCTGGACCAGCAAGTTCAGTGCTTGTCCCGAGTTTGCAGCAACCCCCATGCCCCCTGTTCCTGGCTTTCTCTGCAAGGAGTGGCTGGGGCTGTCCACAGACCCTGAGGGAAGGACAGGGTGTCCCTGCCACCAGGAGATGTACTCTCCCTCCCCACCAGCCCCCGGTTAATTCGGTTAATTCACCAGAGCAGCGCTGTTATCGCAGCTACCTGCCCGCCATGCTCCGGGAAGCGACCGGGAGGGGCATGAGATAAGGGATGAATGCAGCGACTAACTAAGCTGTTATCTGCTCACAGGAGGGTGCAGGCCAGTCCCTGCCCTTTGCCCAACAGGGCCACCTCGCCAGGTGTGTGCCCAAGGCTGGGGGTTGTGGGGGCAGGTGTGTGGGTGGAGGGGTGCAGAGATGAGCGCCCCCCCCCCCACTCTCTCTTCCCTGTTCTCCCCACGCTGTTGGAGGCGGAGAGGGTTTCCCACAGGAAGCAACAGGCCCAGGCTTTGTGCAGGAAGGGCCTGGGTTTGAGGGCTGGCTCCAGCTGTGCCTCAGTGGGCCCACCTGAGATGTGGGCACGCATGGTCCCTGCCTCGGGGTCCCTGCCCTCGGGGTTGGGAGGGGCTGGGTGCCTCACTGCCCCCCACCCTGAGTCTCACCTGCCCTTCAGGTTCATCACCTCCTCGAGTCATCCTGGAAGCCAAAGATGGCCTCAGAGGAGATGGGGCTTGTGGACCCTGGACCTGAGTGGGGAGCTAGGAGAGGGAAGGTGGGGAGACAGCAGCCATGGGGCGCCGTAGTCCTGTGGGCTGATGAGGGTGTGGCGGCCAGAGACTCAGCCGCAGGCCCAGCTCTCAGGAAGCAGAGGGAAGCCAGGCAGCTGTGAGCCCAGACCATGGTGCCGGCCTGTGCAGCCCCTGAGGGGTACGCCACAGGAGGCCCCTCACCGACGGTGAGACCGAGGCCCAGCGACCCGAAAGAAGCAGAGCTCGGGCAACTGTCTGAGCCACGGTCTCCGTCCGTCCGTCCCAAGGGGGTGGACATCAAAGCCTGAGCTCGCTCGTCCCCACCTTGGACTTGAACCTGGTGGATGGATGGACAACGTGTGAGCCGAGCACACACCCCCACACCCCCAATGGCTGTCAAGGGGGTTCTGACTCACAGTGCCCACCTGGGTGCCGAGTGGGACGCTCCACGGGCCTTCCTGCCTGTGAACTCACGAAGCAGATCACCAGGATTTTATTCCGAGGCTCCTCTGGGGGCTTCAGCACCACAGACCTTTGGGGCAGTTGCCCGGCACCCACTTGTTTTTGTCCTGCTCCCCCAGCCCCCCCCCCATCCTCCCCTGAGACTCCATCCTGCCATCGCCTCTCTCCTCCCCCTCTCTCTTTCTCTCCCTCCTGACTACCCCTCTCTCCTTCCCTCTTTGCCCCTCTCGCTCTCCCCGTTTCTTTATTCTTCCCTGCCCCCTCTCTCTTTCTCCCTGCCCCACTCTCTTTCTCTCCCTCCTGACTACCCCTCTCTCCTTCCCTCCTTGCCCCTCTCCCTCTCCCACATTCTCTCTGCTCCCCGCCCTCCCTGGGGTTCTGAATGCCCACCAGTCTCAGGCTAGGGCTCGAGGGGCTACTGTCAGGTGGGGAGAGAAGTGGGTAAAGAGCTTGACCCACATGCTCCTTTGTGGGGTGCAGAGCACAGAGGCCCCCGTTCCTTGGTGTGCTCGGTCCAGAGAGAAATAATCCATTCTGGGCCTCCACAGTCAGCATTTCCATGGATACCAGATTAGAACAGCGGATTAAACAAAACCAAGGGCCTCCTTCAATCTGGGGTGGCGCCCCCGTCCCCACTTCTTTGCACTCGGGTTTATCTCCGTCGCTCATTCAACGCTGACCAAGCACCTGCCCGGCTCTGTGCCTGGGCGTGAGTTGCCACGGCTCCCGTGGAGTGGGACTTTGTGAGGGGCCGGCCCTGGCCTAAGCACTCTGCGGTCATTGTTAGCGGCCGCCCAGCGGGCTCCTGACTTATGATGACCCCGTGTGTGCGGTGAGATTGGACCATTGCTGTCAGAGGTTTTCATGGTTGGAGACGGCCAGACCTTTCTTCCTAGTCTATCCCAGACTGAAAGTCCGCTGGCACCGTAGCAGCCTGCAGCGCTGTGGCTGGACACGAGGTGCCCTGGCCAGGAGTCGAACCCGGGCCCCCTGCTGCTGCTGCTAGTCGGTACCGTCAAGTCTGTTCTGGTTCACCGTGAACACCAGAACCAAACACTGCCTGGTCCTGCGCATCCTCACCACAGCTCCTATGCCAGGGCCCATTGTTACAGCCGCGGTGTCGGTCCATCTCGGCGAGGGTCTCAGAAGTCGACCACTGAAGCACTGCTCCCCCATCGTGAGCACCTCACCTGTGTGGCTCCCGGAAGCCCTTGGTGCAGGGGAAGGAACAGAGGCAGGGGCAAGGGGAGGCGTTTGCCCCCTGAGAATAGTATCGGCCAGGTAACAGTCGCCAACCAATTTCTGGGTGACAAACATGTTGCCTGAACTTGGAGCAAGGGTCCTCTCCCTGGCTTCCAGCCACCCTTCCTGCCTCTGGCCCCAGATTCCAGCACCAAACCTACATCTTCTTCCCCCTTGTACATCAGACTGCCAGGAATGCCACACGGGCCCCGGGGGGCAGGTGGGGGCGGGAGGTCCATAGTTCAGGAGCTCTGGGAACCAGAGCTTCGCTGGAGTGCGTGCTGAGAGAGAGGGTTGAGGGTGCTGCTCTCCCAGTTCTGGGACCTCACGAACACTGCCGATCAGGGGTTGCTTTCTGAGGCACTTTGCGTGGGATGAAGCATGTGCGCCTCCCCACCTCCTCCTTCTTTTTCCCACCCAATAGACCTGTCCCTCTTCCCTGCTCTCCTGGGGGCCAGATCACACAGAGCCAAACAAGGTGAGTGGGGACTTCCTGGGGTGTCATCCTGGGGCTAGGAGAGGGTGCTGGGGGCCCCACTGAGACATACAGTAGGCCAGCTCTATTCTTGTCCCCGCCTTCTGTCTGCCAGTTTGTCTTGCTGTGGCTGCATGTTGCTGTCATGCTGGGAGGTCTGCCACCAGCATTTTCAAACACCAGCAGGGTCAGCGTGGTGGACAGGGCTCAGTGGACAGTCCAGACTAAGAGCAGACGAGGAAGAAGGGAGAGGCAGTCCACTTCTGAAAAACTAGCCACTGAAAAGCTAATGGAGAGCGGCAGAGAGCCACGGATGAGGGAGGACCGAGAGGAATGGGTGTGTTTGGATGATGGCGTGTACGCAGCACATTGATGTCAGCACCTTCTTGATTCCTTAGTAATGGAGGCACTTTGTCATCTCCTAGAAATGACGATCCCTAACTATAACTCTGCATGGAAGATGCAGACAGAGGTTAGAATAGGTCCCGTGCCACGTCCTCCCCTTTGAGGACCAGGGTTTTACAGAACCAAGCCTCTGTATTTTCGATCACGTCATCCACGTGTGAAAGTTGGACGGTGTACAGGGAAGACTGGAAAAGAAGTGATGCATGTGGATTATGATGTTGGTGGAAAATATTGAAAGTACCAGGGCCTGCCAAAAAAACAAACAAATCTGTCTCGGAAGAGGTGCAGCCAGAATGTGCCTTAGAAACAAGGATGGTGTCTTAGCCCGGGGAGACTAGAGAAACAAATCCAGGGAGACTCATATGTGGATATTAAAGAGTTTTAGGTAAAGAGTCATTGTATATTAAGAAAACATCCCAGCCCAGTCCAGATCAAGTCCATATGTCTGTTACCAGTCTGTAAATTCTTCAGACTCACAACACGAGCAATGACGCCAAATGCAGGAAGATCACAGGCCAGTGGGTGGAGAGTCTTGTGGGTCCCGTGGCGGTGGAAGCATCTCAGCGCTGGCGTGGGTCTCCACATGGCTCCTCCAGTGCCAGGGTTCTGGTTCTGTCAACCTAGCTGCACATGTCTGGTCAGCAGGAAGACCACTTAGAGAGTGTGTGTCCTGCCTCCAGGGAGGAAGACAAGAGTTCCCAGAATCCTCTGGAGAAGGTCATGCCCACACAGAGGCCTTGTTAGCTATGACCTGATTGACAGGCTAGATTCCACCCCTTATGTAACTGCCACAAATGGCAAGGCGAGACTGTCTCACGTATGTCCTTTGGACAGGTTGTCAGGAGAGACCAGTCCTTGGAGAAGGGCCTTCTGCTTGGTGAAACAGAGAGGCAATGAGAGAGAGGAAGACCGGCCCTCAAGGAGATGGACTGACCCAGTGGCTGAAACGTGGCCACGCTTGTGGGGATGGTGCGGACGAGGCAGTGTTCTGGGGACGGGGTCACTGTGGAGTTGGACCGACTGGACTGCGCTTCACAATGACAAGCACCATCTTCCCCAGAGGCAGTAGAGCTCTAGTGAAATAAAACCAGACTCCCTGCATCCACCTGCCTGGCCCCAAAAGCCAGCTTCCCCCAGGAGTCCCCCATGGCGCTCTGTCCTCACTGGCCTCCCGGTCCTTGCCAGCCATAGATCTTGGACTCAGAAGAGGTCCAGGCTCTTCCAGATGAAGCACTAAGGTCAACTCAAGGGCAGCTGAGTTTGGGACTAGCATGTACAGCCTGGTCCTGGCCTTCACCCCCTGACTCCTTCTGATTCCCCACGAGCCCTTGACCTTTCTCCAGCGATGTGCTTCCTTCCGCACCGTCTGCTCACCTGATAACCTGCCATGCGGCTTCTCATGAGCTCACCTCACGAAGGTAGCCTCCCTCGGGTGTCCTTGCCTGGAAAGCTGGCTTTGGGTTTGCTCCAGAATGGGTGATTGGGGGAGCCTTGGACTGAGGGGAAGAGCAGACTGGGTCCAATCTGGGGTCTGATGGATTGACAGGGCAGGGCAGGGCGTGAGTGGTGGAGCCAAGACTCAAACCCAAGGACTTCTTCCCTTCTCAAGCGAGACCACTTCCCTTGTCATGGAGAGGCTGTGGGAGAGGCTGGAGACTCCCAAGGGAGGCCTGCTGCCCTCGGTCCCCTGGACTTGTGTGTCCCGTAAGTTGTTCACGCTGGGTGAGCCACCAGGTCACCACAAGGGTCCCGATGGGCTGGCCAAACTCAAAGCTTGGTCCTGCATGTCACACACCCCCTCCCCACAGTCCTGCACGTTCCCTCCGGGCAGTGCCCGAGCCAGGAGGATGCTGGGCCTTTCAGCTGCCGCCTGCCTGCTCTGGAGCCTGATCATGTGGCGCTCCCAGGCTTGCTTTCCCTCCGTGGAGGCGGGAACACCTTCCAAATTGGGAAAGGAGGTTAGGGAAAAATAGCTCAGCAGCTGGCCCAACAGGATCTGCCTCCACTGTTTGGCCAACGCAGGGCTGTTTGCGCTGCACCTCCACCCGGCCCCCGACAGCCCCTGCCTTTGACCGGCATCCCTCAGAGGCTGAGGGGCGCTGTCGGAATGCTCTTGGTAACGGGCAGCTCGATGGGTCTCTGGAGAGAGGACTGGGGTGGGCTGCCTTATCCCATATGGGTTAACCAGTGGGCTGCCGCGGGATATTAACCGACGAACGCTCCGGAAACCCAGTGTGTACTCACTTTATTGAGAGGGAGGCCTTTAGGGTTGGATTTTGCAAAGTCGGGTGCCCCAAGCCCAAATGGGACAAATGGGGCAAAAGGAAGGGCGGGGGCGCCTCACAGCCCCTCTGTGAGCATTGTATCCCCTATTTCACAACCCCCCTCCCCAGTTTCTCATTGGCTGAGTACTTTGGAATTAACCATCTTTTCTAAAAGTCAGCACCCCCCACTTTTTTCATTCATCAGGTTCCCGCATCCCAGACCCCGGGTGCCTGAGCTCCCTGATTGTCCTACCCATGACCAGTCGGTGCCCTGGTTAGAGACCAGAGTGCTCTCTGCCTGCTGAAAATGGACCAGCCTGGTGCCGGGCTTCTCACAGATGCGAGGGTATCTGCCCTTCTGTCCCCCCACCCTCACCAGCTGTGCCCTTGGGTCCCATGTTGAAGGCCAACTGTGCCCCTTAGTTTTTCTGCTTTATTGCCCCAGAGACAGACTCTAGTCCGCAGAGGACAGCAGTCTGTGGTCTAGGCCCCATGCCTCCTGCTTCCATCAGACAAGACACCTCTGAGTGCGTTTCATAAGGATCCTTAGAAGGGGTCCTGCAGAATCGAATCCCAGGTGTCCAAGGCAGAGAGGGAGCAGCCCAACAAGATACCCCCATTGGTCTCTCCTCCCCTGGCTCACTCTCTCGCTCCCCCACTCCAGCTCCCCCCAAACCCAAGTCCTTGTCTCCTGTTCGGCTTTGGGGGGATCCAAACAGTGGTCATGTCCTAAGACCAAAAGATGAGTCCCCTGCTCCTTAGTGAGTGGGGAAGGGGGCCGCTTAGAAGCCGAGAGACACGGATTCCAAGCCTGCGTCCCTGTTACGCTAGCCCCTGGCACCACACGGACCAGGAGGCTGGATGCCCCCAGGGAATGGGTGGGTGCAAGAAGGATGGCAGCTTGCTTTGCAGATGAGGAAGGTAGGGTTGGGTTTCTAGTGTCACCAACATTCTCTGGAGGGACAACAGTGCCCTCCTCAAAGGCCCCCTCTGCCCTTGAGGTTAAATGTGGCCGTGTGGCTTTCTCTGACCAGTGGACATGAGGGGTGTGCGTCACACCTCATGGAAGCGTTGAGGAGCCAGTGGGAAGCCAGGGGCTGAGGTGGAGGTGCTGCGGGCTCCACAGCTGGGTAGCCGGACCAGCTCTCGGAGGTCAGAGCTGACAGTGCTGACAACACTGCCGGCCGCCTGGCTGGTGGGACATCGTTTTGCGCGTGAGGACACTCTTCTTGTCTTGATCCTGAGATGCCGCTGTTGAACCTGTTACCACGGCATAACTGAGCCCATCCTGCTGGGTACACAAGCCAGACCCCAAAGGGGCTGATGGCAAAGCTGAGAGGAAATGACTGGCTTTGCTTCCCCTGGTCCCTGGGGGCTCTTGTCACGGACGGAGGTCTCTGCTCCTCTCCCAGTGTTTGCAAGCCAGCCAGCGTGGCCCAAGGAGAGGCGATTTCCATTCTACTCCACTTGGCCACCCCACATGAAGTCCTTAGGGGTCCCACCTCCTACGCACCATTGGCTGTTTTATAGAAGGAAGGGGTGGTCAGGACCCATAATTCTGAAGCGGGACCCTTGAGAACACTTTGGTCCACAGAAGTACCAGAGGCTGGGGGCTGCAGTACCCCTGGACCCTCTCTTTCAAAGGGAACAGCTCTTTTCTGTTGTAGACGTGGGGGTTCCCACGTGGAGAGAACGCTGCTCAGAGTGGTTTGCTGTGAGAGGGCTGAGTGACTCCAGACCGGAGATCGTCTGAGAACTTGATCCGCCTGTCCTTACCTGAGTCACATTCCTGGCGAGGCCAACAAATTCAATGCCGACTCATGGTGACCGGTGCCATAGTGGTTACGCATTGGGCTGCCGTCCTCAAGGTGAGCAGTTCTAAACCACCAGCTGCTCCTTGGGAGAGAGAGGAGATGTTCTACTCCTGTAAACAGTCTCAGAAACCCACAGGGTCAGTGCCACCCTGTCCTATAGGGTTGTTACGAGTCGGCATCGACTGAAAGGCCTTGAACTTGGTTTAGTTTGTTCACAATGCGGTACCACAAAGTGTTTCTGCTGTTTGAAAAATCAGTGTGTCTGACCTCACAGTCCTGGAGGCTAGAACTCTGAATCCAGGGCACTGGTGGGAGCGGGCTCCCCGACGCCATCCCGCCACGGCCCTAGGGGAAGATGCTTCCTGATCCCTCTTGGCTGTGGTACCCAGGCCTCCCGTGGCTGTGGCTGCATCTTCACGTGGCTCCTGTGCCTCTGTCTGACATATTCGGAGGGGATGAGGATTCCGCTGACCTCAGCATGACCTTATATTCATGGATAACATCTTCAAAGGCTATTTCCAAAACAGGTCATGTTCACAGGTACCAGGGGTGGAGGATTCAATGCATCTTTAAAAAAAATACTTATATTAGGGGCTCTTACATCTCTTATCATAATCCATACATTCCTCCAGTGTGTCAGGCACATTGGCACATAGGCCGCCATCATCATTGTCAAAGCATTCTCTTCCCACTTGAGCCCCTGATATCAGCTCCCCATTTCTTCCCCCTCCTTCCCCCGCCCGCCCTCCCTCACAAACCCTTGATAAATTATAGATTATTATTTTCATATATTACATCATCCTCCATCGCCTCTCACCCACTTTTCTGTTATTTGTCCCCCTGGGAGGGGGTTCTAGATTGATCCTTGTGTCAATACATCCTAACACAACCCATCTCCGTCCAAGTGAGTGTGTTCAGGGACCCCCATGCCCCTGACTCCCAGTTGCCCCCCACACGTGCAGGTCCTTGGTGTGAACAGTAAAAGAGGATGTGGCCCCTGTGTCCAGGTGGGGGAGCCTCCAGCTGGTCAACCAAACATGGAGAGAACTTCGCCTCGGCCACTCAGCCCCGCCCCCCCTCCCTGAGCAGAGAAACAGGCGTGGCAGTGTATGGGCATGGGACCTGGGCTCTCTAACCAGGCTCCGTCATCCCCCGTGCCTCGGTTTCCTTTTTTGTTAAGACAGTAACACCCACGGTTGATTGTGGGGCCCAGCACTGCATAGAGCAGGTGACCCCTTTGTCTCATAATAAAGAATGTGCCACCCAAGGTGGGGGGTGGTGGGGGGTAGGTTCCCTACAGGGGAAGAGTCAGAGTGGGTCCCAAAAGGGGGCTCCAGGGAGGGAACCAGACTCCAGTTTTCATCTCCGCAGATGTCCAGCAGGGTGCCCTGAGGACAGGGCAGGGCCCGTATCATCTGGCTCCCCAGGCACTTCCCGCTTTTAGCTTCCCCTGTGGGACTGGCTCCCAGGGCATCAAAGTTCTAGGGAGGCGGGTTCTCAGGCACCTGCCTGCCCACCTCTGAGCTCTCCCTCCTCTTCCCGGCTCCCCCTCAACCACTACCTCTCATAACTAGAGTTGAGTCGGGCTTCCTGGGGCTCACAGTGGCATCCCGAGAGAGTCGGATCAGGGCTGATGGAAAGTGGTGGTTCCTGAGCGCCGAAGAAGCTAGAGGGAGGTGGCTACAGAGAGCTGAATGATGTGGTA
>NW_022103915.1:11570785-11572948 GCF_000313985.2 Echinops telfairi
CTCCCCTCAAGAGTTCTGTCTGCATTCGAATCCCCAGAAATGGGGACCATTCCATAGATGGCAGGAGATGCAATGAAGTGAAGACTCTCGGAAGAGGGGGCTTCTCCCACGCCTTCCAGATGGGTCTTCACAGGAGAAGTGGAGGGAGTTTGGAGACAAAGCCACCAAGGAGGGCTTCCCAAGGAGGTGACCCCTGAGCAAGCTCTCGGGCTGGTGGGGCGCTCTTTAGACAAGTGACGCAGAGAGAGGCATGGAGGCTAGAGGGTCTGAGAAGAGGGAGAAGCTTGGACCAAGCAGGAGCTGAAGAGGAGCCTGTGGGTTCGGGGGCTGGAGCCTGGCAGGTGGGCCGTGGGCCCACAGGGAGATGCTGGCCGGGTCAGGCTGCAGAGCTTGGGCACTCTATAAGTCAGGGGAAGGTGGCGGTCGACACCTCCTTTAACAGGTGATGTGGACGATGGGTGAAGGATGAGGACAGGAGAGGGCTGATTGGGAGGCTGGGTGCCAGGGGCAGAAAGCTGGTTGCTTGGACCAGTGACATGGGGAGTCATGAGCAGGGAGGCTTCCCGTGGGACACTGGAGTCCTAGGGTGGCACATGGGTCCGAGTCCACCTGGAGGTGTCTCGGTGATCTCCTTCCAAACAGAACAGCCTCCTGAGAGTCCGAGAGCAGTTATGCTGGGATGCCCACGTCCCCTGGCTCACCCCCGTGCTGGTTGTTGGGGGCCGTCCAGTGGGTCCCGGCCCACAGCGACCCGGTGCACTGCAGAAGGAAACGCCGCCTTGTCCCGCATCCTCACGGCTGTCCTCATGTTTGAATTTGCTCTGCCGTTTCCTCTGGTCTCCCCACACATCCCCCCTACTCAGGTTGCCCAGCAACCATTGTTCATTCAACCACGTTGACTTAAGCTAGGAGGCCCTGTCAACCGCCAAGGTTGAGCAGCCCGGTTTTATTGCTCAAAGGTTTATGGACAAGGATGTACACAGAGTCGTGTTTGTATTAAGGAAAGTCATTTTGTTTTGTTTTTCGGAGGTGGGGTGGGGGTGGACTCTGAATGGAACGGGGTGGCTGTGTTAAGGTCCTTTCTGAGGACAGCATGTTCTGTAGCTAATGAGAGCCAGGGAGGCTGTTCTAGATGGAAGATAAGGAAGCCCTCTCACAGGTAAGTGAAAAGGAGCCACACGCCGGTTTCCGCCGGGTCCAAGTGGGTACAGCCGGCCGCCATGTTTATTAACCAAAGAGTGCACAGGTGCTGGTGTGGCCGGCACCGAAAACGGTCTGGAAGGACGGACGGCAGTGGCTTCCTGTGGGGGACAGAACCACAAGTCACTGGCACTGTCTATATTATCGCAGTGAACAGGGGTCACTTTTTCGATCCGTGCCACCGAGTTCTTTGGTCAAACGGAGAATTCCACCTCTGGGGTCCGGCGAGGTCCAGGCTGCAGGAGGGCAGGAGGAGGAAGGGGGCCGGCACAGCCCTGGGGGCACCTACAGCTCCAACTGGTGGAAATAGTGAGCCCCTGCCCGGGTCTCTGAGAAGGGGGTCCCTGTGGTGGCTGGAACTAGACCAGCTGCCTTCTTGGGCAATGGAATCCGTCCCCGAGAGGCAGGGCACACTGTTGTGGTTGTGTCAGGGCAGCTGAGTCCGTGCCAGCCCCTAGCGACCCCACGCAAGTCCTCACAACTGTTGTCGCGATTGAGTCCACGGGGCAGCCGCTGGGGCAATCCATCTCCTCCAGGGGCTGCCTCTCCCCCCCAACAGTTTTGTTGGCACATAATTTTCACATCATACAATTCAACTGTTCAGTTGTTCAATCATGTCAAGAAGAATTGTATAATCATGACCACATAATGTTAGAACACCTTAAAAACACAGGTTAAATCGCCTTTAAAATGACGTGTGCACTCACAATCAGTTCTAGTGCTCCCTCCCCACTCCCCGCTTCATTGTTTACTCCCTAAATCTCCTTTCCCACCCTATCACCCCTTCCCAACCCCTACACCCCCTATAAACCCTTGTTTCAGTTATTATCTTTAGGCATCCACTCCTCCTGTGCGTCACAAACTGGGAAACCCAACAGAAACGATAAAAAATAAAGTCAAAATTAGATGGTAAGGACAAAATAATAATAATAATATAAAGACAAAAATACAAATAATGAGTAA
>NW_022103915.1:11573908-11599019 GCF_000313985.2 Echinops telfairi
TGTTTTTTCATGTCCTCTATGCTCTAACTACGAAAATATTTGATTTACAAATAAGGAATCCTACTTCGCGGAATTTCATTTATCACGGTGGGTCTAGAACCGATTAACCGCGATAAACGAGGGTTCACTGTAGTGTGATAGGTAGCTTGATTGTACCAGCCTGGCCAATAGGAACATGTGGGATTAATCAGGTCACAGTTTGATTAGAGAGCAAAGAGATAAATGGCTCTTCAAGGCCTGCCCCGCCCCCCCCTTGCTCTCTGGTGATCAGAGTGTGCTGGGGCGTGTGTGTTGCTGCTGTGAGCCAGGCCAATCTGTGGATTGTGTTGCTAAAGTTGAGGTTCCTTTGAGACCTGCTTCATAAGCTGCTGGTGTGTACATCACTGCTGGTGCGTACATCGCTTGAGCTTGAGGCTGGTGGATTCTGTCGTTTTGCATTGCTTGCATTCAATATCCTATCCAGGCCGGCTTTGTTAAGCTCCTGAGCTACTGACTGTTGGTGACCCACCCTGCTGCCTGCTGCCTGCTGCCTGTGGGCAGACTGCTTTCCTTGCCCAAGGAGACTCTGCTGTCTGCTTCGTTGACCTTGGACCCAACAGCCCACGTGAGTTGAAGGACTTCCAGTACATTAACTGTTCCACAGAAGTGAGTTGAACTGAACCCTCTGTATTGCTGTGTGGACTAATTAGCTGTTATATTCCTTCTTGCTGTATAAACCTATCCTCATATATATAATTGTCCTGGTTTTGTTTCTCTAGAGAACCCTGCCTAACACAAGTAGAACAGCAAAAGCTCATATAAGCAGAGGTACAGCAATGCCAATCACCCCCGGGGGTATAGGCCAATTGCACTACTATGATCGTGAATTTTCCCAATGACCCGGCATTTCAGACACTGTCTCTATGCGTGTACATTTCCACCTTAGCTGCAACCACGAGTTTTGGTTCTACAGTTTGAGCTGCCATGCAATCGGGCTCTCTTGACCCTAAGTATGGGGGCTGATGTCAGGGGGATCTTCCTGGATTGATTCTTCCAAGTGCAGATCCCTGCTCAGGATCAGAACTTGCCGTGCCACTGCCAGGGTCTTCCTCTTTTTCATGGTCCTCTACTTTACCAGGCACGATGTCCAGGGAATGGTCTCTCCCGATCACATGTCGAAAGAGTGTGAAGCAAAGTCTTGACATCCTGGCTTCTAAGGAACGTTCTGGCTGGACGCTGTCTCCCATAACAAGCTACTCATTCTTTCAGCAGTCCATGGCACTTTGGAGATTCTTCTTTGGCACCGCGCGTTAGAGGGAAGAAGAGAAGTTGATTAGAGGTGGACGCCAGTGGGAGTCCGACGGCCGGGCAGGCTGTCTTAATGGCATCCCACTGGGAATCGGACTGCTTGGAGACCGGGTACTTTTCACTTTGGACTGTGTGTTATTTTCCCTGATGTTTCAGGATAATCAGGAGATGCCATTGTTGACCAGGAGCAAGCAGTCAAAGCACTCCCTCCGGTCTCAGAACGATCTCAGGCTGTCTCTGTCGACTCACCAAAGAGCAGAAATGAGCTTTTTGGCGTCTAACAATCAGGTGAAGCAAATAAGAGAATCCAACTGTGATGTCGAAGCAATCTTCTTTCACGTCTTAATGGTTCTCAGAATTACCTGGAAGGCTCTTGGAGGAAGCATCCGCCTCCGACGAGTTTGCCTCTGAATGATGCAGAGAGTCATAAACACTCCAAAGGGGCTGAAGTGGGGGAGGCAGACAAAACAGGGCGCACCTATGGCCAGCTGCTGTGAGTGAGTCAGGTGACAGGTGGACTGTGGTTCTGGATGGATGAATACTTCTGGCTTCATCCACCACCCAAGCACCAGCCGTGCCCTGAGCGCCTTCCCCGGGCTGCCCAGTCTTCCTGAAAGCCGTGCAGGGCCGTGTTACTGCCTTCCCCATCTCGGATGGGCTTCCTCCAGCCTACTCGATGAATACACAGCTCTTTACACCGGCTCCACTCCAGGCGTCTCCTGCTCGTCCCTGGGAGGCTCCGTCTCAGCTCTCTCTTCTTTTGTATCTATTATATCTCCTTTCTCTCGGCGGCATCTCGTCTCGTGACAAGCTTTCTTGTGGTCAGGGGCCGTCCAGTCAGTCCTGGCCCATAGAGACCCTGTGCTCAACAGAGACACTGCCCAGTCCTGCGCCACCCTCTCAATAGTGCCTGAGCCCGTTGTGGCAGCCACCATGTCAATCCATCTCAGGGAGCGTTCCTCTTTTTGGCTTTATTGCCAACATCATGTCCTTCTCCGGGTCTCTCCTGACAATGTGCCCAAAGTGTGCATGACAAAGTCTTGCTATCCTGGCCTCTCAGGAGCACTCTGGCTGTACTTCCTCCAGTACAGATCGGGTTGTCCTTTTAGCCTCCATGGTACTTCCAGTCTTCTTCTCCAGCCCCACAATCCAAATGTCTTCCTGATCCAACGTCCCACTTTCTCAGGCAATGGAGATTGCCATGGCTTGGGTCAGGAGCACCTTCGTCTTCAGAGGAACATCCTTGCTCTTCAATCGATACCCTAAAGAGGTCTCGTGCAGCAGACTGACCCAATGCGACGTTCGCTTTGGCTCTCTTGACGGCTGCTTCCGTGAGCATTGATGGTGGAACCAAGCGAGATAAAATCCTTGACAGCTTCAACTTTCTCTCCCCCAAATATGTTCCTCCCACCATTCTCCCACCTGAGTAAATGGCGACTCCATCTTTCCAGCTGCTCAGGACAAAGGTCTTGGAGTCATCTTGACTCCCCGCTCCCTCTCTATCCCATTTGGAAGGACCCAGATGGCTGTGTCTTCAAAGTGTATTTAGATTCCCACTGTGTCTCACCACGGCCATGTGGCCTGCTCTGACTCACGCTGCTCCGCTCTCCTAACTGGTGTCCCCATTGTTGTCCTCCCTTACTGTCTATTCTCAAGGTGACCCTGTGAAGATGGAATCCAGCTCAAATCACTTCCCCAGTGGCTTCAGATCTCAGGTCCTCACAAAGACCCCCCCAAGACCCTACATGATCCACCCCCATGACTTCTCTGACCTCTTCTCCAACTGCCCTTTCCTGCATGTCTCCATCCTGCCCCTCAGACACACCACGCCTGTTCCTGGACCATGGAATTTGCCATGGGCCATGCTCCCAGGGACCCACCTGGCTTATACCTTCCCCTCCATCAGGCCTGGATTCATGTGTCACCTTCTCAGCGAGGCCCTCCTGGTGGCCCTGTTGAAAGTAGCAGCCCCGACTTCATTGGCAGCACTGCCCACTCCTGCATGGCTTCATTGTCCTTATGGGCACCAGTCACCGGCAGCCATGTTCTTGACACATCTGGTCACACGTGACAGGTAGCCATCTGGCCATCCATTCACCATTTCATCTATCCATCCATCCACCCATATCCATCCATGTATTCATCCATCCTTCTTTCCTTCCTGCTACCCATCCATCCATCGGTCCTCCTCTTCTCTTATCCTTCCATTCTTCCAAACCACCTGTCCTTCCTTCCATCACCTATCCATTTTTCTTTCTTTCTTTTTTCCATCCACCCCCAAAGATCTCTTACATCTTATGAGAGGCAAAAACAATGTCAATAGTCAATATTTCATACAGTGTTAGACTTTGGAAAAATATTCATAACATCATATGTGATAGTTAAATGTGGGGGAAGCCAGCCCCCCACAACTAATCACAGGTTTAGTAAGTGCAATTGTACGGTTGAGATATATAGAGATGATAATAAAGTCATAGAGAATGAGCGAGATAAGAGAGAGAGTAACATAAAGAAGTCAGACACATCTCATGGTAGCATGCTCACCTCCTGGATGGCCATGATCTCACCAGCCAGGTCTGAGCACAGCGCAGGCCCAGAGGGCAGGAGCGAGAGTAGGAGAGAGAGATTTATTGCTAACCAAGGCTTCTATATCTTTGTGGGGGGTATGTGGGGTGGGTGTGCATGCCTCCTAATTACAGATAAAGACACACGTCACGGGAAGGGGTTGTACAATACGCAATACAAACAATAGGAGGGGGATATACCATGGGCACCGGCGTAACAGGAAGGAAATGAGCTAGGGGTGACAAGGGGTATACATGTAACAAGATGAGCGGACCGTAGATTCATGATGGCAGCCTAACCTTGGTCACCCTTGAGTGAGCTTGACCTCCCTGGACTCTCCTGCAGGGAAACAACTTACTACTCTCCTTATCAGAAGGGAGTGGACCCTACTTAGGGTGGGACAGACTATACAGTCTGCTTGCTCTAGATGGCTGATAACCCTTAGGGAGCATAATCCCTGACTTACTTCTGTTGACCTCCAAGTGTATAGTTATTTGCTATGTGTAGCAAGCAGCTAAGTTTGGCACACATTTGGGGGCGACAACTTGGGAGAAATCTGTTTCCCACAGTTAAGGTTTATGGTGCCAACCTGGCTGATAAACACCTGTGGGATTAATTGAAAGGCAGATAGATAAATGGCTCAGCGAGCTTTGCCTTTCTGGTCTCTCGTTCTCTGATGATCCGGCCAGTGTGCGGCTGCCTTAGCTAGTTCCCTGCCTCAGCTAGCAAGGCTCACTTGCTGGGAGGCATCCCCAAGGAGAAGCCTCATGGACCTGCCCCCATGCAGTCCTGGGTGCTGGAGCAGCCGTGTGGAGACCCCTGCCAGCGCTGAGATGCTTACACGCTCACTGATTCAGCTTTCCTCCTGCAGTCGGCGTAACTGCGTGTGTTTTGTGAGATGGAGGAGGACTTTGCGGATCGGTGTCGGACATATGGGCTAATGTTGGACTTATGGGCTTGGACTGGACTGGGTTGGGATGCTTTCTTAATGTACACTGACCCTTTATATTAAACTCTCTTATACAATATGAGTGTTTATGAATTTTGTTTCTCTAGTATACCCAGACTAACTCACTGTATAACATGAGCTTCATCAAAACCCTGTGAGAGTGGGAGGGCAGTGGCAATTATTTTTCATCCATCCATCCATCTTTCCAAACATCATCCATCCTTCATCTACTTGCTCTCTCTTCTATCCACCGAGCCATCCCTTCTCTTATTATTTCTTGTTTCTTCCATTCATCCATCCTTCTGAGCATTACTCACCCATTCCCACTTCCTTCTGTCCATCCATCCAGCATTCCTTCATGCATCCGTCTACCCATCCAATCATTTCCCCATCTACTCATCTTTCCACAGAGCCACGAGTGTGCATGGATCATTCTCGAGGATGTGGTCTGTGTCTGGCTCTGACACAGAGACCAATATGGCACCCGCCCTCTCAGAGCTGCTCACAGCCTTGAGGGAGGGGCTCAGACAGCTGTAAAGAAACCAGGGGCATCGATCACGATGATCGACATATAACGAATGCCCCCCTCCCAGGAGGGCGGACAACAGAACCGTGGGTGAAGGGAGACGGTGGTCAGTGTACGACATGAAAAAAATAATAATTTATAAATTATCAAGGGATCTTGAGGGAGGGGGGGGGATGAGCTGATACCAAGGGCTCAAGTAGAAAGAAAATGTTAGGTAGGCCAGCATAGGACTGGGGGATGTCCATTAACGTGTGCCCAGAGGGTCAAGCTAGGGAAACAAAGAAGTGGCACACCACACATGTTCAGGGTTCCCACCGGTAGGCAGGGGTGGGCGTGAACTTGAATTGGATCACCTAGCCAGGTAAATTCAATTCAGCCAATGGGGTTGATCAGGGGTCTTCCACCACGCCTCCCTGTGGAATCCTTAGAAAGGCAGCAGCCCGGAGGAGAGAGAACTCAGGCGGGAAAAGAGAGAACCTAGACGGGAGAGAGAACTCAGGCGCAGAGAGCTTTGGCACGCTTTGCGGGACGCAGAGCCGCTTCCAGCTAGGCCGCATGTCTAGGAGGAGCCCCTTGGGTGCCGTGTAAACCTGAAACTTCTTCTAACTTTCATAAAACTCACTTCAATCACGAACCAGGCTTTGGCGTGAATTCTTTCTCACACGGAGCCAAGGACCGAGGTATAAATCTAGCTCCAGAGAGATCTAACAAAAATGTTTTGAAAATGATGATGGCAACAAATGTACAAATGTGCTTGACACAATGGATGGATGGAGGGATGAATAAGAGCTGTAAGAGCCCCCAATGAAATGACTTAAAAATAAATGAATAAATAAATGGCATAGAACAGAAAATAATAAAAACTAGACCAAATTAAAAAAGAAAGGAAAGAAACCATGTGGTGAACCCTGGTGTGTCGTCAGCTCGCAGGAGCTGGGGGTCCTGCCTTAGGTGACTCACTTGCCTGAGATTCCACCCAGTGAAAGGAGCCCTGAGCCCAGCGGCCAAGCTTGGAGGCGAGCGTCTTACCCACTGTGCCCTGTTTTCCAGACAGACTAGCCTGACCATTGATAGCTGGGAGGGTGGTGGTGAGGGGGAGGTCGGGAAGTCAAGGAAAGGGAGGGTGGGCTGGGGGCTTCTCACAAGGAGGAGACCGGGCCCGCATCCTCGTGGTGGTCTGGTGGTCTCTGTGACAGTCCCCTGACCCAGGGAGCAGGCGGGGGCCACGAGAGCTGGGTGTCCGCAGGCAGGAGGCTGCCAGGGGAAGAAGCTGTTAACTCATTAGGCAGGCCGGTGGCCAAGCTTTTCCCATTAAGCCCTTTTATCTCTTTGCAATTGCATCCGAGCAAGGCAATTTTGTTAAGTGGCGGATTTAATCACAAGGTAGCCATTCAGAAACTACTTAACGCCTCACCAGGCTCCTCTGTGCTCTGCTTCTGGGGGAAAGGCCAGCCCCCCCCCTACCCCAGAGCTAATCAAGGGTTTGATAGGCTCCGTTGTACAGTTGAGATATATAAAGATTATAATAAAGTCATAGCTTCAGGGATAGAAGAGAGATTGAAATAATGGAGTCAGACACGTTTCATGGTAGCATGCTCCCCTCAGCACGGTCCATGTGGAGCTGGAAGACCGCAGGGCAGGAGAGGGGGGGAGGGGAAGGAGGACAAGGGGAAAGGGAGCAGGGGAGGGAGGGCCAGGGGAGTGAGAACCGGAAGAGTTGAGTTTCTTTATTGCTAACCAAGGCTTATAAATCTTTGGGGGGCGTGCAAGCCCCCTAATTACAGCTAAAGACATGAGTCACAGGAAGGGGTTGCACTATAGCTAATACAGCAACGAGAGGGGGTGATCTAGGGATATACATGCAATGGGAAGGGGAGGGATTGGGGTACACATGTGACAAGATGGGGGATCCTAGATTCAGGATGGCAGCCTAACTTTGGATGTCACTGAGCAGGTTTGACTGTTCGCTGGCTCACTGTAGAAACCATGATCAGTAGGGTGTAAACCCCACCTACAGGGACCAGACCGATGGCGACAAGTTTTAGGGAGAAGTAGCCCGTCTTCCTTAACAGCAGGGAGTGGGCCGCTCTTGTGGTGGGACCAGACAGTCGGCTGGCAACTGACTGCCTTCAGGGAGGATGTCTAAGCATCTGACCTCCCACCATATGCTGGCATATCTTTGGGGGAGACAAAGCTGGGAAACGTCTTTTTATATCCCACACTGCTTACCTGGAAGGGGGTGGCTGGGGGCGTCCTGTCCTCTGCCTTGGGGCTTACAGTATATGAACAGAGCAAGGAGCCCTTCTGGCTCAGCCCTCTCCCCAGAGATGAGGCACCGGGGAGCGTGGGGGGCAGGAGTGCTCCCATGACAAACGTCGTGAGGGCCACATTTCCCACCATCCTGGGTGGTGAGAGCCGGAGGAAGAGGGAAGCAGGGGAGTTCATTTCCTGTGACTGCCCAAGGGACGTTGCCAGCATCTCTGGGGTCCACAAGAATTTCTTTCCATGCTGATTGTGATGGAGAATACAAACACATGCTACAACAGGTGCCATCTCCACAATTTCTACCGGGGTCATGGGCACTGCAGGGACATGCTCCAAACAGTGCCACCAAATCACCCCACCACCATCCACAGACACCTGATGGCCTCGAAACAAAAGTCCTCCCCCATCCCTCCCCCGCAAAAACCACTGGCAGTGTGTGGTTTCTGAAGATGTATTTATTCCGTGCACGTGAGAACAGACAGTCCACGCGCTTGTCCCCTGTGACTGGTCTGTGCTGTCCAGCCTGATGTGGCACGCATCAAGACTCCGTCCTTCTTGATGGCTGAGTACTTCCTCCTGGGTGTGCACACAGCAGGCAGACGTTTCTTAGGCAGGACACAAAAAGCCCCCAGTGTCGGGGGGCAGCCTTGGCTCAATGGTGGGGTCCAGACCCTGGGCACATGGGGTCACGGGAATGAACAAAGACATGAGTATATGGAGGAGGATGGGCACCGGGCTTCTCACTCTCAGCATACGGGATTCGGATGGAGGGAGACAGAAGGTTTGAATAAACCCTGGTGTTGGGTTGGAAGGAGAGGCATTGTGGGACACGAGGGTGCTCAGTGGGTGTGGCGTTCATGGGCGTTGGGTGTAAACTGCAAGGTGCTAGTTGGAGGTTTGAGTTCTGCCAAAGGTGCTTCCGAGGAAATGCCCAGTGCTCCGTGTCTAAAAAATCAGCCGTCAAAACTCCAGGAGCACGGCTCTGCTCTGACACACAGTGAGTGGGCTGCTGTGGCTCAGTCACCTGGATGGCCTCTGGGTTGAGTGAACATGTGTGCGTGTGCATGCGTGCATGTGTGACCTACAGCTCCTATCCCAGGGGAGCATCTGGAAGCAGCAATGCTTTGACAGCACTGAGCACACCCAGCTTCAGATTGTGGCTTCTACATACCCGCGGCAAGCGACCAGGTCCTGGCAGATTCCTGCGTGTCGGGTCAGCGTATAAAACACAAGATGAGTCGGGAACACCGTGCTCCGTGGAGGAGTGCCATGTCAAGGCAGCCCACACTAATCCGTTCCCACTGGAGCGTGGCAGTAAGACACGAGATGTGGGATCGTAGGGAGAAAGACAAGGCTTTCTACTCCCAGAAAGAGGTAGCTCTGTGTTAGGCTGGGTTGTCCAGAGAACCAAATCCCGTGACCCTCATTTCTGTACGAGACAGAGCTTGATATCAAGAAGCCCTAATAGGCAGCCTGGTTTCGGGGTCCGCTCGAGGGGTACGGTTCCTCTCCTTGGGGACTGGGGCTCTCCTGCTGCAGCAGAAGCCACTTGGTGGTCCCAGGAGCAGCCCCAAATGTGGGTGTTTGGTGAACGATGGCCTGAACCAAGCAAGCAGACACCATGTAAATCCACCAGGGGTAGCTTCCCCCATCCCCCAACAGCTAGCCACCCAGGCACCCTGGAGGAGCACCCCCTCAACCGGGGGTGGGGTGAAGAAGCCCCACTGTTACAGGCCTGGCACGGGGGCGCTGTGCTACCGGAAGTCCACTGAGCTGATCAGGAAGCGGCCCTTCCAGCGGCGGGTGCAGGCGATGGAGCAGGACTTCAAGATGGCAGTGAGGTTCCAGGGCACGGCCATCAGCGCCCTGCGGAAGGCCAAGGAAGCGTACCCGGTGGGCTGGTCCAAAGACACTAACCCGTGTGCCATCCACACCAGGAGAGTCACCACCATGCCCAAAGACATGCAGTTGGCTTGCCTGATTGAGTGGGGTGGAGTGAGCTTAAGCAGAAGGCTGTTTTTAAGGTGTTTTGTAATCGATTCTGTAAAATGCTTTGGTTTAATCTGTGACCTTTTGGGTAAGAACTTGTTTATGTTTTGTTTTGAGGAAGGCATTTATTGCAGGGCTGGGTGCCTCAAGAAATAGTTTATAATATGTTGCATGTGTACGTAAATCCTTCCATCTTTCACTCCGGATGAATGTGGAAAGTGGCTGTTCACAGCCCCCAGGGCCGTGGACACTGCTGCTCAGGAGGGCCATGCGGCTGACCAGCAGAAGGGACGGGTGACACTTGCCGCTTCTCATGATGCGCGTCTCTGTAGGTCAGTGACTTGTTGGGCAGCTATGAAGGCACTGGAATCGGTAATAAATGTGTACAGGGTCCCTTTGCAATGTCAGTGGTTAGGACTTGATCCAAGTGTCCTAACAAACGGGGCTGTTCAGTCTGACCATACGTCCCTGTGATCGAATGTGGGCTTTTTCAAGGGGGCAGAGATGCAAGTCTTAACTGAGGCTGGAGATGGAGGCGCAGAAGAGATGAGGCTTAGTCAGGAACAAGAGGTTAGGAAAGATTTAATTGAGGCAGGGAAAGAACTCCTGGGAGGGAGGGGAGCAGAGAAAGGGACGGGGGAAGGGGGGGCAGCAGGAGCCTCCAGGAGGTTCTGAGACCCAAAGAGTTAAGTGAGTTTGGTCAGGGGACTCTGTAGCTTGTCGGAGAGGCGGTGAGAGTTATATAGGGTCCGGGCTAAGGAAGTATATGCTAACAGAAGGGAGAATCTTTATTACTTCATTGCTTGCAGCTGCAGGACCTGAAGTCAGGATGCGATCCGATCCGTGGGTGGGAGGTCATCTTTTTTGCAGACCTGCCCTTTGAAGTGCTGGGGAAGGGGCTGTGCAGATTGGCCTGGGAAGGTAAATAGCTTCCTGGGGTGCTGGGGCGGGAATTGCATAGTTCAATAAGTCCTGAGGAGCCACAGAAGAGGTGGGGGCTGCCCGGTCTGGACCTGGCCCAAACATTAACCACAGTGTAACTTACCGTTTCTTTAAAAAAAAATAAAAGAAAGTAAACTATGTGGACATATAGTAGCTATTTTGTATATTGTACTGTCAATATTTAAAAATTTAATGTTTTACACCCACACACACAGACAAGAATTGCCTCCACATCAAGAAGACAGCCCAGGCCAGTCCGACTCAAGTCCACAAGGCTGACGCTAGTCCGTAAGTCCCTCCTCAGACTCACGCAGCTGCAGACAGAGACCCGAGTGGTGAGCGGGGAGCAGGGGGGTCACAGGCTCGTGAATCCAAAGGAGGTGGGAACATGGTAGAGTGCCCACAGCTCTCAGGGTCAGCCGCAGAACCCCAGGCAGCAGGAAGGTGAAGTTTCAGAGGGAGAGGGAGGTTCCCAGCTCCCCCAATTATAAGAAGGCCACACCCTCCAGGAGGCATCCTTAGGCTGGGACCTGATTGACAGGTGAGCCTCCCCGCCTACACCTTAATACAAATTCAGGTTGACATAAAGTCATCGCACTACCACAGTCTCTTCAGAGACGACAGGGGCAGTCTTATCTGCCTGATAAGGTCACTGTGAGTTGGAATCAGTGAATTTGGTTTTTGGAAGAGATTTCATCCACGGAATAAACTGGAAATCCGTACACGTTACTGCTGATGAGTCTTGAATTCCTTTTTTAAATTTTATTTTATTGGGGGCTCTTACGGGTCTATCACCATCCATCCATCCATCCATCCATCCATCCATCCATCCATCCATCCATCCATCCATCCATCCATTGTGTCAAGCACATTTGTACATCCACTGCCGTCATCATTTTCAAAACATTTTCTTTCCACTTGAGCTCATTTTATCCTCCAACCCACCCCCCATGAACCCTTGATAATTTATGAATTATTATTTTTTCATGTCTTACACTGACTGCTGTCTCCCTTCACCCACTTCTCTGCTGCCCGACCCCTAGGGAGGGGATTATACATAGAGCATTGTGATCGGTTCTCCTTTTCTTTCCCACCTTCCCCTTACCCTCCTGGTCCTGAGGGGATTATCTGTCCTGGATTCCCTGTGTTCCCCGCTCTTATCTGTACCAGTGTACATCCGCTAGTCTAGCCGGATTTGTGAGGTAGAATTGGGATCATGATAGTGGTGGAGAGGAAGCATTTAGGAACTAGAGGAAAGTTGTATGTTTCATCATTGTTACCCTGCACCCTAACTGACTCATCTCCTCCCCATGACCCTTCTGTAAGGGGATGTCCAGTTGCCTACAGATGGGCTTTGGGTCCCCACTCTGCACTCACCCTCATTCACAGTGATAATGATTTTTTGTTCTTTGATGCCTGATACCCGATCCCATTGGCAGGCTGGTGTGCTTTCTTCCATGTGGGCTTTGTTGCTTCTCAGCTAGATGGCCGCTTGTTTATCTTCAAGCCTTTAAGACCCCAGATGCTGTATCTTTTGATAGCTGGGCACCATCAGCTAAAAGCAATTCTTTGATTGCAGTCCCAAGTCAACATTTCAGTTAATCTTTTAAGGCAAGAAACCCTCACTTATCCTTTAAGACTTAAGCAAGCATTGACAGAGCAGAAAACAAAATTAATGTTACTATTCTCTTAGGGTTAGGGAGCATTGCAAGGTACATTCCTTATCATAAAAGAAACAATACCGCTAGTCAGGGTGCAGTGTAGCAACGATGAGCATACAACTTTCCTCTAGTTCCTAAATGCTTCCCCCCCACCCCTATCATGATCCCAATTCTACCTTACAAATCTGGCTACACCAGAGGAGGTACACTGGTACAGATAGGAACTGGAAACAGGGAATCCAGGGAGGATGATCCCTTCAGGACCAGTGATGAGAGTGGCCATATGGGGAGGGTGGAGGGAGGGTGGGTTGGAAAGGGGGAACCAATTACAAGGATCTACATATAACCTCCTCCCTGGGGGACGGACAACAGAAAAGTGGGTGAAGGGAGACGTCGAACAGGGCAAGATATGACAAAATAATAATTTATAATTTATTAAGGGTTCATGAGGGAGTGGGGAGCAGGGAGGGGGGGAGAAAAATGAGGAGCTGAGGCCAGGGGCTTAAGTGGAGAGTAAATGTTTTGAGAATGATGAGGGCAATGAATGTGCTTTACACAATTGATGTATGTATGGAAGGTGATAAGAGTTGTATGATTAAAAAAAAGAGAGAAACAATACCAAAATTGAATATAACATGCTGGTTACCACAAGATTAACTACATCATTCAGATTACAACATCAAAGGGAACAATATTAAAATAAACAATATATCGAAGAATGGTCTAAACTAATTGTAGTCTCCAGAACCTGTGTCCATTAGAGTATATTCTAAAACCAATTACTAGTGGGACTTTCTGAGATGGGAGGGGGCAGGGGGAAGGAGGCAGGTCATTCGGCAGCTAAAAAATGGAGTTTCTTTGGCTAGTCTGCCTCATTCCTACCCTCTTTATGTGGGGATCACATCGTCGACTCATCAGTAACTTCCTCTGCACTTAGGTTGGTATCGTGGGTTCTCAATATAAGTTTAACAGCTTTTCCATGGCTTGGGATGAACTCTCCTAATGAATTTGTTTTGGCAATTTTAAAATAATGGCTTTTAATTCATTAATATTTACCTTAATTATACTACAGAGGCCTTTCAAGCCATGGCTCTGGGTGATGAATGCAGAGAGAGCCATGGCTGCAGAATGTGCACTAACTGCCGCTTGCGAAACAGACAAGCCGACAAGCAGGCGGTGAGCCAAAAGCGCCAGGCAACCATGTTTCCGTGAAAGCCTTAAAGTACACTTGTGATCTCTTGTAACACATTTTAATAGTTTAATTACAATTTGCAGAAAACCTAGACTGAGATGACAGTATTCAGAAACCTGAGATAGTCTTAGTTTGAGGAGTCATTTACAGAAGAATAAACCTTTCATTCTGCTTCGGGCAGGGCAGCCTGGCGAGGCGAGTGGTGAACCCAGGCAACAAGTCGGTTCACCTTGACCATGGTCAGAGTTGTGAGCGTGATGGTAAAGGGCCTTTGTCAACGTGGTGTAAGTCCAGTGGACATGACTGCTTTCTGAGGATACAGCCACCGGACTGGAACGGGTGCTCAGGTAGGCTGCTTGCTGGTGGCAGGGGGACTACCTTCCTCAAGAATTTGTGGAGTTGGTGCTGGCCATCTGTCAGGTTGGAGGGACTTCAGCAAATCATGATGATGAATCTCTGCCCGCAGGTGTCCCCGAACAGTCAAAGGGTGAGTGTCGGATCAACACAACACCCTCAAACAACCTTTTAGCCACATGTATTTTCAAAACAAAGACAATCGTTCTAACAAAATAAAACTAAAATACAGACAGTTTGAAATGTACCAGGTTTATTTAAACATACTAAGTGAACAAAAATATGTTATATTTTTATCTATGAAAGTTTGTAAGCCTTTATCCCCCCAATGTTGGGCAGCCATTCTATACTGGCTACTTATATTAACCTAGTGCTTTGAGGAGACAAGCAAGTTCTTTGATGTGAAGAATCTTCATTCCGATTGGACTATAATTAGTCCGATGGAACCTGGTGAGTCTGCATCCATAAACAAAGTCAAATTAGGACAGGTCGTCCATAAAGTCAGCAGCAACATGCACCAATTTACAGGCTCAAAAAGCTCCTTGTCACCTGGTCGGGTTTGGGTTAACTCAATGTGGGCTGCCTCACTTGGCTCCACCTTGTCTTTGACCATGGGCCCAGTCACAGTTTTTGTTTTTAACAACTTTAGCCCCTTGGGCTAAGCCATGAGCTTCAGGCAACCCGCTCTCATCTTTAGTTCCTGTGAACCAGGTTTTCGGGTGTTAGTGACCAGACTGAACTTGTTTTCTTATTGCTGCATTTCTCTCCCTTCCACACAACAAGTGGACCCAGGGGGCCACCTAGCAAGCATGTCAGGCTGCTGACAGGCCCCTTTTAATGTTTAGCCCTAAAGTGGAGAGTTTCTTCATGGCTTTAATTTTTTTTTCCAGCTTTAGGCTCAAACCAGTAAAGTTTTTAAAAAGCCAGAAGGGTTCCCTTTTCTTCCGCCAGCAGCAATCTTCACCAGTGTCTGCAAATGTCCAGAGTCCTCTGAGCACCGGTGGGGCTGACCTTTCAGAGCCTTCTTTGCAGGCGTGGCCTAGACCCGCTTTAAAGATTCAAAGCGATGGCTGAAAGCAAATAGGCTGACAACTTTCTATTCTTTTACCGTCAATGATCATTTTTATCAATGACTGCATTGATCACAATAGTTAAAAAGAGCAGTATAGACCCAGTCAAGGCAGATTTTAAACTCAATTCTTATTTATTTTATTTTAACTTTTACTTAACACTTTATTGACATGAAATATGGCCTCGGGATTTTGAATGATTTAAGCCAGGGCAGGCCCCTCGGTTAGCCACCTTGACTTTCTGTCAGACACCCCATCAAGCAGCACAGTTTCTGTCAGAGAGGTTTAAGGGGCCATTTTGTCCCCTTAATTTAAACTTACATTTATTTATTTAGCCAATTTAGACAGGATAAACCAAAGAGAGCTTTCAGGAATTAAAACTTGAACTTTCTATGTTCTTTCTAGAACACAACTGAGTAAACAGTGTGGCCTTACCTGACCTCTGATTGTGTAGCTGCAATCAATTTTTACAAGTCTCACTGTTCAGGGGAGCAAAAGATCGAGTGGTAATCCAATAAAGAGATTCTGTATAATTCCAAATAGCACTGTTTACATAATTACAAATAGTTGCATTTATACCTCTAGAACAATTTTAGAAGGACTCCAATTAACAATAGTATACACACACACACACACACACACATCTTAATGTGGCCTTTGATAGTGTAATTAATGCGGCTCCTTTTATACAATTTTAAAATTTTACAAAATTTATCATTTTCTTTGCCAAGCTGTGCAGTATTATTCTTATATTTAGCTAAAGTTACTCCTACTCAGGAGAAAAATCTATAATTAGTTTGATTAACAGATACTCAAGATATTTACTCTTGCATTTTAGCTTTAAGACAACCTTTTGCAGATTTCACGCACAATGGATAAGGGTTATAACTTAAGTAAAGTTCAAGGCACGTCCTATCTTGTTGAGAAAGTTCATTTCCCCCCCATCTTCCCAGGGTCCTGGAGTTCATTGAGTGTCATTGGTGGAAACCACAGGTCCTGGCAAATGCTATTTATCAAGTTGTATGAGGAATGTAAGCCCGGTACGAGTGGTCGGCACCTACATTAGATGAAATAACAGTACTGCCTGCTCGGCCAGACACGGGCACTCCGGAGTCTTCGTTTCCTGTCCTGTGGGACCTCTGGAGACGACCTCCTCAAGGTGCACACATTAAAGAGAAACGTACACATTTTTATCCATTCACATACAGACACAACTTTTCCCTTGATTCAGCAAAGGTTTTAGTATTTATGATGATGATGTAATGCTTTTCTTTTTCTAAATGTGCATTGGTTCCTTCCTAAGGGTCGCCTGTTCTGAATCTGAACTCTAACTGTTTGGGGTTTTATAGGCTTCTGCGGGGTCTGACCCGCTTCTTTTAAGGCCATACGACAGTTAGGGTCACAGCCCTTTGGTTTGTTTCTCTGGGCATTATAAACCCTTTGGGCAATTTCTGTTCATTTTGATTTTAAAAAATTAAATTAGTTTCTATTTCCTTTCATGTCCCGCCCTGCTGAAGCTTTTGCGGTCTCGCGGTGAACACAGCTGTGCTCCTTCGACCTGAAAGCACAACTCGTTTCAAGCGGGTTGGTACCTTTAGGAAGAAAGCAGGAACTTGGCCAGAGTTCTGCAGAGCAGGGAGCCAGCATCTGCTGACTGAAGCTTTCTGCTCCTTCCAGGTGAGAGCAGGCCGCCAGCATCTGTGGCTGCTCGTTGCTCTTCATGGAGGGGAGAAGGGGGGCGGCTGCTGTCTGCAGGGGATTAGGGACAGAGGCCACAGCAAAGAGGTTCAGGCAAGGCGGGGGTGGGGGTGGGGGGCTGCCCAAGAAGTCGCAGTAGATGGGCAGGGCTTGGAGCCACTGCAGAGATTTTTTAGCTTTTACAAAGAGATTTTGGAGTACAGGTGGAACCAGGGCTGTTACGGAGAACAAACACCCTGAGCGGCCCCGTGCAGAGAGTGCGTTTGCAGCGGCAGAAAGCTCCTGTACAGAAAGTCAGAGACACTGAGCTGCCAACAAGTGGGACCCAAAAGACAGCCCGAGATTTGACCAAAGGTGCACGAGACTGCATTCCACGGGGAAGGAGGAGACAGATGCTTTAAAGGGTGGTTATTTGAGGTGGGTTTTTTTTCCACTTAAAGTGAAGTCCTTCAGGTGCTCCCCTGACCCGCAGGTTAGATGCAAACACACGCCTACATTTGTTTTTAATTAAAAATCATTCATTCCCTTCCGAAGATGAGAAAATATAAACAGACAGTTGCCAGAAAAATAAACAAAAGCAAGGAAAAACTCCTATTACAGGCTGAACTTACAAAGTGTTTCTTGGAAACAAAGCTTAATTACCCATTCAAAAACACATTCTGGTTCCCAAACCTCTGGGTGGAACTGCTTAAAGTCCTTCAACAAAGACACAGAGCTCGACAGATTATCTATTTTAACATCACTGCAAAGCAGATGAAACTTTAGAAATGCAAAAGATCTTCAGAGGCAACATAAAAAGAAGGGTACGAAAAATTAACCAGGAGAACTGAAAACCAAACCAGACTGTGCCTGTATAAGCTGTTTAAAAATTTTTACTTATTTTTAAAATAAAAACAAAAGCACAAACACAAAGCCTTCCAAGGCTTACACTTTTGCCAAGTCCCCTGGCAGATTAGATCGTATTCATCCAGTCTGTCCAACTCCCACGTCTGCAGACAAAACCACTCCATGTTCTTTAAAAAAATACTGCACAAAAATTTAAAATTTATAAAACAAAAAATGTTTGGTCCTGATTAAAATTCATTTACTTCTAGCCAACAATTTAAACCTACCAATAGAAAGTATAAAAATAACCAGAAGAAGTTTTTATTGTTGTTGTTTGTCCACACATCCAGTCCGTCAGGTCTGTGACTGGGGGCCTAACAGCCAGCACCCCAGTCACTGGGAGGGAGGAGAGGAGGAAAAATATATATACATATATACCCCAGAGTTACAGGAGAAACATCAAGACATTTATACACAAAGAGGACCCTCATTAGACTGACCAAGTTACACAAAGAGACAAGCAGCCATGGCTAGCCGAACCAGAGTACCAAACTTGAAAGTGACTGAAAAGACAAGCTGCCAACTTAACAAGCTACCAAACCTGTTGCCAATTCAACAAGAGACCAAACCTGTTGCCAATTCAACAAGAGACCAAACCTGTTGCCAATTCAAGGCACCAAACTTGTAAGTGGCGGTCTGAAAGGACAAGCCTCCAGCTCAAGAAGTTACCAGACTCCTCAGCAGTGTCCTGGTGAGAAGCGACCGGGAAGAGTTCAGACGGCATCCAGTCCCCTTCCCAAGTCAAACCAGATGACCGGTCCCACAGTGAAACTTACCTCGGGAGGACCAGGAGACTCGGGCCTAATTCCAAAATTCCAACGTCTCCAGGCAGCCGCTCAACTGGGAAGGTAGGAGTCTGGGGTCCTGGTAAAACCAGGGGGCGCCTCCCCTAGAGGCCCCACACTTCCAGGAGCACCTGCCAGGTGGAGGTATCAAGGCACAGTGGCTTTCCAGGTAAGGGAACCAAAATGCTGTGGGTTTGAATAAATGACAGCCACTATAATGTCTTGATAATTTAGGAGGGCCTTTATTTGGTTATAACCAGACTGCTAGAATCTAAAAGCAATTCCTAGATTGCAGTCCTGAGTCAACATTTCAGTTAATCTTTTAAGGCAAAAACTCTCATTTATCCTTTGTTTAAGACTTAAGCTAAGGTGACCAGATTTTAACATTGGTAAAGCGGGACACCATTGATAAAACTCATATCCTGGTGAAAGAGCCACATGGCAGCCGAAAACCGTATACCCTAGCTTGTCATTCATTCTTTCCAAAAATGGGGACTTTTTAAAAATGCTGCGGGACGCCGGAAAAATTGTTAAAAATTGGGACTGTCCCGCCAAAAGCGGGACATCTCGTCACCTTAACTTCAGCAAGCATTGACAGAGGCGGAAAATAAAATTAATGTTACTATTCTCCTAGGGTTAGGGAGCATTGTTACAGGGTACAGCATTGATTATAACATTCTGGTAACTTCAAACAGAGAAAGCATGCATTGCAAGGTACATTCCTTATCATAAAAGAAACAATACCAAAATTGAATATAACATCCTGGTTACCATGACAAGGTTAAGTACACCATTCAGATGACAATGTCAAAGGGAACAATATTAAAACAAACAATATATTGAAGAATAGTCTAAACTAATTGTGGTGTCCAGAATGTGTACATGAGAGTATATTCTAAAACCAATCACTAGTGGGACTTTCTGAGATGGGAGGGGGCAGGGGGAAGGAAGCAGGTTATTCAACAGCTGAAAAATGGAGTTTCTTTGGCTAGTCTGCCTTAAAGAGATGTCCAATTGTCTACAGATGGGCTTTGCGTCTCTACTCTGCACTCCCCTCATTCACATTGATATGATTTTTTGTTCTGGGTCTTTGATGCCTGATACCTGATCCCATCAACACCTCATGATCACACGGCTTGTGTGTTTCTTCCATGTGGGCTTTGTTGCTTCTCAGCTAGATGGCTGCTTATTTATCTTCAGCCCTTTTAAGACCCCAGATGCTATTTCTTTTGATAGCCGGGCACCATCAGCTTTCTTCACCACATTGCTTCTGCACTCATTAGTCTTCAGCAATCGTCTCAGGAAGGTGAGCATCACAGAATGCCAGGTTATTAGAACAAAGTGTTCTTGTGTTGAGGGAGTACTTGAGTGGAGGTCCAATGTCCTTCTACTACCTTAATACTAAACCTACAAATATATGTACATAGATGTATTTCCCCATCATCATATATAAATATATTTACATAAGGTACATGCCTGTATTTAAACCTCTATAAATGCCCTTTGCCTCCTAGTTAATTTCCTCAGTTTCCTTTTACTTTCTTCTTGTCCCACTATCATGCTCAGTCTTCATTCAGGTTTCAGTAATTCCTCAGCTACATTTCCCTTGATCAAGCCCTATCAGGCATCCTGTGCCCTCCTGGCCATTGATTGTAGATCACTTATTGTTCCCTTGTCCCTGGGTTTGTTAACACCCACTTCCTTTCTCCTGCCTCCAGCTTCTCCCACGCCCCCACCCCCAACACCGTCAGTCCCATTGTTTTCTCCTCCGGATCGTTTATCCCGCTTATCTTATCTAGATAGACACATATCTAGACAGAGACAATAATAAGCACAGAAACAAGACAGCAAAACAACAAAAGAAAACAAAAAACGTAACTACAACTAAAAACCCGACCAAAAAAAAAGAAAACCTATAAGTAGTTCCAGGTCTGCTGGTTGACCTTGAGGAGTGTTTTCCAGTGGAGTCTGATGGGGTGCCACACCCTGGCCCCAACGTCTGTTTTTTGTATTCCCTTCCTCGCTTTGCTCCCTCTGCTGCTTTGTTGCACGCCTTTAGCGTTTCCCCCTCCATCAGTCTTGAATTCTATTGTTAAAAGACCCCCAAATTAGTCATTTTTATGACTGTTGCTTCCTACTCTAAATGGTTATTTCCAGTCCTCCACAGTGGCCCAATTCTTAGATCAAACCCCTTCTTATAAAGCATTCCTCCTTCCCGGAGTGGGTTTCCTTAGCCAGGTGAAGAGGAGGCTTTTAGCTCACGGTCCTGAGTGCTGGCTGCGTGCAGCCTGCACTATCCCGCTCCGCTTTGTGCCCTGGGGGACTTTCCACTGCAGACACCGAACCCCTCTTGTGCTGCCAGGAACCGCGGGAACAGATGTCCATCAGAAGCCACCTGGGGATGGGGGTGGGGGACACTGACAGCACAGACACTCAGCAGGTGGATGGCTCGGAAGCCGAGCTGGGGTTGGCAGAGGGTCAAATTCCACAGGAAATGCCGGGCCCAAACAGAAACCACTCATTCCTCCTCCCCAGGTCTGGAGGGTCAGACAGGCCCCGAGGACTGCGCTATATCAAAGCCCTGGCAAGAGACTGGCCTGTGGGGACAGGCCAGGAGCATCCAGGGCTAGCCGGCCCTCCTGAGATCCAGGCCAGAGGCTGCGGTCAACAGAAACAACGGGTTCCTCGTGCGCTCTGACGAGTCCCCGAGAGGACAAAGGACCCCCCTTTGCAATAGTAGGCAAGGGCCCCAGCAGGCAGGGCACAAGAGGAGGTGGACCCAGGAACAGCCTGGCCCCACAGCGGGCTCAGCTTTGCCAGAAAGAAAGGAAATGAACAAGCAACCCCCAGACTCCACTGAGGCCTCTCCAGTTGCCCCGAATGGAAGGAGAATGTATGAGCGCAACCCAATGCCCTGTGTGCCCTGGGTTGGATCGAGGGGTACACTGGAGGACGTTGGCATCACATTTGAAAATGGATTGGAGGGGGGGTGACATAATGTCCAAAGTACCCGACTGCCCCAAAGAACAGACCGCGGTCTTGGAAGAAGTACAGCCAAAGCGCTGTCCTTAGAGGTGAGGATGGCGAGACTCGGTCTCACATACTTTGGACATGTCAGGAGAGACCGGTCCCTGGAAAGGGACATCATGCCTGGTCAAGCAAAGGGCAGTGGCAAAGAGGACGTCCCCAGTGAGATGGATTGACACAGCGGCGATGGGCTCCGACGTGGGAGCCCTTGTGAGGACGGCGCAGGACCGGACACCTTCTAGGCATGAAGCCCCGAGGCTGGGCCCTTAGCCACTGCAGATCCTCAGCCCGTAAGATCAAAGGGGCAGCCCTGGCCCATGGGCAGGAGACTGGAGGCAGCGGGATAGGATGGTGCGTTGAGGGCACAGCGGTGAGTCCACACACACGTGCCTCAACTGTTGGCTGTAAAGCACAAGACCTGCTCTGTACACAGCCCTCTGCCCACGTCACAGCACAAAGCTAAACACGAGAGAGGGCGGGGGACCACAGACCTGCGCCGGCTGGCCCTCCAGGACGTTCGTGTAAGCGTTGACTGTCCCACCACTGAAAGGTGACCAAGCAGCGATCTGAAACAAGATTCCATCACTGAAACTTGGTTAAGTGGGGGGGTTCCGCGCCCTCATGTTCAGTGTGATGGTTAGCCTCAGGAGCGGCCCACGCTCAACTGTGTGTGTGATGTGAGTGTGTGTACGTGAATGTGTGTGCATATGTGTAAGGGTGTGTGTATATGTGAAGGTGTGTGTGTGATGTGAGAGTGCATGTGAATGTGTACGTGGTGAGTTGTGTGTATATGTGGGAGTGTGTGTATATGTGAGTATGCTTATGTGAATGCATGTGTGTGAGTGTGTATGTGAATGTGTGCGTCAGGGTGTGTGTGTATGTGTGAATGTGCGTGCATATGAGAGTGTGTGTATGTGAATATGTGTGAGGGTGTGTGTATATGTGAGAGTGTGCATGTGAATGTGTATGTGGTGAGTTGTGTGTGTATGTGGGAGTGTGTATATGTGAGAGTATGTTTATGAGAATGTATGTGTGTGCGTGTGTGTATGTGAATGTGTGCGTCAGGGTGTGTGTGTATGTGGGAATGTGCGTGCATACATGAGAGTGTGTGTGTGTGAATGTGTGTGAGGGTGTGTGTATATATGAGAGTATGTGCATGTGAATGTGTTATGTGAATGTTTGTGTATATTGTGCGGGTGTGTGTATATATGTGCATGGGGGGGTGTATATGAGGATTTGTGTGTGTATATGAGGGGGTATGTGTGAAAGAGTATTTGTGTGTGTATGAGAGAGAGAGAGAGAGAGAGAGAGAGAGAGAGAGTGTGTGTGTGTGTGTGTGTGTGTGTGTGAGAGAGTCTACCTGAAGCTCTTGAGACCAAGTCTTCCCTCTCACCCTGTTCTAGGGGTGTGGAGGGTGCCTGGCACCCAGTCAAGGCCCTGGTTCGTGAGCAATAAAGGGCTGAGGGAAGGGACGGGTGTGTGCAGGGCGCCCAGCGCAGGACGCACGGAGACCCCCAGTGCGCGTGTCGGCCGCTCTGCGTAAACAAGGCTGCCGGTGCACTGCTGTTCGCGCTCGTGATCCCTCAAGAGACCGATCCTCGAAAGCCGTGGGCGTCCCCTCAAGGTGGTCCACTCAAAACAGACCCACCCCTCGTGAGTCCCCGGAGAGGACGGCCGCTGCCGCTCAGTGCCCGCAGCCCACCAAGTCCAAGTTCATCCCCGTCCGTCTGCGGGTATGGGCCCCTGGACGGTGCAGACACAGGTCACGTGGGACGAGAGATGGAGGTTCAAGTCCACACGGGCTTCCGAGGACCGTGGGAGCACAGCCCACGTGCAGCAGCGCGCGTGTGGCCTGCACGGTGTCCCTTCAGCATCGTTGGTGGTGTCGTCCACAGTGGAACAGTTTCCACACCAAACCTGACTCGTGGGGCCTCCGGGCGGGTTTGAACTGCCAGTGTTTGACTCGCACCGCTCCCACCGCCCGGGCTCCTGTGTGAAAGCCGTAGACACAACTTAAAAACAAAACAAGACATTTTATTGGGGGCTCTTACTGCTCTTATCACAATCCATCCATCCATCCATTGTGTCAAGCACATTTGTACATACATTGCCGTCATCATTTTCAGAACATTTTCTTTCCACTTGAGCTCATTTTATCCTCCCACCCACCATGAACCCTTGATAATTTATGAATTATTATTTTTTCATGTCTTACACTGACTGCTGTCTCCCTTCACCCACTTCTCTGCTGCCCGACCCCCAGGGAGGGGGTTATACATAATAGAGCATTGTGATCGGTTCTCCTTTTCTTTCCCACCTTCCCCTTACCCTCCTGGTCCTGCTACTCTCATTATTGGTCCTGAGGGGTTTATCTGTCCTGGATTCCCTGTGGTTCCAGCTCTTATCTGAACAGGTGTACATGCTCTGGTTGGGCCGGATTTGTAAGGTAGAGCTGGGGTCGTGATAGTGGGGAGGCGGGGAGGAAGCATTAAAGAACTAGAGGAAAGTTGTGTGTTTCGTCGGTGCTATGCTGCACCCAACTGTGTATGGTTTGCACACTAAATAGGAAGGAGATGAATGGGTTTCGGAGTAAGTGTGGCAGTTAAAAACCTCTTTTTTTTTTTGGACCCGCATAGCTAGCTGTTTGGGAACGCATTTTTCTTTCTTGAAATTCAAATACAAGACTGCTACAGTCACGTCACAATATTCAGTGGTGACGCTTTGTTTAACTGTCATAAAGTTGTATTTCAAATATCTGAAAAAAAATAAAATAAAAAGGCCTTGAGGGAGAAGCCACCCACAGCTGTTAGTTCTGTTTCAAGGGGAAAAAGACCTTCCCACCTGGGTTTTGCTGACCCCATGTTGTTGATTAAATTCTCCTAATAAATGTGTTCATTGTTAAAAACAAAACAAAATGAAAAAAACCTGTCGATCTCCGCTCTCAGGACAGTAGAACTGTGCCCAGAGGTTTCCAAGGCTGTAAGCCTGCCCAGCAGCAGTCTGCCTCCTCCTTCTCCCACAAGAGCAGCTGGAGGATTCAAACACCCGGCCTTGCGGTTAGCAGCCCAGGGCTTCACCCTTGTGTCACCAGGCTCTTACAGGGTGGTCTTAGGCCACCTGAAAACAACTCCAGCCATTGTCTATTCCCAAAGCCCCATTACCCTGAGGCCAGAGAGTGGCCTCTGCTCTGTGCCCTGGAGTAGTCTCCAACTATCAGCCCCTCCCAAAAGGCAGTGCCCAGGACAAGCTAACGGAGGTGGGAGGAAATGAGAGTTCTTGTGTCCATTGGACAGCCAAGGCAACGAAGGCCTTGAGGCTTGAATTACGTGGACTGCCTGACCCAACTGCCCCGGAAGCCCTCTCCTCCCACCCCTGCCCTGGCCAGGCAGCTTTGAGGTGGGGACACTCACAGGGGCCTCTGTTCCGGGCCTCTGTTAGGATGATGAAAAGCTGTTCTCATGTGGACCTGGCCCGGCCTGGGGCTGGTCCACAGCTGACCCCTCTCCCAGCACAAGCACCTGGCCCAGGCCCTGTGGGAAGAGGCGCAGCCTGAGTCTGCTCAGCGTGCAGTGCTGTTGACAACGCCAGCTTATGTTTAGCACAAAGCCAAGTGGGCAATTCTTCATGATTAGAAACGATGTGCTGGTTTGGGGAACCGGGGGGGCCCCAAGGGAATAGGAAGGAAAACAACCCTCCTGTCATCCGAACACTTAATATTCCTGGGTGAATGTCCTTCTGCATGAGCGCACGCGTGTGTGTGTGTGTGTGTGTGTGTGTGTGTGTGTGTGTGTGTGTGTAAGCGTGTGTGTGTGTGTGTGTGTGACCAGGGACACACACAACTATCTTCTTTGGTTTGGCACAAACCAAAAACTACCAAACTCACTGCTACCTAGTCACTGCCGACTCACGGAGACCC
>NW_022103915.1:11599119-11601689 GCF_000313985.2 Echinops telfairi
GAGCGCGCGCGTGTGTGTGTGTGTGTGTGTGTGTGTGTGTGTGTGTGTGTGTGTGTAAGAGACAGACAGACAGAATGACAGACCAGGGACACACACAACTATCTTCTTTGGTTTGGCACAAACCAAAAACTACCAAACTCACTGCTACCTAGTCACTGCCGACTCACGGAGACCCTATAGGACGGTAGAACTGTCCCTGTGGGTTTCCGAGACCATTCACAGAAGGCCTCATCTTCCTCCTGAGGAGTGGCTGGTGGTTTTGAACTGCTGACCTTGCAGCTAGCAGCCCAGCACGTAACCACCAGGGTGTCTGATGCTCTGGTATAGCTATGACCAAAGAGCATGGGAATGCAGGCCCTACTCTGAACGCCAATAAAGAGAAGCCCTTTCAAAATGTAAATCGTTCCTCTTTCCACGTAGCTCCAGTGGCAGAGAAGGACAGCTAGGCTCGTGGTCAACACAAGGTCACCATGTGGCTTCCTGGGCTGAGAAGTTACTCAGGGAAGACATAGTTTGGGGGGTTGGGTGGAGGCCCGCTGTGCACAGTGGGTGGTGTGGCCCACCCCCTGCCCATGGCTGGAGTCCCATCTGGCCCAAGTCCTGGCCAGCCAAGGCCAAGGCCCAGTCCTCTGTGCTGCATGAGCCAAGCAAGCTGCTCACTCCTGCTGCCAAGCGAGCATCCTAATTACAAGAGAAAAACTAATTGCCGGGCCTAGGTTATTCCGCCAACACAGACATTAACTAAAGTCACGCCTAGCGAGCCTCGCCGTTAATTATCTGAGCCCGCTCCAGGATTTAATTATGCTTTGGCAGGAAGTAATAGCAATAGCCAAGCTTGCAAAGATGTAAGGGTACCCTGCCGCGAAGCCCCCTCTGCAGTTCCGGGGTGTTCTCAGTGAGCGAGAGACATCACAAGGCCTTGAGGGTTGTGGAAGGAGGGGTGTGATGGTCAGTTAGTGCATCAGGGACAGTAGGAGTCATGGGTAGTGGGTGGCGTGTTCAGCTGCTTTAACCACAAGGTGTGCTGTTCTAAACCACCAGCCGCTCTGCAGGGGAAAGACGAGGCTTTCTGCTCTCGGAAGGACGGATCGGCACAGGACAGTTGTGAGGATGGCGCTGGGCCAGCCAGTGCAGACGGGCTGCCGTGCACAGCGTCCGGTGGGTGGTTACACACTCAATGGAATCTAACAACTGCAACAAAGATGTACAACCTGGGCGATGCCCCGGGCAGTTCTGCTCTGCCCTGCAGGGGCACTGGGAGACAGAATCCACTCGAAGGCTGTGAGTTTTGTTATGTTTTTATTTGATTTTTCAGGGAAATAAGTAAAAGAGGCACTGGGGAATAGGCTACCCACAAGAGCCTGTCAGGGGGACCACCTGCATGATGTGGGCTGTGAGCTAGGCGGTGCCTCGGGTCTGCCTGAGAGGGGCGCCACTGAGCAGTCTCTGACTCACCCCTGTTTCCACCAGCAGCCATGAGAGACCATTCAGCCTGCAAATAGCTGTCACCTTCGCGTGTTACACGTTAGAACCGCGTTCTTGAGCTGGTACTTGGGTGGCACTGTCTGAAAGGGGGTGTCTGATGTTCGGACGAGGGGCGCAGCCTCAGTGCTGGCTGTGGATGCTCGTTGCCACAGAGATGGCTCTGTTTAGAAGTGCCCTAAATATCACCTGGCTAAAGGAACCAGGAGGCACAGCAGGTTAAGCGTTGGGCTGCTAACTGCAAGGTTGCCGGTTCAAAGCCACCAGTCACATTGGGTTTTCACCCTGTCCTGTCTCTTAACAATACAACTAAATAGTAACTAGGCTACATTTTATTTTATTTTACCCCCCACCCCCGCATCCTAGAGTCTTGTTATTTATTTATATTAAAGCCATTTTATTGGGGGCTCCCATCACAATCCATACACACCTCCACTGTGTCAAGCACATCTGTACCTGTGATGTCATGAGCATTTCCAAAGCATTTTCTTTCTACTTGAGCCCAGCTAGGCTGCCGTTTTGTTTCGCGTGTTCATGTGTTAAAAGACGTCATACTTTTCTCCCCTCCCCGAGTTGTCGTCCTTCTTCTTTGGCTGGATCCCCAGGTCACATGGACAAGTGCTCACCGACTGACCAAAGGGTTGCTAGTTCAAATCCACCCGGAATCGCCTCGGAGGAAAGGCCTGGAGATCTTCTGAAAGATCATTTGCGCCACTAATATGTCCCTTGGGCTGCCAGGAGCCAGAGTCCACCTCAGGGCACCGTTGTCTGTCTTGCTGTGTGCGATGATGATTCCGTGTTATTTTTTTCCTTTTTAAAATTTAATTGTTTTATTAGGGGCTCATACAACTCTTATCACAATCCATACATCCATCCATACATACATCAGTTGTGTAATGCACATTTGTACATTCATTGCCCTCATCAATCTCAAAACACTTGCTCTCCACTTAAACCCCTGGCATCAGCTCCTCATTTTTCCCCTCCCTCCCCGCTCTACCCTCCCTCATGAGCCCTTGATAATTTATAAATTATTATTCTGTCATATCTTGCCCTGTCCGACGTCTCCCTTCACCCACTTTTCTGTT
>NW_022103915.1:11603171-11629338 GCF_000313985.2 Echinops telfairi
GTAGTTAGTTCAAGGATGTTTGTTGGCCCCTAGGAGTGCTCTCCAGTCCAGTCTGCTGGGGCACCACGCCCTGGCCCCAAAGTCCACCTTCAGCATTCCCTGGGGACCTTGCCACTCCATTCCCTTGCTGTTCCGTTGCACTCCCTCAGTGCTTTGCCTAGGTGTGGCGGGATCAGATCGGGTGCAATTCCCACGCTGTATCTCTGGTGTTGTCCCCTGTAGGGCTTTGGGTCAGTGAGGGGAGATGAGCGGTGCCCTGCCGTCTTGCTGTCTGAGGGAGGAGGCACTTGGTGGCGAAGTGGCTTATCCCCAGGCACATGGCGCGAGGGGCAGATAGAGCTTGCCCCTCGCTGTCCCCAACGGCTTTTGGCACAGCCACACGTCAGAGGGACGTCTTTTGAGAATGAATGAATGAGCGAACGAACAACAGAGGGAGGAATGGCACCTTGGCCGGTCTGGTTGTTTGTGTTTCAGGAAAGGTGTGTGTGGGGGGTGGTAAGACTAGGACCCAGGAGAAAGCAGAGTGAGAAGGAGACTCGGTGGGTGCGGCTCGTGAGCAGAGGTGGCATGTGAGCCCTGAGGTGCGACTATCTCTTCGCAACCCATTGAAATCTTTCCCTCTCTCCAAGTGGCCTCCTCCAGCAGCCACCTGACGCTCCCACGTGAAGGACTGAGGTGGGAAGGGGAGCCACCTCCTGCAGTGGTCTTGGTCCCACTGCTCCCTACCTGGGGCCATACGGTGTACCCCTAGCCCCTGAACTCCGAGGCGAGACGCTACAGCAGGGGTGACTCTGTGCTTCTGCTTGGGGAGGGGCCCACAGCTAGGAACAGCCCCACCACCCGGCTCGGATCTCCTACTCCTTAGTCCTCCCACCCACGGCGGGCTCGGGGTTGTATCACAGGTGGATTTCTTCTTTCCAGAGCCCTTTCCTGATCCACAGGCCCTAGTGACCTTGAGGGTTGTACTCGGGGCGTGGATCTCAAGGTCATCACTTTGAACCCACCAGTCAAGCCACGGGAAAAAGACGGCACTTTCTGCTCCCTGAAAGATGTAAAGTCCTTAAAGATGCTCCCTGAAAGATGCAGACCCCAAGGGGCAGTTCTACTCCATCCAATAGGTTCACGGTGATCAGAGTCGAATCAAGGACAGTGGGTTCGGGTTGGGTTTTCTTGGCTTATCCATGAACTTAAGTCTTTCTGACTCAAAAGGAATCCAGCAACAGATGTCTCCTCTCCCATCCAAAGTGGCTGACACATCTTTCCTGCTCCAAAGGGCAGATCACTGTCAAACAACTAACCTTCCTGAAGGAGAGAGACCCAGACTTGCTGACGCGTCTAGAGATCTCAGGTGTGTGTGTGTGTGTGTGTGTGGAATCTTCCCTCAAGTTACCATTTTAAAACGAACTCCGCAGCCATGGAGCACTTGATCGCCATGGAAACCTGGTTCTTTCAGCAAAGGTTGGCTATGTCTGTGTGCAGTCTCCACTCCCTGGAAGATAATCTCCATTTACGTGACGGTGACGCTCCCCCGACTTGCCGACTGCTTGTTGAATCACAGCTCAATCAAATACTGGGTTATTGTTTTGAATGGATACATGATTCTATGCTCAACAACACCTTATCTATAAATCATGAGAACAAAGTCGTCATTTTGTTTCTCGTTGCTGGGTCTACCTTTTACAATGACCTCATTCTATAAAGCATATTCGAATGTTAAACATGAAAATTCCATTACTTGACTATATTCATCCTGACCCACAATGAATATTCATGAGATACCATGCACTCTAATGAACTTGTGAATTTGGATTTTTTTTTTTTAATACCAGGGAATATGTGTGAAGACTCTGATTCTCTTCTGGTTGGGGATAAGTTGTCGCCATCTTTCTGAAGGGCCTTTGGGTGATTTGCAACAAGGGTCCCTTAGGGAGTATCTTAGGGCACTTCTTCTCAATTTGAAAACAGGGCTATGAGCACATTCCTCATCTGTATTGGAGCTTACGTTCAAATGCACTTAGTTTGTGGAAGGCTGCGTCTACAGTGAGGACCTTAACTCCATTTGAGTCTTGACATAAATGTAGATCCCATTGTGGTTCTGTTTACAGGGCAAATCCCCCAGACCAGACCAAACTCACTGCCATTGAGCGGAGCGACTGGTGTTGTGACCCTGGGTAGGGTTTCTATGCTGACAGTGCGCTTCTGTGATCTCTTCCCACACATGCAGTCCATTTGATTTCTGTGCGTTCCGTCTGGAGAAGTCCACAGCAATGAGTCACCATTCGTTTCTTGGTTTGTTTTTTTAAGTCATCGGTCTTACCAAATGCTCGCATGCAATCTCCAGCCTTGTCTGTCACCGAGACCATGTTTTCCAACTATTGCTCCTTCCCCTTTGATTCCAACTTTTGCATTCCAGTGGCCAATAATGATCAGTGCAGCTTGATTGCATGTCTGATCAATTTCTGACTGGCGACGTTGGCAGAATTCTGCAATTTCTTCATCACTAGCTTCCATGGTTGGTGCATACATTTGGATAGTAGTTGTAGTGACAGGATTTCCTGGAAGGCAGGTAGATAGAATCCTGCCAAGACAGCACTGTCCTTCAAGATAGACCTGGGAAGGTCCTTGCTGATGATGACCACAACACCATTCCTCTTGCTGATGTCATCCCCAGCACCGTCAACCAAATGATTTTCTGATTCAATGTGGCCAATCCCAGTCCGTTTCAGCTCACTAACGCCTAGGATATCCATCTTTACGTTCCATTTCTCTTTTTAAAACTTCTCATCTTCCTAGATTTCACTTCGTACATTCTAAGCCCCGATTACTAATAGATTCCTGCAGCTGTCTTATCTCATTTTGAGTGGTGTCCCATCAGTAAACCATATGATTTTCTGCTTCAAAATAGCTAATATCAGTCCGTTTCAGCTCACTGATGGCTAGGATATCGATCTTTATGGGTCCCATTTAATTTTTGGCAGCTCCCAATTTTCCTAGATTCATACTTTGTACAGTCCAGGTTCGGATGATCAGTGGGCGTTTACAGCTATTGTTTCTCCCTGTGAGCTGTGCCCCGGTAGCCAAGGAGGATCCCGAAGGCTTCCCTCCCACAGTTTACTGCATTGACGGCACCCGGCCGACTCTGCTTTGAGAAAGGCAGCACTTGGTCAGTCCTATCTCGAGGGCCGTGCAGCCGGAGGGGCACGATCACTGACAGTGCTCTGCTTCCATGCAGGAGGTCTTCCTGACTGACGATGTTTCCACTCAATGCATAAGGTGTTTGAGGGCTCCTTCCCCCAAAGTGGACAGACGAGCCTTATGAAGGGGGAGTCAGCGACCCATCTTAGCATGCTAAAACCAGACATGCTCCACGTCTCTGGGGCAGGCTCATCGGACACTTCACCCCGTGCCTGTTGGCCAGATCTGCGACTGGTCACACACCAACGGGGATCACGATGATACGGGTTTTAACATACTGAATTTAAAAAAGAAAAGAATCCATGAGCACATAATATTTTAAAGGCGAAAACCCAAACCCACTGCCATTGATTGAGTTGACGTTAACACAGAGCAAGCCTGTAGGATAGAGCTAAACTGCTCTTAGGGGTCTCTGAGTGTGGGGCAGACAGCCTCGTCTTTCTCCCTCAGAATAGACGGTGGGTTCGAACCACTGACCTTGGGGTCAGCAACCCGATACTTAACCCACCAGGCCTTCACACAAAGGAAAAGACACCTGGTTATGATGGGGAGATCTGGATGACTCTTTCCACAGTGATCAAAGTTAGCATTTCCACGACAGAAATTTCCTCTCTGGCTTTTAAAATCCTCTTGGTAGTCTTTTCTTTCTTACTGTTTTCATTTTTATGTTTATATTATTATTGTTTCCTTCTGTTTCCCTTTTTATGATTGTTTCTGTTGGGCCTCCCGGGTTAAGCACAGAAGGAATGGGTGCACCGAGACAATAACTGATGCGAAGGTTTATTGGGAGCGTGGGTGCAGGAGGGGAGAAATGGGGAGCAGTCAATGAATGTGGGAGGGGGCAGGCAGCATTAGAACTGGTGTGATGATGTGTATGTAACTCTTTTTAAAAGCCATTTAACTATGGAAGTGTGTGAAATGTGAATATTACATCAAGAAAACTCAAAAAGAAAAGGAAATCACTTGACCTGTGGTGACCTTGGGCGAAGGAGGAAGAGTGTTTGCTTAGGGGCATGGAGTCCGTGCTAATGATGGTGGAGCAATTGGAGAGGGATATCAGTAATGGTTGTACAACATGAAGAGTCTAATCAATGGCACTGAATTATACATGCAGAAGCCGTTGAATTGGAGAATGTTTTGTTGTGGATATTTTTGCCAAATTTGGGGCGGGGAATAATGAGTACAAGGAAGAAGAAAATGTTCTAAAACGGATGGTGATAAAGATTGCACGACTTGTCTTGATATGGCTAAACTATTGAATAGGGTTAAACTATATGTGGATGGAGTGCCGATAAAACTGTTTTTTAAAAAAGTTAGCATTTCCTAGCTTGAAAGAGCAACACAGGGTCCCCGCGTAGTATTCTCCCCTCAAATGCTGGTCCGGAGTCTAATCGTGACCACTCAGGGGCGACCATCCATGTTTACCGCCTCGACCAGCAGTTATTGCTGGGAAAGGGGTTTGGGGAGAGTGGCCCAAGGGCCATGAGAACGCTGTGCTCGATGCTCTCAGTTGCTTGGGGGGTTTCACAGTGAGCATGCATTCATGCATGGTGTAATTTCAAAATATACAGCTCACGTGACAGAAACTGTATATACAGTATGACTTTATCACTCACGCTCTCAGCCCCCCAGACCTTCACACACACACTGACACACACACACACACACACACACACACACACACAGAGTTTTCTACAATTAAGAGAGTATTACTCTAACAGAGCTTCCAAGTTAACTGGCCGAAGACCAAACGCACAAAGCATGAACTCCTGGGGGGGTCAGGCTCGCCAGTGCCCAGATACTGTGTCCTCGGCCTTGTGTGCGGGGGAGAAGGATCGGGACTGAGCAATCAGGACCAGCTCTGGGTCAGAAGTGATGGAGAAACAAGAACAAAACTCCCTGACTTTGAGTGGATGCTGGCCCATAGCGACCCTGTGCGTTCCCGGAGTGGACATCTTTATGGGACTAGCAAGCCTCCTCTTTCCCCTTAGGAGTGGCTGCTTTTGACTGATGCCCTTTTGGTTAGCAGCCCAGTAGGTTACCCACTGCGCCACCAGGGTTTGGTGACTGTCTCTGTCCATCTTCCCTGGAGGAGAGCGTTAAGTGGAGTTGTCATTGGTAACCAGGCAGTCATTGCTCAGGGAGGGGCTTCTTGTCATCAGGTTAACCCCGTGGGAGTCCCAGAGCTGTGTTCACTGGCTATTTTTTTCAAGGACTGACTTCTCAGGGGATCATCAGGCCTTTCTTCTGCATGCCTTGGGGTGAATGTGGACCCCTCAGCTTTCAGTTAGCAGCTGATGGTGCACCACGAGGGGCGGGGGTGGCTCCTCATGGCTGTGTGCCTTGTTGGGCGTCTTGTTCTGAGCACTGGTGATCTTCTGTTGGGAACAGTTGAGGGCTGTTTGTCACTCCCCCAGTCCCACCCACCTTCAATCAACGCATCACCCACCAGTTGTCGGCAATCCCACCTGGTTGCTCTGCATGACATGAGGATGTTAGAGCCAGGTGGAGCAATGGGTTACTGTTGAGCTACTCACTGTGAAGTCAGCAGTTCAAGCCTCCTGGCCCCTCTGCAGGGGAAAGCGTGAGGCTAACCAGCCCTACAGCAGTTCTACTCTGTTCTATTGGGGTGCTAGGAGTCGAATCAACCTGATAGGAGAGGGACATGGGGTTTTCCAGGTAGTGACCTTGTGGTCGCCAGATCTTTCTTTGGAGGTACCGGTGGGTGGATCTAGCCCACCAAACCTTTCACCTTGTAGCCGAACTGTCTGCATTACCATCACCCGGGATTCAAACGCACCACCCAACAGAACCAGCGCTCGCATACAAGGGGACTCCGAGTACTTTGTGGGACAGTTCCATGACCTTCTCATTCCATCTTCTCCCCATGAACTTTCTGAACCTGCTCGTGCACGTCACAATTCAGCAAACCCCCGGTTTTCTTAGGGGACGTTCTCTGTGATCCATCCCATTTCCTCCGTTCTCAGAGAGGCACGTCAAGTGACTCGCCCAGCACCACACAGCTAAGCCAGGCCAGCAAGCAGCAGCACCCAGCTTAAACGGAAACTGCCTGGTCACGTGTCACTGGTCCTCATTAGAGTATATATCTATAATTGTGGTGAAACACAATCAACAAAACACATTCCATCTCAACAATTTCTGCTTGTGTGAGCGCTGACCTGCATGGTACTCTCATCTCAAGTCTGACCGCCACCCTCCTCCTCTCCAAACCATCCCATCGCATCAGCCTACAGGCTCTGGTCCTTAAGCTAAAATCCCTCCTCTCCCCTTTCCTCCCACCCATAAGAACTACTGATGACCTCGGGTTCTCTCTATTGGCTTATTTCATATTCGTAAGATCAGACTGTGTTTGTCCTTTTGTGACTGACTTACGGTATGTCGTTCAGCACAATTATTTCCCATTTCTCCCTGGCTGAGTAACTCCCCATTGTGCGCATGGGCCACATTGTGTTTCTCCCGCATCCAGGGAGGGCCTTGTGGTCACTTCCGTCTGTGGGCTCTGGGAGAGTCTGCCACTGCCTCTGGTCGGCATGTTGCTTTGCTCTCCTGTTCTCTTCTTCCAGGCCCAGGCCTGCGATGGGAACCGTGGGGTCCTATGAGAATTCCCCACCGCTGGTCGGCCGCTGGTCGCACTGCGGTGGCTTGCGTGTTGCTGTGATGCTGGGAGCTATGTCCCTGGTATTTCAAAAGCCAGCGGGTTCTCCATCACCGCTTCATCCCTGGAGAAGTACAGGGTGCTCAGGAAAGTGGGGGTGGTGGTGAAGAAGAGGAAGGCCCTCCCCGAGATGTTCTGACCCCGGGCTGCCACCACGGGCTGGAGCATGGAGACAATTGGGAGGGTGGCGTGGGTCCGGGCAGTGTTGCGTTCTGTTGTGCTGAGGTTGGCTATGGGTTGGAACCCACTAGGCGGCACCTGACCACTACGTGCTAATTCTAGGTTCAGCTTGTTGCAGGGCCACCTAATGGCGTTCCATGGCAGCTCTGCCACGGGACATTCCCACCAGGAACCGGGGAGGGCGCACTTCTCCATGACATCACCCCCGCGCCCACTGCCGGCCATCTCTGTTTTGTTTTCAGTCGTTGTCATTCTAACAAGGCGGAGAGATACTGTCATTTTGATTCTCATCTCCCTGAGAGCTCATTCCAGAGCCCGGGAAGTACCATAGTTACATTTGCGTGGGAACCCACACCCCGAGGGGAAAGGATGTGGCAGCGGCTTCCATGGCGATTACAACCTTGGAAACCCACGGGGCAGTTCTGGTCTGACCAATAGGGTTGCTAGGAGCATCGACTTTGGGTCTTCTGAATGGCTGGTGACGAGGAGCATCCTTCCAGGTCTTCTTAGCCACTTGAATATCTTCTTCAGGGAAACATCTGTTCAGGATCTGGTTGGGTGGTCTTTTTGTTGTTTAGTTCTGGCTTTGAAAAAAAAGTTTGCTCAACTCAAATCTGTGTTTAGTATCCATGCCTTGTACTCTTCTGGGTTCTGAAGATACAGGTGTGACCAGGGCTGTCGATCCAGCTTGGAGTCTGGCTGGAATGCTGGAGCAGGAAGGGGTGCTTCTGTGAAGCCAACTGATATGGGCTGGGGCCACCTGGAGCTGTGGCAGCTCAAAGTCAGGAAGGGACACTGCATCATGAGTCCACTGCTGCTGGGACAAATGGCCAGAAAGGGTGGTTTGGGAGATCAGAAGTCCAAACTGGGAATCACTGGGTCACACAGGCCAGCAGGCTCCAGGAAAGAATCCATTTCCCTGCCTTCTCCTGTGGTCCCTGGCTTGTGGCCCCTCCCTCCGTTTTTAGTGCCAGCAAATCGTGTCCCTCTGACCTCTGCTTCTGGGGTCACATCTCTGCCTCTCCTGTCTCCCTCTTCCATCCTTGAAAGGCCTGAATTGCCTTTCAACACACAGCCAGGCAATCCAGTGGGCGGGCTCAGCTCCCCACCCGACTCCCCTTAGCCTTTATCCCAGGGGTTCTCACCCTTCCTAATGCCGGGACCCTTTCATACAGTTCCTCATGTTGTGGGGACCCCCCAACCATAACATTATTTTCGTTGCTACTTCATCACTGTAATTCTGCTGTCATGAATCATCATGTAAATATCTCATATGCAGGATGCATTTCCATTGTTACAAATGGAACATAATGAAAGCATAGTGATGAATCACAAAACAATATGTAATTATATATCGTGAAATATTTATTTCTAATGAAAAATGAAATTTTGTCTAGAAGCATGGTGTAGCATGGGCAACAGTCTCAATATAACAACAGTAAAGAACATTGCTACATTGTGCGACAGTATACGTAAAAAGCCAACGTGGGTGGGAAGGTTGAGATAGCTTCTTTCTTACCAGATCCGCATATCCGCATGTGGGCAGACTCACCTGGAGACTGTTAAGAGGAGCGGTGTCTCAGTTCCTAAGACTATGGGAAATATGTTTTCCGATGATTTTATACGACCCCTGTGAAAAGGTCCTTCGACCCCCAAGGGGTCGCGACCCCCAGGTTGAGAACGGCTGCTTTATCCCATCCCACCTGCGGAGGAAAGCCCTTTCACTGTGTAAAAGTTGCATACTCGTGGGATGTGGGGATTAAGCCTTGGACATCTTTTGTGGGGGGACCCGATTTTGACCTATCCTAGAGCCTTTTCTGTTTAGTGGGGGAGGGCTGGGGATTCTGACTTCACAGAGAGAGTGCCACTTAAGACTGGCACCAGGAGGGGGCGGGAGCCCCGAAGGGGTTGTTCTGCGAAGGGCTGGTGACCCGGTGGAGCACTGGTCAGCGGCAGAGGCAAACACCTCCCAAACTTGGGGTCGCACGGGGCCACGGCCGGCCATTCACGCTCCTTGGGGACCGTGTCCCGCGTCTGCCCGCCCTCCATCCCCCTTACACCAGGTCCAGGTGACACGGGGACAAGTATTTGACAAATCTGGAGATGGTCGGTGTTGCGCCTCTTGCATGGAGGTTTCACTGGAGGGAGTGAGGGAGCGCACCGGGTCTAGACGGACAGCGTGCTGACGTCATCGGCAGAAGGACACGCCTCCCAGAGGAAGGGGCGGGATTAAGCGGGGCAATCAGACCAATGAGAACCGAGGCTGGAGCCTGGGCGGTCTCCGGGCGGGGGCGGGGGCGGGGTGAGGGGGATCCAGGGCTCCTTCGCAGTCTCCCTCCTTAGAATGGAGAAGGGCAGGCGGGGCTTTGTCCTGCTCCAGACCAGCACTCCCCAACCCCGCCCCCATGATCACTGACCCCTAAGATCTCGGGTCACAAGTCCCTCGCGTACCTGCTGAGGCACTGCACGTGTCTGGATGCCTTACGCGTAAAAAGAGCAAGATGTTTTTGCACATCACCCTGGGAAGTGCCATTGTTAGATAGCTAGATTTAGGGTGGGGGTGGGTTGTGCTCCCCGCATGCCTGCAAAGGCCCCCATGGAAGAGGTTGGAGGGAAATCAGGCAACGATTGGACACCCATGGGAGAGGCCCAGATCTGGGCATGCTCAGACACAAGCGCCGCCCCCCTCCCAGAGCCAGGTGGGAGGTCCACCTGCCTGCCCAAACTAGGCACATGCACATGACATCACCAAGGTGGGCCTAACTCAGCGAGGGGTTCAACCAATACCTTCAACCACGCCTCCCCCAGCCGGGGGTGGGGGTGGGGGCAGGACAGAGTAAAGGCAGGAGACTCACCCCCATGTGCTCTCTTGGCAGCCCCTCTTGGCCTCCCGCCTTTCCCTTTTGCTCTGCCCTCACTCGGGTATGATGGAGGGCGGGCTTCTAGCTTGTGGGGTACAGCCTGCTCCGGGCCTACCGGGGGACCACATACGCTGGCCGCTTGGCCTCCGGGGACTCCCCAGTTCTGCACGTGTGGGTGTTCTTTTCCTTGTGGATGCTTTTTCCCCACGTGGTTGTTGGTGCCCAGTTGTGAACCCAGCAGGGGTTTCACGTGGCTTGGCACGCTTCCCAGAAACAGTGTGCACCCTTTGGAGACTAACACCTGAAACTTTTCCATTCCATCCCATTCCTTCATACAAACATGTTTAGGTGTGAGTTCTTTCATTGTGAGAAACAAAGAACTGAGGGTACCACCCACTCCAGAGACCGAACAACCCCACTACTTCATGGGAGCTCAGTCCAACTGCCCTCACAAGACAGGAAGCAGCTAGAGTCCGATGGAGTAGGGAGAAAAGTTCACTGAACTTGTGCTTTACCTTGTTATGGCATTTCCCTCTTGAGAGAAGCCCAGGTACCCACCCAGTCTAACACTCCTGCCCTGCCCCTGTCCTTGGTCAGCTGCAGTTTCTCCTCTTCTTGTGGTTTTAGAAAGCAGATGAGCTATGTGAGGGCGGTGGTGGTGGCAGCGATCTAGGAAACTCTAGAGAGATGACCTTTAGCACTTTTACTAATTCATTCAGTGAGGCACAGTGACTTTGAGTGGAAGGCAAAATGTCACTTTGAGGACTAAGGTGCACCTGACCCAAGCATGGTACTGTCAGCCACCTCATCCGCATGTGGAAACTAGACCGTGAGTAAGAATGGAGCATCGATGCATTTGAATGAGGGGCTGGCACGGGTGACTGCACCTGCTCCGACTGCAAAGAGCAAACAGGCTGACCTTGAGAGTAGTCAGAATGCTCCCCAGACTCAAGGATAGCGAAACTTCATCCCCCATCGCAGGAAAGGCCAGCCCCAGGCGGGCGGACATCAAGTTTGGTAGAGGACTGGGGAAAGAGAGGGCCCTCGACAAGGTGATGGACATGGTGGCCGCAACCCTGGGCTCAGACCTGACCACTGTGAGGTTGGCGCAGGACTGGGCAGTGTTTGGTTCTGTTTTAGGGGAGGGCTGCTCTGAGTGGTCACTGCCTCAACAGCACCTACCAAGTGCCAGCCAGCCAGTGTGCCAGGCGCTGGGGGCAATGGCGAATAAACAAGCAGCATCTTTGCCCCCAGAGCAGTGGTTCTCAACCTTCATGCTGTGCGGACCCCCAACCATTAAATTATTTCGTTGCTACTTCATTACTGTCATTTTGCTACTGTTAGGAATCAGGCGATCCCTGAGACAGGGTCATTCGACCCCCCCAAAGGAGTCAAGGCCCCCAGGTTGAGAACCGTAGAGGATGAGACGGTCTGATGAACTTGAGTATGAGTCCCCGCGGAGGTGTGAGGGCGGCAGTGCCAGGCAGGGAGCCATGCGAGGTCAGCTGGTCAGAGGGTGGGGTGGGGTGCTCTGTCTGCCTGGACACCCGAGGGGTCCTTCTCTTAGATTTCATCTTTGTCTGTCCCCATCCTGGACACAGACCAGGAGTTAACTGTGAAACGTGAGATGGAGCACACACCTACGCAAATCCTCACCAAACCTTCCTCAGGTACGACCTGGCCAGACTTCATCAAAAAGATTCACGTACCGTTTTGTAGCCGGTTTTTCCCCAACATTTTTTAAAGGGCTTCTCCTGTTCCAAATTGCCACTGGTGGGTTGACGTAGGAGCAACAATGCATTTTTAGTGCAAAGTCCTTAGTTAGCCCACAGGTCCTCCAGGCCTGGGGCCACACAGTTCCCCTCCCTCACTGTTCCAGCCACACTGGCTTCCTTGTTCTTTTCCTGGGACGCACCAGGCGAAGCCAAGACTGGATCCTTCTGCCTGGAGGGGCTACCCTGTGCTCAGAACTCCTTGCAGGCCCTGCCCAAGTGTCACCTCTGTGGGAGACGGCATCTCTGGCTGGCCGGCCTCCCTCTCCACTCTCACCTGGTTTTATTCTCCTTGGCTCCTAGCATCACGTTGACAACCTGGGTGGGTTTCGGGTGCCTCCTCTGCTGGGGTGTGGGGGTGCAGGGCGGGGCTTGCCAATTCCCGGAAGCAACCAGAAGGGGCTTGGGATTTTCATTACTTCAGTCTTAGTTGGATTTAAATGGAATGACCACCCACTTTCTCCTAGAGATCTTCTCTAAATTAGCTCCTCCATGGGTGCCGACACACACGTTCCTTCCACAGTTCCAAGTCAGAGGGTGCTTGTTTGGGAAGCAGCCCGGCCAGGGCAGTGGTTAGTTGCTACAGACTTGGCTCCGACGCAGGGCAACCTTATAAATAACAGAACAAAAAGTGCTCCCTCCACCCCCCCAATCTAAATCTATGGCCGCCCATCTGGCTAAACGTATGGCTATTAAGTCAACCTTCTCACTGGGGGTGTCCCTCCTCGCTGGCTCTCGACTTTACCAACACCATGTCCTTTGCAGGGATGTGCCCAAAGCAAGATGAGAAGTCCCAGTCTTTCACCCATAGCCTTCTCACCCCAAAGAAAATGCATAGAGAAGCATTCATCGTTCTCAGCCTCCTTCTTCCAGCCAAACACAGCCGGAAGGAAGCCTTTAATGCTTGGTTACCTCCTTTGGCTCTGCCAGCTCTTCCTTCTACGTCCTGCTCAGACCATGGCGCCCACGTGGGTCTTCTCCAACCAACACGGCTGGTCTCTTGCAATAGAGCTGGAGACCAAGCAGGCAGATGCGAGCAGCTCTTTTCCTGGGGTGGAAACAAGGCAAACCTATGCTCGTCACATTGCAACAATGATCCTGATGCTTCTCCTTTAAAGCTTTTTTGTTCTGTAATAATAGTTTTAGTCACAAAAACTAGAGAAACCCAAGTTTAAAAAATGATTTTCCAGGAGGGAAAAAAAAGAGGACATGATACCAAAGACTCATGTAGAAAGAAAATGCTTTCAGAATGATGGCACATCAGGACATGCAATGGCCAGAGTAAAGGCCACAATGGTTACGGCTCTATCTTCATGTGGCTGGGCCCTGATTCTCGGTGGCTTGGCAGTTTTGTGAGGATGTAATAATGGAGTCAAGTCTCCATTTTTATGGAACACCAACTTTCAGATCGAAAGACGAGGCTTTCTACAGTCTCAGAAACTCACCGGGGCGGTCTACTCTGTCCTGTAAGGTCACTGTGACCCCACATCAACTCGATGGTAGTGGGTGAGAATTCACGATGCTTGGGTCTTTGGAACCCAACAATGCAGCTAAGTGAGGCGCGAGTGCCTACGGGAATATGTCCTTAAGTAGACACTCTGGGTTTACAGAGCGGAGAGATGTAGCTCTCGTACACCCTCTGGTCAAGGTGGTGGTACTGGAGGACAAGGAGTGGCACTGCTGTTAGATTCCCTCAGGTCAGATCCTCTGACCAACAGAAGAAAGCACTGCCTGACCCTGGGACAGCCACACGATCATTGCCACTCGCGCGCACTGCTGCAGCTGGTGTGTCAGCCCGTCTTGTGGAAGGATCTTCCTCGGTTTTGATGACACTCCACCAAGTTTTATGTCCTGCTCCGGGGACGGGTCCTTCCTGATATAGCACACGTCTGAAGTAGTGCGTGAGACTTAAGTCTAACCGTCCTTGCTTTTAAGGAACATTCTGGCTGTCCTTCTTCCAAGACAACTTTGTTTGCTCCTCTGCAAGTCCATGGTATATTGAGTATCCGTTGCCTGAACCATGATTGAAAGGCAGCAATTCTTCTATGGCCTGCTGTATTCAGTGCCCCGTTTCACAGATAATGAGATTTTAAAACACCATCAGTTGGGCCAGGCTAATTTCGGTCTTTCAAAGTGACACTTTGCATGGAGAGAAGATTGAAGTTGTCAGCACCTCACTGTGCTTGGGTCCAGTCGGTGTCTGTGGACCGGAAGTCAAGGGGGAGCACCACACTGGGGAGATTGGCTGCAAAAGGCCTCTTTCAAGTGGCCAAAGGCAAAGATGTCACTTGGAAAACTACAGAAAATGGTAGCACTTAAACATCCTTCCCCTCCCCCCACCGTTGCCTAATGGTCAAGAAAGCTGAAACGGAAACCCAGCTGAAAGACTTAAATGCACAAAGAATCACCCTGGAAATACTGTGTCAAGCGATTTCCAAGGCCAATGGGTGGACTGCACGAAAGACGGAGCGCCATCCCACCCAACCACGACACGGCCGAGGCCGTGATGGTGGACGAGGATGCCCACTGCTTCCCGTTCCTTATGTCCCCTAGACGTGCTTCCAAGGTGAGGAGGGGAAAGAAGGGAATCTTGAGAGAGAAGTCTACCTGATCTTCTGCTGAGGTCAGCGCTGGCTTCCAGCTGGCCTCCAAGGCCTCGAGTCCAGGATGGAGGAGAGGAAGGAGGAGGACCACCGTGCAGGGGGAGGGAGCAGAGATGCCCACATTGGGGGGCAGTGCCAACCACTAGGTCTCATTTCCCAAGGGCTCTGCTGCTGGGAGGAGACCTGGTGGTGCGGGGGTTAAGCACTGGCTGTCAACAGAAAGGGCGGCAGTTCGAGCCCCGCAGCCCCTCCGATGGGCAGATGCGGCCGTGTTGCTCTGCCCCGCGGGGGCTCTGAGTTGGAATGGGCCCAGTGGGTTTTTAGCTGCCCATTTCTGGTTCTTCTCACCGAAGCCCAGGTATACAGCGGATTTAAAGAAACCCACATTATTGTAAAAAAGAGAAACGCACAGCAAGCTTTAGGTATTCGTTTATCAGAAGATTCGGCACTGATCAGGCCTTTAACATGTCAAAAGTCCCAGTGAAAAATGGAAAACTACAAAAAGCAGGCGGAATTACCAAAAAGAAAACAATCCATTTATTTATATCGCTAAATACAATTCATTTCCCTGATTCTGGCCCACTCTTGGCGCCCTGAGACACAGGGCAGTGAACAACTGCAGTCTCCCCACCTGCAGCCTGCTGTCTTAGCATCCCTGAACCTGCAACATTGAGCCGGTTAAATCACCTTGTTTTAGAACCTCTTGCCACCGGAAGGGAACTGAGAGCGATTTAGGAAGCAGAAGTAGGTGTGCAATAACTTAGAAAGTTAACAGTGATTTTGGCTGTCCCTGATGAGACCTCCAGCCAGTGACCCATGTGCTGATCTCAGTTCTAGAAAAAGACAGGCGAGCCTTCCAGCCACTGGGTTCGGCTCATTTGCCGTACGGTTGGTCGTGGTGCATTTCTGGCGTGTAGGTCAACAGGACGATCATAACCCAGAGATGAAGCAAAGCCTAAAGGAAGGAGAGAGAACACAGTGTCAGGATTCATCTGTAAACTAGCCTTCTCTGGGGTCCTGTGGGCAGCCCTGCACCAATCGGAGGGGTGGGCCTGCAGGGAAACGAAGGAAGGACAAGCTGCTATGCGTACAGGATTTGCCTGAAGCCCAGGAGGGCCCAACTGAGCCACACTCTCACTGCATGTGTGGACACAAGAGCACTGCCGAGAGGAGATGACGAGAGTCACGTGCCAGAGACACAGGAAGCTGCTGGAAATGCCTCCAGGAACCGGGTTAGGCTTGGGCTTTGAGAGGGCTAGCCATGGGCTGGAGCAGAACACTCGTGGCGAGAAGAACGGGGTCAGGTCTCAGAGGTGGATTTCCTGTGCAGTCCCCCATCTACCTCAGACCCCCTGTGGCGCGGTGGCTAATCCAGGCTGCTAATCCAGCACTATCCGCTCCGAGGGAGGGGCGGCCCTCTGCTCCCAGAGGTGACAGCCCCGTCAGCATCGGTCGGGACAGCAGTGCAGTGCTGAGGAAAGGGACCCACAGAGACAAGGTCCCAATTCTCCCACAAGTCACGCTGCAATGAAGGGAGAGTCCCTTACCCCCACCCGAGGGTGCCCCAGTCTAGAAGGCTACGAGCCCCATTTCACAGCTATCTCCAACGGCTGGAGATCAGTTCAGCCCATGTGGGCGGGGCTGAATCCTTCCTGGTGCCCGCCAATGCTTCCTCTCCCATCCCTCGCCCTCCCACAATGGGTCTGTCCCCTAGGGTGTAACTGCCTCGAGTACGTTTTCTCTTCTCGGTAAGAAGGCTGCCAGGGTGAGACCTCCACTTAGAGTGGTCTGTGGTCTCAGTAGGCATGCAGGGCACGGGCAGTGGCATCCCAAGTCACCGGCTACTCTGAGAGCCCTCAAAAGCCAGGCAGAAAAGACACATGCCTTGGGGCTCTTTGGGAAAATAAGTGAGAATAACGAAAGCAACTTTACGACATGAGAGAAAAACAAAACCAATCGTTCTATGTCATGTCCATCATTCAAGGGGCTTAAAACCAGGGCCCACTATGAAAGCAGGGCACTAAAGTTTGGACATAATGAAACATTACTTGCAATTGGACATACTCTGGACATAATGAACCATTAACTTGCAATTCACTGAAGTTTTCTAATGACCAAGAGGGTTCTATTCTTTCATAGCCGATTGCTAGGCCGGCAGAAAGACTAGAGCCTTAAAACCCCACAACTTGGCCAACAACCGCCTGCAGCATGGTTGGCTTACGGAGGAGCCCTGGGGCGCAGTGGTAGAGTGGCACAGCTAAGCAAGGGGTCAGGAGTAGACGGAAGTCACTGGCCGTTCCGTGGGAGGAAGACGCTCTCCTGCAGAGTTCGTTTTGAAAAGCAGCAGGGCTGCTATGAGTCAGCATCGATGGGACGGCGGGAGCTGAGTGTGACTTACCATGTATATAATCACAAACACCCTCGCTATGGGGTATCTTCGGAGAAAAATTCCCAGGCGGATGCTGTGGGAGTCGGGGATGGAGGGGGAGAGGAGAAGAGTGTTACAACCAACAAATCCTCCTGTGGCCAGATCTGATCATCCTCCCCAAACCCTCACTCATCTCTGTGGAGTCCTGTGCACGCGCTTGAAATAATCACACAGCCAGTCATCGTGGTCAGCACACGCTTCTATGGAACGTCGTGGCGTGGTTGTCAGAGCCGGCTCCAGCGGTTTCTCTGAAACCTGTGCCATGCCTCATAGGTACACAACAGCGTGGCCCTTCCTCCTCAGAGCCACTTTTCTCTTCCAACTAAAGCTCCTCACACAGCCTGCGAGCCACCTGGTGGGAGGGAACTTGCAAGCCTTCGCATAGACACACGCTTTTCAAAGGCGGGAGTACAGCGATGCAAGTACACCCGCAAAATGCTCAGAGAGGAAGACGCACACCTGCTGCCACGTTACCCTCGACCGGAGGACATGCATTCAAGCGAGCACCTTTCTCCCACACCCTCCGAGTCCCGCGCACTGCCTGAGACCTGGGCTTCAGGAGACCTAGTGAGCCGCCCTGCTTGTTTCTAACACCCTAACTCTTATCACGATGTAAACGGGTTAAGAGAGGATTATTATGCAGTGTATGAAAGGTCCATTTCAGCATCAAATATGTCTATACATACAAGGGGACTTCAAAAAGTTGCTGGAAAATTCCATTCTCCTTAAATTCCACTTTTCCATGAATTTTTAGAAGTCCCCAGTAGATGGCAATATGTAGAAACGCTATGTGTTATTTACACAGTTGCTGTGAAATGCTATCACGGAGCAGCACTGCGCTGTGCAGACTGCCAGGCCTGTCTTCCGAGGTGCGTCTGGGGCTGCTGGTGGGACTTGGTGTAACTGTTGGCACCACGTTCATGAGCGTGCCATATGAAGTGCACATCAGGTGACTGCTGTGCGTGCCCGTGTAGGAGCACCTCAGACTCACCGCGTGACCAAGGATGGAACATTACAGGAGACACGCTTTCTCCATGACGGAGTGGTCTGCAACAAAGAAGGGGCCAGGCAGAGCACTGCCACGATTTCATGTCACTGAAAGCCCCTGAGGAGCTCTGGTGGCATCGTGGTCATGTGTTGGGCTGTGATCAGCAGTTGGAAACCACCAATGGCTTTCTACTCCTGTCAAGAGCGAGTCTCAGAAGCCCCCAGCAGCAGTTCTACCTGTCCTAGAGGGCCGCCGTGAGCCGACATCGACCCAGTGGTGGTGAGTCTGAGTTCGTTTTGGTGCCTTTTTCAAATACGGCTTTGCCTGATGGGAAGGACACACCCGGAAAGGCTGCGAAGGACATTGTGCAATGTAGCCGCGTGGCCGTGAATCTTTGGGCACCACTGTGGCCACCCCCCTCAGCTGGAAGTTCATTTCTGTGCTGGTTTAGACTGTGGACAGCCTGTCCCTCACGGCTGCTGGCGTCCCTTACCTGAACTGGTCAATCGAGCTGGCAGCTTTGCGGACTTTCCCGTACATCCCTGCCAGACTCGCTTCTGTGTCACTGAACAGCACGGGCACGTTTCGCAGACGCGCGCCTGTTGAAACACGACGGCGGCAGATTACTGGATGGATACCCACCAAGAGCACCCAGCGGACCACCGGTCACCTCTTATGTGGAAGGGGCGCTTCTCAGGAGAACAAGGAAGACAGGGAGGCCAGAAGCTTCTGACTCTGACTTGCCAAGACAGGGAGGCTGTGTGAGGGCCGGGACCTGACACACACCTTTGTCTGTCTGTCCAGCGATGGCTCCATCACGGGGCACCCGCAGACACAGGCTTAGGCCTCCCGGGCTAGCAGGCATGACGTCAAACACCCTCCCTACCCGGCAACGCTGCAGCTCCAGCAGGGCCTCCCCACACTCCAGCCACCCCCTGGTGTCACCTCCCTGTGGAGTAGAGCCAGCGCCGCCTCGGGTTCAGCACACCCCACACCCTGTGCCGGTCCTGCCCTGCAGAGGCCCGCTCTTCCCGCAGTAGCATCCCTTGGCTCAGGACCAGGCCCAAAGCCTCAATGCCCACCTCTCAAGCCCACAGCGCACCTGCAGGCTCACCTTCCAAACAGATCCTGAATCACCCAGTCCCTGCTTTGTTGCACCCTCACCTGGATCTGCATGGTGACCTCTCAGCCACCTGCCCCCAGCCTGTGAAGCTGCTTCTTCACACAGCAGCCACAGGGTCAGGCGGCCCTTGGAGACCCTTCAGTGGCCTCGCCCTCCCCCCGAGTCGTGGCCTTCTTCAAGCAATGAGAATTCACCTTACGCCTCTCCTCGCGACTCACCCACCCCAGTGGCATGGGGCCAGGAACACTTCCGCCTCAGGGCCTTTGCACCTGCCCCTCTCCACAGGACCCTTTCCTCCGACACTGCCACGGGTCACGACCTCACTGCCTTCAGGGTCTGAATCGAGAGCCCCCTTCAGGGAGGCCTTGCAGGGTCACACTATGGAAATTACAGCCCAACCCTACCCCCAGCGTCCTGCTGCACTCACCAGCCTCGGTCATTACCACTGCTGTCTCCTCTGCTGGCCACACCGCTCCCAGTAACAGGGCTCCTCTGTCTACCTCCACATCTCCAGTGCCCAGGGCAGTAAGTACGTGGCACCTAGTGGGTGCTCAACAATGATGTGTTGATTTGGGCCACAAGTAACAAAACCTGTACATATGTGTACCTATTTCACCAAAGGGCTCCAACACTGTTACGGCTGTGAGGTCAGCCGAGGGCCAGCTGCGGTTTGAAGTGCTGAGCACAGGGCTGCAGAATGGTGCCAACGAGCACCACTGACCTAAGAAAACCCACGCAGGAAAACGAAATGTGCACAAGCATGTTCTCACACTGTCCACACAGCACGGCCGGCGTGGCCAGACACCTGGGGGGGACACCTGTCAGAGAGGTCACTCCCGCCAACCAGTGACAGAAAGCGGCTGAGGTGGCGCCCTGTGAAGACGAGAAGAACAAGGCAAGCACCCGAGTTCTGGCTGGCTTCTCCATCTCCGTGGCAAAGCCTGGCCACACTCTGAGAAGTCATGAAACAAAGCACGGCAGTGCCACGTGGTCGCCCTCTAGAAGCAGATGCCAGTACTGTGCAAACCAGTTGGTCTACAGTATAAAAACCAGACGCTACAAGCGTAGACAGAGCAAGTACACAGGAAAGATGTTCCCCAAAGCACACGTCCTTGTTTTTGTATTTCTACGAGGGTCATAGGTTACTCAGGCTATTCAGAGAAACTCACTCACTGCCAACAAGTCAATTCCAACCCCAAGCGACTCTCTAGGACCGAGTGGAACCGCCCCTGTGGGAGCAGACAGCCTCGTCTTTCTCCCTCGGAGCGGCTGGTGGTTTTAAGCTGTTGACCTTGCAGTTAGTAGTCCACCATGTAAAAACGGACAAAGTAGGAGACTTGATCATTCTTTCAATTGTATGAAGTTCTAACATTAAAAATCTGTTCTGTTGACGCATGGGTGCCAACATTCTAACGAGACACTTTGGGACTCTCTTCCTTTGGCTATTACGATGACAGAGCAGGGCCATGCTGATTGAAATGACTTGCTATGGACAAATTATGTCCCCGTAGATGTGTAGAGAGGGCTAACCTCTGGTACCTGTGACCCTGTATGGAACAGGGCCTGTGGAGATGCCACCAGTTAGCCTGGGATTGGACCCGAGCAGGCTGGTATCTTATGAGAGCAGACATGGGGAAGAGGTGGGGGACAGGCACATGAAGGCTGAGCAGCCAAGGGAGGCCGGGAGGGTTTCTTAGGCGGGGCCCTTAGCACAGCCGGCAGCTGTGCTCACAGTCCAGCCTCTGCCCCTGGGTGCCGGGTGGTGCTACTCTGACGAGCCTCCCAGTGCAGGGTGCTGTTAGGGCCGCCCTAGGGTGCTGTGCTAGCACGCACCCCCTCTCTCCCGGGAAGGCTGCACAAGCATGCTGCGCTTCACTTTTCCTGAAAGCCCCTCTCCACCGAGTTCTTTCCCTGGTCCTTCTGGCAAGTGTCCTACAGACTGACCAGGGCGCATTCACCACTCCACGATCCCGCTCACTCATCGTACCAGAAGATGGTACCTCGCCCAGCTGGGGCCGTCCATGGGTGAAGTTTCTTTTGAAATGAAGAGGAGCTTTCTGAAGCGTTTCAAAAGCCTGCCTGAATTAGGAAGGTCGGGGACAAAGGGCAGGGAACGCCAGCTCCTACCGTCGCCGCTGTCCATGCCCGACATGTTGATGGATGAGCCGCTGCCGCTGCTCCCAGGGGCGGAGCTCATCTGCTGCTGGAGGCGCTCCAGCTGGAAGAGCAGCGAGTTCTTCTCCGTGCTCAGACTCTCCAGCAGGGTCTGCTTCTGGATGAGGGTCTCCGTCAGCTGGTGCAGCCGGCTCTCCAACTCCGACTGACTGCTGTTGCTCAGAGCTTTATTGGTGAGCTGGAAGGCAGTGGTGAGAGAAGGGCCACTTAAAGTGAGTCACACAACCCAGAACCCTCACTACCATGTCCTCACAGGTCCAATGCGACAGCCGTGGATCCCTGGGATGCTGCGAAGAGTCTTCCACGCCTACTCAAGTGTTTTTCTTGTGCGTGTTCAGTTGTACTGACCCATTATTTCCATACAGTATCATCGATGTAAAACAGCTTGTGAACTACACAAAAGCAACTGCCAGACTAAGTGGGTTCGGCAAGGCTAAGGTACAAGACCAACCTACAAAACTATGTTATTTTCTATATATTAGCAATGAACAAAGTGCACTGAAGTTTAAAAACTATTGTGGCATCAAAATAGAAATGAACAGTCTAAGTAACTTTAGAGAGACCTCATGCTCATGAGTTGGAAGTTTCAGTATTGTTAGGAGATCCATTTTACAGGTTAACAGGAGACAGACCCCTGCTAGCGATTCATGAACTAAATCTTGTGGGGCTCAATCAGCACTGAAAATCCTGTGAGGGGGCAGATGCAGGGCAGAAGTTCAAGTTCTACGGACTCTAGACCTTCTAGAGCCGTGGAGGGGGAGCGACCCTCTGAGGTCATCTTTAAACCTGGAACCAAATACAGGTCCTGACGTCTTCTGAAAGCCAAACAGCCCTTTGGCGGCGTAGCTAGCAAAGAAGTCTGCCATAGTTGGTTGACATAAGACAGCTCACAGAGGCAGTGCTCTGCATCCTACTGACGGGCCTTCGAAATTCAAGGGCAGCCATTAAGTTGCAGCCACGGGTGGTCGCTCCTCCCAGAGGAAAGGAGAGATGAAAATGGAACGACACAGGAAACACCTCAGTCTCTACAACCCGAGGCTGGAAGAACTAGGTGGTGCCCTGCTACCATCAGCAACTGCTCTGGATAGAATGGGAGGAAACCGTGGAACGAACACGAGACAAGGCTAACGAGCTGGACCGGGGCTGGTAAGCCCCGAGGACCAGGGCCCTTCATCATTCTTCAGGTCCGGAATGGAACTCTCTCCTTGGCTCAATTTTCAGCCAAACAACAGACGGGTCTACCCAGGGATCGCTAGGGAGGTACACATACCTCAAAATAACCTTGTAAGATCAAAAGGGCAGTCTTCATTCAAGGGCAAAGTTCAAAAGGGTTGGGAAAGGTGGGGGAACGGAAGCGGAAACAGGGCAGGAGCGGGGAAAGTGACAGTGCCTGGGGACTGCAAGAGAGGAGTTGGGAAGAAAAAACACAAGAATCGTTGACTGTAAAACCGATGGTCTGCTCTGTAAACCTTCACCCAACTCACAGTAACAAGTTAGAAAACAAAACGAAACAAAAAGCCGAAGAAAACAAGGCAAGAGGAGAGAGAACACCCCCGATGATGACCTGCCCCCAGAGCACTTCCTTTCGTAAGAAGGAAGGAGCTATTGGACTGAACTGAGCAGGCAACTCGGCACTGTAGACAAGATCTTTCCGGGGCAGGAATCTCAGAAAAGGCAGCCGAGAACGGATACACAATTCGGACAAGGTCGTCAATGCCACTGCCTGCTGACCTGCTCTATGACTGCTGCGCATGTTCTCAACAAAATAAATAAAACTTACGGAAGCAAAGGCGCGTAACAGAAATGAATGAAAGTGAGAGTTTGAGGATTTCTGCCTGTGGCAGGGAGAAAAGTGCCTCAGAGCGCCCCTCGTGGACACAGCTCACTGCGCAGCGGGAGCCCAGGCTGCCCTCAGCTCTGCTTAAACTTCCGAGGCTCCAGGGTTTTGGACAAAGTGCTGCACCTTTCAAGATCTCTTTCCACATCTGTAGAAGAGGTCATCGCCGGTATTGATTTAGGGGTACTCAACGAGAGTTTCGCTAGTGGGGCCTGGCAAAAGCTTCCGTTAGCCTCTCTCCTACTTGATCCTGGCCTTACATCCTCCCCTCTCTTCCCATCCAGCTTCTGCTGTCCTTACTTGTCCAGTTGGGGAAACTCTTTGCCCTTCTCTTATCTAAGCTCTCCCCACCCCACCCCCACAAACCTCTTCCTGGGGAAACCCCTCCAACCACTCCAGCCTGTGCCAACAGCAGCCTGCCCCATGCCCTGGCATGTACCACCCACTCTGAGAACACTGCTTTAGAGGTGTCACCATAAGAATTGTCAGAGGCCTTTCTGCTTCAATTAGACAAAACAAACAGGAGATATCCTCAAATAGTAGATTCTTGACAAAAATAGCGCACTATCTTAGCACACACCCAAACCCAACGCCAAGGAGTCGACTGTGAGTCACAGTGACTCTGTGTCAGATATCTGAGACTGCGTGTCTTTCTGGGAGGAGGCAGCCTCACCTTTCTCCCTCAGGACGGCTGATGGGTTTGAACCAGGGGTGCTCGTGTGGTCATCAGCCCAGTGCTTAGCTCCAGCACCACCGGGGCTCCTTCCCCCGAGACTGCAGAGCTAGTAGGGACTAAACGAACGTGCAGTAACCATGAGCTCCTTTCTCTAGGACTGAACCGATTGGCAGATCTGGTTTCTACATCTTCCTGCTAGCAAGTCACACCATCAGCTGCTGGCATTTCACACAATGGCGGCAGGAGGAGGAGACAAACAACACGCCCACCAGTCAGCCATGGCTCATTCCCAACGCTAATGAAGAATCAGATGACCTTCACACGAGTTGCGTGGCTGAATCAATCATCCGAGGACAGAGGAGGAAGGAGAAGCCACGATTGTACACACAAAGCAGGGGGAGTGGGTGCATGGGTTAATGATGCAGCCTGAGAGGCCTGGGAACTCAGTGCTTAAACAACTGTCTGCCAGCCCAAAGGCCAGTTGGCACGCACCTGGCACTCCTCGGGAGAAAGCCGGGCAGGCTGCTTGTGAGCTGCCCTGGGCACCCGTGCTTCTGCTGACACCCGTGGGGCGACTCAGTGTGATGGGTTTGACTTTTCAGTAAGTCTGGGTGAGGAGCCTGAGGTGTCACCTTTTCAGGATGCTTCCGTCTTCCTAGCTCACAGCAGGTCTTGGTGACCTTAGGAGCGTGCCCTCGGTCCTGACTCGGAAGGTCCGTTGGGTTTTTCCAGGAAAAGGAGCGTGGTGAGCGACAGTGCAGCCAGCAGAAGCTCTAGCAACATCCTGAGGTGTGCACGCTCCTCGGGAGCTGCACGGTCAGGGCCTCTGGTGGATAGCTGGCTGCGAGCAGAGCAGACGCAGACTCGGGGGCACTAGGGGCACACCCAGCAGGTCAGAGGTAAGGTGCCTGGGGCTCAGGGCACGTGGGCAGAAAGAAGGCTCACGTTCTACACTTACACAGACGCAGCTTTCCCCTAACAACGTCCCAAGCTGGGCGCGCTGATTCATACCTGGTTCCGCAGTTTCTGGATTTCCTCTTCTCGATCTTTAATTCTGCTTTGCAGTGTGTTCTTGGTCCGATACAGGTCTTCTTCCATGTAATGGGCTTCCTACAAAGCGGGGACAAACAAAAGCCGAGTCAGCATTCCCTGTTCTGGCCCCGGAACCTACCATAGGGCCGAGCGGGCACTCAGCCCATCTTTGTTAAGCAGACAATGATTGAATGGACTTGACTGGGCCTATTAAAAAGTTCACACTTCAGCATGAGGACTAAAATGGATTAAAAAATAAACCACGCGCCCTATAAGGAAATTAGGCAAAGTACGGTAAAATACAGTATGGTGGTAGGGTAGAAAATAACATGAAAACAGGTTGATCTAAAAACAATAACCAGTCAGAACCAGTTATAAGAGGTCATGGAAAAAAGAGCCCAATGTATGTTGGCAACAAAAGGGGATAAGCTTAACAATAAATACGCAAAACCTATCACACAAACGTCTAAAGAGTTTTACAGCATCCACAGAAAGACGCCCATCCAGTAAAGTCACACCGTGTCCTTGGACAGGAAGAGAGCATCATCAAGATAAATTCTTTCTCAAGTTCACTTGTAAATCTGGTGTGACACCAAGAAAAGTAAAACTTTTTTTTTTAAACGACCAAAGGCAATTGTAGAGATGGAAAACAAAAAAACAAAAAACACACAGAACAGAACAGAACACCCAGGGAACATCTCGAAAGGGGAGCCAGCCACACAAGACATTAAAGGTACTATAAAATCTCAGTAACTGAACCATGTGGCCTTGTGAGGTGAACAGGTGTCAAACTATGAGCTGTGAATTGGGCTGCCTGCTAACTGCCAACGGCAGCAGTTTGAACCCACCAGCCGCTCCCTGGAGGAAAGGTGAGGCTGTCCTACAGGGTTGCTAGGAGTTAGAAATCAGGGTTTAGGGTATATACACTGATAAACTGATCAACAGAAGAAAACAGAAGTCCGGAGAGCAATCGGGATACCTTGAGAATTTGGGGCATCATCAAGATGGCATCAGAAACAAATAAAGGAAAATACTCCCAAAAATAGTACAAAGACGGTGTGGAGGCGATCAATTGGAACCGCACTCCACCCCCACACAAATAAGTGTTAACAGATTAAAGGTTTACATATGCAAAAGTAAAACTTGTGAAAGCATCAGAGGAAAACAATCTACGTGAACGCCTTTGTAAGAATAGCAGAAGCAAAAAAAAAAAAGCAGAGGCCTTAACAGGATGGCCAATCTGACTCAGGAAGTCCTGCCATACTAAGCAAATGAAAAGACAAATGTCAAATCAGGAAAAATGAGATTTGCAATTCATGTCAGAGATAGAAAGCTAATCCCCTCATGAGGGACTGCAAAAAGTTTGTGGAAAAAACAGAATTAAAGGACAATGATTTTTTTTCTACAAACTTTTGAAGCCCCTCATATATAAGAAGATCTAGTAAACCGATAAAAGAATAACCTCATAACTTTAAAAACTGGGAGAATGTTATAAACAGCTATCAAGAAAGGAAGCGTAAATGGCTGTAAAATTGAAAAGCTTCCCAGGGGAACTTAATTCATTTAAATTGCCCCGAGGTACCGTTTTTCACATAGCAGATTGGAAAATGCAGAATTTTGT
>NW_022103915.1:11629438-11633220 GCF_000313985.2 Echinops telfairi
CCCCCCCGCACTTGGCACTGTCAAACCAGGTCTGGTCTCAGAGCACAGTACGGAGAAACGAGCCCCTCGGGGAAGGTGACAGAAGAGGCCTGGGAAGACGAGTGACTGAAGTTAGCAGGCACCTTCCTTCGAGAGCCTGGCGCTGAACTCCGCAAGCACAGGGCGTCGGGGAGCTGCTCAGAGAAGTCATGGTGACACGGGGTCACATTACTACAGACAAGGACGGGCATTCCAGATGAGGAAACACGGAGAAGAGGTGATCAAGGAGAGGAGACGGGAAAGGTACTGGAGCCAGGAGAATCACAATGTAAAAGAACATTTAATCGCCGCTTATGTGTCTGACTCGTCTAAGGTCTTGGTGAGCCCGATGTTTAGGACTAAAAGTACGTAAGTTGATGAGAAACATGACACCACTGTTCTCAAGTTGACTCTGGCTCAGACCCCTGACAGGATGGGGCAGAACTGCTCCATGGGGGGGGGGGAGAGTGCCAATCAGATGGCCACATTTTCTCCCTCACCGCAGCTGGTGGGTTTCATCGCGACCTTGTAGGTTGGCAGTCCAACGCAGAACCTGCTGTACCACCAGGGCTCTTTACGAAATGCTGAAAGACCACTTAATCCCAAGAGTAAGCACGTGATAGCTACTGCACTTGAATGGTGGTGCTACAGCAGCATGCTGAAAGGACAGGCCGATCTGTGTTGGAAGAATGAAGGCCACAGACTCCTCAGAGGCAGGATGACACAGCTCTGTCTCACACGCTCTGGGCACATCATCCTGAGAGCGCAGTCCCTAGGGAAGGACATCGTGTTTGGTAAAGTGGAGGGACAGCGCGAGAGGCAGGCCTCGATGAGTTGGTGGGACACCGTGGCTGCAGCAATGGGCGCAGGCAGAGGAACCGTGGTGTCCTTCTGTTGGGCATGGGGATGGGTTCGAGCTGACTGCAGGGTGCCTGACGTCAACAGCTACAGTATGTGAAGACTGCCTACAGAAGCAAGTCACGTACAGCTACAGTGCAACTGTCTCCCTTTACGGAATCCCTTCTTTTTTTTAAAAAAAGGGCACTGGGAAGAGGCAAGGGTAAAACTGTCGGCCACAGGACAAAGCACATTCATTCATTAACCCGCAAGGATATTGCAAGTTTGCTTTAATACACAAGAAATGCTTGAATAAATGAACATCCAATTTCTGAGAGGACAGCTAACTTATAACAGAATTATCTGAAAGGGACTCGGACGTGCCTGGAGCTAGGAGCTCTTCTCCTACCCCGGACGCAGATGAAGTCCTACCCTCAGGACAAACTCCACAGACATGTCTCTGAGAGCCGACTGTTCTGAAGCAGTAAGCCCCATTTTTAAAAGTTACAATAATCTTTGAAGTACAGAGATACACAAAGTTGAAAGTATTATGACTGTCGCACTAAGAAGAAGAAGAAAAGTTTGTTTTTCTGTAAAATGAAGAGAATCGTGCTGAATGTATTGGGATGATAGAGTAAGATCATGTATACCAGTTGCCCAAGCAATGTCTTTAGTCAATGAACTACTGACACCATTCACGAGAATCTTGTTCTGAAAATGTGGCTGTAAACGTGCTTACCTGGGCTATGAAACTGACAGCATCACAGTACTACATTAAAACAATGCCACTTGGCTGGGGGATCAGACCCTGCTCACTGACAGTCAGATGGGATCTTCAATGTGATTGGGAAAGAGAGTCTGCAAAGCACTTAGCTCCCGTGGAAAGAACAGTCCTGTGGTCCTACTATGGCATTTGTGTTCCCTGACACGATACAGAAGCCCCGAGACCGGGCACATGTCACGAGTAAGGCTTTAACGTGTTAAAGCTACAACAATGGGATTCAGACCTTCAGAAGGGACTCCCCCCAGGGTCTAGGCTGCCCTGCAATCGGTTGTGTGATGGAGAGCTAAGTGGCGTCATGATTTTGTGTGCCCATTTTCCAACTGGTAAAAAAGCAACCAGGAGGGTAGGATAGACAAAGTATCCTGTCAGGTCCCATCTACTTTTAACACACAAGTCCAGGAGCCAAGAACATCAACAAGCTGCTTTTGGGGTGGTCTCCCCGATGAGCCCTGGTGCCACTCGGGTAGAGCTCAGCTGCTACCTTCAAAGGTCAGAGGTTTGAACCCGCCAGCCACTCCATGGGAAACTGCAGGCAGGGAAGCCCCAAGTGGGCGAATTCTGTCCTGTAGGATGGCAGGCTAGGCGTGGCAATCAACGAGATAGTAACAGGCCTGGTTTTCCTCCGCAGACCACTAAATGGCAGTCCACCGGTCCACCCCAGGGACCGTGGACCTCAACCCTCACCTGCTTCTGTCGGTCCAGTTCCGCCTCCAGTTCTTGTTTCGCAGCTTTCTGCTGAGCAATTTGGTCTTGGAGGTCTTGTAACTGCTCCCTGGCCGATTCTGCTTCATTCGCCTGCTGAGCTTCCATCTCCTGGGAAGAGGGCCACGATGAGGGGCAGGACCCACAGCTCAGAGCAGCAGCCAGTGGGTAGCCAGTGCTGCCACGAACCAGCCTGTGGCAGCGCTGGAGTTGGCACCCCACTGCAGGACCAGGGAGGGGACAGACAGCGCCTACGGCTGCCACAGCCTGCCATCCATTGGGCTCAATGAGCAGTGGGGTCAGACCGTGCTCGGGAGGTTTCCGCCAGAGACACAAACAAGGCCCCTGACCCTGGCAGTGGGTCCCGTGGAATTGGTGGCCAGTGAAAGCCTCTCCTCCCACACGGTCTGAGGGCAGACACTGCTGATCATGGTGACCCATGTTCACATCTCCCCATAATTCTCCCTCCTCCACTTCAGGGTCACTACTCTCACCTCTTAAACTCAAGGAACACCTTCAGGATTTCCTGCAAAATCCTCAAGCAGGGGCGAAGAGCCTGCTGGTGGCTTCTAAGGTTTCTGCCCACCTGGCACATGGCTGAGAGCAGGACCCTGGCACTGCCTGCTGAACGAACCAACCCAGTGGCCTAGCTTTCCTGTTCCATCAACTCTCCAGTCACTCCCGGGCCAGAACTCTACCACGGGGAGGGGGGGTTCACCTCTATCCGGTGACTAAGCGTCCACAGGGTCTCAGCACGCCTCCACCCTAGGTCTGGCCAGCCCTGTGAAGGGAGCCATGAGGCTGCATACCTGCATCTCGGAGCGCAGCTGGTGCAGCTGGCCCAGCAGCGACTGGATCTCCCCGCGCTGCAGCTCCTTCTCGTGCCGCAGCTCCTCGAGCTCCACGCTGTGGGCAGCACTGCCGTCCAGGCCTTCGAGCCCAGAGCCTTCCTTCAGGCTGCTGATCAGTTTCTCCTTGGACTGGGGCCGAGGGAGCGAGGGAGAAAGGGACAGGCGAGATCAGCCCACTCACCACGTGGCGCAGAAAGGACAGAACTATGCTAACAGTCCCATGGTACCTCCTGCAGCAACCTAGAAAGAAAACCCCGAGCTCTGAGAACCCACGAGGCTCAAAGTGCTGTGGAGCCTAGCTACGCAGGGTCCTGGGCCGCTAGCCCTGCCCTCAGGACCCCAGCAGAGCAGAAAACTTGTCAGACAAGACTTTGTTCACACTTTCCTCTAGTTTTAAAGTCACGTGCCGCCTCACCTCCGGAGCGCTGTGCTGACCTCCGCCTCACAACCTGGGAGTTGCACGCGAGTACCCGGTGAACACGGTGGTCTGGGACTGGGAGTGACACGCGAGTACCCGGTGGACACGGTGGTCTGGGACTGGGAGTGGCACGCGAGTACCCGGTGGACACGGTGGTCTGGGACTGGGAGTG
>NW_022103915.1:11634463-11635662 GCF_000313985.2 Echinops telfairi
GAGTACCCGGTGGACACGGTGGTCTGGGACTGGGAGTGGCACGCGAGTACCCGGTGGACACGGTGGTCTGGGACTGGGAGTGACACGCGAGTACCCGGTGGACACGGTGGACACGGTGGTCTGGGACTGGGAGTGACACGTGAGTACCCGGTAGGACACGGTGGTCTGGGACTGGGAGTGACACGTGAGTACCCGGTGAACAAGGTGGTCTGGGACTGGCAGAGCTCTCAGGAGGAGACACTACTTCCTGGGCAGACAGCTTCCCATGCAAGGTGGCAGCATGCTGGCCTTGAAAAACGGGCAGGGTTTGAGGGGTGCCGAAAAAGCAAAGGGCAAGGGTAAAGGCGGAGAAAGGTGCTGTGGCTGAGGTCATGGGGGGGACAGGTCTGTGGCGCTCAGAGTGCCAGGCTAGAGTGTTGTCATGTTAATGTAACTGGCAGCTGAAACAAGTCACTTTGAAAAAACAGCCAGGAGAGAGAGGATAGGCCGTGTTTCAGGAGGTTCATCTGTGGTGTAAAGCCAACTGTGGCCTGTGCAACCTGCAAAGTGCTCCAAAGACTAACATGATGATAAAGAAGAAGCACGTCTATTCCACATTTTTCTCCCACTCTAAAATCACAAAAGAGACAGGCCGAGTGGTGGAGAGCCTGGTGGAGCCTGTAAGACGAGGCCCTTAGTGCCCTCAGGCCTGGACCTGACCTCACCCCCACGGCGCAGTCACCAGACAACAGCCAGGTCCGTGGGGAAACTGCTACTGTAGGGAGACTCGCACACCTCACAGTGCTCAGCCATGTGAGATTAAATGGGTAGTCTCTGCTCAAGGTCAAAGTTCAGGAGGTCAGGAGAGAATGGGGGACGGAAACAGGAAACGGGGAAGAAGTGGGATACATGATGACACACTGAGGGGATGAGATGAAACAAAATGTACATGAATTACTGAACATACGACAGATGATCTGATCTGTGAACCATCACCCAATTGACAATAAAAAGTAAAAAAAAAAAAAAAAATGCAACAAAGAACCTACGTAGCCCACAAAGTCTAAAGTATTTACTATCTGGTCCTTTACAAGACAAGTTTTCCAAGGCCTGGTATGATGGATGAGTTGGGAGGGGACCTTCCAGTGGCTGAGGCCCAGTCTCAGTTCAGTCCTGAGCCCGCTCAATCCCTCTCGGCCTTAGCAGACACGCCCCCCCCC
>NW_022103915.1:11635777-11638164 GCF_000313985.2 Echinops telfairi
ATGCTCCCTTGCCTGGCTTCCCTGGACACTCTCAGCCTCTCCTGCTGCAATTCCGGCAAATCTGATTTTCCTGAAAGCCAGGGCAGGGGCAGAGCGATGGTTCAACTAGTGGGGCTGCTATTTTTAGATGCTTGTTTACTGGAACGTAAGCAGTTCAAAACCCTCGGCCAACCCTCGGGGTAAAATGAGGCTTTGCAGTCTCTCATACAGGGTGCATTGGAAGTGATGACTGCAGATGCAGTCAAGTTAAAACACAACACCTTACCATTTGATCTCTTTTGATCCATTTAAAACTTCTTCCCCTTCTTAATATTTTCTGCTTTCTTTTTGATTGAGGTTTTAAACGGTTTTACTTGGTTGTTTTAATGTCTTTCTGTATATAAAATCCAGAAAGACAGTGACTAGGTGAGCGGTTGCTTGGGTGTATGGGGGGGGGGGGCATTGATGGGAAATGGGGACCTACTAATGACGAGTACAAGAATGAACAAAATGTTCTAAATTGATTGTGGTGCTGATTACATAACTCTCTTTGACGTGACTGAACTATTAATTGTATGATGTGAATTATATGCCAATAAAACTGTTTTTAAAAAGGTGGGGGAGTGGGGAGGGAGGGGGAAAAATGAGCTGATGCCAGGGGCTTGGGTGGAGAGCAGATGTTTTGAGAATGATGAGGGCAACGAATGTATAGATGTGCTTTACACGATGTATGTGTGGATTGTGATACGAGTTGTATGAGCCCCTAATAAAACGATTAAAAAAGAAACTGCTTAAAAAAGAGTTACCGTGTCAGGAACTCACAGGGGCAGTTCTACCGAGCCCTGTGGTCAGAACTGACCCGAGGGCAGTCGGGTGGGTGGTGCCGTCTGAGACCTAGGTACCACGTGCTCTCTGGTCACGCTGACGGGGAGGACAGCCAGGAGAGGGAGGAGGGAGCATGAATTCCCGGAGGAGGAAGAGACCAGACGAACACTCAGGCCGAACAACTGTCCTAGGGAACAAACCAACCCGCAGTCCCTCTGCTAGGGGCAAAGGACAGAAAAGTTCTGACTACAGTCATTTAAAAGTCACCACAAATCTGCCCGAGGGGCACAAAGCTGGGCAAGGTGAGGCCCCAACCAGATGCAGGTTCATGAAGAGCAGCCAGGATGGCCACCAGGACAGTGTGGCAGCACGTGGGACTACTGTCACTGTGATGGTGACAACAGGCTGGGGCCTGGACTACGGTGTGGCGGAATACATTCAAAACCCCAACAGTGAGCGGAACACAGACATGCTGTCCTCTGTACTGGAAACAAGCCAGCCCAGCCGAGCACAAACCTACCACCCCCAGCGCCGGCCTGGCATCTCAATGAGCCAGCACAGCACAGCCAACCTGCCGAGATGACCTGCCCACTCACCTGGAGGATCCGCGCCGCCTTCTGCTTGTAGTCAGCCAGTTCCTGCTTGGAGGCCTCCAGGCTGGTCTTGTGAGTCTTCACGTGCTGCTGGAGCTCCTCGACCCTCTTCTTCTCGTCCGTGTACTTCCGTTCTGCCAGAGTGACGGCTTCGGCCAGGCTCTGACGCTCCATCTCCAGCTTACTCAGGCGCGCAGCAAACTCACTCTGGGAAACACGGTCATTCACGTCAGACTTCCCCTGCCACCTTGCTGTGGCAGACCCATGACACCCGCCCATCCCCATAGCCCCACAGATGGGACGTAGCAGCTCAGCCCCAGAACGGACACTGGGCATTGGTTAGGCACCGAGGGGCAGGGAACAGAAGAGATGGCTCCCACCCACGGCGATCAACTACAGTTTGTTAAAAATACAGCCCCAACGGCCCCTCCCCCAAGCAAATGGTGTCGCGGTTCTCAAGACCGGCTGGAGAATGTTTTGTCTGGTATTTAACTAGAGAGACTTCCAGGTGATGCTGGCGACGTGAGGACTAGGTCCGGCCTGATGGTCTCTGACCAATGAGCCGCAGCGCTGCAGAAACCCCAGAGGCGCTCGAGAGAAAAGCACTGTTTTAACTTTAGAAGCCTTTGATCTTCAGTCTATCACTTAAACCTAGAAATAAAAATCGACACAGCAGTTCTGAGGATCCTTTTTCCCCTTCATGTTTAGATGTTCTCCTCACCAAACCAAAAACAACAGTTGAAACAAAAGGTGTAAAAATGATGTGCCCCCCTCCCCACCTTTTTTTTTAAAAGCTGGTGGGGACTGAGCATGATAGTGGGACAGGAGGAAAGTAGTCAAGGGAAATATAGGAAAGAGCTGGGAGATAAAGGGCATTTATAGAGGTCTAGATAAAGACATGTACGCATGCAAATATATTTGTATATGAGGATGGGGAAATAGATCTATGAGCCTATATTTATAGGTTTAGTATTAAGGTAGCAGAAGGAC
>NW_022103915.1:11639933-11667229 GCF_000313985.2 Echinops telfairi
TGCGCGCGCGCGCCGTCAGTCCACGCGCTCTGCCAGCCTCACCTGCATCTGCTTGTAGCCCTCCTGCTCTCTCTTCAGCGTGGTGTCCGCTTCATGCAGTCTCTCTTGGAGAGTCTGCAGAGCCTGGTTCTGGAGGCTGCTACCTTCAGTGTGGTCCTGCAGGATCCTAGAAGAAAACACACACATCTCGTGGAACGGGGCCTTTCTGCTCCTCCAGGTGCAAGGGGTGTTGGAGAATAATTCTCAGAACGCTGACGAGTTAGCATGAAAAAGACAGTTTGACTACAACATTCTTACAGTAATCGTTTTTCCTTTTTGAAGGGATGCAATCTGTATTTTAAAGAGTCCAGGAGGTACAGTGACAAGTCGTTTGTTCAAAAACCCACCAGCTGGTCTACAGAGAAAGATGAAAGATGCTTCCCTAAAGACTGTGGTTCAGATTACTGCTTGGCAACCACCCAGGGGCAGTTCCTGCTCTGTCCTGCAGGGTCACTGAACTGGAACTGACTCATTGGCAATACAGGTTTTTAATCTGTATTTTTAGCCATCAAAATATACACACACATCACACTTCTTTAGATACTGAAAGACTAATGACACCTACAATTTAAATACCACTATTAAATTCAGAAAGATTTGCTTCCAATGCATGTCAACGTCAAATAATTTGAACACTTTAATTACTGAAAATACATATGCAGCAAAACATACACCAATTCAACCACTTCTAAATGTACAATGCAGGGATCGTGAATGCACTCTTCAAGTTGAATGACCATCTTCATCCACCTTTTCCAAACCGTTCCTCCTGTGATCACATACACACGATGTTCCCTAAAGCTCCCTTCAACCTGCTCAAACCGATGTTGTCTGTCTGGTCCGCTATACGAGGGGGCTTCAGAAAGATCATTCATCTTCTCATTCATTTTTCCACCAACTTTGAAGCCTCCAACTATACAGTAGCCTGAATCATGTTTAATTGTACAAACATCCGACACTGCCTAAAGGTAAAACACGGACATTTCAGAGAGCTGAATTTTCTTAAGGCAGAATGATGACAATGTGTACCGTTACTGGTGCTGGAAAGAGACCGCTGCCCTAGCTCGTTCACCATTACTAAGGGGGTAACTACCGTGATTTTTCGCTCTGCAGGGCTTCTAGCACCTCCGTGCGGGTGCTCAGTAGCTGGTCAGCTTCTTGCAAGCGCACTTTCAGTACGGCCAGCTGGGAGTCTTTGGCGGCCACCGCTTCCGTCAGATCGTCAACTTGGGCTCGAAGCTCCCGAGTAACTCGATCGCTCTTTGAGTGGTCAGCATTCCACTTCTCAACTCTTGTTCTCGCTTTGTTTAATTCTGTAAAACAATGACGCGTCACGCCACAAGCAGCAAACACCTCTTTCCCAGAGCATGGACAGATCCTCCCGAGTCCCTTTAAAATGTCACCTATTGACAAAACTGAAAGAAAACAATCTAACTCATTGCCATCACCTGGCAGGACAGGGTAGCACTGGCCCTGTGGATTTTTGAGACCCTAACTCTTTCCACAAGTAGAAAGCCTCTCCCTTGACAAGGTTGGTGGTTTTGAACTGCTGACCTTGTGGTTAGCAGGCTGATATGGAACCACTATGCCACCAGAGCTTGTGACTGCCAAGATTACTCATTGCCATCAGGTCAATTCCAAATCACAGGGACCCTAGAGGGTAGGGCAGAAAGGCGTGAGTTCCCGAGACTGTCAATCTTTATGGGAGTAGAGCGCCTTCTCTCCCTGCTGCGGAGCGCCTGGTGGCTGCAAAGTACTAACCGTGCAGTTAGCAACCCCCACCCCCACCCCAGGGTGCGACGCTGACAGAGAGCGCACACTGACATTACAGGTCACATGTGGGAAAGGGCACGGAGCCCGCGGCTCTTTTACAAACACTGCTTTGCCTAGTGATGCGTCAGAGAGCTTGAAGTCCACGCTCGTGGACAGCCGGTGCTCACAGCACTGTGACGTGGGAGGGTCTGCTCGGCCCTGCTGTCAGCATCAAGATGAGCTGCTATCTCCACACCTGCTGCACACCGAATACAACGGCAGTGGGGCACCTTTTTATTTTCTTCAAATAAAGCATACTGTACAGGGTCTTGGGGAAAGCTCTGTTTCCACGTTTCCACATCTGAATCAACGTGGGTAGGTGAAGAGTCATTTCCTGTGGTTTTGCCAGTCTCATCAGTGTTAACCCCTCCCTGTCCCGCCTGTGTGGGCCTCTCTCCATGCCCAGGAAGCCCGTTCCTCTCACCAGAGGCAGGAATCAGGCGCGCTCGCCGGGTTTCTCCTCAGCCACACTGTGCGTTCACTCATTTCCCCACTGGAGCCCCCATTTCTGAGGACCTTCCTCAGGGCCACCTCGCCGTATACTCCAGAGGGCAGCTGAACCCCATGTCCCTGGAGCAGCACCAAGTGGGGACCCTGCAAACTAGTGCCACTACCTTCCTTCCTACTCCCACTTTTGGCTCCCGGGATGGCTCTCCTAAACAGGGTCAGAACTAAGGAGCCGGTGACAAATGCTTTGCTCCCTTCGGTGCTCTACGCCCGTGAAGAGTTACCCTCTCAGAAACCCACCGGGGCAGTTGTTCGCTGTCCTGCAGGGTCACTGTGAGTCGGTATCAACTTGATGGCATTTAGGTAGGTTTAAGGAGCGATCTCAAGGGGCAAGGCTGGCGAGCCTTTGTCTGTCTCACGTGTACGTCAGACAGGTTGTCAGGAGAGACCAGTCCCTGGAGAAGGCCATCATGCGTGGTGAAGTGGAGGGGCAGAGAAAAAGACCCTCGGCAAGATGGACCGACACGTGGCTGCACAATGGGCTCCTACACAACAATTGTCAGGATGGTGCAGGACTGGACAGTGTTTCACTCCGTGGGAGACGACCCCACAGCATCTACCAACAGTGAACGGCCACACAGCCACTGTTTCCACCGTTCGTGCTCGGGGAGAGGGGGACAGGGCCCGTTTCCAATCTAGGTCCAATAACCCTTCGGAAGCACCAACTCGTAAGTCTCACGGGGAAGTGTTCTTTCTAACTGTCTGCGTGCAAGGTGTGCAGTTACTGTTCGAAAGGCTGAATTCCTAACCATTTAAATAAGACCCACCTTCTTGAGTATCCTTGGATCTCTGGATCAAGGTGGCCATTTCTTGATTTAAAGACTGAACCTCATTCCTCAACAGCTGGTTCTCCAGCCGAAGGTTAGACAGCTCGTGTGATTTGCCATCCTCGTTAGCTGTTGGGGGGTGACCAGCGCAAGCGACGGCCGAGGCTGAGCTCTCCTTTGGAGAATCCTTTTGGCCTTCAGGGCCGGCGTCTTCAGTGTTAGAGGTTTCTGGGAGGGGAAGAATGTACATGTCACCCTGGCTCACTCCTCACCTACACATGAGCAGTGTACTATGGCAGGCTGCTCCGTGGCTCGAGCTGTCTGCTCCAGTCAAAACAGCATACAAAGTTCAGTTCCCAACCAACTTGCCTCCGATGAGATTTCGTCATTATAAATGGAAAGTGTGGACCTCTAAAAATCCCCCAAGTCAGGATACACTGAGTAAATGGTGATAGAGAATAGATAGAAGACAGTTCTGCTACACACACACATACACACAGATTTACAGTGTTTTAAAAAGAAAGAGCAGACTGTTGGACAGAGAAAACCAGAGACGCGTGAGCAGTTGGGTTCAGGTGAACATGGCAAGTCTTGAAGCTGCTCTTTTGAAAAAGAGGGTAGTCTCAACATCAGAAGTCGTGGAAGGCGAAGGAGGCCGGTTAGGAGTTTCAAAGCAGGGAGAGCAGATACAGGTCAGAGCAATGTTACACCCCAACTAGAACCTAAAATGCCTCACCCAAAGACAAAGATTCACTGACTCAGACTCATCTGATTTTTAGCTTGTGACTACAGAATGATACAAATGCAGGGCTTCCATTTAGCACATGCTAAATATGTGATAAAAAAAAAAGAAAACATTTGCAAATAGTAAAACTGGCTAAAACAATAACTATCTAGGTAACAGAAATGGTCAATAAACACCTGACAAAGTTCTCGACATCTTTGCTGATCAGGGAAGTGTAAATAGAAGCCACAAGGAGAGTCAATAGACATCAAGAAGAATGGATCAAATGAAGACGCCGCCGAGCGTTGGCGACTACCGGAGGAGCAACTGGAGCGCTCCACACGGATGCTGAGGAAGAAACGGTGTGAACGCCGCGGGAGCAGATGTCACAATTCCTCATGAAGTTAAACGTGCACCTACCCTCCGGCGAGTAACTCCCTCTCACATGTACCTGAGGCGCACACAAGCACATGTCCACGTACAGAACAGCTTTAGTCACAATAGCCCCAAAGTAGAAACAACTCCATTGTTCACAAAGGCAACCGCGGCAGATCCATAGAGTGGGAGACTGGGCAATTAAACACTCAAGACGGATGGACACGTGACACGGATGAAGCACCAACAAAGGCTGAACAAAGGAAGCAAGCAAGGTACGTTCACTCGCATGCGGAGTTTCAGAAAACTGGAAAACTAGGGGCAACTCAGGAACCATCTCAGGTGAAGGAAATGTTCTGTAGCATCAGAAATGTGACTTACACAGGCTACACAGGTAGGGCAGCGTGTCTGTCTAGTTAAGCACTTGCATTTCAACACAGATACGTAATTTACCTAAAAGAAAAAAGTTACCAAAATAACCAAAAAAGTGGGGTCGGGAATGTGTATAGAAGCTGATCCAAGGGACAACCAATGTTGAGGTGAAATAATGGAGGGTTCACTTTACTATTCAGCTTACTGGTAAAGGCTTGAAATATTCCATACAGGTTTTTGTTGTTTGTGTTTTGATTGCTGGGAGGTCACAAGTCACTGAGTCTTCAGGCGCGGGACATACTGGCAGGGGACATCCAGGTCACAGGTGTAACCGTGCACAAAGTCCTACTTGGATGAGTAGAGACCGGGGTCTTAAAAGCCTGTGAGTGGTCACCAAATTGGGGAGTGCAACTCTTGGTCTCCTCCAGTTAGCGGCAAAGATGAGCGAAGGAAATCAAAGACCATCAGTCTGAACAACAATGGACGTCACCAACGCCCGCTGTGACGCGACAACCGGGAGAACTGGAGGGCACCCAGACCGACCTCAGACGTCCAAAACGAGGCAGCCACAGCAGCAAGCCAACGCCCCGAGACCATGGCCATGGCCGCCCTCAAACGGGAACTGTGGCTCAACTCTCAGCCAAGCAGCAGACAAGTCCAGAAGGCAAGCCGGTACAGCAGCAGAGTACCAAGTCCTCCGCCCAACCCAGGGCAGTATTTGCCTGGGGGTCAGGCTTAGGAGGCAGAAAAAGAAATGGTAAACGCTGGGAGGAGTGGGAGAGAGCTGCTATATTGTGGGGACTGTAATCCGTATAAAGAAACAAAATGTGTATGAATTATTGAATGGGAAACCAATTTGCTCTGTAAGCTTGCATTCAAATCCCAATAACAAGTGAAAAAAGAATTAAGAAGGAGAAAAGTATAAATTCATTGCAAAAAGCTCTCAAGCGAAGCAAGCAAAAAAGGAAGAATAAGATCTGAAAGGATAAACAAATTATAAGGTATTCAGGGCTTACCCAAAGTTTTAAAAATACACTTTCTGCTCATTCAACAAGTATACTGTAAGGAAAAGAAAGGGGAGCTGGTCGACTCTACAGATTTAAAATAATGAAGCTACCTCAGCTGAACCCAATGGATGAATCTTATTCAGTTTCTCATTTAAACAAAATGTTCAAAAACCCCAAAGAGTATGTGTGTGAGTGAGTGAGTGAGTGAGAGAGAGAGAGAGAGAGAGAGAGAGAGTGAGATCAGAGCACTGACTTGCTATTAGGGAAATGTAACAGAATTGTGAATGGTTGTACTTAATGAATCTATCTTTTAGAGTAAGAGAATGGGAGATGTATAGATGAAACGATGGAACAGTAGTAGGATCTACTGCACAATAACTGTGGAGGGTAAAGGCAACAGGGAGGTAAGAGGTGAGAGGGAACAAGAAGGTATAGAGCACAGGTTCCCAAATTTATTTGGTCTGCCACCTCCTTTTCAGAAGAAAAATTTACTTCGCCTACCCCTGCCAATGAAAAACATTTACAACCCACAATCGACAGTCAAGTGGAGGCATCTGCTTTCGTAGCTCCCCTGGATCATTCTAGCACCTACAGGGGCGGTACAGCTGGTATAGATAAACGAAGAGTTGACCCAGCTGTTCATCACTGTAGCTGGGTAATATACAACACCAGAGGTCATCACACTTCTTTCGGTAAATTTGAAATTTCTGTAATAAAGATTTTAAAAAAAGAAGTAATACCCACATGTTGGATCTATCTAACGCTGAATTTAGAACAAAAAAATAGCCTCAGAATCTTTACACTATAGAAGATGAAAGGGAGAAAATTAATGAGTTATAGATCCATCTTATCAAGTTATAAAAAAGAAATCCAAACAAAAGAGCAGAAATCAACAATAGAAACCAGAGCTTTATGGGTAAAGGGCTATGTCAGACAGTGTAAGACATAACAAAATAATAATAATTTATAAATTATCAAGGGTTCGTGAGGGAAGGTGAGTGGGGAGGGAGGGGAAAAATGAGCTGATACTAAGGGCTCAAGTAGAAAGAAAATGCTTTGAGAATGATGATGTACAAATGTGCTCGACACAATAGATCGATGGATGGATTGTGATAAGAGTTGTACGAGCCCCCAATACCCCAATAAAATGTTTGTTTGTTTTTTTTAAAGAAACCAGAGCTTTAGAAAAATAGAAAAGCAATGTACATCACAGAGGATTCATAAAACCCAAACTGGTTTGCTGACGAGAGCGAAATTATAAACCATATTATGTTCATAAATGTTAAAATGTTTCTGATGCTGGGCCTATCACACTGTACACTTCAAATATGCACAGCTTACTGTATGTCACACCTCATGAATGCTATTTGTAAGAGCGGGCATTCAGCACATGGCCTGGGACAATGAAAGCCAATTGAGACTCTGGAGACCGGGTAACCCAGCTTTGCCTTCTGCTGGGTAGGTCTGAATGATTAACGTCTGCCTAAGTTTTACAGCCTGGACACTTTCATCTTTTTCTAGAAAACTAAAAAATTATAATTCCTGCAAATATATGTAGGAGGAGCCTCAGTGGCACAGTGGGTTAAGCGTTGGGCTGCTAACCACAATGTCGGCAGTTCAAAACCATGAGCCGTTCGTGGGAGAAAGATGAGGCTATCTAAAGATTTACAGCCGTCTCAGAAACCCACATCGGTACTCTGTCTTACAGGGTCCCTATGAGTCTGAAGAGACTCACTGGGAGTGAGAAATGTATATGAAATAGACAAATTCTTAAGAAAAAAAAAAGTTACAACTCACCCAAAATGGACTGAAGAAGAAATAGAAAGCCAGCGGAATCAATGGTGACAATCTCTTATTTAAGAATACCCTTGACCTCTTCACAGCAAATTCTAGCAAACATTCAGGGAGCACATAACCCCAATTTTAACTCAACTAACTGAGAGCAGAAAATTGGGCCCACTCCCAACAATACTATAAAGCTAGCATAAATGTGATGCTAAACCCTAACCATCTTAATAGTTAATTTCATTAATGGTATACATGCAAAAGCCTTTACAGAATTTTGGCAATGAGTTTGGTTTTGTGTGTGAGGGAAAAAAAATCAGTTGTTCTGACATACCATATTGAGATATTAAATAAGAAAGATTATATAATCATCTCAACAGATACAAAAGAAACATTTAAAATTCAACATCATAAAATCGATTTGAATGCGATACAGGCTTTCCAAGACTAAGTGTTTATGGCGCAGACTTTCTCTGCTGGCCTCCTTCCTCATTTCCATTGCTTTTCCTGTCCTAGAGTTCTCGGAACTTTCTCACAACTGTTCTTCCTCTCTGCCTTTAAAGGGTCTGCTCAAATACCCATTTATAAACTATCAAGGGCTCATGAGGGAGCGGGGAGCGGGGAGGGAGGGGAAAAATGAGGACCTAATGTCGGGGGTTTAAATGGAGAGAAAATGTTTTAAGAATGATGTACAAATGCGCTTTACACAACTGATGTGTGTATGGATTGGGATAACAGTTGTATGAGCCCCTAATAAAATGTTAAAAAAAAAAAGGGTCTGCTCTCTCAGAATCAGAATGTTCTGCAGCGCGCTCCTTTTTCACCTGGCAACTTCCTGCTCATCGCAAGGCCCGGCTCAAGTCACACGACTTCTGACTACCTGGGGCCATCAAGTATTTCCCTCGGGCTCCCGAGTCTCTGGTCACGCCTTCCAGGCTACAGACAGAACACTACGTGATTCCTGTTGACATGTCTGTCTCACACTAGACCTCAACTCCTTCACCTCTCTCTCGTGGCTCTGGGCAGTTTCGGAAATGTTTGCATGTTAAGACAGCTGGGATGAAAACCTAGGCCTGTGCATAAAAAGGAGCCCTAGTGGTGCTATGGGTTGGGCAATAGGCTACTAGCCTCAAGGTTGACGGTTCAAAGGCACCAGCTGTTCCACAGGAAAAAGCTGAGGCGTTCTGCACCTGTAGCAGCCCTGGTGCTGTAGTGGTTACACAATGGGCTGCGATCCGCATGTTCGAAACCACCAGCAGCTCCTCAGGAGAAAGACTGGGCTTTCTACTCCCATAAGCAGTTTATAGTCTCGGAAACCCTCGGGAGGTTGCCATGAGTCAGCAGTGACGTGATGGCAGTGAGTTTGTCTTTTTAGTTTTCTGCAACTGTAAAGACTTATAGTCTTGGGATCCCGATACTGGCTCTCTCGGAGTTGAAATCGACTCCATGGCAGGGGGGTTCCCGAGGTTAAGTTCTCAGTTGCTAACTCAAAAGTCGGGGATCTGAATCCACTAAGCACGCTGCAGGAAAATGACCACAGACACCCTCAGGGGCAGGTCCCCTTTGTCCCCCATGGTCACTGGGTCAGAAAGGCCTCAAATGCAATAAGTTTGGTTTGGATCTTGCAAGATGACTTTTTTTCCTCCTGAACCAACAAGTCAAACCAGGGAAAGAAGCTACATTTAATCTGTTCAACTACACACGGAATCCTTGCACAAACCTATGATGTCTGCTATTTTTAAGTGCATTTTAGGTAGTTGGGTTAATGAGTTATATTATAGTGTCTACCCATTTCTGCACGAGAAGATCCACTTAGAGGTCAATTCCCTGGGAACTAATAACCCAACAACTCTAAACTTACTTACTTCACAAGACAAAGCCTTCAAGAAGGATGATTATTTATTTTTAATATAGGAACAGAATCTAAAGCTAGTTCATCTCTCGGCGTTAGTGAATTACCACCACTGACACAGACACTGACACACACACACACCAACAGAACTCAATATATGTGAATACAGCTGCCTGTCCTTTTTATATCCCAGTGTAAAAGAAATGAATTAAGACTGACCAAGGTCCAAAACTATTATACAAACATGCTTTCTTTCAGAATTCAAAAGCTCATTTTTGCATGTTAAACGCAAGACTCTAAAGAATCAATTTTGACCAAATTTCTCAGATGCTGGGATGGGTAAAGGGCCAGACCAAACCACTCCAGGCCAGGGTCCCAGACAGCTGCAGACTGACCACTGGTGCTCAGTGCCATTTCCACTGGCACCACCTCGGCAGAGAGCCTGCCCCCAGACCAGCCAGGGCGGATGCTGGGACAGGGGAGGAGAAGCGCCACCAGGAAGCTTCCGGGCTATGAGGGCCCCATCTACTGGCTCAGGGCTAAAGGAAACGGGTGGGCGGAGTACCATGGCTTTGGCTCCCCGGAGAACATTCCTCGGGAGCAGCGGGGGTGATGGTGGCGGTGGCGGCGGCAGCGGCAGCTACACTGGTGCCCGCAGAGCTGGCACTGTCTGTCTGAGAGTTCTGAGCAGGCACCTGGGCCCTCTCTTTTCTGATGTCCACCTTGCCGGAGGGCTCCTTCTGTGAACTGTTAAGAAAATCAAACAGCAGCTCATCATCAGGCTCTGACTTTTTTCTTCGGACAAACTGGGACGAAGGCCTGGGCTGGGGCACATTTTCGGTAGCAGAGGAGGCCTCCACTGGTGTCCGGAGGCCTGCCTTCATGTTCGCGGTGCCAGCCAAGAGGGTGGCCTGGTGATTTCGAATGCTCTCAGCTGCCGAGGAAATGTACGCGGCTTTTGTCCCGGGCAGCGAGTGAAGCTCTGGACCATCAACGCGCCTGTCGTAGACACTGTGGCTGGGGTTTTCTCTCCGACTAAGCGCCGTCGCAGCGCCCTGGTCAACTCGGTTGAGAAGATCTTCTGCCTTCCCGGCAAGGTCAGTAAACCAAGACATGATGGGGGCAGAAAGCAGCTTGCTGAAGAGCCTGTAAACAGGACACAGAATCGTCAGTGAGGATGAAAGCAGAGCTCAGTGGTTAAGAACCAGTTTCGGCAGCCGCCAGATTGTCGTACGTTGAAATCCTAGCCATGTTCCTTACTAGCTCTGTAACCCAGAGGGACTTCTAGGGGAAGCTGGGAACCAGGGGGACTCCACCTGGAGGGCCGTTCTGAAGGGGAATGGGCACAGAACGAGTCCTTTGCAAAATGCCTGGCGCAGAGTAAGCACTTAGTTCAGTAGCCACATCATTCACAGGGTCTTGGTGGCACCACGGTTAAAGCACTTGACTGCTACTAGAAAGGCCAGCCGCTCAGTGGAAGAGAGATGTGGGAGTCTGCTTCTGCTTCGGAAACCCTGTGGAACAGTTTCTTGTCCTCCAGGGTCACTGAGCCGGAATTGACTGAACCCCAGTTGGCAGTGGGGTTTACTGGACCATAGTCCATCTGAGTAATGATGAAAGAATTAACTTGGTCTCATGAAACAGAGGAGCATGTGCTCTTATACACTGCTCCTTGTGCCAGGAAAAATATTTCTGGTTCCTGGTCTTCACTTGAATGTCCCCTGCTTCAAGGACCTTTCTGATCTGCTCCTGCTTTCTCTTCCCTCACGGCACTTCACGTCTATGCGGCTGTTTCATGCTGTGGAGTTGACTTTTGCCTTGCAGCAACCTCAAACGACTACACCTCGAGGAGAAGAGCCCCGCGGGGTTTTCTAAGCTGTAATCCTTATGGGCCCAGACTGCCAGGCCTTTCTAGCATGGAACCACACAGTGGGTTCAAACCACCCACCTTCCCATTAGCAGCTGAGAGGTGTGCTACCAGGCTGTTAAGTATCTCTTTTTAAACACCTCTCTCTCCTTGTTGTGAGGAGGGGCTCAAGGCCCCATCTGTGTGCTTTACACAGCAAAGAATTCCTAGCAAAGGGGCCCGTAGCGTAGGCCTAGCACACCAAACCCAGGGTCAGTGAGTTGATTCTGACTCACAGTGACCTTACAGAGGGTTTCCGAGGCCAGACATCTTTGCAGGAGCAGACAGGCGCATCTTTCTGCGGCAGAACCTTGCAGTTTAGTAGGCCACCGCTGCTTACCTGATGACACCCCCATAAACTGTGCCCGATGCTGTGTAAACATTGCAGGCACTGTTGACAACCACCTATATCGAGATTCACAGCCTCTGAAGCCCACGGGGACAGCTCTACCCTGTCCTACAGGGTAGCGATGAGCCGGAATAGCCATTTCCATTGTGAGGATGGTGCCAGACTGGGCAATGTGCACAGGGTCACTGTGAGTCGGAACCCATGGATGGCACCCAACAAGGACGGGAGTCTAAGCTGACTCAAGGGCAACTTGTGTTAAACAGCAAGATCTTTTCACAAATGCATAAGGGTTTAGGGACCAAGAGTTTAGGTGCCAGTGTTGTAAGTTAGTTAGTTAAACTCCTCAAAGCTAATTTTAACCCCCGTCTCCCACAACTAGCCTTTCACTATGTGAGTAACTTCAGGCAACTTATCCTGTAAACCTCCCACAGGAGCCATGGGGTGGTGCAAAGGTTGCCGTGCTAGGGTTTATCTACTTCCAGAAAACCAGCGATGGAATACCCTACTCCGAAACACGGGCTCACCTTCCATCGGATTCAACCAGAGGCAACTGGTTTGTTTTGGTTTTTGGAACCCTATTACAGAGCGGGAGTGTTAGCTCTGAGCGTCTCAAATGAAAACAGATGGGAACGCTCTGTACCCCATGAAAACAACCCCCGGAGGGGGTAAAGGATTACTCCCGAGTAAGCAGCAATGGTGGCTGGGTGCAAATTGTCCTAATAAAGCGATCAAAACACGTTTATTAAATCCTTATATCTTGCCTCCCATAAAGTTAATAACAGGGCTATAACACGAAAGTTAAGGAACGCAGGGGCCCTGGGCACCAGGAGGAAGGACTGGGGCGGCCTTCGGCCATGCAAAACCCTCCGGTCCCACCACGGACACTGCAGACGTGGGTGGGAGAAGTGGGGGACCACCACACGGGGGGCGGGGCAGGCCAAGGCCTGCATGGAAAGCCAGCTGTCAGCACGGGGAAGGGAGGCTGGGGGTCGTGGGGCAGGCCCACGCAATCCATGTCAGGCCCCCCACTCCACTCTCCACCCACCTCCGTCCAGGCTCGGCCGGGGGTGTGTGTGTGAAGAAAGGGCGTGAGAGGGAGCAGGGGGCTTCCCGTCCCTGCCTCAGCCCCTAAGGGAGGGCGGCCCGGAGGGAGGTGGAGGCACCGGAGTCCCTCCGGAGGGGACGGCGCCCCCGCGCTCGAGGCCGTTAACGCCCCCAGGCGAGCCTGCCTGGCCCACTGACCCTCGCCGCCGCCTCACCTGGGGAGTCTGGAGCGGCTGCACCGAGGCCGCGCCGCCCTCCTGCGCCGCCCCCGTCAGCAGCCGGCTGAGGGCCCAGCAGGCCCAGCTGAGCGTCCCCTTCGTCCAGCCCCGGCCCGGCCACCTCTTCCGGGAGACGTGGAAGGGCGGCGAGGACCCCAAAACAGAGTGCCTGCCGACCTGCCTGAGCGGCGGGAGGAGAGCAGCCACCTGCAGGCGGCTCAGGCGGCAGCTGCGGGGGCCTCGCTCCTGGCCACGCCCCTTCCGCCTGCGGCGGGCCCGGCCCCGAGCGCGCCGGGCTGCGTATGACGTCATTGCGGAAGCGGACCTCCACGTGGCCGGCATAACAGTGGAGGCCACGCCCGTGGGCGTGTCCTCCGTGGCGGCCCACTTGGGGGGCAGGCAGGCCGCAGTGCTTGGAAAGTTCCGGCCGGCGTCAGGCAAGTAGTGACTCCCGGCTACACTGACTTTCGTCTTGTTCGCAGTGCGCGGAGGCCGACCGCAGGAGATGAGAACACCAAACGGCTCACAGCCACGGAGTTGATCTTGACTCATACATAGCTCCCACTGCCACCGGTCAATTCGGATCCATGGCCACCCCATAGGGCAGGGGAGAATGCCCCCGTGGGTTTCCCAGACTAACTCTTTGTAGGAGCAGAGCCCTCCTCTTTCTCTGTGGCGCCGCGGGTGGTTTCAAACTGCTGACCTGTTGTTAGCAGCTCAGCCACGCACCAGGGTTCCCTTACTCATTGCTACTCTCAACCTTCCTAACGCCGCGACCCTTTAAGACAGTTTCTCATGTAGTGGTGACCCCCAACCATAAAATTATTTCCCTTGCTACTTCAAAAATAATTTTGCTACTGTTATGAATCGTAATGTAAATGCCTGATATGCAGGATGTGTTTTCATTGTTACAAATTGAACATCATTAAAGCATAATGATTAATCACAAAAATAATGTGTAATCATATATTGTGAAATATTTATTTCAAATGACAAATAAATGAAATTTTGTCTGGAACCATCGTGTAGCCTGGGTAACAGTCTTAATATAATAACAGTAAACTATATTGCTGCATTTTGCAACAGTATGCATAAAAAGCCAACATCAGCATGGAAGGTTGAGATAGCTTCTTTCCCACCAGATCAACATGTCTGCATGTAGGCAGACCTGCCTGGAGATAGAGGAGGGTGTCTCAGTTCCTAAGACCTTGGGAAATTGTGTTTTCCGATGGCCTTAGGCGACGCCTGTGAAAGGGTCGTTAAACCCCTGTGCGACTCACAGGTTGAGAACCGCTGCTCTGGTATGATCACCTTGATTTCCTGTCCTTTAAAGGCATCCTGACGGCGCAGTGGTTCAGTGCTGGGCTGCAAATTGAAAGGCTGGGACCTCACCTACTGATCCTTGGAGAAAGCGAGGGCGCTCAGTTTCCACCATATTGTGCAGCCTTGCACACCCAGGGAGGCAGTTTGGCTTTGCCTATGGGTTCAGAAAGAATTAGTATCCGTGTCAAGGCAACAGGTATACTTTCTAGTGGCAATGTTCATAAACTCACTGCCATCTATTCATTGCCGGCTCATAGCAAACCTGTAGTCCAGGGTAGAACCGCCTCTTTGAGTCTTTGAGATTGTAACTGATTATGGGAGTAGAAAGTCCTTTCTCCTGCACAGTGGCTGGTGGTTTTGAACTGCAGACCTTGTGAGTCACAGCCCAATGAGTAACCATGAAGCCATCAGGGCCATGCCCAAAATGTTAAGCGTACAACTACTAAAGACTAACCAGTGAATGGCGGTTTAAACTCGGCCAGAGGTGCTTCAGAAGAAAGGCCTGGCTTCAGCAAGGTTTCAGTCCTGACATCTAAAGATGCAGTGTTCCGTTTGGCACAGCAAATGGGTCTCTATGAGTCAGAAGCAACTAACTGCAACCAGAGCTGTCAGGCAGGAAATTGAGGAGGTGTGGGTGAAGGCGTGAGGTGTTTTACACCCACTAGTCATGGACGAGCTCACCAAGGAGGGACATTTGAACTGAGACACCCCCCACCCCACCCCCCACCCCACCCCCCAAGGATGGGAAAGGCCAGTTGAGAGCTTTCCAGACAGTAGTGCAGTGATTGCCTTTTGAAGACAATTCCCTGACTAATTGAAATTAGCCTAAAATCCACATTCATAATTCAATAAATATTTGAACTAACACAATTAGATGAGCTGACAGAAGCTGTAACAATGGGCTCAAAATCATACCAAATGTGGATGGAGGGGGGTGTGCAGTGGAGACCCAAAGCCCATCTGTAGACAATTGGCCATCCCCTCACAGAGGGGTCACAAGGAAGAGATGAGCAAGTCAGGGTGCAGTATAGCACCGATGAAACACACAACTTTCCTCTAGTTCTTTAATGCATCCTTCCCCAACTATCATGACCTCACTTCTACCTTTCAAATCAGATTAAACCAGAACATGTACACTGCTACAGATAAGAGCCTGAAACACAGGGAATTCAGGATAGATAGACCCCTCAGGGCCAACAATGAGAATAGAGATATCAGGAGGGTTAGGGGAAGGTGTGGGGAGAAAGGGGGAAATGGTCACAAGGATCGACATATAATTCCCTCCCAGAGGGATGAGCAACAGAAAAGTAGGTGAAGGGCGACAGGGGATGATGTAAGATATGAAAATAATAATCTATAATTTATCAAGGGGTCATGAGGGAAGGTGGATGGGGAGGGAGGGGGAAAATGAGCTGCTATCAAGCCCTCAAGTAGAAAGAAAATGCTTTGAAAATGATGCTGGCAGCATACGTGCAAATGTGCTTGACACAATGGATGAATGTGTGGATTGTGATAAGACATGTAAGAGCCACCAATAAAAGTATTTAATAAAACAAATACACAAACAATGGGCTCAAACAGCAATTGTGAGGATGGTGTAAGACTGGGCAGAGTTTCCTTCGGTTATACATAACACCATAGCTGGCGTGAAGCCCGCATTAAACTTCAAAATGACATCTTTTCTTTGCAACACTTTAGAGAGGCCTTGTGAAATAGATTTGCCCAACACGATAAGCAGGTCGTTTGATTTCTTGACGGCTGCTTTCATGGGCATCGATTGTTGATCCAAGTAAAACAGAATCCTTGACAACTGACCCGTCCAGCAGGTCATCAAACAACGTGGATACCTGAAAAAGGGACTGGGAATGAAGAAGGGCAAGAGACGCGAGAAATGGAGGCAAGACAGGAGTCTGATCAAGCCTCGATTTATTGAGCAGAAGGCAGAGGCCTAAATACCCACTGGTGGGCGGGTAACATTACATCATATGCTAATAAAGTGTAACAGGTAGTATCCAATAATCACGCAGCTACCAAATATGGAAGAAATGGCAGGCATCAGTCCTCAAACAGGTCCGCATGTAAATGAGGTACACTTGGATGGTCCACATGCAAATGAGGTGCACTTGGATGCCTGGCGGAGGTGTCCAATGAGCATGGCGGCTGCCTGCCACCGAGCACCAATCATCACAAAGGCCAAACTCAGGCAGGACAATAGGCCAGGGAACATCCGAGAATGGGAAGCTTAAAGACAGCGGACGCGCAGGCCATGGGCTGAGGGACGTGCAGACTCCCACATGTGCAGACTCCCACATGTGCAGACTCCCACATGTGCAGACTCCCACAGACAACTTCAATCTTCTCTCCTTATCAGGATGTTACTTAATTCATAATCCTTAATTCATAATCCGGTTGTGGGGATTTTTTGCGTAAAGAAATGTGAAGGTGTAATCTGCAATGAAAGCTGTCTCTTTGATCTTCATCAGAGAATGCTTCGAGCTCTTTTTGCTTTGAAAAAAACAAGGTTGTTCGTGAGTCCTCGGCCAATCCTGATGCTGGTGTCTAGGCCAGCTTCTTGGACTATTTGCTCAGCACCCTGGAGGAATAAAGCCTGGGTAAGGCTGCCACCCTTTCAAGTACCCCCTTGTTGTTTAAACTACGGCCTCTTGGTTTGGGTAGAGAGGCTTCTGGTGAGCACAATTAAGTGTTCTCAAACTCCCAGTCTTTGCAATGTTCTCGGTAATTTGTTATGCTCCACGCCGTCAGATGCTTTGGCATAGCCAGTCAAACACAAGTGCCCACTCTTCTAGTATGCTCTGCTGGTATTCTCACCTACAAGACCTCCGCCAGGGGGCGTGTTCTCCCCAGTGTCGCTGGTGTCGGGTTTGACCGTGTGACTGGCGTTGGCCAATGGAACGTGAGCAGAAGAGCTGTGTGTATTTCCTCCAGATCCCGTGGTGTTTGCTGTATGTCGTCCAGGTCGGGGTTGTTCCAGAGAAAGTCCTCTCACCCACTGAAAGAATGAGGGTCAAATTAGTTGAAGCAGAAAAGATGTGGCACTGAGCAGCCATGCCCCCAAAAGTGTCCCCAAGAATTCTTATCTGTACAAAAGCATCCACTTGGGACACCCAGAAGGCACTGAGGTCAAACCGGGTTAGTCTGGGAGACAGGACACCCAACAGGAGAGGCTGCAATTTTTCTCGGTAAGTAAGACTCTTTGTACCCTCTACCCCGCCGCCCTAATGCTGAGAGGAGCGAACCCCTAGAAAAGAAAGGGGGTGACTGGGATCCCTGCCTTCCCTACACACCTGTCCCAGGGGCCAGACTGTGGAACAGATCCTAAGAATGTGAGCCTTTTTGCGCATGATTACCTTCCAGCAGATGGGGGCGCTCCTTCCTTAAAATACATTCCGGGCAGTCTCCTGGGCCGCAAGTTAAAAGGCATCCTGCTGTTTCCTTGTTAGCATCACAGTGGATAGAGCGTCAATGACTGTGAACTGGCGCTGGCGATCCACGGGGATTTCATGTTCACCTCCTGTGTCGCGTTTTTCGTCACCTGGCTGTGAAGTTGCGTTCCAAGACCACTAACCCCTTGATGAAACCTTCAGGTCCTCATCCCTATCCGCATCGTTAACTTGTTTTTGCCCCTTCTGAGAGGCTCCTAACTGCTCCAGGGCCCCAGGTTGGCACCTCTACAGACGAAGGCCTGACAAACTGTAGGATGACATCAAGAAGCAAAAGGGTCGTTGAAAAGAGAGGAAAGAAAGAAAAGATCAGAGCGGATGTCAGAGAAGCCTGAACCGTGCGCTGCATCAAGGGTGGGAGCTAAGGCACCTGGAAGACACGATGACGTCAGAGCTGGACAGAACGTTTCAAAGGGCAGCTTGAGAAGACAAAGCCAAATGTTCTTATGAAATGTGTCCAGCCCTAAAGTTAGAAAACCCAAAAAGGAAGAAGATGCTCAGCACATCTCAAACGGAAAGAACTCAAGAAAAAAATGCAAGCTTCGAGTTGCAAACTTGAAAGATTCTATGGGCAAAATATTGAATGAGGCAAAAAGCCTCAAAAGAAGATGGAAAGAATATCAAGAGCTAGCACGTGATCGCGAGCCAAGGGTGTGGAGGGTAGAAATTCAATGTGCACTGAAGACACTGGGGGAAAACAAGGCTCCAGGGATTAATGGAATACCTAGAGAAATATTTCAACACACTAAATACCGTGTGCTTGACCCAGCATTCCTATTTTCCATTTCCTCAGAGACATGTGAACCCTGGGCAGTAAATAAGGAAGATCAAAGAAAAATGATGCATTTGAATGAGGGAGTTGGCAAAACCTACTGAGATTGTACCATGGGCAGCCAGGAAAGCAAACAATTTTGTCTTGGAAGAAGTACAACCAGACTCTTCCTTAGACTCCAGGATGGTGAGACTTGGCCTCATGTGCTTTGGACCTGCTGTCGGGAGAGACAAATCCCTGGAGAAGGACATCGTGTTTGGTAAAGCGGAGGGGCAGCACAAAAGAAAAGAACTGGATCGGCAGTGGCTACACCAATGTCTCAAGCCAAACAAGCACTGTGAGGCTGGCACAGGGCTGGGCAGCATTTCCTTCTGTGATACAAACATTCCTTATGAATGCGCACTGCCTCCGTTGTACCCAACAACGGCAGAAAAGCCTGCTGGCCTGGATATACAATGGAATACTATTCGCCAATAAGAAGCAGTGACGTGCTGATAGAGGATGCAATGTGGATGACTCTCAAACATATTATGCTAAATGAAAGAATGCAGGCAGAGAGCTGCTCAGAGAACATATCCAGAAAGGAAACATGCAAGTTCATTCGGAGGCACTTGCTCAACAAATCAACCAGCCATGAAAACCCTCTGGACCACCACTCTGTTCTGACACCTGAGTCCCCAGGAGTCAGTCACCCCATGATTTTTTTTCAATAGAGACATAGCATAGATTAGTGGTTGATGGGGGTGTGGGTGGAAATTGCATATAGGCACAGGACAATTTTTTAGGCTACAAAAAGTGTTCTAAACGGGTGTATAGACTAACAAGTTTACTAAAAGTTACTGAGTGATACGTTTAAAACAAGTTAACTTTTTTTTTTGAAGTGTAAAACAGACCTCAGTAAAACTTTTATAAAAACTAACCTACACCCATTACTATACCATGTTCCACAGGTGGCCTCAAGCAAGAAGTGTCTGAAGGTCATTTTAGGAACAAGTGTTTCTCTTTGTTGGTTTTTAAAAGAGGACTTAAAAAAAAAAAAGATGAACTACATTGAAATGTAATTTTTGAGGGGAATTTTTTTCCAGTTGACCTTAGAGAAAGCAGACTCTTGGCTTTGCCCCAACCTCTCCGGCAACTTAATGCAGTCTGTTTGCCCATAATCGAGTTTCTGTTTTGCTTTGTTTTCAGAGAAGACAATAATCAAGGAAGTAAAAAAGCTGGTGAGAGAGAGAGAAAGCAGACTTGGTGGGGGGCGGGGTGAGGGTGAAGAGGGAGGCAAGTTGGAGGCCAAGACCAACCTCAAAGGCCCAGGCCTCCCATTCCCTATGTCTGACCCTTCCCACTACGAGAACAACAAAACATGGGGCATCAGGCTTATTCAAGCTGTATGCTGAGGAAATAATCTCAGACGCTGGATTAGATGAAGAAGAATGTGGTATCAGGATTGGAGGAAGGCTAATGAACAACCTGCAATAAGCAACCGATAACCTTACGTGGTGAAAGTGGGGAGGATGCGAAGTACTTGCCGATCGCAGCCCTCAGTGTGGATTATGACTGAATGTGAGGAAGAGCGAACCCTCACAAGTAAACCGATAGGCAACCTCGCGATACATGGAGACAAGGTTGAAGCTGTGAAGGGTTTTGCCTTGCTTGAATCCACAATCAATGCTAATGGAAGCAGTAGTCAAGAGATCGAAAGGCCTTTGTAGAGTATTGAAAAGCAATACTCTACTTTGAAGAATAAGGTGTGTCTGCCTCAAGCCATGGTATGTCCCGTGACCTCATATGCAAGTGAAAGTTGGGCATTGAATAGGTAGACCAAAGAAGAATGGATGCATTTGATTTCTGGGTCTGGAGAAGAATATTGAAAGGAATATGGACTGCTAACAGGACAAACAGATCTGTTTTGGAAGACGTACCACCAGTGTGCTCTGTAGAGGCAAGGATGCAAAGGCTTCGTCTCACATACTTTGGGCATGTTGTCAGGAGGGACCAGTCCCCAGGAAAGGACATGGTGCTTGGTAAAGTAGAGGGGCAGCACAAAGAGGAAGCCCTCGACCAGATGGACTGACACAGTGGTTGCAACAAAGGACTCGGGCAGAGGAACAATTATGAGACTCCTGACAAGATAGATGGACGCCATGCCTACAAGCCCGGCCTCGACCACAACATTTATAAGCCTAGCACAGGACCAAGTGCTGTTTTGCTTTATAACAGAGTATCACACAGGAGGTCTTCCTGTAGGCAAGCTATCCCTTCCTGCCCTCCCAGATCACCGGGAGATTGATTGAGGCTAATACCCTTCCCAGTCTCCTTGGGATTTCATTTTGACAGTTAGAGGTAGTGAGGGACTGACTCAAGGTGACCTTCCAACAAACAGACAAACTCACACTACTGAGTAAATTCGGACCCCAGAGAACAGAGTAGAACTGCTCCTGTGGATTTCCCAAACTGTACATCTTTACCAGCATAGAGTTGGCAGCCCGAGTCTTACCTTCATGATGGCCTCAGGTAGATCCATAGAGACGGTGACTGGGTTAAGAAGCCCTGGTGGTATAGTGGTTCTGAGTTGTGCTGCAATCCACATGGTCGGCAGTTCAAACCCACCAGCAACTTCTCAGGAGAAGAACTGGGCTTTCTATTCCTGTAGACAGTTACAGTCTCAGAAATGCACCAGGATCATTAGGAGTCAGCATTGACTTGATGGCAATGAGTTTGTTTTTTGTTTGTTTGTTGGTTGGTTTTCCAGAGGGCCATGGCAGGGGAAGATGGCAGAGGTGGGGGAAGTATGGAACTAACAAGGAGCACCAGAAGAAACTGTTCTGAAATTGTGGTGATTGCACCCAGCCTCGAAGATGATCCAACAATTGAGTGTACGCTATGAGAAGTACATGCCGATAACACCATTTTTTAAAAAGTCATCTGTTCCTCGCAAGGCCCAGTGCCTGACTCTCATGTAAGTACTCCAGGAAAACACCCAGACCACTGTTAGTTCCAGAACGGCGAGCCTGAGAATGGGGGAGAAAACAGGATTGTTGGACAGAATCAAGGATACACTTGAAATTCAAATTCACGAGTGGACAGCAAGCTGAGCCAGTCTTCAGTGACCCTCTGTAGTTGTCAAATGCTGCCCAAGCCAGGTGACAAACAGATAGAGCAGTGGATTTCACAAGGTGGTTGTGATGGTGAGTTTTGCGTGTCAATTTGGCTAGGATATGGCTCTGCTAAGTGGCACATTCATATTTTCTCTCTCCTTCAACCACAATACATCCTTCCAATCTTCACTTTCAGTTGATGACCATGTATCCTATTTCAGGAAGCAAAAAACCAAAACCATCAGTTGAGACGTTTGATAAGTTAAGTTCCCAGCCGCACCTTCTCGACAGCTGGCCTGACACGCTGCCTCCTCCTTGTAGAATGCATGACATGTTCTTAGCATGGCTGCCCCTTTCATCTGTGCCCCAAGTGTGCCATCCCTCCCCTAAAGCAGCATCAGCACCCAAGCTCCCTCCCGGGGTGTCCCAGACGTCCACCTTCTCCAAACTGTGCCACCACTCCCTCATCTACCAACTCCTCTCTCAGCCCCGAGCCTCCTGCCCTCCCAGGGTTGCTGGTGGGGCCAGTGAGAGAGTGCTGCAAAGGTCCTCAGTATCCCAGAATTCTCAACACTCCAGAGAGAGGTCACCGTGGCCAAGGAGACATTGCATAGAGGAGCAGGGGTGTCCAGGGTTCCAGCATCAGTCAGCAGTCAAGTCCAGACAAGAAGCCAGCCCCCTGGGGGTTTCTAGTCCCCCTACCACCCGATGTACTAAGGAGGGCTGGGTTAGAGATGGTGTCAGCAACAGACTCTAAGAAAAGGCACGGGACTTGAATCTGAAGATCTGGACCCCAACCCTGATTTTGTTCCTTACAAGTTATAGAGTCACCAGCAAGCTATCGGACCTCTGTTTCCCTCAATTTCCTCATCCGTGGAATGGGGGAATGGGGCCTGCCACACAGGACTGTGTGATCATTGTGTGAGAAGGTGGCATCTTGCTTGCCTATAATGTTGTTGAGTTGGTCCACGTTTCACAGCACCCTGTACACAATGCAATTGTCCGTCCCCACGATCAGTTGTAGATCAGCCCATTAGTGCTCTATCGAGTTTTTCTTTTAAAAAAAATAAGGAGTAGGGAGGGAGGGGAAAAATGAGCAACTGATATTAGGGGCTAGAGTGGGAGGCAAATGTTTTGAGAATGATGAGGGCAACAAATGTGCATATGTGCTTGACACAATGGATGGATGGATGGACTGTGATGAGAATTGAGAGAGAGAGAGAGATTAGATCGGGTGAAAGTTTACAGAGCAGATTTCATTTGCATTCAACCATTCAGACGCATTTTGTTTTATGACAGGGATTGTGATCCCCCCAATGTAACAACCCTCTTCACACTTCCTCCTTGGGTTTCTCATTTCTCATTTCCACTCTGCCTTCTTGCCTTCTGGGCTTTATCCCTGGGCAAACGCTACCTGACCGATCGGTATTGTTGATGGTTCTAAGGCCTGTGTGCCTCCTTCCTACTCACTCTGTCGGGTTTCTGAGGCTGTAAATCTTTCGAGGGCAACTGTGGGTTTGAACTGCTGACCCGGTGGCTTAGCAGCCCAGTGCTAACTCTCCAGCGCCTCCAGGGCTCTCCTTCACCGTATAGGCCTGTCTGTTATTTGGATGAAAGCTTAGCCTGGCAGGTGAGTTCTGCTCCACTCTTGAAGGGTGATTAAAGACTGTGTTAGTCCAGGTAGACTAGAGAAACAAATCCACAGACACACATATGTGTATAAGAAAGAGCTTTCTATATAAGAGCAGTTGAATATTGAGAAAACATCCCAGTCCAGATCAAGTCCATAACTCTGATATTAACCCATATGTCTGATACCAATCTATAAATTCCCCTTCAGGCTCACGCAACACAAGCAATGACGCTGAATGCAAGACGATCACAGGTCAGTGGGTGGGAGGTCTTGTGGATCCAATGGTGTTGTAAGCATCTCAATGCTGGCAGGGGTCTCCATGTGGCTTCTCTGGCTCCAGAGATCTGACTCCATTAACCTCTCTCTATTTGTCATCTCCACAGGGATGTCTTGTAGGGAGTGAGCAAAGAGAGAGAGTGCCTCCCACCTCCAAGGAGGAATACAGGAGTTCTAAGAATCCTCAGGAGAAGGCCATGCCCACACAGAGGCCTCATTGGTTCTCTCTTGATTGATAGACTAGACTCCACTCCTTCACTCTTAATCCTCAAACTGACACCAGATGATGTAACTGCCACAGGACCAGAGCCTTAGGGATTTTGCCAGGCTCCATCAGGCAAGTCAGCCTGATGTTTTCTTTCTTTCTTTTTCAATGATGTTCTGTTTTGCTCCACATTTTTTCTCCCACTCCATCCAGTTGATATCTTCAATTGTGACCCCTTTAAGAGGGGCCAGCAATGTAGCCAGGCACCATCTCGCATGGTCTCAGGGTTCACATGGTTTTATTAGTCCCTTGTGGACTGAAGTCCTTGATTTTCTCCACTCTTCTTTGCTCCGGGGAGATACCAAAAGTGGCGCCTTAGATGGATGGCCACGCGCCAGGTTTTAGGACCTCAGTCGCTACTCACTAGGTGGGAAGGAAGTCCTTTGCCAGGCCCTGTGGAAACCCTTGTGGCACCTGGGGTTACGCCACGTCAGGACCACAGCAACAAGCCTGGGGAAGGGGCCCTGGTGGCGCTGTGAGTAAGTGCTCAGCTGCTAAACAGAGGCTTGCAGCTCCACATCCCCCATGACTGTGGGGGAGAAAGCCCTGGAGAACCAGTTCGGTACAGATGAAACCCACAGCTGTCAGGTTGGTTCTGGTGCATAGCCACTCTGTGGGACAAGGTGGAACTGCCCGCACGGGGCTCCCAAGCTGTGTTCTTTATGGAACCCCATAGCCACGTCTTTGCTTTGTGGAGTGGCTGATGGGTTCAAACCGGTGGTGGGATTCACCCGGTTCACACTCAGACGCCTAGCTTTCAGTTGAGTTCGGTGAATTGCTTGTTAAAACGGCCCTTGTAGTCGGGGTTCTCTCTAAGGAGGGCGGCTGGGTAGCCAGCCAGTGTGGGAATTACAAATCTGCACTCCTCACTGTTTTTAAGGACCATCTGTGCACCAGCGTATTCTAAGCACCTGTAGCAATGATCATTCTGTCCATAGGGATAAAAAAGTAAATGGGGGCGGGGGTGGGCAGGGAGGGGGAAAAAGAGAAGCTGACACCATCGACAGCTCAAATAGAAAGTGAATGTTCAGAAAATAATGATGGAAACAGATGGACAGATAAGCTCGAGACAATGGATGTGTGGATTGTTATAAGAGCTGTAAGGGCTCCCAATAAAATGATCTTTAAACAAAGTGAAATGCATGGTGTCGTGGTTATGAGTTGGGCTGTGATCCACAAGGTCTGCAGTTCAAAGCCATTAGACACCCTGTGGGAGAAAGGTGAGGCTTTCTACTCCCGTAACGAGTTACAGCCTTGGAAACCCACAGGGACCATTCGACCCTGACCTATGGAGCTGCTATGAGTCAGAACTGACTCGATGGCAGTGAGTGTATGCTTGTAATATATATATATTCATTTTCATCAAGCTCATTATACTGTTGATGAAATACTACATTTTCAGTCCCTTGCGTGTGTCACTTCAGTGAACAAGCATAACGTAAAGAGAAAAAGTGCCAAACTACCAGAGGATGACACACTGTCATTCTTTTCAGCTTTTTAAAAAAAATCATTTTATTGGGAGCTCTTACAGATATTGTAACAATCCACATTCCAATCAATTAGATCAATCATAATTGTACAATTACTGTCCCCACCATTTTCAAAACATTTTCTTTCTTCTCAAACTCTTTGATATCAGCTCCCTTTTATCCCTCTCCACCCTCCCCACAGGAACCTTTATTCTTATACTATAAATAGTTATTATTATCATTGTTTGCGCTGGTGCGCTTCTTCCATGTGGGCTTTTGTGTAATGCCCAAGCTCCCAGCAGACATTATGAGGGGGTTATAGAATCCTGGAAAGTGTTCAAAGAGCTAAGAATACTGTCAGAAAAATTGCTGTCAGTTCAGAAGAAGCGGAAAGAGGTCTTTCAAACGTGAATACAATATGTTCAGAGAAGAGAAGTCGCCTGTTTCTAATATATCAAACACAGTGACTATTGTCTAATTGGTCTACAGTGAAAAGATGGTTAAGGATAAATCACCCAGCCTAAGATGCTGGATAAAAGTGAAGACTATCGCAAATGATGATAATCAAGAAGCAATATGGAAATATTTTAAATAACAGTTTTACTTTTTTCCCCAGGTATTATTTAATATTTTCGTTCATATTTTAAAGCTCTTTCTTAAAACACAATCTACTTTTGTGTACCTCTTTCATGTCCTTATTCAAGTATTAACTATGAAACAATCACTATCTTTTGGTGTATCTTTTAAAAAAATATTTAAAGTGGTCATTAGGGCAGCGACCAGTTGTGAACTGATTTGAATCCCACCCTGGTTGAAACTGACGATCTCTGGTTTTGATCCCCGCCTAGAACCATTGTGCTCTCCTCCGTGAAGAAAGATCACAGGCACGTAAGGTGGTGCTCCTTTGAGACGTGGGGCCGCCGTGAGTGGGAGTCTACTTTGCCTTCCTCGACAACCAACCTTGGCTCTCTTCTCCTTCCCGGCCAGTGCTGGCCTGAATCCCCGGGTGGCAGAGTGGTCACTCATCGGGCTGCTAGCTGCAAGGTCAACAGTTCAAAACCACCAGCTTTTCTAAGCGTGAAAGATGGTGCTTTCTACTCCCACAATGATTTATGGTCTCAGAAATGTCTACTCTGCCCGATAAGGCTACTGTGAGTCAGCGTTCAGACGATGGCAGTGAGTGAATTCATGGTTAGTGATTCTTCATAATGAAAAGTTAAAAGACAATGTAATACAAGGCAGATACTCTCCTGCTTAAGAGTGGAGGAGCTGGGATCCCCAAAGCAAAGTTTACCCTTTCCACGATGCCGCCCACTTAGAGGAGTATTCCAGGTACAGTTGCCTGGATGGTTGGAACTGCCTGAGAGCTAGCATAATTATATTGGTAAAGTGGAAAAAAGACAGGGTTGAAGAATATGAATGATATAATAACATCTCTTTAAAATTTTACACCCGTAAAACAATACCACGTGCGTTTCAGCGATGTGAAAAAGCATCTTGGAAGTGCAAAGAGTCAGGACATTCATTTCGAACAGTAGTTACCTCTGGATCAAGGAACGAGAGTCACCGAGGCTTTCAAATAAGTTTTTTTAAAGGTCAGAATCAAATATGATTTCATAAAAGCGGTGGTGGGTATATGGTTGTTGATTTTTCTCTATTATTGTCTTGGGATTGAAATATTTCTCAATACAAAGAAAATTAACTACACCACCCACCCACCCCAAGTTATCCACTGCTGTTCAACATTATACTAGAGTTCTAGCCAATGCGATACAATAGGGTGACTGTTAGTCTCATCAACTCGGTGGAAGAGAATATGGTTTTTGTTGTTGTTGTTTGGGTGGGCAAGGGTGTGTGTCACTTTCTGGCATAGCATTAGTAGAAGAGTCTGAAATCTATTTATACATAGCATTTTTTCCCTTGAACCCGGGGTCGGTCCACACACATTTTGAAAGCATGAAGTTGTTAGGGTATCTTTCCGTGGCTACATTACTTTACTGGCCATTTACTGCTTCCTTTGTAATTTTTAAAAACTTCCTGTCAGCAATCTCATTTTTTAACAACAGAAATGTTCGTGCAGAGAAAGAATGGGAAAAGGGGGCTCTCTGCTTCACAGGCATATTTGGCTGAACATGCTATGCCTCACTAGTTATGCAATTCAGTTCAGGTTTGGGGAAGTCAAGGATGCCGGATACCAGTAAAAAATAATGACTTCAAGGTTTCACGAGAAGGGGCAGGGCGGTGG
>NW_022103915.1:11667356-11669109 GCF_000313985.2 Echinops telfairi
GTACAAGTGTGCTGAATACCATTGAATGATGGATTGCTATAAGATTTGTGATAGCCCCCTAATAAAATGATTTATAATAACAATAATGATTTAAAGGGGAGCTGATGTCTAGGAGTTCAAGAAGGAAGACAATGTTTTGTTACCGACCGGGCTTCCAATTCCAGTTCAACTACTGATTGTATATGATCTTGAGCACGTTGTTTAACCTTTTGCTACCTCGGCTTCTCCGTCTAGAAAACGGTCAAACAGCCAAACCTTCCTCACAGGCTGTCGGGAGGATTTTGGCGTTTGTTGTTGCTGGTAACCATCAAGTTGACCCTGACTCATGGCGACCCCATGTGGTACAGAGGAGAGCAGCAGCAGCAGCAGCAGGTCTTGCTTCTGAAGCACTGCTGGATGGATTCAAACCAACAGCCTCTGGGTTCGCAGTTCAGTGAAGACCAGGAGATGATTTCAGGTATACTGAATGGGGCTTAGAACAGTCCGGGAAGCACTGGATCGACACAGTGGTTACCACACTGGGCTCAAACAGAGGACTGTTGGTGAGGACACGCAGGACCAGGCAGGGTTCCATTGTACACAGGTTCGATATGGGTTGGAACCACCTCCCTAGACCCAACGACAAGATACCTGCTGAGCTATTGAGGCTGGAAGAGGTCTGAAGACCATTGAGATCAACCTTCTCATTTTAGAGTTGAGAAGGAAGCAGTGGTGTCTGGTGATGGAGCAACTGACCCAAGGTTGTCTAGCCAGTCTTGTCGCCACGATCACTCCTGGTCTTTTCTACTGTACCTTCTGACACCAGGAATCTAGACACTGTACTAATCTGTCTATCAGTGCACAAGAAGAAAGGTTTCAGGAAGGTTGGTGTTAAGAGGCTGTTCACCCAGGACATTGTCCCAGGAAATCGCTTGGCTCAGCTGAGCTGAACTAATATAGACAAGTCATCTGATCCTGACCCACCCGCACCATCACGTGTCAGCCAAAGGCTGTGAAATGCATCTGGCAAGTGACTAAGAAGTGCTTACTGGCGCAAAGGCCAAGAAATTGACTGTGTCAGGAACTAAGGCCACTTCCCCAAGACTCGGTGGAATGGGGCACGTGACTTACAACCATCTGGGGTTGGACCCTAGCGCCTCATTCTCAGCTCTAGTCTCATCATGGAAATTGTATTGCTACCTAATGGGCAAAAATTGTGGGGGAGGGTGAACTTACATGAATAACAATGAGTACCAGGAAGAAGAAAATGTTCTGAAAATCGTGGTAATGATGGTGCAATCTTGAGAAGATGGAACTATTGAATTGTATAATATGTGGACGGAGTGTCAATAAAATTGTTGGGGAAAAAGATAATCGACTACAAAGAGACCTGCGAAAAGGCACTGGCGTACTTATCTATTCATCTTGATTGCTTTTCCTAATAAACATTTTGTTGTTGTTGTTGAGAACAGACACGACAAAAGACGCCAATTTGAGTTTCTAGGTATGGACTTGAGTGACATGAATTATATTCTTCTAGTGCAATTGTTCTCGCCCTCCATTTTCACAATGTTTCTCCCCATGGACATGAACTCCTCGCCCCTGTCCTCTCTCTAGTTGCTGTTGTCGCTTTAAGCCCTGTGTTAGACAGGGTTCTCTAGAGAGATAAAACCAAATCCTGATCATTTAATATATTTATTTATAAAGATAATTAGATATATAACGAGAAATGAACTGTTAAATCATATACAGATAAATATATAATACAAGAAAT
>NW_022103915.1:11669845-11676737 GCF_000313985.2 Echinops telfairi
ACCCACTTTTCTGTTGTCCATCCCCCAGGGAGGAGGTCACATGTAGATCCTTGTAATCGGTTCCCCCTTTACACCTACCCTGCCTCTACCCTCCCAGTGTTGGATCATCCGCCTTGGATTCCCTGTGTTTCCAGTTCCTATCTGTACCAGTGTACACCCTCTGGTCTAGCCAGACTTTCAAGGTAGAATTTGGATCATGATAGTGGGGGCGAGGGGAGGAGCATTTAGGAACTAGAGGAAAGTTGTGTTTTTCATCGTTGCTACATCGCACCCTGACTGGCTCTAAAGATTGTGCTTAAAGCACCCAATGGTCAAGGCGGATACTTCCTATGAGTTAAGCTGAACTCTACTTTGGTTTTAAGAAGACTTCGGAGATGCATGTGGTTTAAAGTTTTAAAATTACTTCAATAACTTCAGGAGTTCATCCATTTGAAATGTAACCCCCCACCTCGTTCTCAATAACAAGTTTAAAACAAATAAAAAGAGAAAGGTTAATCCTTCAGGTATCATTGCTCGGCTCATTATACGTGTCTAGCTGTTCAAAATTGTACAGGGAGCTGCGTGACCCAGACTTACTTCCTTGTAGTTTTGTTCCTTATGCCACCTCTGTGAATTGAAAAAAGGATTTCCTGGATCGCTGGACAATTTGGCCTGGAGGACGGCCTTCTGAGAGCATCTGTCTGCGTAGAGAGGGTCCTTCAGATGTCTCAGGAAATGGTTCAGACATCATCAGTGTTGCGCTCATTGGTTTATCTGGTTGCTATGGTAGACAGTTACATCTTGTGATTGCCATTTTTGCTTAATAAGTCATCTTTTAATTGTTTCAATTGCTAACTTGTTTCTTTTGAGTCTACGCCTTACCTACAAGCTTAATTAGGATTTGCTTTCCCCCTCTGTTTACTTTGATGCCTTTTCAAGTTGACATGCCTTAAAATATTCTTTCTTGATTTAAAGGATGTATCATATTCAATTCTTAAAGTGTAGCATTTTAGGGTGGTGAACCTGCCTGAAATGACTAAATATATTCTAGACTACTGAAGGAAGACCACTTTAACAATTGAGTTAAAGGCTTAACAAGTGGTGGCAGCAATTGTAAAATTATGTTTGATCTAATTGAATTATGAATTGTTACAACATCTGTAAGAGTTCTCAATAAAATGATTAAAGGAAAAAAAAGTTTTAACAAGGACTGAACCCGCACTATCATGATCTGAATTTTACCTTGCAAGTCTGGCTAGACCAGAGGATGTACACTGGTACAGATAGGAACTGGAAGCACAGGGAATCCAGGGCGGACGATCCCTTCAGGACCAGTGGTGTGAGTGGCGGCACTGGGAGGGTGGAAGGAGGGAGGGTTGGAAAGAGGGAACCGATTACAAGGATCTACATGTGACCTCCTCCCTGGGGGACGGACAACAGAAAAGTGGGTGAAGGGAGACGTCAGACAGGGCAAGATATTACAAAATAATAATTGATAAATTTATCAAGGGTTCATGAGGGAGGGGGAGCGGGGAGGGAGGGGGAAAAATGAGGACCTGATGCCAGGGACTTAAGTGGAGAGCAAATGTTTTGAGAATGATGAGGGTAATGAATGTACAAATGTGCTGTACACAGTTGATGTATGTATGGATTGTGATAAGAGTTGTATGAGCCCCCAATAAAATGGTTTAAAAAAAACCCAAGGACCGAAAAGCTAAAAAGAAGACAGAATTACTGGTAGTAAGGTTTTTGTTTTTTAAAAATAGAAAAAGAAAGTAATCTTGTCTCAAAGCAGACTGTCTGGTTTTATCAGAATGATGTGAAAGGCAGTCAGGGGAAACTTCAGGGCATGTGGTAAATTGTTTGAGGTTTGAGGGAAGTGAGTTTTACTTGCTTTGGTTTAGAAAACAACTTTTACACTATTACATCAACGTTGGGGAACTTATTGATGTAATAATACGTTAGGAAAAGCTAGAAAAAAGCTGGCAAATCTTTAACCACAAAATGTTACCTGAGTAGTAATACTTTCTACTCAAATAACCATGGCATCATGATCTTTTTTTTTTTTCTGTGAAGGTTATTTTACCAGGGGCTCTTACAGCTCTTATAACAATCCATACATCAATTGTATCCAACATATTTGTACATATATTGACGTCATTATTTTCTAAACATTGACACTCTATTTGAGCCCTTGGTATCAGCTCCTCTTTTTTCCCTCCCTCCCGCCCTGCCACCCTCGTGACCCCGTGATAAATTATAAATTATTATTATTTTCATATCTTACACTCACCGCTATCTCCTTTCCCCTGAAGTTTCTTCCCCCTCCTTTCCCCACCTTCCCTACCCTCCTGGTATTACTTCTCCCATTTCTGTTCCTAAGAGGTTTATCTGACCTTGATTCTGTGTGTCCTGTGTGTCTCTGTACCTGTACCTATTGACATGCTCTGGCCTAGCCTTCAGTGAAAGGCAAGATTGGGGTCATGATAGTGAGGGGTGAGGAAGCCTCAAGGAACCGGAGGAATATTCTGTGTTTCATCGGTGCTATACTGCGCCCTGGTTGACTCAAGGGATCATAATAGTTGAAGGGGGTTAGGTATGATAAAATCCAAGATGACAGGAGGGAATTGTATTAGAACTTAAATTCTGAATACCTAATTTGCAGAAGGCTATGGATGACAGTGAAAGACCAAATCCATTTACAGAGTCCCTATGTGGGTGAAGTCTCCATTGAACTCTCTTGGACCATTGACCAGATATGTGAATATTTTTGTCCTCAGACAGAGTGAATTGAAAATGAATTACTGAAGAATTAATTTTAAATGTAACACTTTTCCATTTGTGTTCCCAATTGACTCATTTTTAACTTGTTCTAGATTTTATTATTTCTGCTTTCTTTTAGTGTTTTGTTTTGTTATTTCTCATGGATTTTTTTGTTTTTTTGTAGGAGGGATACGATTTTCTTTATATGAAATCCAGGATAGGTAAATCTATCGAGGCTGTAACTAAACTAATAGCTCCCTCAGATTATGACAGGGGAGGCTGGAGGGACATAGGGAGCTAATAACAATGGATACAAGAAAAAATATAATGATCTAAAATTGATTGTGGTGATAGTTACACAACTCTTTAATATATTTAAACCATTGACTTACATCATATACAAAACATGTTTCAATAGCACAGTTTAAAAACTGTGTGTGTGGGGTGTGTGTGTTAAATGAGGTGGACCAAGTGCTCTATGTCATGGCAAGTTAATTGTGATGATCAATTCAAGTAAATGTGAATTATCTTATCAGATATATCTGGCCAATGGACATGTAGCTTAAAAAAGCTTCTACATATATCAATACAGCAATTTTTCATTTCTACAAGGGAGGAAAAAGCAAAAGGTTTAGTAACTTAGGATTGATGTTACATGACAAACTTTCAAGATTAAGATTCATCATTGTGTTTTAAGATATTTATTTTTGTCTAGCATTCCTTTTGACCTGAAGCCAACTTTGTTTGGCTTTGGGTTGGTTATGATGAATTAACCAAGGCCTCATCAAATTGCATCATCTTCAGATAAGCTTCAACATTACAGACCTGCTAAGACATTTGACCAAAAAACTCCAACAAAAAAACGACTATATTGAAAAAAAATGACTATATTGGACTTATAAAAAAATAACTAATATCCAGAGCTTGGAACCCACCAGTGTAAACCATGATTTCTAGAATTCTGTAAGGTGATGGGGTTCACGAATTACAACTGATCAAAACCCCAAAACATCAAGAATAGAAAGTCACCACTAACCCGATGAGAAATCTCTGTAAGTTCTTTATGTGAGCATGTTGTGGGCGTTTTCAGGGTGTTCTCTGTATATAAGTAACTGCTTGTCTCATTTCTCCCAAATGGTTTAACCTATGGTTTTGGATATCATGGCTCTAAAACTGAAAACCTCAACTAGCAAATTGATGCATTTGATCTATGTTTCTGGCTAATAATATTGGAAGAACCATGGACTTCCAAAAGAACAGTATAGTCAGTACAGTACAGTACAGCACAGCACAGTACAGCACTGGAAGAAATACCGCCAGAATGCTCCTTAGAGCCAAAGGTGGCAAGATCTTGTCTTCTATAGTTTGGACATGTTGTCAGGAGAGACCGATGTTCTTTTTAAACTTGGGAAGTTTAGAAACAAACGAAACAAAACAAAACAAAACAAAAAAATGTCTAAAAGCCATTTTGAATTTGAATGATGGTCCAGGAAACAAGTAGACCATTTTGCTCCTAGAATTGTGCTCTATTACAGAATTCGGTCCATTTAAAGAAACAGGTTCCTCAAAAGAAAATCAGACTAGTTATTTGAGTGTTGGGCAGATCAGTAAAATTTAATCTGGTCTCCTAGGCAAAGTTGCAATGTGCCTATCTACTGCTTGCAGTCCATTTTTTGCATCCTCACTTGCACATCTTAAAAACCAGTTCTTCAGAGGAGGTGTCACCTCAGCTGGGATCAGTTTTTCGTTTGGGGAAGTGGGAATGGATCCAATATAGTTTTCACATTATAGCATTGTCCTACAATTACCCTGATGTACAGACACTCCCACGGACTGCCAAAAGAACAAACAAACCTGTCCTGGAAGAAGTACAGCTAGACTGCTCCTTTGCAGCCAGGAGGATGGGACTCTGCCTCATGTAGTTTGGACATCTTCCCAGAAGAGACCAGGCAGACAGACCTGGAACTATTTATAGGCTCCCCCCGCCTTCCTTCATGTCTATCTATATAAGATAGGAAGGGTTGTTTACAATCCCAAGGAGAAAACAATGGGACCGATGGTTCTGGGGAGACATGGAAGAGGAGGAGGTGGGGGAAAGGGAGGGGCTAGCCAACAAACACAGGAACAAGGGAACAACAAGAGATCTAAAATCATGGTGAGGAGGGTATAGAATGCCTGGTGGGGTTTGATCAAGTGCAATGTAGCTGATAGGAATTACTGAGAGCTAAATGAAGGTCATACATGATAGTGGGACAGGAGGAAATTACAAGGAAATAGAGGAAAGAACTAGGAGGCAAAATCCATTTATAGAGGTATAAATATAGGCATATAGGTATATAAATATATTCATATATAATGATAGGGATATAGGTCTTTGTACATATATTTATGTTAAATATTAAGGTATCAGACAGACACTGGGCCTCTACTTAAGTCCTCCCTCAACACAAGAAAACTTTGTTCTAATAACCTGGCATTCCGTGATGCTCACCTTCCCAACACAATCATTGAAGACAAAATGGGTGCATAAGCTAATGTGGTGAAGAAAGCTGATGGTGCCCACTATCAAAAGATATAGCACCTGGGATCTTAAAGGCTTCAAGTTAAACAAGTGGCTATCTAGCAACAAAGCCTATAAGGAAGAAGCACACCAGCCTGTGTGATCAAGAGGTGTTGACAGGATTTGGTATCAGGCATCAGAAGACCCAAAACAAACCATCATAGCCATGCGAATGAGGGGCAGTCAGAGTGGAGATCCAAAGCCCATCTGTAGACATTTGGGCATCTCCTCACAGAAGGGGCACAAGGAAGGGACAAGCCAGTCAGGGTGTACGAAAGCACCGATGAAACACACAACATTCTTCTAGTTCTTTAATGATCCTTCCCCCCACTATCATGATCCCAGTTCTACCTAATAAATCTGGCTAGACCGGTGCATGTAAACTGGCACAGATAAGAATTCTAGACACATGGGATCCAGGAAAGATAAAACCCTCAGGAACAGTAATGGGAGTAGCGATACCATGAGGATAGGGGGCAGGTGGTGGGAGAAAGGGGGAACTGATTCCAATGATCGATGTGTAACACACACACACACACAAACACACACCCAGGTGGACGGACAACAGAAACGTGGGTGAAGGGAGACAGTGTACGGTGTAAGATATGAAAATAATAATCATTTATAAATTATCAAGGGTTCACGAGAGTGGGAGGGTGGGGTAGGGAGGGACAAAAGAGGAGCTGATACCAAGGGCTCAAGTAGAAAGAAAATGTTCTGAAAAAGATGATGGCAACCTGTGTACAAATGTGCTCGATACAATGGATGTATGGATTGTTAGAAGACTGTAAGGGCTCCCAATAAAATTATTTATTTTTTTTAAAAGGAGTGTGTTTGTCCGGGTAGACTAGAGAAACAAATCCAGGGAGACTCAGATGTACGTAAGAGAGAGCTGTATATACAAGAGCAATTGATTATTGAGAAAACATCCCAACCCAGCCTAGATCAAGTTATAAGTCCAATATTAGCCCATATGTTCGATACCAACCTTATAAAGTCCTCTTCAGACTCATGAAGCACATGCAATGATGCCAAATGCAGGAAGATCACAGGCCAGTGTGTGGGAAGTCTTGTGGATCCAGTGGTGTTATAGGCATCTCAATGCTGGCAGGGGTCTCTACATGGCTTCTCCAGCTCAGGGCACTAGCATAGTTCCACGTGTTTTGTCAACTGCAATATCGCCCAGGGAGTGAGCAGAGAGAGAGTGTGTCTCCCGCCTCCAAGAAGGAATACAGGAGTTCCCAGAATCCCCAGGAGAAGGCCATGCCCACACAGAGACCTCATTGGCTATATCCTGACTGACAGGCTAGACTCCACCCCTACACTCTTAATCCTCAACTGGACACCAGATGATGTAACTACCACAAGGAGAGACCAGTCCTTGGAAAGGGCATCATTCTTGGACAAGTAGAAGGCAGAGAAAAAGAGGACTGACATGGTGAATGCAAAGATGGGCTGGAATAGTGCTTCCTTCTGTTGTGCAGGAGGTCTCTGTGAGTCGGAACACTCCTGGTGGCACCTACCACAAGCATCAGCACACCAGAACCACCAGCACCACCTCCACCTCTGCCACCACCTACCACCACCACC
>NW_022103915.1:11677368-11717075 GCF_000313985.2 Echinops telfairi
CCTCCACCACCACCACCACCACCATCACCACCTCCACCACCGCCAAAACCGCAATGGTATTCAGTGAATTTCAGTGGGAAACTGTGTCTAGGGGAGGGGAGGATATGTCTGTCTCAGAGAAGGTGGTTTGCACTTCTGTTGGTGGGTAAAGAGGGAGGGGCAGTCTGCCCTTGGGAAAAAGCTTAGCAGTATAGACCCCCAATAGAGACAATCTGTCGTGTATTCGATTGCCAACCATGTATTTTTGACTGTATTTCATTTCTGCCCTCGGTGATTCAGGCTTCCTGCTTTAGGCTCCCTGGTGTCGACTGTGTCTCTGTGGAGTGTACAGCATTCTTCGTAGGTCACCTCAGAAAGACCCAATTTGGAAACCCTGCTAAGTGAACCAGACTTGACCTTGAATACACCTGTTACAGATGCAAGGACCTAAGCACTGCTGTACTTCTTTAGACTTAGGGTTGAAACGCCCTCCTGTGAGCATAACTATCTCAAGGTCATGGACTTTGAAGTCGATGGACTTCGTTCACATCTCTATTGCTCTTTCAGTTGTCCAATCACTGACAACTTGACTACAAAATATGTGCTATTTTCATCTGTCTTTGCTTTTTGTGCGATGGAGATTGTCGTCTCGCGTCTAACCCTCATTCTTTTCTTCAGCAGTGTTCTGTCACTTAAGTTGTCATCTGTATAAGTGAATCTTCCACATCTTTTAGTCTGCAAAGCGTCCCTAATATATATATACTTTCCTTTTCTCACTAGTGTCGGATCGGCTAGATTAATGATATTATTAATAGAATTAGCAAGTATCCCATGGAGGTCACTTAGATCATTTCTTATGAAACTGCTATGATCTATAAACCATAGATCAATGAATAAGTTTTGAGCTCCCACTTAATCATAAACCCTAATCTAGCCCTGAAATGGCTCAGTGGCCATCTCTGACCTCCTCAGGTTCCCAAATGCCATGATGCAGGACTCAGAAATGCCCTCCGTCTTTCTTCACCTACTCGGACAGCCCTGTCCTTCCCACACACGACTTTTCTGCTGGGCTCAACAATTGGGAGCAAAGGCCACACAGAACTCACAGACAACACTCCGAAGTATGAGTGTGGGAAACAGAAGGATTTCTCCCTAGTTGTCTCCCCCGAATATATGCCAAACTTAGCTGCTTGCGAATGACTTGGAGGTCATCAGAAGTAGGTCAGGGTTATTCTTCCTAAGGGTTATCAGCCATCTAGACCAAGCAGACACCACTGTTTATCCCACAACAAGTAGGGTCCACTCCCTTCTCATAAGGATAGTAGTTGTCTGTTTCCTTGTAGGAGACCCCAGAGAGGTCAAACCCGCCCAAGGATGACCAAGGTAGGCTGCCATCATGAATCCACCCATCTTGTTACATGTATACCCCTAGACCTTCCCATTCCTATGGGCACAGCCCTAGCTCATCCCCTTCCTGTCTCGCTTATGCCTATCATACATCCCCTTCCTACAATGTGTATACTTATTGTACAACCCCTTCCTGTGATGCGTGGTTACCTGTAATCATGCCCCCCTAAGGAGATATAAGCCTTGGTTAGCAATAAAGTGGGGCTCTCTCCTGCTCTTGCAGCTGGGCTTCCCTCACGAGGACCACCCAGCGGGGCTGAGGTGAGCATGTTACTATGAAAGTATCTGACTTCATTCTTTGACTCCCTCTTCTATCTCCCATGTTCTCTGTGACTTTACTGTGATCTTTACTTATTATCGCTGTACAATTGTGCCTACCGGACCTGTGATGATTTTTTAGGGACCCTCCTCTCCCCACATATGGGGGTTTATTAGGGAAGTGAACAGGTTACTGCAAGTCAGGACCAGCACACAATAAGGATACAGTTTTGGGTCCATAGTGACACCTCTCTTCAGCCAGCAACCAAGCCTCTCTCTGGTCCTTAGCCTCTCAGTCCTGTGGTCCCTTGGTCTCTGACTCTGTGGGCCAAGAAGCCCCCTCCATTGCTCTGCCTGAGTCTCATCGTTTTCACACAGCTCCTCTGCTCTGTCCCCTGGCCTCTGCGTCACAGCCTCTGGTCCTCCTGCCTCAGCCTCCACCCCTTCAGAGAGAGCTCTCCGACGTGCTCCACTGCAGGCTCTTCTTTGATGGTCCTGGGATTTCTCCCTCTCAGCTTCCAGGATGGCTCTTGTACACCGAGGAGTGGCTTTGATGGAGGTGTGGGTGCTTATTGTCTTTCAGCAGACCACACCTCCAAGGAAACAAAAGGTGGTACCTCGAGTCAGACCCTCTAAGACTGAGGCTCAGAATGAACACATCTAACTTTAATCCTGTACCAGAGAACCGCCTCCTCTGTGGGGTTATAACCACAGCCAGGAGCCATGCCCTGACCGCCTGGGTCGGAAGGTCCTGGACTGTTCTTGTCAGCTCCTCCGTCTAGCATATTGTGTGTGTCTCAATCAGGCTCCCATGCCCATTTCTGTGTCACACCTGCAAGTGTGATGTGTTGATTTGCCACCAGCCACACCGACCTTCAGATCAGACACTTTCCTTTGTCCCCCATGGCCTGCTTAATTCCCTAATAACCCTTGGACGCCATTATGACCTTGTGCTAATGTTCTCCCTCAGCTAGGTGAAATATTTTTGTCTTGTCTTTTCCTGTTCAAGATTTAATAAATGTTTTCCCTTAGATTACATTTGAAATCTGGGAGTTTCTTTTGTACCTTAAAACAGTATCGCACCTCCCTCCATCCTTTTGATCAGGATTCTTTTATACAATCTTTGATGAACACATTCAGCCACGGTCACTGGATACCATCCAGTTCTTCAGACCCCACAGCAAAGGAAGCAAATGGTCATGAAGGCAATGAACGTACACACACACACACACATACATCACAGCCTTCAAGTTGACTTCACCTCATGTGAACCTGAAGGACAGAATAGAATAAATTGATCCTGTGGGTTTCTGAAGCTGCACATTTTTATGGGAGTAGACAGCCTCATCTTTTTCTCTTAGAGCGGCTGGTGGGTTTGAACTGTTGACCTCGGGGGGTGCAGCCCAATGCATGACCCAACTACACTACTGGGGCTCCTTTGGAGATAATGAGTCACCCATTTTATTTCCTCCTCTCATCCCTGATTCTCCTTCCGTAACTCTCACGGACTCTGCCATCAAGTCGGTGCTGACTCACATGGACCCTATGGACAGCGTAGAAATGGCCCTGTGAGTTTCCAAGAAAAACTCTTTATGGGAGTAGAAAGTCTCCAGTGTAATGGCTGGTGGTTTTGAACTGGTGACCTTGAGGTTAGCAGCCCAACGCACAATCGACCACCCTCTTCCTCTGTAGCATCCGGCACATAGAGGCTACTTGTGCTTTGGATATACTTCGCTATGTATTTACATCCAGTCTTACTTCAGAAGGGTCCTGGTTGTGTAGTGGTTATGCATTGGGCTGTGATCCACAAGGTACAGTTTAAAACCACTAGGCTCTCAGTGGGAAAAAACATGGGGCTCCTACTCCTGTAAAGAGTTACAGTCTTAGAAACCCACAGGGACAGCTCTACTCTGTCCTTTAAGGTTGCTGTGATTCAGAACTGCCTGGATGGCAGTGAGATTGGTTCTAGTTTTTCTTACTCCAGAGAGACATCTTTCAAGGATGCTAAAACAAACGACCCCTTCTCCCACCCACCTCTGCCACCCCTGTGGGGTCCATTTCACTTCCTGAGGTACAGACTAGAACTTCTTGACTATAATGTTTGTGCATACTTGCCAGGTCTTTCCACTGCCCCGTGACTGAGTGGGTTTGAACCTCCACTGTTAAGATCAGCTAGCTCTTGCAAACTGCTTGTGCCACCCAGGTTGAACATAAAATAAAGAGAGCATGCATTAAAAGGCAGGGGGATTCTAAAGCCACATGGAAGACAAGTTCCTACTCTGAAACTCAACTTTGCATGAAAGCCATCACTAGAAGGTCTACAGTACAAAGCTTTGGAAAACTGCCGTAAAACTCACCTGTGTGGTTACATCATCTGGTGTCAATTTGGGACTTGAGAGGATTCAGAGTGAAGGGGTGGAATCTAGTCTGTCAATCAGGTCATAGCCAATGAGACCTCTGTGTGGGCATAGCCTTCTCCTGAGGATTCTGGGAACTCCTATATTTCCTCCTTGGAGGCAGGAGACATTCTCTCTGGGCTCACTCCCTGAGAGACACTGTACTGACAAGACACATGGCACTACACTGATATAGCCTGTGCCCTCGGAGCTGGAGAAGCCGTGGAGGCCCCTGCCAGCGCTGAGATCCTTATAACACAACTGGATCCACAAGGCTTCCCACCCACTAACCTGTGATCTTTCTGAATTCAGCATCATTGCATGTTTCATGATTCTGAAGAGGACTGTATAGACTGGTATCAGACATATGGGTTAATATCAGACTTATGGACTTGATCTGGACTGGGTTGGGATGTTTCCTCAATATATAATTGCTCTTGTATATAAAGCTCTTTCTTGTACACATATGAGTCTCTATGACTACCCAGACTCACACATCGCCTTTTAAAAATGTACGGAGCAGTGCTTTAGAACATCCACAGCATTGTGCAACCAACACCGTGGATTGTAGAATATTTTCATCTCTCTCTGAAGAAGCCCAGTGCCAGTTTGCAGCCCCTCCCCAACCTTTCCTCTCCCCAGTCCTGGCGTGGCAGCGGGTCTACTGTCCCCACAGATTTGTTGATTGTGGACATTTCACAAAAGTGACAAGATAATGATGTGACTGTTAAAAGGCGTGGAGACCGATGACTGACCTCTTCTGAGCATCACAAGGGGGAGAAAGAATGAAACGCCGCACCACCCCCTGGCCAGTTCCTGGGAGGCTGAGGTCAGGCCTGCCTTCACCCTTCAACCTTCCTTATCCATGCTGGCACCTGCCTTCCCTCCCGCAGCACCTTGCCCTGGTCACAGAGAACCCGTGGACCATGCTCACAATGATGGGTTTAAGTAGGGAAGATAACAGGTTACAATTCAGAAATGCTCAGGGCACGGTTGGTTGATTAAGACTGCCTATTTCCAGCCAGACCCATAGGCAAGCTTCTCTCTGGTTCTTGGCCTCTCAGCCATGAGGCTCCTTGGCGTCTGCTTTGATAGGAGCTGCTGATAAATGCTCAAAGGGCAAACCACTCCACCCTAAGCTCGCACCCCAAGGGTGCTCAACTCTATCTCCATCGGTCATCAAACCTGGCTCCCCAGTGAAAGCACTTGGAGGCACCCGTTCTACAAGCAAACCACCTGCCCAAAGAAACTCAGCTATATTCCTGGATCGAGGTGATTCAATGCACAGGTATCTCGGCATCCAAAGGACACACTCTCCTCCTGGCTCTTCTTTCTTGATCCCTCCTTGTGCGGTTGAAATGGCTCATTCTATACCCACAGGAGGGCAAAATCAATCAGCTCTCGTGTGAGCGTTCCCTGCTTTTACACTTACAATGAACCCTGTGGACTATCACTCACACTTGAATCATGTCATCTATCAGCATCTTCCCTGACCTTCTCTTGCCCAGACCCATCGAGAAAAAGTCATTTGACAGAATTTATAAAGACTATGACTAGCAGAGCCATATCAAGTAAATCATTCTAGTGATTGACACAAAGTGGGCTCCTGTGATAGCCTTATGCTTTCATGATCCATCCATGTTGAGTAGAACAATCTTTAAAGCTATAAATACATAGAAAAGTCAGTGCCATCAAAAACCCATTGAATGGGGGGGGGGGGAGGAAGTGGGTTTAGCAAGCCCAGGGAGAAGGGAACAAGTCATCTAAAATCGATGGTGAGGAGGGTGTAGGAGGCCCAGTAGGGGCAATGTAAGGGCAATGTAACCGTGAGGAATTACTGAAACCCAGATGAAGGCTAAACATGATAGTGGGACAGAGGAAAGTAAAAGGAACAAGAGGAAAGAACTAGGCAAAGGGCATTTATAGAGGTCTAAATACAGGCATGTACATATGTAAATATATTTTTATGTGACAATAGGGAAATAGATCTATGTACATATATTTATAGGTCTAGTATTAAGGTAGCAGATGGACATTGGGCTTCCACTCAAGTACTCCCTCAACACAAGAAAACTTTGTTCTAATAACCTGGCATTCTGTGATGCTCACCTTCTAGACAGGATTGATGAAGACAAAGTGGTTACATAAGCAAATGTGGTGAAGAAAGCTGATGGTGCCCGGCTATCAAAAGACATAGCATCTGGGGTCTTAAAGGCTTGAAGACAAACAAGCGGCCATCTAGCTGAGAAGCAACAAAGCCCACATGGAAGAAGCACACCAACCTGTGAAATATTTTTTAACAAAGCAATAATAGTTTAGTTTAATTCATTAAAAAAAAAAGTCTGCCTTGAGCACTGGGCTCTTTTAAAGAACTATCTGTCCAGGAACAAATTTGCAACAGCAGCTCTACCATTGAACAGGAAACGTAGGAGGCAGTGGGTTTGTGTTAACAGGGGAGGAACAACTCTGCAGAGGAAGACGCAACTGGTTGCATTAGAACAACACAACCAATCCTTCTGAACTTGAAATCTTGGAAGTGTTGAATTGGTGTGTGCCCTGCTGTTACAGCTCCTCACCAGCAATGATAGCAAGAGATCAATGATTAAAAATACGAGTGGGAGAAAAGTCTAGGGGGCACCGTTCTGCTCTCACACACATGGAGTTACCAGGGATTGGGACAGCAACTGGTTAGGATCATGGGGGAGCTGGGTGGATTCTCTGGGTACTGCCCAGGTCCTCTTGACTCAGCCAGGGCACCACCCCTGCCTGCTGTGGTGTTGTTATCCCAGAGTCCAAGTTGCTCCCACCAGCAAACTCCTAGGAGCCTAGCTTCTAAAGTGCAAGTCACGCCAGAGCTTCTCCTGGGACCAGGTTGAGGCCAATTTCCTCCTGAAGCACATTTTCACTGAGCATCTTCCGGGCCCCTAGCTCTTCTCCCTCACTCCCTTAATAACTCCTCTACACAAGAATTTCCCTGCAGGCTCTGCTTCCAGGGCTCTCATCTCTATGATACAAGCTCTCTGCCTTCCTGGTTTATCCTCCTGTGTTTTGTAAAACACTGTAAGGTGGGATATCTTAGAAGGACCATAGAAATCATTGTCCAAAATGTTGCCGTGGTAGTTATAAAATTGTTTGTCAATTTGAGAGGTATAAAAGTGAAGGGGTGGAGTATAGCCTGTCAATCAGATCATAGTCAACGCGGCCTCTGTGTCTGCATGGCCTTCCATTCTGGGAAGTCCTGTAGTCCTCCTTGGAGGCGGTAGACCCTCTCTCTCTACTGACTCCTTGCAAGACATTGCAGCTGACAAGACATGTGGAACTACGCAGTGCCCTGAGCTGGAGCAACCACGTGGAGACCCATTCGGCGTCATTGCATGTGTTTCATGAGTCAGAAGAGGACTTTGTAGATTGGTATCAGACATAAGGGCTAATATTGGACTTATGGACCTTGATCTGGACTGGGCGGGGATATTTTCTCAATAGTCAATTGCTCTTGTATATAAACCTCTATTTTAGACACTTGTGAGTGTCTGTGAATTTGTTTCTCACGTCTACCTGGACTAACCCAGTTGCTTAAGAAAAACCAACACGTTGTTTTCTCTGTTGGTGGTAAGACACTAGGACACAGAGCCCGGCATCCTGGCGTCACTCTACAAAATTAAGTCTTCTCTCAAAAGATGTATTTTTGCATGATCAGAGATGGGGGGAGTCACTGTAGAAGTAAAAGAAGAGGGAACCGTGGTGGTGCCATGCAGTCTGGCTAGCAATGAGTCTCCAAACTGTGGCTTAAACCAGTGTTTTCATCCACTCTCTGTGGACTTGGTGGTGTCGTTGGTGATACACTGAGCTGCTTACCGGAATGTCAGCCGTGGGGATGCACCAGCTGCTCCACTGGAGAAAGATAAGGCTGTGTGTGTGGTGCCGCCAAGATTGACAATCTCAGAAACACAAGGTGCAGTTCCACTCTGCCCTCTAGGGTCGGGGGTTGCCATCCTGGCAGGACATTCTTCTGAGGGATAGAAAGACTGTGGAGGTGGCCACCAGGATCTGACTTATGTTTAAAAATAACGACCTGAAGGAGTCCCAGGAAGCTTCTGAAGCTGGCCAGGCTCTGTTGGTTATCTCACCATTTCCAGATATTATTGGGCTGTATATTTATAATAGGAACAATTTTCTCTACTTATAATGTGAATAATTTTCTATATCACACTTCAATGGAAAGATATGTATCTTTACTTATGTATTTTTCCACCCTTCATAAATGTGCTTCTCTTCCACCACCATCATCCTCTTTCCCTCCCTTCCAATCATGTTCCCAGAAAGACGTTTGGCCATTGTCATAGCTTATGAAGTGGGGATGGGGGAATAGTACTGGCATCTAGTGCGTAGAGGCCAGAGATACTGCTAAACATCCTGCCTCGCACGGGACAGCTCCTTCAAACAAATTAAAAAAATTGTTAGGTGCCGTCGAGTCAGTTCCACCTCGTAGCGACCCTTTGTACAACAGAACAAAACACTGCCTGGTCCTGCACCATCCCCACAATTGTTGTTGTGTTTGCGCTTGTTGTTGCAGCCACTGTGTCAATCCATTTCCTCAGATGTCTACAGTGAACAGGAAAGGAAATCCTGTTCAACACAGAACGAATAGGTCTTGTCCACCCTCCCTAACTTTACAATCTTATCTCTTGCTTCATCTCCTAGAACAGAAAGCAAGAGACGGATTGAATCTGAAGAGGTCACTTTTCTGTCTGGTGACTCAGCCGTCTGTCACGCCTCATTGACCTCTGCTGGAAGACGGTAGGGTAAGGACCTCAGCAGGTGACTTTCCTTGTGAGAATTCTTGATTGTAGGTTGCCCTGTCTGTGTCCTTTGGAAGCTGGACACTCCCTGTCACCTGTGCCACCTTGCTTCCATGAGCCTGTTTCAGGGCCACTTCCATACTTTCATGCTGCCCTTTATGAGTGTATGAATGGTGCCAGGGACCAGGCTCTAACTTCTCTCCCTCACCAAGGGGTCCCCTTTCCCAGGGGCTGGCAGACTGTTTTTCTGTCAAGGGGCAGATATTAAACATATTTCACTTTGGGAGACATGAGGCCTATGGCCTGGGAGTCAGATGGGGCTTTCTGCTCTTATAAAGAGCTCCGGTCTCCGAAGCTCACAGGGGCAGTTCTATTCTGTCCTATAGGGTCGCTGTGAGTCAGCATCGACTGGATGTCAATGAGTTGTCAGTTTAGGCTTAGTTAGGAGCCCTGGTGGTCTAGTGGATTAAGCATAGTACTGTTGATACAAGGTCAAGGATAGCCGTTCAACCCATCTGGGGGTGGGGCGGGGAGCGAAGATGAGGCTGTGTTCTTCCATAAAGGTTTACCGTCTCAGAGACCCTAAGGAGCAGTTCGACTCAGTCCTATAGGGTCATTATGAGTTGGAATCTACTCAATGGCAGAGTTGTTACTGCTTTTTAATCCTCCCCACCCCCTTCTCCGTTATGGAGCAGATGTTTAGTTTACTAGCCACTAACCGAAAGGTTGGAGGTTTGGGTCCACTTAGATGCGGCTTGGACAAAAGGCCTGGCGGTCTACTTCCAAAAGATATATTAACCATCGAAAAACCCTGTTGGGGTGACGTTGAGTCAAAAGCAGCTGGAAGGTCTGTTTTTTTATTTTATTTGGGGTCTCAGTGGCTGAATCTGTAAAACAAGCCTCCTTCTCCCAGGGTTCTCACGAGGAATAAATGCACTTAGGAATCTTTAATGAGATAAACGGATTTTCCCAAAACCTGACCACACCCAGGCCAACTACAAAGGAGCAGGCCCTGGGGTAAGGCGGGGTGGTTCAGTATTTTTGAAGCTTCCTAGGAATTTCCAACGCGAGGACGAGTGTGGAAACCGATGGGTTAAAGCGCCGCGCGCGTGAATGCACTAGTTTTGAAGTTTTGGTGGATAATCCTGGAATCCCTGGGCCCAGACCCTCATTCCCGGTGCACCCGGCCCCTAGCCCTGGGAAGGGGGCCATTGGCCGCCGGAACTCGCAGTCCCTCTGGCTCGACGGCCCTGTTCCACCTCCCATTGGCTTTGTCAGACGCCCCGCCCCGAGGTTCCACCAATCAGCGGCACCGTGGGCCTTTAAAGCTGCGAGCTGGGGCGCAGCCCCGCAATCTCAGCAGGCGGAGGCTGTCCTGTTGCTCTTACTGCGGCTGCGCGCTCCGAGAGGCTTCTCACGGCCCCGCCGCCCCCGCCGCCAGCTGTCGCCGGGCTCAGGTAACCGAGGGCCGGGCCGGGGTCGCCGTCCAACGCGGCCCCTTCTGAGCTGTACGCTTCTCGCCCGGCGACGGGAATGGATCCCGAGGGAAACCTCGCGAGCCCGCCTCCGGAGGGGTGGTCCTGGGTGGCGGCGGGGCGCCCTCTGTCACGCGGGCTCCGTCTGGAAGCCGGGCTCGGTCTCTGAGCAGAGAGGGAAACGGAGGCGCGACCCCGAAGGGGACTTGCTCAGGTCCCAGGGCCCGAGACTGGCGGGCGGGGCCCGAGGCGGAATCTGGACCTTGGCCATCTAGGGACTCTTTGGAGCATTTGGCTTAACAGGCTGCGGGCTGCTCCTGTTTGCAGCCACTTCCCCATAGCCTGAGAGTAAAGGCTTTAATGACAAGAATACCCAAACACCCCCCCACCCCCAATTAAAACCCCGCCCAAACAAAGCACAAACGACTCCCATGGAGTCGAGCTGACTCATAGCAACCCTATGGACAGGGTGGGATTGCCCATGTGAGTTTCCCAGACCGGAACTCTTTACGGGCGCAGAAAGCCCCCTTTCTCTTGCGGAGCGGCTCGTGGTTTCGAAGTATTTACCTTGCAGTTGGCAGCCCAACGAGTAACCAGGGGTCCACAAGGACTCCTACACAAATACCCGTAGGAAACACACACACACACACACACCCTCCAGGAAGTGGACCCCCATCAATGATGGAAGTGGGTCTACTGCCCCTCCCTGTGAGAGACAAGCGCTGCCCACTCGGCTTATTCCGCACCTGTCTGTACGTGAGGGTTCTAAATTTGTAAACTCTGGGCAGGAAGGAAGCCCTGGTCGCCTAGTGGTTATGTATAGTGTTGGGCTGGTAGCCTGAAGGTCAACAGTTAGAAACCACTATCAGCCGCTCGGGAGAAAGGAGGCTTTCTGCGCCCCTGGAGAGAAGGGCAGTTCCTCCTGGTCCTGTAAGGTCACTGTGAGTAGAATTGAGTGAATGGCATTAAGGTGGGGGCAGGTGTGTGTGTGTGTTGAATGGCAATGAGGTGGGGGCAGGGTGTGTGTGCACGCTCTGCCAAACAGGCCCTGTGATGTGTAGTTAACAACTATTGGGACTTTGTTAGCTGCTTTTTCCCCATTTTTTTTTTTTTTACCATTTATTACTTATTTGGGTGAAACTTTACAGAGCAAAAATAATGTCCCATTCAACAATTTATACACATTCTGTTTCATAACGGGCAAGCCCCTCGGTGTAACAGACCACTTCCTGCTTCCTCCCTGGGGTCCCCAGATCCACTCCTCCTTTCCTGCCTCCCCAGTGTTGTGTTGGGGCAGATGCTGCCCTTCTGGTATGGGGTGGCGGGCCGTTCTGAGGAGGCCTTTGTTATATACTTGTTCTCTTTATAGCCCTGCTGATTTTTGTCTGAGCGGTGATCTCTGGGGTCGGGGATGGGTGTAGTTCTGGTTTTGAAGGGTGCCTGAGGTCCACAGGCTTAGAGGGTTCCTGAGAGGGACTAATTCATAAAGGGTTGGGGGAGGCAGGGACCAGTGTCACAGGGGCTGAGCTCCAGGAACAGGGACTTCTGGGAGGAAGTAGGAACTCACATAGAGGAGAGGATGCTGAGTGGTGTTTGGGGGAGTCGCTGGAGTGGAGGAGCGTAGGAAGGGGGTTAGCCTGGCCAGGTGTGGGAGGAACAGGGGCCCTTAGCTAGAGTAAAGGGTATCAGGCTGCGATCAGGTATCAGAAAGACAGAGGTGGGTAAGCAGGGCTGCCTGTTTGGCTCCAAGAGAGTTGGATTGTCGGGAGAGCTCTGGAAGCTGCATTTGGTCAGAGCTATCTTTTGAGCAGTGAGCAGAGTATTGGAGAGAGGCCAGCTAGAGAAGGAGGGAGGTCCTGCAATCTCCTCCCGGGAATTTCTGAGAGCTTTTAAAACCATTGTCATGGGAATGGAGAGGGCGGGAGAAAGGGTCTGAGGGCTGTTCAGGAGGATTGGATCGATCGGTGAGTCTGAGCAGAAGGAGGGTGGTTGTATTGTTAGGCGCCATTGAGTGGGTTCTGACTCATCTTGTCGTGACCCTCTGGACCACAGACACTGCCCAGTCTTGCGCCATCCTCACATTTGTTCTGAGTCCTTGGTTGCAGCCACAGTGTCAGTCCATCTTGTGAGGGTCTTCCCCTCCCCCCCCTTTACTTTCCCAAGCATGATGTCCTTCTCCGGGGACTGGCCTCTCCTGACCACATGTCCAAAGTACTATCCTCAGTGTCTGGCATCTCATATTGTTCAAGAAAACCTAGTGTTGGAGACTTAGTCTCCTGAGTCTTGGAAAGAAAAAAAAAGCCTGGCCCACTCTCTCTCTCCTTTAAATAAACTTTAGAAATTGGTTTGCGGATCATAATTCAAGTTCCAGCTTAGGATGAGGATGTTGTCAGATCCTCTGAGAATGTTGGAATAGAAATGGTTAAAGGAACATAGGGTGGGACGCAGCTTTTCTTTTTAAAAAACTGTTTTGTTGTGAATTAGACCTCTAGAATTAGATTGATTAGATTTAGAATTTTGACCATTAGATTTAGAACCATTAGATTAGAATGATTAGATTTTGAATTTGGCCATTAGATTTCAGACCATCATCTTTGCATACAACAACTTCGCAAACCTCCCCATAACCTTTTCCACCCGCATCCCCCATCACCTTCTTGTCATATTCCTTCCCCCCCCACCCAAGTTAACTAGCCTTTCTACCCTTCGCCCCCGCCTCCCCCCACCCCCAGTAGCCATTGCAGCCCATTTCTTGTGGTACAAAAGCCTTTCTCTTGATCTTTTTTCTTTGATAACACTGGTCCCACACAGTATCTGCCCTGTTGTGATTGACTCACTCCACTCGAGCATAAAAACAATACTCCAAACTTGGTGCCATCGTGTCAGTGTGGACGCACGGTGACCCTTTAGGACTGGGTAGAACTGTCCTTGTGCATCACAGCCACCCTGTGTCTTCTTGCTGTGTCCCTCCATCCTGTGTAGACTCACTGACCTCTACCAGCCACGATGCCCTTCTCTAGGGACTGGTCCCTTTCGATAGAGAGGATATGTTTTCCACTGTATAGCCAGTTGAAGGAGCACGACTTTAGTATAATGTTACCTGGGGAAAGTTAGACTGGTGATGAGGAAACATTTCTTCTCCGTGTGTTTTGGGGTGGGGGTGGGGGGAGACTGCAGCGTTACAAAGTATGAAGAGTTCTCCAAATCAATATTACAGCCAAATTTAAGAATAAAAATCTAGCCATCAAACATTTAAGAGTTCATTTTAAGAATCAAAATTTTGTTGCGTCATTTTGAACACAGATGTAAAAATGAACTCATTCAAGAGTTTATGTAACTTGTTCATAATATGCTACTGACATATTACAACTGAGGAGACCTCAAAAACACAGACAAATTTATAGATCAGGAATATTGATGGGAATATTTTTGCTCTTTCCACAGAAACCCCAAACACCAAACCCACTGTCATTGATTCAGTTCCAGCTCATAGTGACCGGTTAGGACAGCAGTTCTCAACCTGTGGGTCCCGACCCCTTTGGGGGTGAACTGACCCTTTCACAGGGGTAGCCCGATTCATAACAGTAGCAAAATTACAGTTGTGAAGTAGCAATGAAAATAATTTTATGGTTGGGGTCACCACAACATGAAGAACTGTAGGAAAGGCTCGCGGCATTGGGAAGGTTGAGAACCACTGCGGTACAGGGTTGCTGTGGGTCCTTGAGGATGAACCACTGCTTAGAGTTGGAATGGGAAGACTTTGAAGGGTGCGCTTTAATCCAGGGTCCAGTTTGCCATTGGTTTACACATTTTTCCCTTAGGGAAAAGTTAAGCTAACTTGAACAAAAGATACTTTCAGATTTGAAGTGTGAATGGTTGGATTTTGTTTCAATCTCTTTCTTTGTCAAATTAGGAAATCCAAGGATTTGCAAGCCAGTTCTCTCTCATTTCACAGATGGAGAGTTCCGAGCCCAGGTGGTGGTGGTGGTGGTGGTGGTGGTGGTGGTGGTGGTGTGGTAGTGATGGGAACTCCCTTGAGTAACTGTGTGCCCTGTGTTTCCGCTCTTGCATGTTGTCAACCAGGGACCCCTGGCTGATGGTTGCAGTGTTGGCCCCTGGAAAGCAGAGACTAGATCAGAGACCCTCGGTGCCGAAGGGTCTCTCTTCTCTGCTTCTTAGCCAGCCTTGGCTGGTTCCTCCTGCTAAACAGCCAGCCTTGGATCAGGACTGAGAGAGGGGTAGAGTTGAGGAAGTTAAGGTGTGTCCTAGGTGTCAGACCTGGGCTTGGACATCACTCTTTCTACTTCTCTGGCTCTGTGACCTTGGCCTGGTGGCTTATATTGCTGGCAACCATTCTCTAGAATGCCCTCCCAGCTCCATCCTCATTGGGTGGCTGCATTTCTTGGAGTCAGTTGGAGCCCCGGAACCGAGTCCCTGCCCTAGTCTGGCCTTGCCACCTGTGTGGGGCATTTGTAATTGGAGACGATGAAATTCGCAAAGCCTTGGCTTGACTTTGTGGTCTAGGTGCTCCTGGGGTGGACTCTGGTGTATAGACTACCCAAAACACAGCCCCCCACAGACCTCTCTGTGTAGACGGCCACAGCTTGCTGCAGGAGAATGGATGGATTCACACTCACACGGTGGGTCCGGGTGTTGAATCCCTGCTCAACCAGTCACCTTGCTCTGAGCAAAGAGCTCGAGGTGCCTTTAGGCAGTAAGCAGCCTTGAGGAGTGCTTGGGTGGCCAGGTCCAGGCTGGGGGTAGTGTCTGTGGCTTAGGGCTACCCAGATTCACACAGAAACGGCTCTTTTTGTGGTGGGAAAAGCACCCTTTGGGACTGCTCTGGGGGAGAATGACTTGGCTTTTCATTCCCGTGAAAAGTTGGTCCTGGAAACCCCCAGGGGCATTTCTCCTCCATCCTGAAGGGTCTTCCGAGTCAGACTCGATGGCAGTCCCAGCAGGGCAGCTTAGCAGCAAGTTGTTTTGACTCTTATTCTTGGCTTTTTAAGTTTCAGGGGGAGCTTTTCATTGTGACTTGGGTGAAAGTTCGCACAGCAAGGTAGGTTTTCATTCCCCACGCATTTTGACCGGTGACATTACCTGCCATCCCTAGAGTGTCACATATAGCCATTCCCCCACTCAGCATGTTTCCCCTCTCCCTCTGTCCTCTTCCCTGTCCCCTGTCTGCCCTCTGCCTTTCATCTCTGCCCGATGCCGCCCTTCTGATCTGGGACAGTTGCTTGCTCTGAGGGAGTGTAACCTCCATGGGGTTTTTGTTCATCTTATAACCCACCGTGCCCCTTAGAGGCAAGGACGGAAAGACTGTTTGCATACTTTGGACATGTCAGGAGAGACCAGCCCTGGAGAAGGACATCGTGCTTGGTTAAAGGAGAAAGGCAGCAATAAAGAGGAAGGCCCTCAGTGAGACTGAGCAACACGGTGGCTGCAACAATGGGCTCAGGCCTACAGGAACAGTTGACGCAGGACCAGGCAGTGTTTTCTTCTGTTGTGCTTAGGGTCGCTGTGGGCCAGGACCGGCTCGATGACACCTCACAACAACAACGTAGGCCCGGACTGTAAGTTGAGCTCTGGTGGTGTTTGTTTCCAGCCCTGCAGGGTGACTAAGGTCATTGTCTCTGGGGCTCTACCATTCTCTACCAGACCAGTAAACCTGGCCATTTTTACAGTGCTGAGTTCCATTTCATGTCTTCAGTCCACTGTCGAGGACCTCCTACAGTGGTTCTTTGCAGAGAGATGGGCAGTGGTAGCCGGGCCCCTTCTAGTTCTTCTGATCTCAGGGTCAGGGAGGCTGGGGTTCACATGGTCTGTTCGTTCAAGGGACTAGGATGCCCTTGTTCTGTGATGTCTTCACTTGGATGGGAGAGACTCCGAGTTGCACGGTGGATGGCAGTTGCTCATCATTTTGTGCTTTCTGAGCTTGTTTTGTCAGCCACCCAAATGAGAGCCTTGCTCCCAGGGCTGTTGGGAGTGTCGTGTCAAGAGCCTGGAACATCACCTGCCACACAGTAGACGTGGGGTCCCATTCTCCCGCTCTGTGCAGGGAGGACTTTCTCATCTCCCCTGGCCAGGACGCCGGCTGCCTGTGTGCCCTGTCCTGCCCACAATGGTTGGCATGCTGAACACATATCACCTAACAGGACTATTTGGAGAGCATTCTGTTCTCAGACATGACGAGCTGCCCCGTGGCCATTAGAAGGCCACACGGCCGTGACTGCTGTTTGTGCTGTTACAACAGGGTGGCCCTCTTTTCTCCTTCAAGTCCTCCCCCTTCTCAAGTGGCATCTCCTCCAGCTGCCCTGGGACTCCCTCTCCCCCTCCTCAGCACTGGTCACCCTCCAGAGCCTGCGTCCCGAGGGTCTGCCCTGGGGGAAGGCGGCTGTCTGCCTGGTTCTCCATGGTCATGCCTCAGAACTGCGTTGGGGCTCGCTCTGCGCTAGTTGGTTGGAAGGATGGGGAAGTGGATGTTGGGTGGGGGCAGCTATGAGTGCCAGCTGAGGGGAGGTGAGACAGTGGGGGGGGGGGTCTGTGTGTGAGACACAGACAGACAGACTGCTTTCATGGAGTGCCCCAAGCAGATGCAGCCACGTTTCCTTCGCAGGGCCCTGTGCTCCTTTCCCCGCTCTTGTTCACTTTGACGGAGCAGAAGCCAGAGGGCTGCTGCAGATTGTTTGGTGTGCTGGCCTAGCCTGGTCGAGGAGGGTGCTGGCCAGGAAATGGCCTGCGGAGGCCAGCAGCGTTGAGCAGCTGTGGGTAGTGGAATGATTATATTACTTTCACTTCTCATCTGCAACCCAGGCCCCAGGCGCTTTCCCCAAACAGTGGCAGTGTTGTCGTGCGAGAGTCTCCTAAGTGGCGTCTGGTGTTCAGTGGTATACACCGTGGGGTTTCCGGGAGAGCACTGTGTTCAGGGAACCATGCGTTCATGAGAAACAAGACGGAACCGTAGCCCAGTGGCAGGCCTGAGAAGATGACTGACGCTTGTGTTACTGATGCCCTTGTCCGTGGTGAGCAGTCACTTAACACAGCATTGGTACCAAGATGGAAGATACATTTGAATTGGTAAAAATAGCCCAACGGGGCCATTTCTGGCTACAGTGGAATGTGCTGATTCAGACAGCTTCGCCGGTGGTGGCCATTTTGCCTTATCACCACCTCAGTCCCTTGAATCTAACATTTTATTTTTTCCTTTTGTAGTTAAGTAAGAGGGGGAAACCGTTGCATGTTGGTGACCCCAGAGGAAGGAGCCCCCTCAGGACTGACTCACATTACCTAAATTAATAAGAGACTGATGTACAAACTGGGGCACCTGTGTAATGAAGGGCAATGAAAGTTGGTAAAAACCATAGGGACTGACCCTGTCTTGTGGCCTGGGGTTATGGAGGGACACAAGCAGTTTACCAGGGCTCATTTGCTTGTTTTCTTATTCTCATTCGTGAGGGCCCCAAAACTCCATCATTTGATGCCCAGTTGGTCCTGACTGATGGCTTCCTAGGGCAGAGGTCAGTAAAGTACTTGCTGGTTCTTGTATCTGAAGTTTTGCTGGCACTCAGCCACGTTCATTCGTTTATATCGGGTCTACACTGCTTCTGCTAGCAGAGCGCCAGAGAGGACTGACCGAAACTGAGTGTATGACCAGCAACACCACCTAGCCCTTTAAGGAGAAGCTTGCAGCTGCCCCCTCTGGGAAGGCTGCCCAGGGAGACCTAATTACAGCCTGGAGCCGCCTGCCACCAGAGCTCAGAGTCTGCTAAGAGCTGTTGTTTGGGTCACCTGGCTGCTGAGAGCCCTGGGGACAGGGGTGCTGTTACATCTCGGCCCTCCTTTTCCACCACCACCCACTCACCCCCCCTTGCTGTTGCTTTTTCCTGGGTTTGTGTAATTATATCTTCTATTGATTAACCTGCATCCCCAGGATGAACCCTGGCCAGGCCCATGTACTTTCTGAGAGAGTCCTTAGGTGAAATTAACAGAGTGTCAGGTTCTGCGGGGAATAGAATGGGGAGGCCATGACCTCCAGCCTCTGTGCTGGGTCCTATTGGAAACAACAATGAAAGAGCTTAGCTGTCCAAAGCCAAACCCACGGCCATCAAGTCAGCCCTACGTAAGAATTGTGGGGCTGCCAGTCTTCACCAGTGCAGACAGCCCCATCTTTCTCCCGAGAGCACCTGGTAAGTTTGGAACATGGACCTGGCAATTAGCTCAGTGCCCAACCCACAGCGCCACCAGGGGCCTCAGAAAGATCCTGGGATCATTATCCACCCACGGACCTCTCAGAGGATTCCTCAATGGAGCCACCACGCAGACTTGCCCCTTCCAAGCGGAATTGAGTAAGAGCGAGAGCCCCCGTGAACACAGAGCAGCCCTGTGTAACCCACTAGACCAGTAGTGCTCAACCTTCCTCACGCCGCCACCCTTTCACACAGTTCCTCATGTGGTGGGGACCCCCACCCATAAAGTTATTTTCATTGCTACTTCAAAACTAATTTTGCTATGTTATGAATCGTCATGTAAATATCTGGTATGCAGGATGCGTTTTCATTGTTACAAATTGAACATCATTAAAGCACAGTAATTCATCACAGAAACAATCATATATTGTGAAGTATTTATTTCTAGTGACAAATAAATGAAATTTTGTCTTGAAGCATGGTGTAGCATGGGTAACAGTCTTAATATAAAAACAGTGAACTACATTGCATACATTTTGAGACAGTATGCATAAAAAGCCAAGTCAGTGTGAAGGTTGAGATAGCTTCTTTCTCACCAGCTCAGAAATTCTCGGGACAATCTTTGCAAGAGCACAACGAAGATCATCTTCCACAACAAATCTACTTCTATATTTAGACTTGATAACCAACAAGCTGGAAAACCCTGTTTCACAAAGATAATGTTGTTGGAAATGGAAGAAGTAGGCACAACACAGTCTTGGACAGAACAGTAGCTGCTCTTTGCACGTGTGAGACTGGTCCTGGTCCGCATAAGTACATTATGGTGCCGACCCTGTCACATTAACTTGTATTTGTACGGGGTGTATGTGATGGGGTTGGTGTGATGATGTCATCACGCGGGCGTATCTGCATGTGAGCAGACCCACCTGGAGACGGATAGAGGAGCAGTGCCTCGGTTCCTAAGACCAAAGGGGTCACGACCCCCAGGTTGAGAACCGCTGCACTATACTGTCAGGGTTGGAGCAGTGGCTTCCGGTGCCAAGCTTTGGGTCAGAGGTGGCCAGAGCCCTTCAGGGTGAGTGAAGGGGCTGCGAAGACCGGGTGTGGTCCCTGCCTCAGCCTCTTCCTAGACCCATTCCCTCCGAATCTGCATTCTAGCAAAGCCCTGGTGGACCAGGGCACTGGGCCTCCCTGTGTTTTACTAAAGGGGGTGATTTTGGCGCAGGGGTAATCTGGGGGAAACCAGGACCTGGACCTTCTGACCTCCGGGCCTGGCTTTCCTCCAGCATATCTTATTTCAGATGGATCACCCAGTATTGTATTTTAATTGTTGCTAAGTGCCTTCCAGTTGGTTCCAATTCTAGTGCCCTGCACACAACAGAACAACACACTCCCCAGTCCTGCACCATGTGCACAATGGGCTCCTGTTCTGAGCCCATTGTGATGACCACAGTGTTCATCCATCTCCTGGAGGGCCTTCCTCTTCTTCGCTGCCCCTCCACTTCACCAAGCACAGTGGCCTTCTCCAGGGACTGGTCTCTCCAGAGACATGAACCCCCTTCTCAGCCTAAGACTGACCATCTCATGAAGACCCGCCAGTGAGAGCCCTGTGGGTCACCACAGCCCCATCTCATTTTTATGTGTGGGGTCCACTTATACTGCAGCCAGCTCAGTGGTGGCAAACCACCCTTGGGTGGGTGGGTGGGTGGGGGCATTCAGGAACTAGAGCCGCCGTTCTCAACCTGTGGGTCGAGACCTCTTTGAGGGTCAAGCGACCCTTTCACAGGGGTCACCTGTTTCATAACAGTAACAAAATTACAGTTATGCCATAACAACGAAAATAATTTGATGATTGGGGGTCACCACCACATGAGGAACCGTATGAAAGGGTCGCAGCATGAGGAAGGTAGAGAACCACTGAACTAGAGGAACGATGCGTGTTCTGTCAGTGCTATACTGCACCCTGTTTGAATTGTCCCTTCCTTATAACCCCTCTGTGGGGGGATGTCCAATTGTCTACAGATGGGTTTTGGGTCTCCACTCCAACCCCTCCCTTTCGCATCGATATGGATGTTTGTTTTGGATCTTTTGATACCTGCTGCCTTGGATACTTCATGATCACACAGGCTGGTGTGCTTCTTCCGTGTGGGCTTATTTGCTTCCCAGCTAGATGGCCGCTTGTTTAACTCCAAGCCTTTAAGACCCCAGACGCTATATCTTTCGATAGCTGGCCACCATCCACTTTCTCCATCACATTTGCTTATGTACCCGCTTTGTCTTCAGTGATCCTGTCAGGAAGATGAGTTGCGGAATTGTTGTTCATTTAAAAGAGGCAGATACCATTGTTAGGAAGCTGTGAGTTTTGTGGATGGTGGTGGCAGATTCCGTGGTGGTTCTGAGTGGAGGCTGCACATCATGATTGATGCAGTGAACATTCATTTTCCCCCTGAAAGACATTGGATAGGTCAATGTGTCATGTACATTTACAGTTAATTAAAGAAGACACATGAGGCATGACATCGCCCTTAATCCTGCACACATCGCAGAACTTGAGCTGCTTTTGGACCCATAGAGACTCCATATAAAGTTTGGGAGACAAGACAGAAGCAGACAGCCTCATCTGTCTTCTGCTGAACAGCTGGTGGGTTTGAACCTTTGACCTTGCAGTCAGCAGTTCAACACTTAGCCCCTAGTACCACCCGGACTCCTGGTCCTTCAATCGGTCAACCATAACAGCCCCTCTGGCCACGTTTTCCTCAGCATATTTTTTTCAGTCTGCTCCATAGTGGGTGGTAAGCACTGTGGAATGATGCAGCACATGTTGTTAGTGAATGTTGCAGGCTAGGTTCCAGCTTGTGGTGCACACTTTGAACAGGGTCCAGAGAGCTTTCTGGGTATTATTCTTTGACCTATCCTGGCTTGACTCCAACCTGCAGTGACGATGGGGAGATGCAGACGGCCCCTTCTCCACGTGGGGAAATCCGCATTGCTGACAATCCAGTTCGCCGCTCTTTTCATTTTCCGCATACGCCGTCCTTTTTGACCCCTGGCCAGGATATTTTCTCCCTTTCTTTTTTCAAACTGTGACCTGGGGGGAAGAGCGTGTCGGGGTTTCCGTTCCAACAGGTCACTCATTTGCTTGGTGACAGTGACTGCAGTTCCCTCCATGTACCAGCTCTCTGCCTGAGCCTTCCCTGGTTGGCCATTTCCCCGTGCCCTTTCGGACCCCTGGCTGCCCTTGGCAAACGCTGCCCTCTGTCGTCTTGTATTCTCGACCTGGATGTTCTCCTACGTGCTGGCAGTGCTGGTGCCCTTGTCCTTCGGGTTGACTCGACTCGGCTCTTTTCTCCGCAGGTCCCTGCGGTCACTCCTTGAGGGGCAGGATGGCCTGGTGCGCAGTCCTGCTGCTTGGCTTGGTCCTGGGGACAGGCGCCGTGCCACTGGATGACGCGGAGGACGGCGGCAAGCACTGGGTGCTCATCGTGGCTGGCTCCAATGGCTGGTACAACTATAGGCACCAGGTGAGAGGCGGCCACACATCTTTTTCTTGGTGACCCTGGTGTGACCTGGGCAGTCTTGGACGTCGTCATGACGAGGCTTCTGAAAAAGCCATTCCCCACACCCACTAAACCCAAACTCACCGCCACCGAGGTGTGGCCGACTCATAGCGATCCTCCAGGACAGGATATCACTGCCCCGTGGGGCCTGAGATCGTGACTCGTAGGCGAGTCGAAAGCCCGCCTTTCTTTCTTGGAGCGGCTGGTGGTTTCAAATCGCTGACCTCGCAGCTAGCAGCCCAGTGCATAACCACTACGCCACCAGGCTGAGTGAGACAGAGGTGAGGACGGGGGCTGTTGCTGGTGGGGTGTGGGGGTGGGCCCAGCCACCTTGGACAGTGGTCCAGCAGTTCCCTGAAAGGTCCAACAGAGGGAGAAATGCAGAATGGAATTCTAAATTCTCATTGACTTCAGACCTTATGGAGCTACAGGGGCTGGAAGAACCCCCAAAACTATTACCTAAGATAGTCTTTAAACCAAATAGACCCCTGAAGCGGTCTTCAAAGCAAATAATAATTTAACTTCAAGCGCAGGAACAATGGCGAGGCTGGCGCAGGACTGGTGTCTCCTTCCATTGTGCGCAGGGTCGCAGTGGGTCAGAACTGACTGCCTGGCACCCGGCAGCAACAACAGTGGGGAACAGAGCCCTGGTGGCGTAGTGGTTACGTGTCAGGCTGCTCATCCCAAGGTCAGCAGTTCGAAACCACCAGCCTTGGGAGAAAGAAGAGGTTTAGACTCCCTAAAGAGCTAACAGTTCCAGAACCCCACAGGAGTAGATTCTACCCTGTCCTATCGGCTGCCATGCGCTGGCATTCACCTGATGGCCGCCGAGTCGGCTTTGGTCTGTCGCAGTGAAGAAGGGGCTCAAACAAGGACGGTTGAGGGGGTGGTGCAGGACCGGGCGGTGCTCCGTTCTGTTGTACGTAACGTCTGTGAGTCGGAACCGACTTGGCGGCACCTAGCAACAGCCATGAAGAGCTCAGGCTCAGCACGGTCTTCATTTTGAGGTCTATGCCCCGGGGTCCGACTGGCAAGAGCAGCTGGCAGGATTCGCCAGGAATCTTCGGGGACGGTGAGTGGATGTTCACTGGGGACGGACCACTGAGGCAAAGGAGGTGAGAATGACTGCGCAGTGTGCAGAATGTCAACCGTGCCACTGGCGGGTACAGGCGACCGGGGACTCTGCATGTGTTTCTGCTGTGTGTCTTGTCAACAGCAGCAGCATAACAAAGTTAACTCTTTCAAAAACAATAGGTTAAACGTAGTTACCCTGTGACACAGCACCTTCACCCGAGAGATTGGCAAGCCTACGTCCACACGAAAGCTTGCACACAAACGTTCATGGGTGCTCTGCTCATAATTGCCAGAGTGGAAACAGCCCCGAGTTCTATCAGATACCCAAACTACTCTCTCCAGACCAACCAACCCACCAACCAAGAGAAACAACTCCCCCACCCCCACCCCCGCCACTGAGTTGATTCCGACTCACAGCAACCCAAAGCACAGAACTGCCCTTTCGGGTTTCCAAGGCTTTTTACATTTTGACAGGAGAAGGCAGTCTCATCTTTCTCCCTCAGAGCAGTTGGTAGATTCGAACCACTGACCTTGTGGTTAGCCATTCAATATGCCGCTCATGACACCAACAGCACTCCTTCTTCAAACTCAAAGGGACTCCATAGGGCAGAGTAGAACTCGCTTAGGGTTTCCAAGACTGTCAATCTTTACAGGAACACACAGCCTCCTCTTTCCCCTGTGGGGGGGTGGCCGGTGGGTTTGAACTGCTAACCTTACAATTAGCAACCCAGTGCTTAATCCACTGTGCTACCAGAGCCCCTTAGGAAATCCCTAGGGTGTGCAAATGGTTAAGTGCTTGCTTGCTAACCAGGTGGTACCTGGGAAGAAAGGCTGGCAATCTATTTCATTAGCCAATGAAAATCCTGACTAAGGGTCCCAGTCATGATCTGACACATAGGCCACTGAGTCAGACGGACCTGACAAGTGGCTTGTTTTATTTTATTTTACTTAATCTAGCCTAGCATATCAACTGCTGTTGTTTTAACTTAATCCAGATTTAAAAATGAGTAATGCGTTCTCTCTCGGGGGCGCTGGTGGTGCTTACTGCTGAGGGGAAGGTTGGTTTGAGCCCACCCACCAGCTCCGAGGGAGAAAGACCTGGCAGTCTGCTTCCTGGTGTGGTGTGGTGTTGTGTGGTGTGTGTGTGTGTGTGTGTGTGTGTTTGAATTGGGTGAAGGTTTACAGTCAATGATTCACACTCATCCTTTGTAATTCCCCTCAGTGTAAGATCACCATTCCACCCTCCCCATTTCACCCCGGAGTTTCATGTCCCTGGTCCTTCTATTGTCCTAACCCCTCTGAACTGTGTCCTTGGGTCAGTGCTGCCATCTTGGTCCCAAGTGGTTGAGCATTGTAAGGTAGGCAGGTGACCACAATGTTACTTTCCCCGTATATATCGGCCTTTGGGCTGGAAACTGAGCCACAAAGGTGAGCTCAGTCCAGACCTGAAGGGTGACAGGTCAGGCCAGTCAGAGTGACCGGTCAGCCTGGTCTGCAGGATCTAGAGTTTTGTTCACCCTTTTTTCTCACTCTCTCCAGAAGCACCTAATGCACTTCAGTTCAGAGCAGTTGGCAGTGCCAGCCAGTTCTTCTGGCACTGGACGTGGACAGATGTTGGCCTGGTCCACTATTCCACTGGACAAGTGGTTTCCGTGTCTTCAGTTTTTGTGACTTCTTTTCTCAGGACAGGAAGAGAACAGTCATTGTACCTTAAATAAAGGCCATTTACCAGCTGTTGAGACCGCCCCCACCCCCCGCAGGGACCACTCACTGAAGGAGAGTCTAGACTTTGTGGACTTAGCATCCCATAAAGTTTTAAGCCCGTAAAACCCTAGGGTTCAAGTTTTTGTTTTTTTTAAAGATCATTTTATTTTGGGGTCTCTTACAGCTCTTATAACAATCCATGCATCAACTGTATCAAGCATATTTGTACATATGTTGCCATCATTATCTTCTAAACATTACTTTCTATTGAGCCCTTGGTATCAGCTCCTCTTGTCGTGTCCCCTCCCCCCACCCCCAGCCTTACGGGACAGTTCTTGTGGGTCATGTGGGCTTTCTGAGAGTAGAAATAGACTTGATAGCACCAAGCAACAAGGTAGACACCTTACTTGTGTTCTTTTCCCCCATCTCGAGGTGGTCTAGCCACATTTTCGGTGCTCAGTGGCCCTGTGTCCCCGTGGTGACCATGAGGATGGTGCAGGTCTGGGGTCTGAACACCGGTGTCAGGACAGAGCCCTCACGTGTCACTTGGGTGAACCTGGGCCGGCATGCTTCCCTCCCAGCCATCCGCTTTTGTGTCTGAAGTCCTGGCTTGGCGGAGGCGGGGCCCCTGCCAGCTCTAAGGCTGGATGGTTGTTGAGCGACTTCCTTGATGAATGGTATGTTGCATTGTGGCTTGATTACCAAGGTGGTGTCCTGGTGAGAAGACCTGTTTCCTTAGCGAACCACAGACCTGGGGCATTGAAAGAGCAAATGGCCGGCCACCAGCTTGCTGCTTTTTCCTCCCCTGTGACCACGAGTGCTGGAGCTGATGGAGGCCGGGCAGCGTGCAGCAGCGCCCTCTCCAGCCTCTGCCGACTTCACCCAGCAGCCTCGTGCTCCACGTCAACATGGGCTAAACATTAACCCTTGTTCCGGGAGCCTGTTTTGTAAAGCGGTGCTCGTTTCCCTGGGTTAAATAGGAAGCTCTGAAGTAGCGTGTGGAGAAGCAAGGCCAAGGCAGGGGTTGTGGACTAAAGGTCTGTCCCCCAGGAAGAGAAGATAGTGTGAGATGGTGTGTGAGCAAGTCGTCTGCTGAGCCCAGCCTGTGCCCTGCGGGCCCGGCTTTGTTCTCAGCCAACACTGGCTGCCTTGACTGTGGGAAGCTAACCATTGAAAGAGCAGCTTTGCCATTGACACTTTATTGAGATTGACCTCATGCTGCTTCCCTGAGCATTGATTGGCAGCTGTGGGTTTGGATTAGGTAGAAGAAAAAGAGACTACTCAGAGTAAACCTCTGCCAGGGGTCCCGGGCAGTCTCTGCCCCCTGGCTTCCTGCCAGCATTGTGCCACGTGCTCGGACTCAGCCCAGTTTCTGGGAAGGGGAAGACGAAGTCCAGGTCTGACTTGGGGAGCTCCTGGCCACGTGGGGCCAGACAGGTCGCCTGTGCGGAGCCAGGGCCTTGATAGAAGGAATAAGGTGGCCCAAAGGACAACTGGATTCTGGGGCCAGCGGGGGTCGAGGTGGGGTGTCAAGCACAACAGAAGCGGTGAGCAACACCCCTCTTTCTGTTGCCAGGACCTCTGAACTGACCCCCAGAGGAAGTCCTGGCCCCTTACCACCCTTAGCAAGAAGAAGGCGGAGCTCCCTGACTGTGCCCCTGGGACCCCCCCCCTGCCCCAGCATATATGCAGAGTGTCTTCCTTGGGATGAGGGGTCAGCAAGCTTTGCTCCATAAAAGACCAGATAATCAATTGGGTCAGTTTTACAGGCCCCGGGGTAAAAAGTACATAGGTACTTACACAAACCCCAAACAAAAGCAGACTTGCGAACTAAAATGTAGTCACTTAAAAAGATAAAAACCATTTTTAGCCTTGAGGCCGTATTCTGCTTATCCCTGCTGAGGGCCCTTCCAACTCCCGCTCAGGATTGATTGCATGTCACCCTGGTGGACATCTGTCTCCCCGGGAGCCTGAGTGATCTGTGATCCTGGACGCTGTGGGCCATGGGCCTGTGAGTCTCATCCCGGCCCTCCACAGTGGTGAACAGTGCCTAGCACTGTCAGTATCTATTCATGGAGGAAACAGATCGATGGAGACCAAACAATCTTTACTGCTGATGAAGGTGCGTCGAAGAAATGCCTTTTTCCTGAATTCAGAGGCTGCCCATCTCTCTTGGTCTGAACAGCTTTCAGTGGTGGTTAGGGAAGACACACACACTTCAGTCTGCACAACTTGGGAGGTCTTACCCCGCTGGAAGCCCCTTCTCACTCATGGCCGTAGAGCAGGAACAGCATGGCTGAGCTGGGCGACAGCCACAAGACGGACCCTCTTGGGAATAGGAGCTGCTCCCCTCTGCTGGACTGCACTTGGGGAGTGTGGCGAGGTGGGCAGCCCCCACTGCCCCAGGAGGGCTCTTGGGTGCCTGGGCCTGGAGAGAGCAGTAGGGGAGGCAGGTAGACGGGTCTCTGAGAGGGAAGCCATCCAGTACGCAGAGGGGGCATATGGGAGAGGCGTCAGATCAGGCAGTCATATGGTAACAAGTTTCTTGTTGCTAACTTTGAAAGCGTGTGTCCGTGTGGTTTGGGTGAAAGTTGACGAGAGAATGTTGGTTTTCCTCTTCACACCTGCCTCCTGTGTTTATCGCTTCCCCTCGTCCTCCTCTTCTATCCCATCCGGCTTCGGAGCTCCATCCCAGGCCAGTGCTGCCTGTGGTCCCCCCGCGGTGGATTGTGGTCTGGAGCGGGGACCTCCTGGTGCGATTGCCCACCTCACAGGCCCATCCGATTGGCTGAGAATTGAGGCTTGACACTTTCTCAGCCGTTCAGTGAGGTGTGGGTTTACGTGTTGTATATTTCACTCATTCTCTTAAAAAATAAACCTATCTGTCAACGCTGACTCATAGCGACCCCCTTTTGGGTTTCCCTGACTACCTGTTGACAGGAGTGGAAAGCCCAGTCTTTCTCCTGTGGAGCTGCTGGTGGTTTCAAACTGCCGACCATGCGGATTGCAGGCCAGCACATAATGAATCCACCCCCAGGGTTCCTCTTTCACTCATTCTCCCTGTGCAGTTCGGAGATTTTTCCTAGCACATTCTCACAGTTCTACTGCCGTGTCCACAGTCCGACTCTAGGACAGCATTCCAGAAAGTTCCTTCCTGCCTGTGAGCAGTCCCTGCCCTGTGCATTGGAGGTCTGTTTCTCTCACTTGCTTTCCTTTTTCTAGAAACTTCACACACACACACACACACACACACACACACACACACACACACACGGTATCATAGAATGGGCAGCCTGGTGTCTGGCTTCTTCCACTGAGCTTGTTTCTGAGGCTCACGCTTTGTTGCAAAGTATTTCTCTGCCACGTAAATGAAGAGACCTGCCTTGTCTAAAGAGGGGCGGGGACGGAGGCCTGGCAGGGCCCATCTGCAAGAGAGACAGGCAGAGTCCTCCTCCAGGCTTCCTGGTCACCCCGGAACGGGAGCCGGGGACTTGCCCCCGGCCTGGTTGTCACTCCTGCTCTCTGCTTGCCTGCTGAATTGAGACCACTCCTTGCCAGGGAGTCTGTTCTAACTCCTGGGACCCTGTGCCTGTATCTGAGAGAACTGGGCTCCATGGGGGTTTCAGGAGCATGTTCTTGGATGTATTTTACCAGGCCTTTCTCCCAGGGCTCCATTGGCTGGGATCAGACCACCTCCATCATTCTAGTTGAGCATGTTACTTGCTTGCATCTCGTAGGGCAGTGGTTCTCAACCTTCCTCATGCCTCGACCCTTTAATACAATTCCTCATGTTGTGGTGACCCGCCCCCCAACAATAAAATTATTTTCGTTGCTACTTCATCACTGTCATTTTGCTACGGGTCTCTGCCCACAGGTTGAGAACTGCTGGTGTAGGGGCCCATCTGCTGGGTGCTCCTGCCCACTGCCATCCAGTGGATGCCAACTCATAGTGACCCTGTGGGTCAGGGTGCAACTGTCCCTGTGAGTTTCTGAGACTGTTACTCGTTACGGGAGTAGAAAGTCCTGTCTTTCCCCATCAGAATTGCTGCTGGTTTCAAATGCTGATCTTGCAGTTAGCAACCCAATGGCTACCAGGCTCGTTAGTTTGGAGAAATTACATCATCTCCGTTTCATTTTGTTAGACAAATGATACAATGTTCATGGTTTTTAGTCTAAACCTCAGTACAAGACTTTGCCCTAACAAGTCCGTTTTCTTCTTTCCCCAGTGGGTTAAATATATTCAAGACAGGCGTCGTCGTCGTCACCACAATCTATTCTGCTATCTCAGTTCTAATCCTCCAGAGTCTTCCCCCCAGAACACAGGCTGGGCTCTGTGAGGCAGCATCCGGAATCCAGTGTTCTAGGTGTGGTTGGAAGCAGGGCGTTTCAGGGAACCCCTTCTGGCTCCCCAGCCCCCAACCTGATAGCAAGGGGACTCCTTCTCAGTGACAGGCCCAGTGGTATTTAGACTTGGCCCTGAGCCAGGCGTCAGGGAGGGAGGACAGCGTCGGGACAGCAGCCTTCGGAAGTCACGGGATGCGTTCCTGAGACCCACAGCTTCTCATGCAGCTCGTAAACTGCTGACTCCCACAGGCTCAGCCTGTTTGCTGACGTCTTACTCAATCTCCTCCGAGTTACCTCACACACACAAGTCCAGATAGATCCAAGGGAAGTAACTCAGATGGTCTCTAACTTCATCTCAAAGTTACTTGCTTTGATTGTGCCCTGCCATCCTTTCTTTTCAGGAGCCCTGGTGGTGCGGTGGTTATGTGCTAACCGCAAGGGTCAGCAGTTCGAAATCACTAGCTGCTCCTTGGAAGAAAAGTGAGGCTTTCTACTCCTGTAAAGAGTTACAATCTCGGAAACCCAGGGTGGTTCTTTCCATGAACCCCTACTGACTTGATGGCAGTGAGTTTGGTGTTTGTTTTCTTTCTTTTAAGGAGCCCCAGTGTCGCAGTCCTTAAGCGCTCTGCTGCTGGCTGCTAACCAGGAGTTGGCAGTTCGAACCCGCCAGCCACTCCACGGGGAAAAGATGAGATAGTCTCAGAAACCCCGTGAGGGCAGTTCTCGTGTGTCGTGTAAGGCCACGTGAGTTGGGTTTTAATTTTCCTTTCTTTTGAATGCCAGTGTCGTCCACTTTAATCTGACAAAGGCCCTCCTTTAAGTTAAGTTAGAAGGGACCAAGTACCTCCCAGGGGCCCTTAGAGCCACAGGCTGCCTCGCACCTGTGAGTGTGAGAGAAGGGATAGGAGACGCAGTTTTCAATCCCACACCAACCATGGCCCTCCTGCAACTTTGCTGATCTGTAGACCAGGCACAAAAATGGCTGCCAGGCCAGGCCATCCTGAGGACTTCAAACCGTGTCGAGGACGCCCACGGGTCACTCAGCTGAACTTTTTTTTTTTTTAAGTCTGCAACCACTTCTAATTTTTAAATTATTTTTTATAAATAATTCTATTGGGGGCTCTTATAGCTCATATAACAATCCATACTCAAGCACATTTGTACCTATGTTGCTTTCATCATTTAAAAAACATTGTCTTTGTACTTGAGTCCTTGCTATCAGCTCCTCTTTTGTCCCCTCCCTCCCTCCCTCCCTCCCTCCCTCCCTCGATACATTATAAATTGTTGTTATTTTTCTATCTTACACTGTCCGCTGTCTCCCTTCACCCACTAAGCTGGACTTTTATCTGTAAGGTTATTGAGGCTCATTTTACATGTTATGTCTAGTCTTCTCGTTCCTTCTTTTTCTCCTTCTACTTTTCATGGTGAGTTAGGGAAAGATGTACAGAGCAGACGGGTTTCCCACCCCACAGTTCAGTGGGGGGTTGATTCGTCACATTGATTGATGGCAGTCCCCAGTGTGACAGCTCTCCTGCTCCCGCCCCGTGTCACCATTTCAGTCTGCCTGCCTTCCCGGCCCATCCTGCCTTCTGAGCGATGTCCCTGGCCAGTCACTGCCCTTTGATCCCGGTTAATTGGTGGCTGTCAGAAGAGGCGCTGCCCTGGGCCTCTGAGTGCAGGTCCTGCACTTGCTGTCTGTCTTGACTGTGTGGTCGCATTGCCTTGTGCTTTCAGTGTGCAGAGACACCGGCCTGTCAAGCACTTGTTTACCTGCTTGCTAGCCGTTCCCATGTTTCTGTTCCCATGTTTCTCGGGGAAATGCATTTTAAAGTCTTTAATCAGTTTTTGATTTGATGGTTGGTCTTATTGCATCATTTGGATACAAGGCTTTTCTTTTGCTTAAAAAATTTTTTTTTTTTAATTAGAGCACGTGTGTTTGTAAGTCATTTCAGTTAGTCTGTTGCTTGTCTTTTCATTTTCTTAATGGTGCCCTCTGACCCTCACAAGGATTCTAATTTTGAGGAGGTCTAGTTGTTGCCGGCTGCGAGGGGCCCAGGGAGAGCCTGTCACAGTATACCCATAAAACAGAGACCAGGTTGATCCGAGAAATCTGAAGTGTTTTCAGTGCTGGCAGAAGCAAACACTAGGTCTCTTGCTCTGAACTGTTTCAAAGATCCTGTGAGAATCAAACAAGTTATGTACCCTAAAGTTTGGCTTGTTCGGCAGGGAGGTAAATTTAGTTTTTATAATGATCCAAGAACCTTCAAGCAGTGGGACCAAAGGGAACAAGGTTCACAGGAAACCATTTACATTTAAGCCCAGGGATTATTGGCGGCTTGTGGTGTAGTAGTTATGTGTAGCCTTGTTAGCCACAAGGTCCACCGGAGAAGAACAGGGCTTTCTATTCATGTAAAGCGTTATCCTCTTGGGAACTCACAGGGGCAGTTCTACGCCGTCCTATAGACGTGCTCTGAGTCGGCATCAACTCGGTGACTGTGGGCTTTGGGGGCAGGGATAATCAGACCATCAATACATAGCTCCATCCCTCCAGCCAGGTGTCAGACCAGTACAGTCTGAGGCAGTGGTTCTCAACCTTCCTAATGCCGCTGCCCTTTAATACCTTTCCTCATGTTGTGGTGACCCCCAACCATCAAATTATTTTCATTGCTACTTCATCATTGTCATTTTACTCCTGTTATGAATCGGGCGACCCCTGTGAAAGGGTTGTTTGACCCCCTCAAAGTGGGTGCGACCCCAGGTTGAGAACCGCTGATCTGAGGTTTCCGTCTCCAGGCTTCTCGGAATGGCTCTGCCTCCCCTTCTGCATCCCTGAACAACCCACAGGCTTGAGAGAAGTTGTTACTCTTGAGGAGGGGGCTCTTAGATCCTGAGCCCCTGATATCAAACTGAATCCCAGCAGACCAGATCCCAAACTAGGGTACACTTAAGGGTTTGATTAACAGCAGGTTAGCTCTTTGACCCTGTCTATCATAGTCTATCAGGCTTTTTCTTTTATGAGCAAGGCTTCTGGTAGCGTCTCTAAGACACCTTTGCCCACCTATCCCAACGCCCTTCGTGTCACAGCCCAGGGTTTCTCCTGTGGCACCACCGTGTGATCGCTGCATGCTTTAGCTGCACACCGCCGCCTTTGTACATTTTAGGGGAACGTTTGTGTGTGGGGTGAGGGGGTGCTGATGGCACCTATCAGGCTGGCGACATCCAGCGATTCCAGCGTAATGCAGTTGGTGGAAAAGATGACCCTCTTCTCAGTGCAGCTTCGAAACCAGGAAGCAAAGTCATCTTCTATCGTGGTTCTTTCTTCAAAGCCATTTTGGCTAGTCTGGGACTTTTATTGCAAGTATATGCAAAATTTAGGCTCCGTTTGACAACTTCTGCAAAAGAGACCGTTGGAATTTTCCAAACTGGCATTGATTTTGTTTCACTTCTGCGGCAGTGACGCGGTGTCCACAGCAAAACCGAACACCAGCTCAGCAGTTTCCAGGTGCACAATTTGGCGACCTGGACGATGCTCTTCAAGTTGGGCAGTCAGGCATCCTCCCCTCCTTCTGGAGTTTTCCCTCTGCCATTCTCACTCGCCGCCATCAGGTGCCCCTACAGGACAGGGCAGGACGGCCCCTGTGAGTTGCCGAGATTGGAACTCCATGAGAGTAGAAAACCCCCTCTTTCTCCCGAGGAGCGGCTGGTGGTTTCAGACTGCTGACCTTGCGGATCTCAGCCCAGCTGGTAACCACTAGCCACCAGGGCTCCTGTCCCTCCACCATTCACACGCATAATTCTAAAGACGAGTTAGAACCAGCTGGATGGCAGTGCTTTTTGTGTGTGTTTATTTGACCCAAACTCAAGCGCCCCCTAAGCTGCTTTAGCAGCGGGTTGAATTGCTGTTGTCAGTTTGAGCCCATGTAGCTAGTGCTGTAAAAGAACACAGGGACCGAGGCAGACATTCTTTTACTCGCTAAGCTAAACTATATCGGTCTAGGCAAGCCCTGTTGGGACAGTGATTTAGTGCCCAAGTAGGAACCAAGCCATGTGGGTACAGCTCTAATAGAGACAAACGAAAACACTGTCTCTGGGCGGAGTCTGACTCATAGCCACTCTAAGTCAGTCTAGAAATGCCCCTATGGGTTTCCGACACTAACTCTTTACTAGAGTAGAAAGCCTCATCTTTCTTCCACAAAGCAGCCGGTAGTTTCAAACTGCTGACCTTGTGGTGAACAGCCTGACACATAACTACTACGCCAACCAGGGCTCCAACTGGCTGTATAGGAAAAGTATTTAAAGATGACCCTGGGGCAGGAGTTTTGGGGGTTTATCTGGTCCCTCGCGCTAGAGCAGCGGTTCTCAACCTGTGGGTCACAACCCCTTTGGGGGTCAAAGTACCCTTTCACAGGGGTCGACTAAGACCCTATTTCCGATGGTCTTAGGAACCAAGACACCGCTCCTTTCTGTATCCAGGCGGTTTGTACACATGCAGATACGCCCACATATGAGTTCCTGGCGTGAAGACTGTTTATCCGTGCTATACCATGCTTCAAGACAAAATGTCATTTATTTGTCTTTATAAATAAGTATTTCATAATATATAATGACACTGTTTTTGTGATTAATCACTGTTTTAATTATGTTCAATTTGTAACAATGAAAATACATCCTGCATATCAGATATTTGCATTATGATTCATAACAGTAGCAAGATTACAGTTATGAAGTAGTAGTGAAAATAATGTTATGGCTGGGGGGGCGGTCACCGTAGCATGAGGAACTGTCTTAAAGGGTCGCAGCATTAGGAAGGTTGAGAACCACTGCTCTAGCGAGTCTGGGTTTCAAGAGACTTTGAAATTCTGCTTCACAGGGGTCCCTTCTTTGATCAGGAGCCTTCTATAGCCTCTCGGAACAAAACATTCAGTCATGACAGCTGGTCACTGTCCAGGTCTTCTGGTCTCGTGGCCAAGGAGGCAGGGGGTGGTGAGAGCAACCAGCCATGTTCCGTTGTCTTCTGTTCACCACTCTCCATGGTCCTCCGCTGCTTCAGGTGACAGAGAATCTTTCACTCAGATTGGCAGAAGCCATGCTCCCAACACGGTTATATCATCTGACCCAGATCAAGAGCGTTTCCCCAGGAATGAGTAAAACTCAGGGCTGTGTGCTGTCTAGTGAATGTTAAAAATGATTTGTGTTTACATGTGCGGCCCCTCATCTTTGAGTCTCTGTGATTAAAAAAAAAGATGATTGGGGCCTCTTTTTAAAAAAAAAAAATTTTGTTTGGGGCTTGTACAACTCTTACCACAATCCATACATGCATCCATTGTATGTCAAACACATTTGTACATTTGTTGCCCTCATCACTCCCAGAACATTTGCTTTCTACTTGAGCCCTTGGTATCAGACCTCATTTTTTTTTCTTATTGGGGGCTCTTAGAGCACTTAACAGCAATCTGTACATCAATTGTATCAAGCCTATTTGTACATATGTTGCCACCATCATTTTCTAAACATTTATTTTCTATTTGAGCCCTTGGGGTTAGTGCCCCACCCCCCACCCGTGATTTTCAGCCCTGGTGGTGCAGGGGTGATGCATTGGGTTGCTAACCTCAAGGTCGGCAGTTCAAAACTGCCAGCTGCTCCATGGGAGAAAAATGAGGCTTTCCACTCCTGTATAGCTCTACAGTCTCGGACCCCCGCAGGGGCAGTTCTGCTCTGTCCTTACAGGGTTGCTGTGAGTCCCTTGCCCATGTATGAAGCACTGGGCAGTTCTGGAGGCTGAATGCTGGGCTCCTGCGTGGTGAGCTGTGTGACTCAGCCATGCCACCTCTCCTCCCTGAGCTTCCGTGTTCTTGTCTAAACATGCGGATCGTTGCTCTTTTGCCCAGAGAGTGCCTGGCAGATAGAAGGCAGGCAGTTACATATTAACCCTTAGTTTCCCTTCACCCGGTTATCTCCATTCTTGAGGGCCAGGCCTGGGACTCACCCACTCAGCACCGGCTGGGCATGCGTTTATTCTGGCCCTGGTGGAATGTGGTGCCAGCTCTCTCTTTATAGCTCTGCTCAGTGCTCTGTAGACTGGGGGGTGCTGAGATCTGAGGTCTGATTCCTGAAGCTCCCCCTTAATCAACAAATAGCCCCTCCCCCTCCACTACTCGGTTTACATGTATGTGTAGGTCTGTCATCAAAGCAAGTGCAGTATATGGCAGTGGAGGGCCACATCTGACCTCTGGCTTCCCCCTTTCAGGGGTCACACAGGCCCCACGGTCCATCCTTCTTTACCGGTTCTGACCCCAACCCTTCCCCCCACACCACTCTGCATCTGCTGTGGGTCCCATCATTGGTGGCAGTGGCCACACAGACCCCACAGGCAGTCCTCAGTTAGGGGCTGATTAGGGACATTTATAGGTTCCTCCCAAGTCAGGAGCAGCGAACAGTAGGGATACAGTGATTGGTCTTTCCAGCCAGCAGCCAAGTCCCTCTCCAGTTCTTAGTCTCTCAAGTCACGTGGTCCCTTGGCCCTTGCCTCCATGGGCGAAGAAACCAGCCCTGCCCCCCTCTCCCCATCCCCGGTGCCATCCTCTCAAGCCAGAGGAGGAGGAGGTAGCCCACGGTCTTGGCGCTGCTCTCCTCCAAGTCTCCTCTCCGTGCCACTGTCTGCGATGCCACTGCTCTCGGCGACCTCAGGGAACTTGAACGTGCTCGCCTTCCAAGGGCCTTGGGGGTTTCTCTCTTTCCTTCACAGGTGGCTCATAGTTACAGACGGGGAAAGCAAGGACAATTGACCAGTCCCCCCTGAGTGTCACGTGCGCCCTGCTAGCCTCGTCCCACCCAGTCATTTGGTGGAAGTGTGAAGGCCCTGGGTGGGAGAGCCATACTAAGATAGTCCACTCCACCCCAGGAGACTTACTGAAACCTAAGCAGAAGCTCCGGGAGCTTGTTTCCTTGGTGTCCTCAAATGACTCCTGCCTTGGCATGTGGTGCATGTCCGTGTCTGCAGGCATGCCTTCACCCAGGAGGGGACAGTCCGTAGTGAATCTTCCATGAGATACCACAGGGGGACACATAAAAAGTAAAACCAATTCATTGCCATTTGAATGACCGTACAGGACAGGGTAGAACTGCCCCGTGAGTTTCCGAGACCGTAACTCTTGCCAAGAGTAGAAAGCCTCTTTCTCCCACAGAGCGGCTGGTGGTTTCGAACTGCGGACCTTGTGGGTGGCAGCCCAACACCAGCAGGGGTCAGGTGGCTTTGTCAGCCTTGTCTCAGGCCCCCGCTGACCCTTGGCCCCGTGTCTTGCAGGCAGACGCGTGCCACGCCTACCAGATTGTCCACCGCAACGGTGTCCCCGACGAGCAGATCGTGGTGATGATGTATGACGACATTGCCAACGACACGTCGTGAGTAGGGCCCTTTGGACGGGGTGACACGGACCTGGGGGCTTCCAGGAAGAAAGAGAGGCACGTACAGACGGGTGCAAATGCAGAGCACAAATGAGCCCTCCTTCGGGCCTAGGCCCCCCTGGCGAAAGCCCACTTGAGCCGCTGGTCCCCTGGCAGTGAGAGAGCGGGGAACGTGGGTCCTGAGGGGGGGGGGGCTCTTGTTTGGCCCTTTGAAAGGCCCTCTACAGATGTTACTTCTCCCTTTGGGAACTCCATGTTGCTGCAAAGGGACCCCAGAGGCAGTGTCACTGGACGCAGAAGACCCTTGTTTGGAGGCTAGACCCCAAGGCCCTTCTCTCTACACCCTTCACTATGTTTGTTGAATTTGATTTTAAATGAACTCAGCCATGCCTGCTTGTGCGTGTGTGTGTGGCACTGAAGCACCCGCTCTAATGATCTCAGCCCCTCAGTGTGTGTGTGTGTGTGTGTGTGTATGTGTGTGTGGCACTGAAGTACCCGCTCTAATGATCTCAGCCCCTCAGCTGCCCTGTGGTGGCCTCCAGGGTGGGCACTCCCCCAGACTGGGATCTCGGGCTCCCTTGGCATTCTGAGCTGTGGGCATGTCAGCTCTCATAGGAAAGGCTTGTGTCTGCCCCGGCCTGGTTCTGAAAGTAGTTTTATGCTCAGAGACCATGCTTGGTAGCACGATCAAACGTTCACAGGTTTCTAGAGGAGGGAAGGAAGGAGTTACTGTGCTCAGCTGCTAACCGAGAGGCTGGTGGCTCTTGGCCACCCAGGGGTCCCAGGAAGAAAGGCCAGCCATCAACTTAGAAAAGTCAGCTGGGGACAAGCCAGGCCGTCCAGCCCTTCTGAGACAAAGCCACCGCCGTGATGGGGAGTCTGCTGGGTGACAGCAGGTGGTGACTGTCACCAGGGGGCCAGAGGAGCCCTTTGCTGCTCTTGTCCAGGACCCCCGGCAGCAGTGTCTCTGGGATGGGGGCACCGTGAGCCCCCAGCTGCTAGCGTCAATAACAGCATCAGCTGCTTGCTTCCTGTCATGCCCATCGTGTCGTGTGGTTTCCTTTTCAGCAACCCCACCCCAGGCGTCGTGGTCAACAGGCCCAACGGCTCGGACGTCTACAAGGGCGTCCTGAAGGACTACACTGGTGAGGTGAGCGGCTGGCGGGTCTGGTTCTCCCTGGGACGAGTCCCCCCCTGGTATTGCCAGGCTCCGAGCCTCACCAGGCTGGTTTTCGTGTTTGGGGTCATCTCCTAGGACTTGTAGAAGAAAGAAAAGTGTCAGGTGTCCACTCAGCGTCGGTTTCTTCGAGGCCAGTCTGGGTGCCACCTGCTTCTCTTTCAGTGTCGCCACGCTGATTGGAGGTCACCTGTGCGCTCTCAGGAGACCCGCGCTCTCTCCGCGCTAGGCCCCTGAAGATGTCTCCGGAGCCAGTTCGCGTTGTGTCGCTCCTCTTGCCCAGTGTCAGCCCTGCCAGAGGCCGAGGCCGTTTGAGTTTGGCTTGCTTTTTACAGTGCTGTAATGACTTCGGCTTCGCCGGTTTCCCAATCCTTTCGTAAATTCAGAGGGTTCTTCCCCAAAGAACCCAAACTGACTGACCATGACCCTGTAGGCCAGGGTGGAACTGTCCCCGTGGGTGTCCGAGGCGGTCACGCTTTACAGGAGCAGAAGGCCTCACTTTCTCCCATGGAGCACCAGGTGGTTTTGAACTGCTGACCTTGCAGTTAGGCCAATGCATAACCACTACGCCACCACGGCTCCTCTCAGAGGGAGCTTAGGGACGAATATTTCCTATGATGAACAATTGTCTGATGTTTTGCAATTCCTTCACCTTTACTTCTTTTTAAAATTTTTTTTCAATTCAGTACAATTACATTTCAGGCATCATATGTGTAAGATGGATGGTCCTGGTTTTAAGAATATTAAGATGATTTCCTTTTGTCGTTATATAAAGGATCCCGGTGGTGTTACTAAGTTATGTGTTGATGTGCTCAGCACAAGGTCAGCAGTTCGAAACCATCAGCTCAGGGGAAAAATAAGGCTTCCTACTTCGGTAAAGATTTACAGTCTCAGAAACCCACAGGGGCCGTTCTGCTCTGCCCTACAGGGAGACGAGTCAGCATCAAGTGAAGGCAGTGAATCTGGCTGATTGGGTTTTATGGGCCCTGTGGGACAGGCATTGGGTTGTTGACAGACAGGTCAGCGGTTCAAACCCATCAGCTGCTCCCTGGGAGAATGAGGCGACTGGCTACTCCTGTAAAGATTTATAGCCCCGGAAACTCCCTATTGGGTCACCGTGAGGGCTCCACTTGAAGGCTGTGGGCGGTAGTGAGTACAGTTAACGTCTTGGAAATGACTAGAATCTAGAATGTGGGGCTTGGGGGTGCACGTTGCCGAATAGCTGTTTTGAAGAGTGGCGTTATTCACACTGGAGTCCCAGGTGACGCACACAGTCAGCTGCTATGGCTGGGGAGTTGAGCTTGCCCAGGGTACCTCAGAAGAAAGGCCTGGTGATCTCCTTTACAGCCATCGGCCCTTAAAAATTCTATGGGGTGCTGGACTCGGGGCGCCATGAATCAGAAGGGCAACTGTGTGTCCGAAACACTTACACTTAGAGTGTCCCTGGAACTCGGCCTCGCAGGATGGGGAAACTGAGTAGGAGTGGGGGTCACTGACCCCTTTGTCTCACTTTCTTTCTTGGGGGTGTCCTCTTCCTCAGGTGGCCCACATCCTTGGGCTTCTTTCTCCCCACAGACTACCCAATAGTCAGGGAGCGGCAGTTGACTGAGGCACCATCACCCACAGACAAGATGCTCTTTGGGCAGCGGTCACGTGCACATTCCTCTAACCTTGCATTGGGACCTTCTTGGAGCCAAAGTGTTTGCTTTTCAACCTTGAGCCTTGGCGATGCTTGGCCCAGCAACTTGGGCCTCCCCGCCCCCTCTCTGTAAAGCCCTTGCATTGGGAATAACTGCTTCCTGCCCCTCCCCGATGCCTTATAGGACGTCACCCCAGAAATCTTCCTCGCTGTGCTGAGAGGTGACGCAGAAGCAGTGAAGGGAAAAGGTTCTGGAAAAGTCTTGAAGAGGTAAGGTCTGGTTCCTGGAAGCAGGAGAATTAGTG
>NW_022103915.1:11717256-11721337 GCF_000313985.2 Echinops telfairi
GACCACCCAGATCTGGTTGCTCCCCAGGGAGTCTGTTTTAGGCCTCAGTTCCTGGCTTCATCTGGGGCAGTTCCAAACCACAGGCTCCACAGCTTTTATTTAACCTGCTTCCCCCTGTGGCCAGTGGTGCCCAGCATCCTCCACACAGACAGCGTGGCTCTCCTGCAGGCCAGCCACGTGGTAGGGCGCCACCCTGCTGCCAGCCCTGCGGGGAGAGCCGGCTTGAACAGGCAGCGCTCTCTGCCTGTCCGCCGCACCTCCAGAGGGTCCCACACACCTGGCAGTGGGCGCTTTTCTTCCCTTTTTGAAGCTGCTTTTTGTTTTCCTCCATTGAGACCTGAACACATCACGTTTCCTAAAGTGGCATTTCTTGCACTCCATAGGGAGGCCCAGCTTGGGTGACTCAGGGCTGCCACCTACTACCCTGGATGGAGCAGCCCTCTGGGCAGAGCCCTGGCAAGGGCAGGCAGGCCGGAGGACAAGGGGCTTGAAGGGGCGGTGGTGGCGTGGCTGCGGGCTGCACCTCTGACTGCCTGGGACGTGCCTCACTCACTCAAATGGAGGCCTCCCCTCGCCGGCTGCGAGGTTCCGAGTAGCCCTCGGTGAGAGGGGGACCCAGGCAGACCAGCAGGCCCCTGGGCGGACTCATCCTGCCACCTGGCCGTATGACTGGGTGACCCTCCAAGCCACCTTCGCACTGTTTGAGGAGGGCAGCTGCTGGAAACAGTAGCGGGCGCTCTGGGTGGCCTCTGGCTCCTGGGTGGTGGCAGAGGGTCTACCCTGTACCCCCCACCTGCTGAGCCAGGCCTGCTTGTTTTCTCTTGGCAGCGGCCCCCGAGACCATGTCTTTGTGTACTTCACTGACCACGGAGCCCCGGGGCTGCTGGCCTTCCCTAATGACGATGTGAGTGGCTCTTGACGCCTGAAAGGTTTCCAAGGAGAAGGGAAGCGAGGCCTTCGTGCTGCGGTGACAGCCGTAGTGGGTGCTTTTCTGTCAGCCAGCCAGGGTGCACTGCAGGGCCGGGCCACGCTTAGCATCCAGGCCCCTCCCGGCCTCTTGATTTTCCTTTAGGTGTTCTTGTGGGAAATGCACACACAATGCCCACCAGCCCTGTGGTCTCCACACACGCAGCTCAGTGATGCCAATGATGTGCTGCAGGCCGAGAGACCTTGGTCTCCTCCTTTCCTGCACCCCTCCCCACCCCCACATAAACTCACCAGCCCCCAACGGCTCCCTCTAATCATTGCCAGTTGCTGCTGTCAATCTGATCCATCCTAGTGGCATGGTGGTTAAGTGCTCCCCTGCTAACCGAAAGGTGGGCAGTTTGAATCCACCAGCAGCCCCACAGAAGAAAGAGGAGGCGCCCTGCTTCTGTAAAGATCGTGGCCTTGGACGCCCCGTGGAGCAGTTCTGCTCCCTCCTCTAGGGAATTGGGGTGGGGTAGTGGTTAGCTGGCTCTTTAAAAGTGATGCCTGCTCAAGGTAGACATTTTCACTACTTCAGCCAAGCCAACACTCAGGTTCCCTTGTCCCTCTGCCCACATCGCAGTGTCGTTGGACTGGGCAGTAGAGCCAAGGGCTGCCCTCTGGGGTGGAGTGGGCAACTTCCTGCAGTCTTTTTCCAAGGGTGGGGTAAGAATTGACCAGGCACCCTCAGCACCCCCGGCTCATAGGTAAGACGGCTTAGTCTGAAAGGCGTTGTTCTTCCCCTTCAGCTAAACGTGAAGGACCTGAACAAGACCATCCACTTCATGTACAAACACAAGAAGTACCAGAAGGTAACACGCCCCAGGAACCCGGCCCCAACTCTGACTGGCTCCCCACCAACACGGGGTGGAAGGCTTGGCGAATTATCACAAGTGTTGGGCTCCCACCCTGGTCAGGGAGGCCCTTGCAGCAGCCTATGGAAAGTGGGGAGCGCTCTGGCTGGCATCAGAGGACGGAGGGGAAGGGGGCCCACCACCTGCAGTGGGCAGGCGTGCCTTAGCCTCCCACAGCGCCACTCTCTCTACCCATCTCCCCACCCACAGACCATGAGTGCTCAGAGCTTTGCCGACGGGGCGGGGGTGGGGCGGGCAGCGACAGCCCCTGGCAGCTGAGCAATAGGGCAGCTGCAGGGCCAGGTGGCCTCCATAGGGGCGGGGCTGGAGGTGGCAGCTCACTGTACCCTCCTGCATCCCAGATGGTGTTCTACATCGAAGCCTGCGAGTCCGGGTCCATGATGAAGCACCTGCCCAATGACATCAATGGTGAGTGGCAGCTGCTGGGCTGGCCTGGTGACATCACTGGCCGTAGCAGGCGCCTGGACCCGGCCCACGGCCCTCAGACAGGTGGCAGGTGGTGAGCGGGGCCCCAGGCCAGCTGCTTCCTGAACACACAGGCATGCTCTCCTTTGTGTGGCTTGCTGCTACTGCATGATACCCAGTCAGTCCCGACTCCAATCACCCCCATAGGATAGAGTGTCCCCCCACTCCACTCCCCCTCTTGGATAGACAGACTGCCAGGTCTCCCTCCTGCAGACTGGCTGGGGGTGGAACCACTGACTGCTTCACAGCTGAGCCCTTGGCATAGACCCTGGTGTGAGGCTTTGCTAGGCCGAGGGGTCACGCCTTCCTCCAGCCCCACATGGAGCCCCCCTGGGGGGGCAGGGACAGTGGTGGTTGGGCTCGTAGGTTCAGCCTGTCTTAAGTGTTTCTACAGTAGAGGCTGGCTCTCTGTGGAAAGGGGTTAGGTCCAAAGTCTTCACGTTTCTCGAACTGCTCCTCCTCGTCGGCAAGCTGCCCGTTCTGCACTTTATCCGGTCAGACCACGGCTGTAGAGTCAGAGGAGGACTGGGCTTCCCAGCTTCTTAAGGCCTGTTCTTTACACTCATCTGGAAAACCAGGCCTTTCTTCTGAGCCACCTGGGGTGACCTTGAGCCTCCCAACCCTCGACCAGCCAGCACCCAGGGGTCCCCCTGCTCACACAAACCATGCACACATATAGCCCCCATACATAGCACACACTCTTACTCTCACATACCTGAGCTGACGATGGGCCCTGCACAGACATACGCATCGTCTCTCTTGCTGATAATGGGGCCCTGGACATGGACACACACACACGATGGGTGCTCTGATTTGACTCCAGGAGAAGGAAGGCTTGGGTCCAGGGTGAGCTCCAGCAGGGGGCCCATTGTAACCCAGCATCATTCCCGCCCCACCCCAGTGTATGCCACTACCGCTGCCAACCCCAGCGAGTCCTCCTATGCCTGCTACTACGACGAGGAGCGGGGCACGTACCTGGGGGACTGGTACAGCGTTAACTGGATGGAGGACTCCGACGTGGTGAGCCCTGGGTCTGGGCGGTGGGTGCCGAGGCTGAGCCAAGGTCTGGGACCTCAAGGGCACGCTCATTTCCATCTCTGTAGGAGGACTTGACGAAGGAGAGCCTCCACCGGCAGTACCAGCTGGTCAAGGCCCACACCAACACCAGCCACGTCATGCAGTATGGAAACAAGGTGCGTGGGGCAGGGGCACGCAGCGGATCCCATGTCAAAGGGCCTGCCTTTCGGGTCCTGATCACTGCCTCCGAACACCCCCCCTGGGCTTTGGAATACTTGTTTATAAAGTGTTTGGGTCTATGTATTAGCCTCTGAGTCCGTTTCCTCGTTGGTCAACACCCAAGAGGGCATGGTCACTGAGTGTGAGATGGCCGTGGCATTAGAACACCCAGCCGGGGGTGGGCACCAGACAGCGTGGACCCTGCTGAGAGCCACCTGGGGTCCCAGCACCACGGCTTCTCAGGGTCCTGCCTTGTCTCAAGCTGTAGTTTATCCTCAGCAGCTTTTGCCCTGCGTGTTAGAGGCTGTGTCCAGAGAGAGCTTAACCGGACGTGCTCATCAGGGCCTTGCAGTGGGAGGCCGGGGCCTACGTGTGAAGCTGCTGGGGCTGCCCTGGTGACTTGCGGCAGCCTGCCACCTGCCCAGGAGCTTGCTAGCAGAGACCTTTTGTATTAGTCTGGGTACTTTGGAGAAACAAATCCACAGCAACTCATGTATAAGAGAGAGTTTTATGTAAAGAAAATGTGCATCACGAAAACA
>NW_022103915.1:11721893-11764729 GCF_000313985.2 Echinops telfairi
ATGCTGCCACCTTTTCATACTGCTCCTCATGGTAAGGTGACCAGATTTAAAGCGGGACACCATTGACCGGGGTGGGGGGAGGGTTCTTGATTAAAAATTTGGTCTATATGGACCAAATAGACTGTTCCCTAGCTTGTCCTACATTCTTTCCAAAAATCGGGACTTTTTTAAAATGCCAAAAATAGGGACTGTACCGCCAAAAGCGGGATGTCTGGTCACCTTACTCATGTGGTCATCCCCCAACCATCAGATTATTTTCGGTTGCTACTTCACTGTAAGTTTTCTATTGTTATGAATTGGGCGACCCCTGTGAAAGGGTTGCTTGACCCCCGAAGGGGTTGCGACCCACAGGTTGAGAACTGCTGCCCTAGAAGAACTGTGAGCCAGTCAGTGCAGCCCTCTTCAGCTGTCACCTGGTAGAGCTTGGCCAAGTGCTGGTCTGGTCAGGTGCGGGTGCAGCCCCTTAGCTCCCCGAGCACTGGGCTCCTCAGTGGGCCCCACCTCAGATCCCACCTGGGCAGAGTCCCCTCCTGCCTCCCTGCTCTGGTTGTTGAGGGACTCTGGTCGGGGCGGGGCACGGGTAGGTGAATAGGCTGGCAACTGGCTCACACCCCTCTGGTCCCAGCCTTGGTTGACGGACCACCAGCACTCCCACCGCATGCTTGAAGGAACCTCCGTCGCTGCAGAAGTGCCAGACATCCAGGAAGCTGGCCACTGGCCAGGCTCAGATGCCCAGCAGGTCGCTTTGCCTTCTGAAGGTGACTTGCGTGTGTGAGGCTGAAACCTCTGCGGAGAGGCTGGGCTCACTCCTTACCCGCCCTCCCTCTCTCCCCAGTCCATCTCCGCCATGAAGCTGATGCAGTTTCAGGGCATACAGCACAAGACCAGCTCGCCCATCTCCCTGCCTCCAGTCACGCACCTTGACCTCACGCCCAGCCCTGAAGTACCCCTGATGATCTTGAAGAGGAAGCTCATGGTCACCAATGACCTGCATGAGTCCAGGGAGCTCCTCAGCAAGGTCAATAGGCACCTGGAGGTAAGTAGAGGTCAAAGTGGTAACTCCCGGCTCCTGTGGTCTCTGTCTGCTGACCATCATCCATCGTGAGAAGGGCCAGGTGCCCGTGCATCCCTCTCAGTTCATGAGCCTATCTCCATGAGTCACCCCTCTGTGAGTTGGGAGCAAAGAGACGGGCCTCTCGCTCCCAGACCCCACCTAGAAGCACTCTCATTTCTCTGCGTAGTTAGTCGTCCCGTTTGCAGGAAGACCCTGAGTCCTAGAGCCCAAAAGCTTCCTCAAACTCGCCCGGGGTTCTCCTTGGCAGTGGCGGAGTTGGGCCTCCAGGGGCTTGTCGCTGGGTTTAGAGGCAGCCGGTGACTCTTGGGGTTCCAGCTCTGGGACCACAGGAGGGCATGAACAGGGCCACTGCACGGATGTGGCGTGAGCCTCTTCTTTCTGACAAAGCCAGCCCTGTACCTCAGGTCTCAGCGCAGTGGACGGTCCTGCACGCTCGGAGACCCCGCGGGGCTTTCTTGGGAAGATGAGAGATGGTGGGAGCCATGAGCGCTCCAATACCATGGACGGCCTTGTTTCAAGGCCCCCAGGTTCTCCGCCCTGCCATGGCCCAGCCTTGCCGCACACAGACCTGTTGTCGGGAAAGAGGGCATCTTGTGGCCTTGAGAGCCCACCGCCCCCTAGGACCCTCAGGCCCAACTCCTAGTCTCTCGCCCAGACGGCAGTGAGTCTGTTGATTTCAGACTCACAGGAAAACCCCAGCAGGCGAGGGGCAGGGCAGGGACTTGCGGTGAAATCAACATGAAGCAGTTTCCTTATGGGGAGAGTTTCCTCCCTGCCCTGTTATCTAACCATTTGATGACTTCCTGAACGGGATACCGCAGCAGCGTCTCGGACCCAGCTCTGCCACTGCACGGGCTTCGCGGCTCCCGCTCATTGCTTGGAGTTGGACAGCCGCCTGTGGGCACAGTGGTACCGTGTTGGGCTGCTCACCTCGAGGTCGGCAGTTCAAAAACCACCAGCCGCTCTGTGGGAGAAAGATGAGGCTTTCCACTCCATAAAGCGCTCCTGCCTGGGAAACCCACCGGGCAGGGCGCTGTGAGTTGGCATCGACTCGTTGGCTGTGAGTTTGGAAAGGATTCTGAAAAGCCGAGCGTTTTCTAGAGACAAATTTACTTATTGTTCATCGCCGGCGTCTGTTGTTAACTTCTTATGAGCAGAGAAGCAGCACTGCCTTGGCCGGCTCAGCGTTTCTCACGGACGTTTCAGAGCGCAGTCACTGTGTAGCCGTCCTCGGTTGCCTGGCCATGTTTTCCATCCCCGTCAGCTGCCTCCGAGTCTTGTCTTCAGGGCTCCAGGGGGGGCAGCGTTGAAATGAGGCGCCTCCCACGAGCATGTTTTCTTTCACAGGTGAGGTACCTCATGGAGAAGACCATGCAGAAGATCCTGTCCTTGCTGGTGACGTCCGAGGCCGAGCTGGAGCACGCCCTGTCCATGCGGGCGGAGCTCACACAGTACGACTGCTACCAGGAGGCCGCCATGTACTTCCGGACACACTGCTTCAACTGGCACTCCTCTACGGTGAGCCCAGAACGACCTGCCGCCCCCACCCCTCTGCAGCCCCTGGGCCTGGCCTCCACGGGGCTCACAGGTCATCGATTCCTCAGGGAAGTCCTGGGAGTGGGCGGTCCTAACTGACCAACCCATCACTCTCACCGCTGTTCAGGAGGCCAGGAGTTCAAGGTCAGGGTCGGCTCTGAGCAGGACAGTCTGGTTCCTCGCACTCTCCCAGTGGCGGGGCACCTGACTTTCTCGCGTGTGCTTCTGGTTTCTGTGCCTGGTCCGCTCCTTTTAGACCCCCAAAGTGATTGCCTGACAGCACACCATGCCCCACGTGGCCTGGGCAGCGTAAAGAAAGCCCTGTGCCCAGACAGGAGGGCGTCTGCTTGTGTATGGATTCAAATTCCACACCTACTATGGGGAGTCGCGGGTCAGTCCAGAACAGCCTCCTTGTAGACGGCTGAGGTCCACTCGGCGAGCGATGAGAACTGTGTTTGGAGGCTATTGGTGGCGTGTGGGGAAGGGCTGTCCACATCCACTGGACCTAAGTCCCGGCCCCAGGACTGGGTGGTTCTGCGGGTGGGACAGCAGGCCGAGTGTGTGGTTCAGCCCCCAGCCCTGTCCTGCTGGCTTCTCTTCACGCCCAAGTCTCTCCCTGCCAAGCCCTTAGCACTAGCGTCCCTCCTCCACCAGCCACCATGCTTTCCACGCCAACCCCTCCCCAAGGTCCCACCTCGGGGGTTGCAGATGGTCACGCCCGGGGGTCACTCGGAGGCCTCTGCTGACTGCCAGGGCTTGCTCTGCTCCATCTGGAGCCCGCCCTCAAAGCCACCAGCCACCTGTCGCTCTAGATGCAGGCGGCCCTGACTTCCGCCGCATCTGAGTTACAGGGAACTGCCTGTCCTTGTGTCACATCGTTGTTTTACGTCCCATCGTTGGTCCCGTGCACCACGTGCTGTGCTGCAGCCTGTGATTTGCTGATGTCCATTCTCACGCCAACCCCCAAAGACAGCGACCAGATTTAGAAAGATCTAGATAATCAAACCGCCACCACCGCCGGCACGCTGCTTCCCACAGCAGACCTGTGTGTGTGTTTTTCATGATCGAATCTCTCTGAGGACCCAGAAAGTCTGAGTGTCCATTCTCGTCTCCCATTATGTTTACTTTGAAGTCTAGTTATCGCAGATTGATATTGCCACGCCTGCCGGGTTTTTTGGAGGGGGGGTTGTCATTGGCCTGGTAGATTTTTGCCATCCTTTGACGGCTTTTGTCTGTGAGTGTGAGGTGTGTCTCTTGAAGGCAGCAGAGGGATGGGTCTTGTTTCCTAATCCAGTCTGCTGCTCTTTGTGTTCTGATGGGTGCACCTGGTCCATTGGCATTCACTGTTACTGGTGACACACATGGATTCGTTGCTGGAGACTGAAACCCTCTATGGGAGCAGACAGCCTCATCTTTCTCCCTCTGAGCCACTGGGGGCGTATGCACGGTCGCCCGAGCTCCGCTCACTACCACCAGGGCTCCTGACTGGTCACAGAAAGGCAGTAATACTGAAAACGGGGTGGGCAAAGTATCCTCCTTATGCCAGACCGACTTAGGATGGAGTGGGGAGCACAGAGTACAGGGTCCCCAGTAGAGTGACGAGCTGACCGAGTGGTGGGCGGCTGCAGTCCCGATTCCATGCTTTTTGGCGCTCTTTCTTCCAGTATGAGTATGCCCTGAGACATCTGTACGTGCTGGTCAACCTCTGTGAGAAGCCCCATCCCATTGACAGGTGAGTGAGTCCACTTTGGCAGGGCATGGGAAGGGTGAGGTATCCTTCACCTGTGTTCTAGATACACCTGCCCTCGGAATCCCGGCGCGCTGGGCCTTCCGTGGTGGTTGGCGGGGTGGGGTGGCTCCATCCGAGCACTTCCTGTTCTGTGCTGGACTGGGCCTGTCAGTCCGTCAGGGTTGGCCCGGCTCGCAAACACTTCCTGCTTGTCTCTTACAGAATCACGGCGGCCATGGACAAAGTGTGCCGGGGTCGCTACTGAAAAGCTGTCTTCGGGACGCTTTTCCGAGTGTGAACACCTCCGCCTAGATTGGGAGACCCACCTTCGATGGAAGAGGTGGCGCAGGAAGAGCCCCCTCCCGCCTGCCCCCAGCCCTCCTGGAGAATGCAGTTGGGCCCCGCTCTCTCCCCAGGTGGCTTGCTCACCTTAAATTGTATGCCCAGCCATGCTACCGGTCATGCATGACGCTCTGGACAACGACCCACCTGGGTGGGGACAGCTCTTGGCGGAGAAGCACACCGGCCTTTGAGGAGGCTCTGTGACTTGACCCGTTCGAAGGAGAAAGACGGTTACTTTGGGTTCCTGTCACCGGTGGAAGGAAGCGTCTTTGCTCCAAGAAAGCACAGAGAGGCGAGGGTGTTCCTGAAACCGGAGCAGAATCAATGTATGGAAGAGGGTCCTGCGCCCCCCGTGGAAACCTACTTTTAGAAAAGATGATTTATGATTGTGATTGCTTTTGTATCTTAGTCTACAATAATGGACAAGCCTTGAACAAATAAAGATTGGTCACTGAGCCCAGGGATTCCTGAGGCTGGTGTTGTGTCTGCCTCCTCCCCTGTCTGACGACTGCGCCACTCGGGGGCTCGGGCTCTCTGTACCATGAGGGCTTGTCAGCCTCCAGGCCGTGCTGCCTGCTGCCCCTCGGCCCTGCCGAGCCCTCCCTACTCCTCCCTCCATGCTCAACACTTTGCTCAGCTTATTTCTGAATGTCCCTCGATTTCCCACTTCCCCCTGCCCCTCATTGGGTCTGGTACAGCATGTGGGCACTCCTCCTTACACCCCTGGGCAGCAGGGCCCTTTGGTGGCCTTGTTTCTTTCGCCCCAGAGCTGTACACAGGGAGAGTTGCCCATGTTACATCTCTGCAGTGGAATTTTGTTTGGCAATAATAAAGACGCAGTTCTGCTATGACCCAGACGCACCCTGGAACCATCATGCCGAGTGAAAGAAATCACTGCCATCCAGATGATGCCGCCCCAGAGGGACTCCTTGGACACAGGAGAACTGCTTCTACTGGAAGTCTTTACTACGGGGCCGACAGCCTCTGCTTTCTCCTGCGGAGCGCTTGTGGGGTGTGAACACCTTGACCTTGACTTACCTTGCAGAGCCACTGGGGCTCCAGTCACAGGACGGCATAGGATACTAGGGGGGCGCTTCACAAAGTCGATAACAAAATGAAAGATGATGGCATTTTCCACGAACTTCGTGAAGCCACCTCATAATGTAGCCAAACCAGCTTGCACAGGCACCTTTTACACAGAAAACATCCGTGATAGCCAGGGACCAGAGCTGGCCTGACTGGCTTGGGTTCCCTCAGCGCCGGTGGGCTGGGCGGAGGTGGGTGAGCAGGTGGAAGGATGGCCTGCGGATGCAGTTCTGTGAGCCTCAGCCAGTGTAAACCCAAGTTTTAGAGGCACGTGTGTGTGTGTGTGTGTGTGTGTGTGTGTGTGTGTGTGTAGGGAGGGCTTTCTAGTTAACAGTTTCATTTGGGGATGAAAATGCTCTAAACTTGATAGTGGTACTCATTGCACATCTCTGAAAATAGAAAACACCATTGCATCATGCGTCTCGAGTAGTGAATTGCAGGTATGTGCATGGTATCTCAATACAGCTTTTTTTTAATAAAGCTATTATAAACGATTGCATAGATAGAGAAACGGAACTGTTTGGTTCTAGAGGTTAGCAGCGGGTCTCAGGCCTCCAGTAAATGACAAGGCTCCTCATTCACAAAGTTTAGACCTTGTGTGAGGTTTGCAGGCCTCTGGTAGCAGCAAGCACTAATTTCTCACACTCTGCCACTGTCTGCTGTTAAAAGCTAGTATGGCTGGTTGACCTGGTTAGGTGTGTCCCATAGACCACCTGCACTCTTTAATCTGCCATCCCTAATCTGCAAACGTGCTTCAGACACCAGAGCTACAAGGGACAGACATTCAGAGAAACAGCCCTTCCCTTCCGCCCCCAGAAACCTCAAATGTCACACTGGTTCTCATCCGTCGAGCCTGTCTGGAGCTTTGCAGAAAACCAAAATCAGTCACCGCCAACCTGACCCCAAAAGTTAAGAGTTTATTTGGTGTTCAGTGAAAGTTAGGGTGCAAATTAGGTTCCTACTTAAACAATCTCTACACGAGTTCTTCAATGACAGTAGCTACCTGTCCCATGGCGGCCACTGCCTCATGACGTGCCCTGCTGGTTCTGTCCGCAGTACTCATTTCCCTCGTGGTGGTTAGGTGCCATTGAGCCCGTCCCAGTGCGCAATAGCACAAAACACTGCCTGGTTCTCTGCCATCCTCAGGGTTGTTGGCCCTTTTGACTCTGCTGTCGCAGCCACTGTGCCAATCCGTCTCGTTGAGGATCTTATTTTTCACCGCGCCTCTATTTTGCCAAGCAAGATGCCCTTCCCCAGGGCCTGGCCCTTTCTCGCAACGTGTGACTTGCAGTCTTACCATCCTTGCTTCTGAGGAGCATCCTGACTGTGCTTCCAAGACAGATCTGATCCTTTTCCCAGCAGCCCATGGCGTGTTCAGTATTCTTTACCAGCCCCGTGACTCAAGGGCATGGACTCTTCAGCCTTCCCGACTCATGGTCCAGCTGTAGCATGCCTGCTGCGAGGCCCTTGAGAACAGCAGAGCTTGGATCAGGCACACTGTAGTCCTTAAAGTGACATCTTTGCTTTTGATACTTTGAATCCGAGATCTTAGGCTGTAGATTTCCCCAATGCAATATGTTGTTTGATTTCTTGATTGGTGCTTCCGTGGGCATTGACTATGGATCTAAGTCAAAGTGGAATCTTTGGCAGCGTCCATCTTCTCTCCACTTGTCATGATGCTGTTGATCGGTCCAGTTGTGAGGAGTTTTGTTTTGATGTTGAGAGGTGCAGTCCACGGTGAAGGTGGTCGTCTGTGATCTGCAGTAAGAGTTACCTCTTCTGTTTCGGCGTGCCAAGTTGTGTCATCTACATACTGAAGATTGTTAGTGAGTCTTCCTCCAATGCTGAGACCACACCCATCGTATTGTCCAGCTTCTCAAATCGTTTGTTCAACATACAGATTGAATACGTACAGTGAACGGAGACAGCTCTGACTCGCCCTGCCCTGATTTTAAACCATGCAGTGTCTTCTTTTTGATGGCTGCCTCTTGGTTTTTATTTATTTGTTTTACTGGAGCACCATACCCATGTGTAAGATCTCTTATATGCCAGTTCTCCATTCGCCCAGTGAGCTAGGCGTTGGGCTGCTAACTACAAGGTCATTGGTTCAAACCCATCAAGCTACTCCGTGGAAGAAGGATGCGGCTGTCAGGTCCTCTAAAGATGTTGTTGGGAGGTGCCATCATGCACAACAGAAGGAGACACTGCCCGGCCCTGCACTGTCCTGACCACTGTTCCTGTGCCTGAGCCGCAATGTCCATCCGTCTCCTGGAGGGCCTTCCCCTTCTTCGGTACCCTTCCACTTGACCAAGAAGATGCCCTTCTCCAGGGACTGATCTGCCAACATGTCCCAAGTATGTAAGACCGTCTCGCTCGCCATCCTAGCCTCTAAGGAGCATGCTGGCTGTGTTTCTTCCAAGATGGATCTGTTTAACTTTTTAGCAGTCCAGGGTACTTGGAATATTCTTCTCCAGCGCCACAATTCAAATGCTTCAATTCTTCAGTCTTCTTTATTCAAAGTCCAACTCTCACATGCATACGAGGCAATGGGAAATACCATGGCTTGGGTCATGTCTCAAAAAGTTTGCTTTTCAACATTCTAAAGAGGTCTTGTGCAGCAGGCTGACTGAATGCAACTCATCTTTTGATCTCTTGGCCGCAGCTTCCATGAGCATGGCTTGTGGATCCAAGCCAGACCAATTCCTTGACAACTTGAAGCTCTTCTCCATTGATCATGAAGTTACCTATTGGTCCAGTTGTGAGGATTTTGGTTTTCTTTACATTAAGTTGTAATTTGTACTGAAGACTGCAATCCTTGAACGTTATCAGCATGTGTTTCAAGGCCTTGCTTTCAGCGAGCAAAGATGTGTCACCTGCACAGCACAAGTTGTTAATAAGCCTTCCTCCAGTCCTAACACCCCTTTCTTCTTCACGTGACTGAACTTCCCTCTTCCTTTGACTTTGCATCAAAGATTACAGCCTCGGAAACCCCACATTGGGGGGCGGGCGATGAGTTGGAATCGACTCAAGAGCTGTTTTGTTTTTTTAAAATTATGTCTATGTTCTAATTCTACTTTTTTTTTTTTACCTTTCTATTACAAAATTGAAATAGAATGCTGAAAGTACCAACGACTGCCAGAAGATCGAACAAATCTGTCTTGAAAGAAGTACGGCCAGAGGGCCTTTTAGAACGCAGGATAGCAAGAGTCAGTCTTAGATCCTTTTGATCTGTTGTCAGCAGACGCCGGGCATTGTGCTTGGTAAAGGCACCTTGCTTGGTAAAGAAGAGGGGCGCCAAAAAAGAGGAAGACCCTCAAGGAGATGGGTTGACACGTGCGCTCAAACATAGAAACAAGCGTAACAGCCGCGGACGCAAACAGCGATTGTGAGCTGGGCTTAGGACCAGGTGGTGGCTCGTTCTGTTGTACAGGGTCGTTAGGAGTTGGGACTGACTTGGAGGCACCCAACGGCATTGTAGACGACAACCAAAGAAAACAGTTTGCTCAGTGACATGGAAAGGTGGATTGTCTCTACCAGCCAGGTCAAGAAGTGATCTCAGCCGCTCTAGAAGGACCACCCTCATCTGCATCCCAGTAGCAGCCCCAATCCCTAAGAGTCACCCCGCCCCCGGGTTCCTGGTGATGTGGGTGTCACTCAGGTGTGCATTCCTGAGCACTGGTGTTAAGTCAAGAGAATGTCTGAGTTCTCTTTCCCCTACAATCAGTCCCCGGTGCAGAACCCAGCCGTGTCTGCCGCTGAGCTCTCAGTGTGGGTTTTGCAGTTGTGGTGGTGGTGGGGGGTTGGGGGGCCCAGTTCATATCCTCGGACCACCCAGCAGCTGATTACAGAGGCTGGGGCTGACTTTGGTCTGCAACCTTTGGCAAGTGTGTAGATGCTGGGGTGTCCTTTACTCAGAGCCTTGGTGGTGCGGTCCTTAAAGTACTCAACTGCCAGCCGGAAGTTTGGTGGTTCAAACCCACCTGCTGCTCCTTGCAGGAAAGATCATGCAGCCTGGTGAGGAGGTACAGTCTTGGGAACCCTGCGAAACCAGTCTACTCCGTGCCCAGGGCCAGTGCAAACCGGCCTCCACTCCAGGGCAGTGGGTCTGGGTCGGGGCTCAGTGTCTTTGACCCAAGGAGATTCGGTGGCATAGTAGTCACGCCTTGGGCTGCTAAGTGCCTGGTCACCAGTTCAAGACCATCAGCAACTCACTGCTTCCCTTTCATCCTCAGAACGTGACCTATGCCTCTCCAAAATGTCCTTATGAACTCAGGGCTTTGAACTTCCCTGGCCCAGTTCCAATCCACTGCGCCCTCATTGAAACCTAGATGGTCCATCTCAGGCCAGTGCACCCCTCCGGGCTGGTTCTCAATCCCTTTTTACCGGCGGGGGTGGGGTGGGGGTGGGGGTGGGGGTGAGGCATTGAGCCGGATGGTTTCTTTGTCTTCTGGCATCTCAGATGCCCCACTGTCCTTGCGTGCATCCAGCCTCTAGAAGCTGGGAGCAGTTCTAGCTCCAGGGAACCTGCACCTCCTCCAATGGCAAGTGATAGTTCTAACCAGGCACATCACTCCCCTGTCCCTAAACTGACTTAACTAAAGGCTTGTGTTCCCCTGTCAGTGGAGCCTGGGTGGCACAGTGGGTTAAGCGTTAGACCACTCACCGCAAGGTCAGCAGTTCAAATCCTCCATTATGACAGAGTGGACCTGTGGTAGTTACATAATCTAGTGTTAACTTGAGAGGATTATGAGTGAAGGGGTGGAGTCTGGTCTGTCAATCAAGATATAACTAATGAGGCCTCTGTGTGGGCATGGCCTTCTGAGAATTGTGGGAACTCCTGGATTTCCTCCTTGGAGGTGGGAGACATTCTCTCTCTCTACTCACTCCCTGGGAGAATCTCTACTGACAGGCTGACTCCTGCGAGGCATCCCTGAGGAGAAGCCACATGGACCTACCCTGATGCAGCCAGAACCATGGACCTGGAGAAGCCACGTGGAGACCCTGCCAGTGCTGAGATGCTTACAATGCCGCTGGATCCACAAGACTTCCCACCCACCGGCCTGTGATCCTCCTGCATTTGGCATCATTGCATATGTTTTGAGAGCGTGAAGAGGACTTTATAGATTGGTATAGGACATATGGGCTATTAACAGATTTAGGGACTTGATGTGGACTGGGCTGGGATGTTTTCTTAATGTTCTTGTATATAAACCTCTTCTTTATACACATGTGCATGTTTATGAATTTGTTTCTCTAGTCTACCCAAACTAACACAGGAACTCAAAACTCACTGCCTTCAAGTTCATTCTGGCTCAGTCACCCCGCAGGACAGGGTCGAACTGCCCCTGTGGGGTTACAAGACTGTAACTCTTTAGGGGAGTAGATCTTCCCTGCCGTGTGACATTCCTTTACCTTCCCAGTCACTGGAAAACGCAGTCCTCTGCCCGGAAAAGAGATACATTGTCTCTTGTTAGTTCCAAGGCCGTTTGCTATGGAAATGTGCCGAACACGGTAAACCCAGACAACTCGCTGCCACCGAGCCCATGCCGACTCCTAGTGGCCCTGATGCCCCAGCCAGGAGCTCATGCCGCTTCTCAGGGCTCCCCACCCCGGCCCCCTGACCACACACCTTTTTTGGTTTTACCTTCTCATTGTGATTTGGGTGAGAGTTCACAGAGCAAATTGGTTTTCCATCCCCAAGTTTGCACACATTTTGTTTCGTGGCATCGATCGGAATCGCCGCGTGGCTCTTCCCACGGCCTCCTGGGTCAACTGTTGCCATTCACCCTTCTTTCCTGCCCCCTGAGCATCATCCCCCCGCCCCCTTCCGGGCAATCACTGCTCTTCTGAGCTTGTCTGGTGGCTCCCAGGAGTGCCGGCCTCCCTGTTTTTGTTTTTTGTCTCATGTGGGATCCAGCCCACATCCCGATGGGTCCTAAGAGGACGGTTGTGTAATTGAAGGGAAGATATTAAGAAGCAGACAAAAGTTTTGAGGTGCTCATGGTATCAGGGACCGTGCAGGAAGGAGAGAAAATGTATTCTTCGCCACCTTATACAGTCTCGGGGCTGACATAATGACAGGCAACCACATACGTAACAAAGTGGGCAGTGTCTTAACCCGAGAGGTCCCTGAGTTTATTGGAGGAGTGACCTCACTCCAGTGTGGGGGCAGGTAAGGGGGTGGCTGTCCCCTGAGTGGGGGGAACAGTAGCAGCATGCTGCCAGCCAGATAGCTATCAGCCATGCGCCGGTAAGAGGTAACGTGGTGTAGTACCGTTATGGGAGGACATTGTGGGCATGGTTTTTAATTAGGAGAATGTGACAGGGACGCATCTCTAACTCCGAAGTGTGCAGGCCTCCCTCCACCCAGAATCCTGGCCTCCCCGGTTTCTTAATGATGAGAATAAAGAATTTGACTGCTTACACTCTCTCCCCACTCCTCAGCTCCCTACAGTCTTACAGGCTTGCCTGTCTTTGGCCTGCAAGTTGAGCCCCAGGGTGGAGGTGAGCTCAGTTCCAGGCTTGAAGGGTGACAAAGGGATAAGTCTGTGAGGTTCCACCCGTGTCTAAGTCTGGTCTTTTTAAAAAATAATGCTGGGTTTTGTTCCACGTCCCCCCCTCCCCCCAGGCCCTCTGATAGGATCCCTTTCTGAGGGTAGTCGTCTTAGCGGGGCACCATCTAGTGTGTCTGCTCTCAGAGCTCTGGGGGCTGGCGTGCGTGATTTCATTCGTTCTTTGGACTTGTCATTTCTATGCACCTTCGAGGGTTGTCTCTGCTTGGCTCCGGGCGGGGAGACCAGTTGTTGCAGAGAATCAGGGCCAGTGTGTCCCACAGCCCTGCAGGGCTCCCCGACTCATTCTGCCCACCAGCTCCTCTCCTTTGAGCCCAGTCCAGGCCTCCCCCAGTGGGGAATCATGTCTTCCACAACCCCAGAGACCCCTGGCCTCATCACACTGGTCACCAGACCCACTCTCCTCGAGTCCATTCTGACTCATGGCGACCCCACGGGACAGAGAATTGCTCCTTTGGGTTTCTGAGGTTGTGAATCTTTACATAAGCAGACAGCTTCATCTTTCTCTCTGGGATCGGCAGGTGGGTTTGAACTGTTGACCTTGGGGTTTAGCAGAATGCATACCCCACTCCACCTCCAGGGCTCCAAAACACTAATCACAGGAGGTTGAAATGCCATCCAGGTCAGGCACCCCTCTGCCTGAGCTCCCCTGGCCCACTCTGGACAGACCAATAGGCTGCTTCCAGGTGGGCGCAGTCCAGGGTGCCCAGCTTGACCACGGGGCCCAGCCTGGGGTGCCACTTCCACTTGCCGGCCAGCCCTGCACGCACTCTGGGCGGTGGGCCTCCCCCAGAGTGGTATGGCAGCCCCGAGTTTATTTCCCTTCCCCAAAAGGCTTCCCCTGTGGGCGCCCCACCCCCACCTCGGGCCTCAGTGACCCCTGCAAGGAGGAAAAGAGGAAATGAATGGGATAGTGGCTTGCTGAGGGGGCCGCTGCTTCCTGCTGCAGGCGTGTCCCACACCCACTGCCCTATGACCCTGCAGAGCAGGGGACAGCCGGTGCTGGGGTCTGGCTGGCCGGCTGCATCAGCCTCTGTGCTCCAGATGTGACTACAGGGCAGCTGGGGAGGGGGCTGAGTCACACTGGTCCAGGGCCCCTCCTGTCTGGCCACTGCACGGCAGCTGGTCCTGGCCCAACAGAGGTTTGTCTGTAACAAGAGGCAGCTCGATGGGTCATGTAAGAACCAGGCTTGTCCAGGGCCAGTCTGACTCCGCATGCCTCCCTTTGGGGGTGTCGCAGGGGGCAGTGCGACCAGGCCTGCCCCATCTCTCTGCTTCTCCCAGCCCTGCCAGCTTGGTTTCTGGCTGGGGCAGGGACAGAGGATAGGCGGCAGGTGAGCCTCCCTTTGGACATGCATATGGCTTTGGATTCAGCCCTGGTCATCTGCTGGCATCTGGGGCCCCTGGGCCCACTGGCTCCCCACTTAACTATTAGGGTTCTCTCTGGCAGTCCTCCCCTGGATGCTGTGCAGGCAGGTGAGACTCCGACCCCGAGTCCAGGCCGGCCGACTGCACATTCAGAACCTGCTTTGACCTCTCCAGGCTGTGTGACCTTGGGCAAGTCAGCCACCTCTGTGAGCTGGATGTGCCATCCCTAAACAGCTACTCCAGAGGCGTGGCTACCAGCCAGGCAGCCAGGGCTCTGTGATCTAGTGTGTGAAGGGGCGGTGGGCGTGGGGCACGCCTGCAGCAGGAAGCAGTGGCCCCCTCAGCAGGCCACTATCCCTCTTGTTTCCTCTATCCTCCTTGTAGGGGTCACTGCAGGGGTCCTCATTTGTCCCATCCGCCCCCAGTGGGAAGTGAAAGTGACAAGGTGAGAAATCCCTCAGGTTAGGAGGTCACAGATGGGGGCCAAGGATGGGAGCCACAGATGACCCAGCTGAGGGATAGAAGGGGCAGCACCCCAGGACTGAGAGGCACCCCAGGGCAGTGCAGAGTTTTAGAGGACAGAGCAGGGTGGGATGGGTGAGGGGATGCATTCTTGCCATTTACCAATGGAGATGCTATTTTCAAAAGGGCTTTTATTGAACTGCCCCACAGCACCTCCTGCCCCCAGGGGCAGGGCACTTTCCACAGCCCTGTGGTCCAGGCATGACTCATCCATGTATCCAGATAGTTGGCCTCACTTGGAGGTCCTGGTGTGTGCTGGCTGCTCAGGGGCGGGGGGGGGGGGGCGAGAGGGGATGCTCTGTAGGGGTGCTAAGCACTGGTTGCAGAGGGCAGGCTCCATGCAGGGGGGCTGTCTCCCCAACACACTCCCTGAGATGTGCTCCTGAGTGATTGAAAATATCCCAGCTCCAGCCTGGAGGAGGAGGATGCAGCAGTGGCCAGTCCTGGGGAAACCAAGTGCATGGTCTTCCTCAGGGGGCTGAGGGTGGGGCTGGGCAGAGGGATGGCCATGTGTGAGCAGGGGCAGTGAGGGCTTTGTTTGCTGCACTGGCTGGAGAGTCCCTTTCCTCTCTGGGCTTCCATGTCCCTTTTTGGCTAGTGAAGACATTGGCCTCGGCGGCTCTCAGTGCTATGACTTTCCCTCAGGAAGCATCTTTGGCTGCAGCTTCATTTTTCACAATTGTCCTGGAGGTTGGCCTGTGCTTGCTCAGTGGGTTGTGTGCATGTGTGACGTGTTGGTATCCCTCCTGGGAATGTGTGTGCCCTGTCATATGCACCGGTGTATGTGATCAGATGCAGGGACAAGTACATGTATGAGTGAGCATGGCTGTGGGTGAGTAGCAGGGGTGAGCAAGGGTGAGCCTGTGCCCCACAGCCAGTCTCTGTAACTACTGCCATCAGGTATGGGGCCTCAGAGGAAGTTGGGCTCCCGCACGATGAGGCAGGGAGGACCCTCGCTGCCCCCGCCACCATCCAGGGGCCGGTACACGAAGTGGAAGTCCAGCTTGGGCTCACTCCGAAGCAAATAGCCTTTGATGTGGTGGGGCAGCGCCTCATCCGCCAACTGGAAGCAGCGGCCGTCCACCAGCACAAAGAGCCGGTGATCCTGGGGCTGGGCCACCTCGAACTTCTCGGCACACTGTTCGCACAGTGCCTGGGCTGGGGTGTCTGCCCGAGACGCCAGCGTCCGGGACTGCTGCTCCGGTTCTAGGTAGGACACACAGATGAAGTCCTGCAGGGCGAGAGGGAGGGTCTGTGGTCAATCCTAGGGCTGAGGTGGGGCTGGCCCATTGCACCCTACCCCTGTGCATCCCAGTGGGTGTCCTCGGCGCCCCTCTGCAAAGACTGGAGGTGGAGGGGTGGCTTTGAAGCTGGAACATGGGAGCCCTCTCTGGGCGAGCATCAGAAATGGGCTGATTGACAGTCTGCTTTCAGTCTTTCCATGGAGGAGTGAGCGCTCCCCCTGCTGGCCAAGCCACGGGAGAGTGCCCACCAACCCCAGTCCTGTTCCACACAGAGCCCCCTGGCCCTCCAGGGGCAAGGCAGAGTGTGGAAGGGGGTGTGAGTAAAGTGGAGGCGTAGACCCCACCCTCAGTACCCCACAGTTCAGTCCCTTGGAAGCTCAGAACAGGCAAGTGGGGGTGGACAGGAAGGAAGTGGGGTTAGCAGCAAGGAGGGCCCTAAGAGTAAGGGGAGGCCAGGGGGCTGGAGTGTCCACACACTAGCTCTGACCTCCAGCAGCCCTGCCCCTTCCTCCACCTACCAGGTGCCCTGGTGGCCAAGTGAGTGATGAGCTGGGTGTCACTGCAAAGCCACCGCTTTCCGGGAGAAAGGAGACTGTCAGCAGGGGTGCTTCTACCCTGTCCTATGGGGTCAATATGAGTTGGGGTGTTTTGGTTTTCCTTGTTCCCGCTGAACCTCCATTTCCTGGGTCAGAAACAGGGCTGATGAGTCAGTCCTATGGCGTGCCTGTTGAAACCTACATCAAACCGGGCACACAGCCTACAACATGGCCCTTAGCCTTTGCCCAACACCTGCAGGCAGGTCCATCCCAAATGGTGTGTGCCTGGGCGGGCTGCCCCCTGGTGGAAGGATTGATAACAGCAAGCTGGACCGAGCTCCAGGTCTGTCTCCCATAATTCGCCCACAGCTGGGCAGTGGCGCAGTGGTTACCCATTGGGCTGGTAACCACTAGGGCAGCAGTTTGAAACTACCAGCCACTCTGCGGGGATAAATATGGGGATTTCTACTCCCAGAGAGAGTGACCGTCTCCAAAATTCACAGGGGCAGTTCTACCCTTACAGGGGTGCTGTTAGTTGGCATCTACTTGATGGCATTGAGTTGCTTTTGGAGTTTGATGCTGGCTATATGACCCTGGTGGCACAGTGGGCTATGCGTTGGGCTACTAGCCACAGAGTCCTCAGTTTGAACCCATCAGCCGCTCCACGGGAGAACTTTCTGCTCCCCTAACAGTTGATAACATCAAAAACCCACCCTAAGGCTGACTGTTCCTGTAAAGACTTACAGCCTCGGACACCTAGGCTCTAGGGTCAGTATGGGCTGGAACTGGCTCGATGGCAGTGACTTCTAAAATCTGTTTGTTTTGTTTTGGCACCTGCTGGGGGCTGTGAGGCTTTGGGGTTCTGGGGTGTGGGTGGAGGGGAGGCCCTGCGAAGGTGCAGAGGAGACTCCAGAAGGAGCACTATAAAGGCACTGAGTGTGGCTCACCTCCCCCCCACCCCCCAAGTGCACTTGCCTCAGATTCACCTCCCTGTGCAGCTGCCTGACAGCACTTTCAAGAAGGGGAACATGTGCCAGGCTGGGATCCAGAGTGCCCATGCTCTCAGAGTTTGGGGAGGGGCAGACTGGGAGGGGCTGGGGGTCAGCTTGGCAGCGTAAAACCTATCGAAGGCCGAATCCATTTGGTTCGCAGCCTGTAGACAAACAGGCCAAGGAAGGGGAGAGCACTTTTTCAGGGCCACCCGGCAAGATAGCACCGACCTAGACCCAAAGCTCGGGCCTCCTTCCTCACAGGCCTGGGCTATGGCCATGCAGGAGCAGGCTTCTGACTGGATGCTCCTGGCCTGGAATGCTGGTTTCACACTCTTTGCCCCAGCCGGAGCTCGGGGCCTGGCAAGTGAGGCATAGCCAATCTCCTGGAGGAGACCCCTGCATACGCGTGGCATGCCCACTCCGGCAGGGAGCCTCAGGAGGGTGGAGAACTGGGCCATCGCCCAGGAGGGGCCTATGGCAGCTAGAGAAGGGCCGTGGGGAATCAGGAGTAGGGTTTGATAGAACGGGGTGTGGGCTGATGGGGATGGAGAAGAAAGCGCAGGAGTCTGGCCCGGAATGAGCTTGTAGGGAGAGAGAGGAACTCCTGATTGGTGCACAAGGTTAATTGGCTGGATCAGAAGCGCCGCGGAGGCAAGGCCTGGTGGCTGCGATGGCCATGATTTGCAGTAGAGTCAATGGCGGCGGTATTAGAGGGGTTGGGGACTAGGTGGGTGCTGGACTGCAGGGGCAAGCTAGCAGGGGCAGAGAGGGCCAGCAGGGCTGAACTGTCCATACTTTCCCTGCCCCCCCGCAGAGCTGGGTAACATTGCCTGGGGAGGGGCGTCTTCTACCGGGGCAGGGGCAGAGCTGGTGGCCAGAGCAGCGGCTCCTGGGCCAGCGGGCTGGCAGCTCGGGGGACATATGTTGTCGAGGCCCCGGGTCACCTGCACGGAAGAGCGGGAGGCGCGCGCCTTGTTGAGCGTGCGCCGGCGCTCCCAGCGGTGGATGGAGTCCTGCACCTCCACGCTCAGCTGCCGGGTCACTGTGATCTTGTCGTAGTTTTTAATGTGCTCCAGGGCCCCGTAGGTGGTGGTCAAGTAGTAGGAACCTGCAGGGGCAAGGACGTGGAGGTCGAGTGAGGACCTAGAGGGAGCTGGTGCCAGCGGGGGCCCCTTTCTCTCCCGCTTTGTCCTCCCGGAGGACAGATACGGCCAGCCCCGCCCACCACCAGCCACGCCCACGACCCCTGTAAGCCCCACCCACCTTCACTGTCCAGTGCCTTCAGTCTCCACCCACTCCGCCTCCATCCCGCCCCGCCCACCCCTCTAAGCTCCACCCCCACCCCGACCCTCCGCCCGCGGTCTCCAACCTCGAAGTTGCCACCCTGCAGGCCTCCTACTGATGAGTGTCCGTCTAGCCCCGTGTCCACCCGCAGCCTCAGGGAGCTACCTGGACCCTCACCGCCGGCCACCGGTTTGACCCTACTGGTTTTTGCATGCGGCTGGACTTCCTGCTTCATTTGAAAACGATGTAAAGTGCACAGACAGTGTTTGGAAGGAGGCAGGGTTGTCGTTCAAACACGCAGTGGTTCATTCCAAACAAAATGTGCTTACACCGGAAACACTGGCTTCCGGGGGATCTGCTGGGCCAGTTCATTTCAAGGCAGAGAGGGCAGCTCAGGTTACCCCACAGTTCCTTGGAATTGCAAAAGGGGCCTCTTGATAGACTTTCTCCAAGGACAAGGGCGATGGGGCGGGGCTTATTATGAAAACGTTTCAAGAAGATGGAAAATCGCCTTGGCGAGGAAAAGGTCAGGAACGTTGCACTGAGGAATTATTAATACATTTTCCCATCACCACCACGCACCTGCTCATCCTTTGAGGGAAGCAAGGTCTCTTTGTACAAGACTTTTGTTGAGAAACTTTACTGGTTCCTCAGAAAGCCTCCATCTTGCCCCTTCAGACAATGCTTTTTCGTTTCCCAAGCTCAAAGAATATTTGAACGGAAAACGATTTATCTCTCTCACAGAAGCCGCTGTTTTGATCGGACTTTTAATTTTTTGACGCCCCCCAGGACAAGAGTTTTACAGAGAGAACTTGTCTGCAGCCCTCTGCTGATGGCGGAGACATGTTTCAGAAGCTTAGTCTGGAGTAAAGGCATGCGGGATGACCTGGAGCACTGGAAACAGTACTTTTGGACGCTCCCTCTCCTACAACCAGCATGCTCCGTAGGAGCCAGGATGGAGAGTCTTTGGACACATCACCAGGAAAGACCCGTCGGGAGAAAAGGACATCACGTTTGAGACGGTAGAAACCTGTCCTGACCAAACCCACTGCCATCAAGCTGATGTCAATGTACAGAGACCCCATAGGACAGAGCAGAACTGTTCCCGTGGGTGTCCAGAGCTGTAATCTTGCACACAGCCTCCTCTTGTGCAGGGGCTGGTGGATGTGAACTGCCATCCTTTGGATTAGCAGCCGAGCACTTAACCACTGGGCAAAGGAGAGGGTTAGCAAAATTGAGGGGAACGCTCAATGAGACAGATGGACCTAACACCCCCCAGAACGTGCTCAAACAGATCAATGTTCTGAGGATGGTGGCGGACGGGGCAACGCTTGGTTCAGTTAGAGGAAGGCCTTCATGAGTCAAAACCCAGTCTACCACAGCCTGCAACATATTTTTGTACCTTAAGATTTTGATCCTTGTTAGTGAACTATTTTTATAAATCATTTTATTGGGGGCTCATATAACTCTTTCTTTTTTGCTCTTACAGCTCTTATCACAATCCATCCATCCATGTGTCAAGCACATTTGTACATCTGTTGCCATTATAATTCTCAAAGCTTTTTCTTTCTATTTTGGCCATTGGTATCAGCTCATTTCCCCTCTTCACCCCTCCCTCCCTCAAGAACCTTTGATAATTTATAATTTTTTTTTCATGTCTTACTCTGACCGATGTCTCCCTTCATCCACTTTTCTGTTGCCCGTCCCCCTGGGAGGGGGTTATATGGAGATTATTGTGATTGGTCCCCCCTTTCTCCCTCCACCTTACCCTTCCCGCCCTGGTATGCTACTCTCATTATTGTCCTGGATTCCCTGTGTGTCCAGCTCTTATCTGTACCAGTGTACATGCTTTGGCCTAGGTAGAATTGGGGTCATGATAGTGTGGGGAAAGGAAGCATTAAAGAATAGAGGGAACAAAAAAAAAAGGAAAGTTGTATGTTTCATCAGTGCTACAGTGCACCCTGACTGGCTCATCTCTTCCTTGTGACCCTTCTGTAAGGGGATGTACAATTGTTTACAGGTGGGCTTTGGGTCTCTACTCCATGTTCCCCCTCATTCACATTGATAAGATTTTTTTGTTCTGGGTCTTTGATGCCTGATACCTTATACCATTGATCCCTCATAATCACATAGGCTGTGTGCTTCTTCCACGTGGGCTTTGTTGCTTCTCAGCTAGATGGCCCCTTGTTTATCTTCAAGCCTTTAAGACCCCAGACGTTAAATCTTTTGATAGCCGGGCACCATCAGCTTTCTTCAACACATTTGCTTATGCACCCGCTTTGTCTTCAGTGGTTGTGTGGGGAAGGTGAGCATCACAGAATGCCAGGTTATTAGAACAAAGTGTTCTTGCATTGAGGGAGGACTTGAGTAGAGGCCCAATGTCCATCTGCTACCTTAATACTAAACCTATAAATATATGTACATAGAGCTATTTCCCTATCGTCATATATAAATATATTTACATATATACATGCCTGTATTTAGACCTCTATAGCTGTCCATTGCCTCCTAGTTCTTTCCTCTATTTCCTTTTACTTTCGTCTTGCCCCACTATCATGTTCTGCCTTCATTCGGGTTTCAGTAATTCCTCTTAGCTACATTGCCCTTGATCAAGCCCCACCAGGCATCCTATGCTGTCCTTGGCATTGATTTTAGATCATTAGTGAACTATTTAGAAAAAAATCCATTAAACCAACAACAACAAACTCTGTTGTAGGAGAAATTTTAGGAGCAACGAGCGTGAGACCTTGTCTCTGGTACTTTAGACATGTTGTCAGGAGAGACCAGTTTGGCAAACTGGTAGAGGGGCAGTGAAAAAAGAGGAAGGCCTCTGGGGGTGGGTTGGCACAGCGACTAACGAGGGGCTCCAAGCTAACGACCGTTGGGAGGTGGCGCAGGCTTGGCGGTGCTTCCTTCTGTTGTGCACACGGCCCCCAGTCAGAGCCGGCTCAATGGAGCCCAGCAGCAGCAGCATTAGAGCCACGTTAATTACTTAGTGTGAAAAATATAGTTTAAAAAGCTGATACAGGAGCCTTTTTAGTCTGAGTGACATTACACCACATGTTATTTTTCTGAACGAGTAACAGAGGCGAGGGCATTGAGCCATTCCTTTCTCCAGTTCCTTTCTCCTTGAGCGAGTTGACGTGTATTTTTAATCGCTGATGTTTTCTAAGTAAAGTCAGCTTTGAGCTGCTTCAGAATGCAAAATGTACATGATGTTTTAAGACAAAAGATGGTTTGAAAACGATATGGCAACACATGTACAAATGTGCTTGACACAATGGATAGATGGATGGATTGTGATAAAGGCTGTACAAGCCCCCAATAAAATGATTTAAAAAAATGACGTCCATAAACAAATATATAAAAAATGGATGATGTAAGGAACTTTTAGAATTACTTGGGGGCTTCCAAGTTCACTTCCCTTAAACTTGCCAGGAGCTTTGGTTAAGATATCTGAAGAGCCATAAAAGGCAGATCCCCGTTGGTGGGGGTGGGGTGGGGTGGGAGGTATAAGGGCCCGGAATAAAGTAGCTGCACTTGATATTTATAAACACTCGATTCCTCCATGCTTTCTAATAACAACAATATAAGAGGGAAGGAAGAAATTAGGGCAATTGAAGTATAAAATTAAAAAAAATGTTTATCCAACTATTTTACAAAAAAAAAAAAAGAAAGAAAAGCTCACCTACTAACAGACAGAGTATCTCTGGAAAGTAGGCTCTCAACCAGGACCGAATAACCAAAATAGATATAAAACTCAGGGAACAATGACTGGATATAAAACCCAATCACAAACGGGCAAGCCATGGCTAGACAGTCCCCCCAAGAGGCCACTCAAAGGTGGCCAGTGCTCTTGCTCTACCACCCAACCCAACCCAACCCAACTCAACCCAACTCATTGCCATTCTGTCGATGCCGACCCATAGCCACCCTGTAGGACAGAGTAGAACTGCCCCTGTGGGTTTCCGGGACTGTGACTCTACACGGGAGTTGGAAGCCAGAGTGGCTGGTAGTTTTGAACTGCTAACCTTGTGGTAGCAGCCCAGTGCTTACCCCCACCCCATCACCAGAGCTCCTCACTATCCTCAGAGAGATGCAAGTCTAACTCACCTTGAGAGACTGAGTCACTCCCAGTGTTTGACAAAGAAAGAAAAGATATTGACAAGGATGTGGGGAAATGGGAACCCCAATTCATTTTTTTGGGAAAAACCCCGGGAGAGTTGATGTGGAAAACAGTGCAGTGGGTCCTTAAAAAAACCGGAAATGAGAACTACCAGCCGGCCCAGCATTTCGACTCCTAGATACAAGCCCCAGAGACCTGAACACAGACCGGAAAGGAGGCTTGTACACTAATGTCCACCCTGCCTCAGTGTCCGCATCTACAAAGCTCGCATGGTTGCTGTGAAAAACAAACCAACCAACGAACAGCAAAAAAATAATTGTGTGAATACTTGTCAGTTTCAGTGTCCAGTCACCGGAGTGCCTGGGGGCACCTAGGGGAGGCTCATGCCAAAGGGATGGAGCTCCAAACCTTGGTCACCCACCCACTCAGGCCCAGACTTCCCTGGGACCCAGGGTCACGCTATTCCTTTCATGACCACTAGGTGGCAGGCGACGCCATGGGAACGTTTAAAGCCTGTTTTCTTTGGGCAAGAGGGTGCTACACAAACCGCCAAACCCAAACTCACTGCCATTGGGTGGATTCGTAGCGACCCTGGAGGGCAGGGTAGAATGCCCTGTGCGGGGTTCTTACGGCGGTAGAGAGCATTCTCTGCCCCCCCCCCCCCGCCCCCCGCAGGCTGGCGGCTTCGTAGGGATTGAATAAACCCACTGTTCCTGGTAAGACAGTGGGGAAGGGGCCACCGGGCATTTCTGGGGGATTTTGAGATGCCTGGGCCATAATTAACAGCCCTCAAGGGCAGTTCTGTCCTGTCCTATAGGGTCGCCGTGAGTTGGAATCAACTCCATGGCAGCGAGTGGGTGGGCGTCCCACGATTAGGAGCCCTGGTGCATAGTGGGTTAAGCATTGGGCTGCTAACTCCAATGTTGATGGTTCAAGGCCACCAGCTGCTCCTCGGGAGAATGATGAGGCTCCTGTAAAGATGGACAGTCTCAGAAGTCTCAGGGTCCAGGACCACTATGAGCCAGAAGTGACTCGTTGGCTGAGGCTTTAGTGGCCTCGTGATCGCTGGAGACCCTTCAGGTCACCAGCTTTGCTGAAACCTGTTCAGAATCTTAGCCACACACAAGCCTCCATTGACAGGCACGTGGGGGTGGGGGGAGGGGGCTGCCCACCAGGTGCAGTGGCCAGGAATCAAACTTGGGTCTCCTCCCACTGACCCCCTGCCAGATTTCCTACCCAAACCCCAAGAGCTGATGGGAATAGGAAGAAGGATCCCAGGAGGCTGGAGGTGGGAGCAGGGGACCCATGAAGCAAGGACAAGGATCTTCTAACAGGACTCCTTCACTGGCAGCCCACTCGCCCCACTCGTACCAGCCGCGCAAGCTGGTCGGGGGACGCGGGCAACACTGCGAGAAGGGATGCTTTCAGCTCAGGCCGCCTGCTCATCTGCTGGCAGGCGCCTTCGCTCCCATCCCATCGCCCTGCACAGCAGCCCACCCCTTCCTTCCCAACAGGAAGTCACCTCGATCGCTTGACACGTTTGTGGTCTGACACCCCACACTCAGAAAAGGGGACTTGCCTTCACCTGGCATGTAGCGGGAGCCTAGTGAGTCCCTGCCTAGCAGACAGCCATCACCCAGGTGCCTGTTAAAGCGGTGGGTGTGTTTCTTATTGATTTCTAACAGATGTTTATATAGTAAGGCTCTTAATTCCAGGTGTGCCTGCCTGTGGGAAGCCTGCCTTGCCCACTTAACCCTTGCATCTCAATCTGTTCATGGTCATTTTGGATGCATAACGTTGTAATCTATTACATGTATGTGGGTGGCAGTCGCAGGACCTCCCCCCACCCCCACATGCCTGTCAATGGAGGCTTGTGTGTGGCTAAGATTCTGAACAGGTTTCAGCAAAGCTGATGGGGGACTGGGAGGGATGATAGGCCTCTCGGGGGCTCGTCTTAGCAAACAAGAGTGTTCGGGGACAGGACGCTGATTCTGCTCACAGTACCTCCTTGGTCCTCCTGTGCACTCTTCTCCATTGCTTGCTATTTCCTCCCTCAGCCCAGCCAGGCTGTGGTTAGAGGACCAGGCCAGACAGCCCAGGGAGGGGGAGGCAGAGGCCCCAAGGTGCAAGGTGCAGGGGAGGCATTTGTTCATTTTCACGAAAACAGCAGCCTTGCTTGTTTTGCCCTGAGCGGCAGCCCAGCCGCTGGCCCTGAGCCTGGCACACTGTGGGGCCTCACTAAGCAGCTGCCGGGATGGGTGGACAGAGGAGCCGGTGGCAGGGTGGGTGGGTGGGTGGATGGATGATGGGTAGACAGGGAGATGGGTGGGTGGGTACATAGACCAATGAGTCGGGTAGGTGGGGCAGATGGACGAAGTGGTAGTAGGTAGTGGGGTGGATCCCTGCAGACTCTGGGCAGCGGGTCGTATCTAGTCACTGCTGCAGGGAGCCCTGCCTCCCCGGGGTGCCTGGGTCTGCTGGAAGACAGGCTGTCCCCAGTGTGAACAAACACCATAGCCACTAACAAGGAGATACAGTTCCCGGAGACCCCAGCGCCACAAGGCAAAGGAACACATGACAGCAAACGTCACGGCTCTACACGCTGCTCTGCGCTGGCAGGAGCTCCCAGAGCCGGCCATGCAGCCCATCGCCCGGGGCCTGAAGACGCCAACAGATGTAAAGGGGACACTCATCCCCAGAACCACAGAGCCCAGGGGACACACTTTCCACCGGGGACTCTCGCTCCACTGGAGGGCGACGGGGGCCTCCCTCAGAACCGGTCACTGGGTGGCCACACCCGTGGCAAGGCTGAGGCAGGGGAAGTGGTGGGAAGAGGAAAGAGGAAGGGGGACTGAAGGCCTGTCGAATAGCTCCTCCCACCCTCCCACTGCCAACCTGGCCTGGGGCCGGAGAAGCAGGGGCTCAGGGTCCCCAGGGGCCTCACGGTACTGCCCACGGCCTCACACTCCCAGCCCCTGCCATCCCTCCATGAATGCCTTCCCCAGTCTTTAACTGGCTGGCTCCTACCCATCCGTCCACACTCAGCTCAGGGGCTGTGTGGCAGTTACATCATCTCCTGTCAACTTGTGAAGGCTAGAGTCTAGCCTGTCAATCAGGTCATAGCCAATGGGGCCTCTGTGTGGGCGTGGCTTCCTCCTGGGGATTCTGGGAAATCCTGTCTTCCTCCCTGGAGGTGGGATACACACTCTGTGAGACATTCCTGTTGACAAGCCACATGGAGCTACACTGATGCAGCCAGAGTCCTGGAGCCAGAGGAGCCACGTGGAGGCCCACACCAGCGCTGAGATGCTTCCACCGCCACTGGACCCCCAAGACTTTTCACCTACTGGCCTGCATCTGACATCATTGTATGTGTTGAGTAAGTCTGAAGAGGAATTTATAGACTGGTATCGGATATGGACTAATATGGACCTATGGACTTGATCTGGATTGGGCTGGGATGTTTTCTTCATGTACAATCTCTCTTTGATAGAAAGCTCTCTTTTACACCCATATGAGTGTCTCTGGATTTGTTTCTCTAGTCTACTTGACCTAATCCAGGCTTCCTCCTCCAGGAAGCCTTCCCTGACTGCACGGCCTTCAGGGCACTTCCATTCCCCCACCACCACCACCCACCCAGCACTCCACCATTCCTACACTGGAGCGGCGCATCCTTACCTGCCTGTCTGCCCATCTCCCCGGCCAGTCCGCCCTCCCCGGTCCCCAGCTTGCAGACTGCCACGCCCCTCACCTTCCCCGAGCTGCAGCGCGGGGTCCATGAGCTCCATCATGTACTCCACATCGAGCAGCATCTCCGTGAGGTTGCTGCGAGCCAGCGCGTACATGAGCACGGGCAGGAAGTCGTCGGCCCCGTAGGGCTTGCCTGCAAGGACAAGGAGGCAAAAACCTGAGCGTGAGACCCCTCCCCGCCCACTCCCAGGTGAGCTGTGCCCGCCAGGGGCGTGGCCACTCCTGGAAGAGGACCCTTTCCCCGTCTGGGGCTCCTAGGAACTGGGCAGCATTGGGATCTGCTCCTGGCCTGATGATCCAGGCGGACGGGGAAGGAGCTGAGAAAGCCGTCTCCCCGCTTCCCCAGCTCCTGCTAAACATGGGTACCCCCTGGGAAGATCCCCTGCAACACAACCCCCATTCAACCTTTTTGGGGTAAGCATCGCCCTTTCTGGAAGGTCATTTTCAACTTTAGACACGCCTGGAAGGAATTCGTCCTATCCGGTGGCACAGAGGTTAAGCGCTCCACTCACCCCATGGTGGGCAGTTCACACCCACCTGGCAGCTCAGCGGGAGAAAAGACCTGGCGATCAGGTCTACCCACTGCCATTGAGTTGGCTGTGACTCACGGTGACCCCCTAGGACAGAGAGACCACACATCTTCACAAGAGCACACAGCCCCCTCCCCTTTATCCTGCCGGACTGCTGAGTCCCCATGGTGCCATTCCCAGCCCAGCACCGAACTCACTACACTATGAACATGCCGGCCTGGGCCCTCTCTGGGGGGTTCTCATCAGTCCTGTGGGGTCCACGACACACAGCAACCACCTCTGAGGCCCAGAGCCACGGGCTGCTTGGAAAGGACGGGTCCCCCGAGTCTTAGACCCTTCAGCCTGACGGACAGCAGTCTGTCTATGCAGGTTAGGTGTGTATTTTGTTCACCATTGATATTCTTGCATTCATTCAAAATTAAACTTTTAATGCTGCATTCAGTATCATCCGTCACCTCCGGAGTCCATGGTTCACGGTGCTGTTCAGAGCTGCCGAGGGGATTCTGGGTCAGAGCGGCCTCCTGGGACAGGGCAGAACTGGGCCGTGGGGGCTCTGGGCAGACAGCTTTTGGGGGACCTTCCCCCACGAAGCCAGCCTTGCGGTGATTGCCCAGCACACTGCACCACCAGCCAGAACGGAAGACACATGTCCACCCCCACCCCCGAGGCTCAAAGCAGGATTCTTCCTCGCTGTCAAAGTTGGAAACACCCCAGATGCCACTCGGCAGGTGGACGGACAGACATACTGGGGTCCTGCCCGCCGGAGGGCCAAGCTGTCACAGAGAGCGGACAGTCACACTTTGACACATGACCCGACGGGTCCAACTTTGACACCACCATGCTGAGTGAGTGAGTCTGGACACAAAGGGTCAGTCCTGGACAGTCTCGCTCACCAATGGGGCCCGAATAAGCACATTTGCATTTTTGTAAGCCACGTGTTGGACTGCTACCTGTAAGGTTAGCAGTTCAAATCCACCAGCCACTACATGGGAGAGACAAGGCTTTCTACTCCCCTAAAGAGTTACAGCCTCGGAAGTCCACAGGGACAGTTCTGTCCTGTCCTGTGGGGTGGCTGGGAGTCGGCACTGACTCAATGGTAGAGATTTGAGTTTATGGCAACAGGAGGTAGCCTGGTGCTTCCTGGGAGCTGGTGTGGGGTGAACAGGGGTGACTGCCGAGGGGCACCCACCAGGGCATCAGGAAGAAGTGAGTTCGAGGACGAGAAAACCTTGGAGAAAGCAAAACAGGGCATGGGGGCTCTTGTGGCTCTCCTGTCCCTCTGCAGGCATTCTGTCCCTGCTGTCCCTGGCCCAGGGGTGCTGGGCTCACACCCCGAGGACATGCTTGTCTCCATGTGTCTGTCCCCTCCCGGGTCCTCCACAGCACCCACAGCACAGTGCTGGTACCCTGGGGCTCCTGTGGTAGTTTGGGATTATGTCAACTGGACACCCCTGGCTAGGGGTGGAGTCAGGTCTGTCAATCAAGTGAGAGTCTGATGATACCTCCGTGGGGTCATAAGCCTTTTGTACTAAGGCACGAGGAGCAGAAATGATCTCTCTCTTCCTGCCCCTCCACCTTCCTACCAGCCGGAGCTCTGCCGGCGGCAGGGGGTGGTCCCATGTGGGCAACCCAACCTTGAGAGGTGCTGGTGCCGGCACCCCGGCACGGTCCCACCAGCCTTGGAGCCATGTGACGCGGCACCCATCGGCCTGCGGTCTTCCTGCTTCCCGGTTCACCATTCTGAGCAACGTGAGTCCGAAGAGGGACTGGCTTTGCACTGTGGACTTGAGTTGAACTGGGTTGGGATGCCATCTTGATAGGTAATTACTTCTTGATATAAAGCTCTTTCGGAGACAAGGATGAGCCTCACTGGATTCCTGTTTCTAAACCACCCGGCCTAAACTCCCCGCCCCCACCACCCTACATCCATCCCCATGTGTGGCAATGGCCGCTCTGTGCTCTGCTAGCTCACCTGCTTGCCCCATAGGCTTTGCCTCATAGCCGCTTACCGGCCCTTCCGTGTCTACGTGTCTACGTCAGAAAAACTCAGAAAGTTCAGAGACTCTTCGAGAACCCAGCCTCGGAGCCCCTCAGGGTCCAGAAAGTGTCATGGAGGGTCAGCTAACATGGCCTTGAGGGTCTGCTTCCTCAGGCGCTCCCTCCCCACTCCCCCAGGGGAATAGGCAAGGCTCTGTGTGCCCTGCCCCTGGCTGACCAGAGCTGAGCCTGCTGCACCACCCCTGCCGTGCCGCCTGCACACACCCCTTTACTCTCTCAGCCTCCTGTCTGGTCACCTGGGCACTGACTGACCACCTGACCAACTCGGGGGGAGCTGGCGGGAATCTTGGGAAATGACTTTGTGCGACATGGTTCCCCGAGCCTCTGCTTTGAGATTCCTGTCCCCTCCCCTGCATGAGATGAGTCAGGCTTAGAAAGGAAGTGCCTTCCCATAGGAGATGTAGGAGATGGCTCTGTGCCTGGGGCTGTTTTTCAGGTAGATCACTGGATTCTTAGAGGGTTGGCTTTTAACATTTTTATTTCTGAGTTCAGGAGCCAGGCAGGCAGGCTGTGTGAATGTAAAAGGCTGTCCAGGGCTCTCTGTAATTCCTACAGAACTCACTGCTGGCTGCGGCAGGTGAGACACTATCCCCTCTCGTCCCCCAGCATGTCCTGATAACCCACCCGGACTACGAACACCTGATTCCAACGGGGGCGACACCCCAGGACTGGAGGTGCTTCCTCGGATCTGGTGGGGGAGGTCAGGAATTCACCCACAATGCACTGCCCATGCCCCCCAGAAAAACGCACCCCGCCAAGGCCCATTGTGCCGAGGGTGGGCTGGACCTTGTGTAAAAGGATCAGGACTTTCAGGCAGGGAGCAGGTCCCTCCAGGACCTTGGGCGGGGTGTGTGTGGGGTCAAGGAAGCTGGACTGCGGACCATGAGTGGGGCAACAGGGAGGGAGGTACTCAGGACTGCTCTGTGCCCTCTGGTTCCTCCCCCACCCCTGCCTCTCCCTGGGGTTCCCAGCTGCCCCTCAGGGAGGGCTGTGGGCCCACCTTCTCCCTCTCTGTCACTGTGTGCTCACACCTCAAACAGCTCCCCCCTCCTGCGTGAACTCACCTACCTGTCTGTCTGCCCACCACCCAGGAGCCCCTGTGTCCACTGCCCTGGGCACAGGCCTGGTGCCACAAAGGTGTGCAGGAAGTGCTCTTGAGTGAGTGAGGGGGTCAGCACATGGTCAAGTGCCAAGCTCCCAGCAAGACCCCAGGGCCCTCACGTGGGCACCCACCCTATGGAGTGGGTCCTTCCCCGCTAGGGGACAAGCCAGTAAGCCAGTGTGGGCTCCCTCTGCCTGCAAACTCACCCTTCCCAGGACCACCCCCCTGCTGCAGGGAGCCCGTCCCCTCAGGGCCAGCCAGGCAGGAGCCACACCCCCTGCCCAAGCGCCCTCTGATCCCAGCCCTCCTGCCCGAGGTCTGTCCTCCCAGCAGGGCCTCGGTCCTTTCACCCACTCTGCCCAGGAAGGCATCTCCTGAGCTCCGGCCATGCAATGTCTCTGCTTAGGCATGACAGAGCCCGGCCCGTCTGTGCAGTGGATGGGACACCGACCACCAGCAGAGCCTGGCTCACGAGACCCGCATGGGTCTGAGCAGCAGGGAGCTCTGTAGGGTCTTCAACGGTCGCTTGCTGGGAGTTGGTCACCAGGTCTTTCTTTCACTGCACCCGTCGGTGAACTCAGACTGCAGCCTCTCAGTGGACGGCTGAGCATTGTAACCGTTCACACCACCCAGGGGCCCTGTACATGGCCCCTCGTCCCTGCCCGAATAGCAGAAATCTGAAAGACCAACCAAATAAGTTGTCCGAAGGAATTTCAAGCAGCTAGAAGTATGAACGTACTCTCCATGGTTCAGGGTAATCATAAAATCCTTGTGGAGCGTTACGGTTTAAGAACCTCATGTTTTGCTACCTTAAGAGTGCAGACGTGATAGAAACACTGAACTTTCTTCACATAGTTGGGAAGGACCTTAGTCCCTCCGGCCGGCTGTGTGACATGACTTTGCCTCTTGAATCCAATGAACTTTTTAGAAAAATGATACACACACACACACACACACACACACACACACACACCACCCCATATATACTCGAGTATAAGCTGACCCGAAATTTTCAAGCTACAAATTTCAGGTTGGCTTATACTTGAGAATACATGCAAATCTGAACCAAGTCCCTGCCCTAACTTTAATACATTTGTCTTAAATATATATAAAGAAAATGCTCTCCATGGGAAGCGCTTCAGAAGAAAGCCTGGTGATCGACTTAAACCAACAACGAGCAGTGTTGACGGCGCGGTGGGCGGAGCTGTAGCTGGCACTGGATGGATGGGAATAGGATGTAGCCAGTGGCTTTCTGGGGAAGGGGCTTCCCCGTGGTGCAATGACTCTCCAGGGCCCCAGGGAGGTGCTCTGGTGGCATAGGGCTTAAGTGTTCATCTGCTAACGGGAAGGTCGGGGTTCAAACCTTGTTGAGATCCAGCCTGGGAAACCCTATGGAGGCAGTTCTACTCCATCCACAGGACCACCAGAGGTCAGAATCAATCTGCTCGGCCCAACACAGCTGGTCAATGCAGGACTTGTGTCCCTGGGCTCAACCTTTCCCACTGTCCCAGGCATCTCTGGAGGTCTGCGTACTCCCGACTGTAGGGGGCATGTGGGGCCCATGGGAGACACAGGAGGAAGGGACACCTTCCCAGAGAAGCAGGGCTCGGTAGGGGAAGGGCTGCTTCTGCTTCAAGTGGGGCAGTGGCCACCAGGGTTGTGGTGGGGACAGGAGGGCGAAGGCCGGCGCTCTGCCTTCCCTGGGCCAGCACCAGCCCTGGGGGGCTGGGTGTCACACTGCTGGCGGGCAAGGCCCTAGACCATCCAGGCCCTGGGGCATCTGCAGGAGAGGCCATGGGCTGACTGCCAGTCCTGAAATCACCGATGGTCAAAGCCAGGAGGGAACCTTTAGAGGGCGGGTCAGGGTCTGGCCGAGAAAACGCACAGCCTCGATCTAGTCGCAAGGAACGCTGATGTGCTAATGGGGAACTCGCGTAAACAAACACGAAGAAATGGCTGTGGGTGGGGGGAGAAGCCTGCACATCTCAGTAATATCAGCGGCACAGCAGACCAGGTAAGGCTGCGGGGGCACCTTCCCGAGTCCAGGAGTCCAGAGACCGGTGGGGCCGGGGTCAAACCCTCACCTTCCAGGCAGGGCAGGTGGTTTGAGTGGCAGTCAGTCACCTCCTGCACAGCACTCACCCGCCTGGCAGCGGGACCTGGTGTGTTGCTGTGAAGCCGAACAGCTTTCAGCAGCGCTGCCAGACTAGGTAGACCAGGACGAAGGCCTGACAATCTATTGCCCCACCAACAGGCAAGAAGAAAACCCCATGGCTCTCAGTGCCTCTGCACGGGATCGGGGGAACAGCACAGGACCTTCCAGGAACCACGTTACTCTGTTGTCCACGGGGTGGCCGTGAGGGGGGTACGAGTGGACGACAGACAACACCAGCAAAGACTCTCCAGGACCACATGTAGCACCTGACCTTGCTCTGGACCCTGAGGCCCTGAACAGGAGGGGGGCATGCTGGGAGTTGATTTGATCAGGCCCTTCCCAGCATGCCCACCTCCTGTTCAGAAAGAGCAATCCTTCCATCCTCTATGACCAGGGCTGCCGCGTACAGCTGCCCAGGGTCCTTACTGCACAAGCGCAGGCAGCCAAAGGGCCAGCTGGGGATGGCAGTCAGCCAGTGCGCTCAACACCATGGGGTACTCGGTCTAACTTGGAGGGAGGGCGGGCCAGCGCTGCGCTTGACGGGTGGCTGACCCCTCTCCACCCCGTTTGCAGGGTGGCTATGGCTCTTCTCAGGGAAGGAGGAGCCCTGCGCTCACCCCAGGAGCTTCGGCTGGTTCGGACTCACATGTGCAGTGACACGTACCTCAGCAACATTGGGGCCATGTCAGCCTAAGCCTCATAGGTGCAAGCTGGAGCCAGCCTGTTGGAGGGTGAGCAGCAGGCGGCCCAGTCTCCCAGACTGGCCAGCATCCAATCAACCCACAGGGACGACACCCCCCGGCGGGGGCCCGGTGGGTCCACACCACACAGCTGTCCACCATTGTGTGGACTTGGCAGCCACGGGCCATGGAGCCTCACACACAAGGGCACGGAATAGGCAGGCTTCCTTCCTGGTTGGGCGTGTGTGTACCAGAACACCACCAGCTCCAGGCCCCCGAGCCCGGCCCGCCCGCTTACCTGGGTTGCCGAGGGCCATGGAGTCGTAGATGAGCTTGCAGGTCTTGAGCAGGATGGCGATCTTCTTCTCGGGCGAGTAGGCCTGGTGCATGCTGGCGAACTTCTGCAGGATCTTCTCCAGGACGGGCAGCTCGGGCACGCTGGTGGTCACGCCCAGGTCAGTGGTGGTGGTGGCCAGGATGACCAGCTGGTTCTCCTTGAGCTGCTGCAGCGAGCCGTCCTTGCTGTGAATCTCACGCAGGCACAGGTCGATGGCTTCCTTCAGCGGCTTCAGGACACATTTGTACAGGGCCGACTCCACAATCGCTTCTGTGGGCCGGCGACAGCGGGAGGGTGAGAAGGCCAGCTGTGGGGATCACCCTGTCCCACCCCACCCCGTGCGGCCACCCAACCACCCACCCACGCCCCAGAAACACACGCGTATAGCCCTCGTGGCTCTGACACGAGACGCTGCTCCATCCTCAACAAAAAGCCACAAAATGAAGATACTGCCAGAGGAGGCACAGACGACCCTAAGCCCGGCGCTGTCTCCGGATGCCCTCACAGGCCCTGTGTGAAGCGCTCCCTGACAGCACTGCCTCAGCCCAGAGGGCAGAAGGGCACCGTTCACCCGGGCTTGTGCAGTATGCAACCTGCTGTGCAGAGGGCCCGGGCACCCAGGAAATGTCTGGTGGAGCTAATCTTGGATGCCTCTCTTTACTTCAATTCTCTTAAATCTGCTTGACCTTGGCTTCAAAATCTACTGTGCCCCATATCTGACTTCTTGTCGATGCCACCCGATCCCTCAGCCCTGGGTGATAGGCTGCTGATGGCAAGGTCGGTAGTTCAGAACCCACCAGTCTCTCTGAGGGAGAAAGGTGGCGCTGTCTGATTCGATGGCGGTGCATTCGGTTTGGGGTTTCACTGGGCGCTGGGTGATCACCTTTGGCAGGGCGCAGCGGTGGCCTCTTGCTCCGGCCCTTGGTTGCCTGCTCTCTGCACAGCAGCCAGCACGATCTGCCAGGCCATGTCACACGTCTGTGCGCACCCTCCCGGGGGCTCCCATCACACGTGCAGTCAAAGCCCGCTCCCTGTGCTGCAGAGGACTCCTGGGGTCGTACCCCAGGACCTGACTGACCCGTGGCCTCATCTTCTCCCAGGGCCTCCTGAACCTGCCAGGCTGCTCCTGCCTCAGGGGCTCTGCCTGGAGCAGTCACCCCACAGACACCCTGTCCAAATGCCCTCGTGTCTGAGAGCCGTGTGTCCTAGGCCATCAAGACAAAGGGCAGCTACATCTCATGCCCGCAGGACCTACTAAGGAGCCCCGGTGGCACAGTGGCTGATAAAGCGCTCAGCTGCTGACTGCAACGTCGGTAGTTCAAAACCCCAACCACTCCTCAGGAGAAAGACGAGGCAGCCTGCTTCTAGAAAGATTGCCAGCCCAAGAAACGCCACGGGGCAGTTCTACTCTGTCCGAGAGGGCTGCTGGGAGTCAGTATGGACTCGGTGACAGTGGGTGTGGGTGGACAGGATGCACTAAGGCCCTGGTGTGTGTGTGGGCAGGGGCCGGTAGGGGGACATTTCATAACTAGCTTGGGCCTGAGTGAGGGTGAACCGACCCCTAATGACACCATCAAGGTGACATTCGGCTGCTTGTCCTGATGGCTGGGGGTCTGGGTGATGGATCTAGTAAGGGGAGAGCCCAAGCCATTATGCCCCTTTTCGGGTAGGAAGGTGGCACCTGAACCGTCATGCCTCCTGAGTGAGCACAGGTAGGGGCCTGGACAAGCCTCCTCTGGGGTAGGTGCATGTCTGGGTTTCAGGGTGGTCCTGATACTCTGGGCACATTCCCAGCTGCTTCCACAGCCCACCGGGAGCTGCCCCTCCACCTAGACACACCGTCCATCCTGTCCCACCTTGGAGCCTTTTGCATCTGGAGATAGAACGGCATGGGGGCAGGGGACCTGCGTCAGCTCTGTGGCTGCCCCTTAACTCCTGCCTGACCTGTCCAAGCCACTTCCCCTTCAGGGCTGCTTCCTCATTGGCAGCACTGAAGGACTGTTCTACCCCCACCCCCCACCCCAGGGCCCCTCCTGTCTCTGAGAGCCAGCTCTTGGGCAGCTGCCTCCTCCCTCCTGATGCAGGTCTCCCTGGCCGCACGCTGGTCCTTTGTCTCAGAACAGCTCCTGGCCTGTTTCTGGGACAAAACCAGAGCGGGGTGGCGTCTGCCCTGCTGCTCTGAGCTTTAGACTTGGCCTCTGTCTGCCTGGGCAGGTGGGCAGAGCCGGAAATGAGAGGCAGACAGGTAGAGTGGTTAGTTCCCGGACAGCTTTCTGGCTGTTCTCAGTGGGCTCTCGGTCAGTTCTTACCAATTGAACTGTGAGCCCTAGAACACGGGTGAAGACCCTAACTGCGACACCAGTAGATGTGCGCACAAGAGCAAACAAATCTGTCTCCAGAATGTCCCTTAGAGGCCAGGGTGGTGATGTCGTCTCCCGTGCTTTGGACGCGTCATCCGGAGAGACCAGTCCCTGGAGAAGGACACTGTGCTTAATGGAGTGGAGGGTCAGCGAAAAAAGAGGACGACCTTCCAGGAGATGGTTGGCCCTGTGGCTGCACCCATGGGCTCAGATATAACCATTGTGAGGATGGTGCAGGGTGAGGCAGGGTGTCACTCTGCTGCGCAGCAGCATGGGTGGCTGTGAGCGGAACCGCTGGAGGCACCCGACAAGAATCCTGGGAACTGGAGCTTTCTTTGTGATGTTAGCAAGCTCGCTCCAGCTCCAGTCTCTGCATGACTGAAGGGCAGAGCAGGTCTCTGCATCACTGAAGGGCAGAGCAGAAGACAGACGGCATGCTGTGGTCCAAAAGGAGCCCAGCAAGGCCCAGGGCGATGCCCCAGACTGGCCGGATCCTGACAGGACTTGTAGCCTCTGGCATGGAGACAAGGAACTTCTATTCCCCAAAGGCCCACGGGGACGTCTGTGGGACAGTTGTGGGGGGAGGGAGATGCTACCAGTCATCTTCCCTGAGGGTGATCAGTTGCCAAACTTCAGTGGGCCCTGCTTCCTGCTGCTGGGGACAATGGACAGGCTCCTGTAGGCGGAGCTTACACCCTACTGATAATGGTTCCTATGGAGACCCAGGGAACAGGACAAAGTTAAGCTGCCATCCTAAATCTAGCATCAGCCCATCTTGTCACATGTATATCCCCAATCCCTCCTCTCCTATTGCGTGTATGTCCCTAGACCACTCCCTCTCACTGCTGTCTAACCTATAGTGCAACCCCTTCCTGTGACATATGTCTTTACCTGGAATTAGTGGGCTTGCACCCCCAAAAGGTATATAGGCATGGGTCAGCAATAGAGATCCCTCGCTGGGCTCTCTCGCTGGTCTCTCCCTCTCTTCCCTCTCTCCTCTCCCGTCCTCTCTCCCTGGTTCCCTTTCCCGTCCTCCTTCCCTTCCCCCTCTCTCCACGTGGACTACCAAGAGGGGCTGAGGTGAGCAATGCTACCATATAATATATCTGACTGCATTAATCTAATAATACTTATATACCTCCACCGTACAATTGTGCATTACTGAACCCGTGGGTAGTAGTAGCGGTGGGGCTGGCCCCACTCCCCATAAACGTAATACTACAGACAGTGGCCCTCCATCACTAAGACCCGGTGGACCAGGACGCTGCAGGGTTCTGGGGAATCAGGGGCTGGGTGGTGCTGCTACCACTGCTGCCCACTGTCCCTCCATCTGCCTGGTGCCCCACCCAGCAGCCTAGCTCAGTAGCCCCTCACCCCTCCTGGAGAGTTCCCTGCTCCACCGAAACTCTCTGCCTTGCCACCTGCCTGGTTAGATTTGGAGTCTGGCTCTTGTTGGCATCGGGGGCCTGGTGCAATGCTGGCCTTGTTGGTATTCTGGGACTGGGGTTCTTCCTGTACAGTCCAGGCTGACCCAGTCCCTGGCCCCCAGGCCAGTCTCCCTCCCTGCCTTCCCTTTCTTGTCTTCACTCCTCCTGGGGTGCCTGCCCAGGGTCCTCATGGCACCCCCAGCCCTCCCCACCCGGGCCCCTGTCCACCCTGCTGTCTAAAGTCCTTTCGATCTGTCCTCAGAACACGGCAACCTCTCCCTGCCATGCTGGGCTCCAGCTCTGACCTCCTGGGGGGCAGGCTGACCTAGGAGAGCTCCCTGCCCCCCGACCCCCCACAACCTCACCAGACCCTTCCCTTCCCCCGGCCCGGAATAGCTTACTATTACCACCTTGCAGCTGAGTGACCGGCTGAGGGGTAGCTCCATCACCCCAAAGCCCAAACAGATCTGCTGCCTCCCGCCCCGCCCCCAAGCTCCCACCTATGCTGTCCCAGCCACATCCTCTGGGGGCTCTGATGCAAGCACTTAAACCCACCCTGCCTCTTCTGTCACCCAGCCTACAGTGGGCCAGGTGATCCTGGTGTCCCCACCTTCATAAGAGATCCAGCACCCCACCTCTTTGCACACATTCCCCCTCCCCACCCCCACCCTGTACCAGTGCTGCCGTCAGAGCTAGGTTATTGCTCTGACCTCCTCTGGTCTGGGTTAGCGGCCCACGTCCACTTGTAAGCCACTCCCACTGGAAAGCCACTCCCATGGCAAGCCACTGCCAAGGTAAGCCACTCCCACAGGTAACATACTCCCAGGGAAACCCTCTCCCACAGGTAACCCTGTCCCACAGGTGACCCACTCCCATAGTAATCCACTCCTGGAGGCAGGAAAGGAGCATCGTAGAACCAGGGCAGCAGGGAGCAAGATGGGAAAGACCCCGCAGAGACCCTGGAAGAATGAAGCGACACTCACCGGGGGTGGAGAAGCCAGTCAAGGCCCTTCCCCCAGAGCTGGCAGAGAGGGAGGGGGAGAAGGCGGGAACGCGCACCCCCCTCGAGCTGGGCCCAGAATTGAGACTTGCTGCCTCCTGGGCTGTGAGAAAACATCCCACCGCCCCCCCTCCCCAGTGCCAGTCACAGCAGAACCCCCAGGACCCCTGCCCGCACTTCCTACTCTCAGCTGCCCCTGCCACCTCACCGCTGCCTGCAGCGCCCCAGCTCGGGCTCCGGGCTCCCAGGGCAGGCTCATGCCTGCCTTCCCTGGGTCACTCCAGTGTCAGGCTAGACTGCTTGCTCAGTGGACTCGGCTGGGCACTCGGCTGCCCAGCTGGTGGGCAGGGGTCCTGGGCTGTGTGGACCCTGCCTCCTGCCCAGGCAGGAGTTCCACCCTCAGCGAATGGGCCCCCCCAATCCAGGATCCCACGCAGACACACGTGGCCCAGCCTCCGTCCTTGCAGCTCCTGCCCTCTCCAGCTCCCCACCTTCAGACCCCGGTCATTTCCAGAGTCCCCATGGAGCCCCATGTCCTGGGGAAGGGAGCCCCCTCTGTTTTGTTTTTAGAAACGTTCCCTGTCAGCAGGACCTTCTTGTGACCCTGACCCTTTCCAGGTTGAATTTGATGAGTGGGCTGAGGAGGGGGTGGGTAGGAGGTGGGCAGTCCCAGGGGAGGTGGACGGTGCCCAGTTCCCATTGGCTCAGGGCCCTCCTTCTGAGCAGCACAGCCTCACTGGGTGTTATAAATATTTACGCGTGTCTAACTGATCACAGTGGGAGATCTATTTCCCTGTGGCTCTGGTCACACACGGTTTGGCTGGAGTGGAGTCTGGTGGGGGACTGGTGGGGCGGGGGGCCCAGCGGGCTGCCTCAGCAAACTGTTCCCTGGACCGTGGCGCCTGAGGTAGGGGTTAGGTGCACATGCTAATTTGGAAAGCGCTTGGAACGATGGGAATGAGGAAGCAGGGTGGGGCCTGGGAAGGGGGCATCAGGCCCAGTCTGGCCCCGCGGTGAGCCCTGGAGCTTCACACTGGGGCCCCGACTGCCCTTTGAACCTCATGGCAGAGATCTGCCGTTCCAGGGAAGCTAGGGCAGGCAATATGAGGGCCCGGCGGCCCAGGCCAGGTCGCTGGAAAAGGGGAAGCTGTGAGCGGTTAGCTAACAGGATGACTACACTAGCCCAGGGAAGGGGATGTTGGTAAGATCCCCGCAGGTCCCTTAGAGGGGCCTCTGCTGTCCCATGAGCCCTTGGTCCTCCCCTCCCTGGCCCCCCACTCCGAGCCTGGCCTGGGTACTGACCGAGCTCTTCCTGTGTGTGCAGGCTGGGGTCCACTAGGGCCTTCAGCTCGGTGCTCTGCAGCAGGTAGCTCTTGAGCTGGGTCATCATGGTGCGGATCTCCTGCAGCATCTCAGTGCTGGAGGCCTGGTGCGCCATCATCTCCAGGCTGTAGACCTTGTAGTCCTGCACCAGGCTGCCGAAGTACGCAGCCTTGTCCTGCGCCAGCTCCACCACCTTCTTGTACAGCTTGCGGTTGTTGGAGAGGAAGGCGTGGAAGACGCTGGTGAAACTGGCCAGGCTCAGGCGGTGCCGAGCCTTGTCCAGGAGCATGGCCGGCTTGGTCTTCACATGGGGGCTGCTGAACGGCTCGGGCTCCTCCTCGGTGCTGCTGGTGGAGTAGGAGTCCTGGTCTCCGGCTGAGGCGGGAACGCCCAGGCTGTCTGAGAGGGAAGGCAGGGAGCCTGTTGCCTCTGGGGGACTATGTGGGTGGGCACCAGCCTGGCCATCAGCATGGGGGGCAGGTTTCTCTGCTGACAGCTGGGCCTTCTCCGCGGGGCTTGCAGCCAGCTGCCTGGAGATGCGCTTCTTCCTGGGGGGCGGCACTGGGGGCTGCTTAGCCTTCCTTGGTGGCTCCCGCATGCTGCCCAGGCCACCGGCTCTGGCCTCTGCTTCCTGGCCCTGCTCCGTGGTCTTCTGAGGCCTGTCCCCAGCACTGTCTGAGGTCCCGTGGGGAGGCAGGCTGAGAGAGGTGGCCCTGGAGGGGCCCTGGTGGTCCCCCTCTGACCCCTTCCTGGAGCCAAGCTCTTCCAGGGAGAATCTCTGGGATAGGTGGCGCCGGGGAGGGGCGGCAGGCAGGCCCTTCTTGGCGGGCAGTGGAGGGGCGGCCCCCCACCTTAGCTCTCTCTCCCTGAGGGGGCCCAGGTCCGGGGCGGGGCGCGGGAGCCTCTCACAGGCTGTCGTGGGTGGCAGGCTCGGAAGGCCAGGGGGATTGGGGGCATGAGCTTTGGTGTGGGGGGCAGAGATGGGTGGTGGGAGAGGGAGGGCTTCTGGGGTGTGTGGGGTAGCACCCACTGGAGTAGGAAGGGGTGGAGTGCAGGAGGGAGCAGGAGCAGGGATCGGAGGGGGAGGAGGCCGGGCTGGGCCTGAGGGAGTGACAGGGGGTCCAGAGGGTAGGGGTGGGGGTGGGGGAGGGGGTCTGCGAGGGGTCCTCTGGGAGGGCGGTGAGGTAGCGTTGGAGGTGGGAGGCAGCAGGCTCACGGGAAAGCTTCCAGGAGGTGGAAGGTTCACGGGTGGGGTGCCCCCGTAGTCCTCGATGAAAATGGGGTTCACAAACCACAGGCGGTCGTTGCCCACAGCCAGCCGGACTTCGCAGGAGCAGTTCGAGGTGTGGGCCGTGGGCCTGAGGCTGGTGGCTGGGGACGAGGTGGGGGCCGGCTCTCTGTGGGGTTCCGCTGGGCTCCCCGCCGCTGGCCTGGAGTTCAGGGAGGAGTCCCAGAAGCCTGTGGGGACACAGCAGCAGAGGCAGTCAGTGGGCCAGGGGGCAGGGGCAGGAGGCACCCCAGCAGCTGCTTCAGGACTGGGAGGGAGGTTGTTTTTCCTCTTGGGCCCTTTGAAGCCTCTCCCACCACTTCCTGGCTGAGAGGGGAAGCCCCGTGAGGCTCTCGGGTGGCAGCCCTGGGGTGGGGTGGGAGGTGGCAGAGAGCAACCATCCCTGGGCCTGCCACAGACCCCAGGGCTCTGCATGTGGGGGTGGAAAGGATAGATGTGCCCACACTTGCTCCCTCTGGGGCAGGTGGGGCTCGGTCCTGCCATCTCTGACCCAGGATGGTGCAGTGGCACCCACGTGGCAGGCTCGAGAAGGCTTTGTTCCCACGGGGTACTACTGTGTGTGGGTAACTGCCCCTCGCTCAGCCTGTGTGGACCACAGCCCAGTCACAGGCTGGGAGGCTTGTGGTCAGCAGGACCTGCCTGCCCCGACTGCCCAAGCAGGGGCTCCAGGCGCACTGCCCAGTGGTTTTGACTTTGGTCAGCCCCAATGCTGACGGCACAGGGCAGCCCACGCTCCCAGGTGTGTGTGACGGGGAGCCAGAGCAGACAGGGGTGGGGGTAGGGGGGCTCGTGTGCGGATGAACACAGTTCTGGCAGATTCTTTTAGGCAGCCCTCATGGCCTGGGCTGCGGCCATGGCCACCAGAGCTGTCCTCACTGCAGGGCAGGGCGGCACTAGACTGGGCCTGGGGAAGGGCCCTGGGGACTGGCTGAGTGAACTCCTTTCCAGAGGCTGACTCGCTCTGGAATCCCTGACCTATGGGGACCCCCTCACTGGGAATTGGCTAGGAGCTTTCTGTCCCCACCCTCAAACATTGGATTTCAAGTAAGCCCTCCCAAGAGATGAACGTGGACCCAGGTTCTGCCTAAGTTGGTCATTGAGAGGTGCTTAGAGACTTGGGCAGGCAGGTCTGGAAACCCTGGGTGGTGGTGGTGGGGGGGGGCTGTGCTGGGCCTCCAGTGTCTCCCCCAGGCTCTTCTTGGCTTTAGGGAGGGTCTTGTCCGTCAGCGAGTTCCCAGGACTGCCACACAGCATGGCGATTCAAACCGATGGGCATGGCCTGCCTGTCCGGGTTCAGTGACTTGCTTCCTGTGAACATTCTTGCTGACCGCCCCCTCCCCCCGCTACCCCCCACCCCCCAGCTTTCTTTTCCAGTTCAATTTTACTTCCCCTCCCTCGTTTAGCTGTGCACCCCATTATTTAGATCCGAGGGGAAGGGAATGTGGAGGTTTTCGCAGACTGTGAGCCTTCAGGTTCGTAGGCAGTAAGTATTTATTACTTCTCTCGGTTTTCAAAGAGGCATATCCTTCTGTAATTACATAGCCCGTCTCAAGGAACAAAATCGCTAGTAAGTGCCCATCGGACCTCATCCAGGTGGCTCTCTTCTCCCCGCCCCACCCCCTGCTTCCCCCACCCTGCTCCCCCTGGTCCCTGGTCTCCTTGTAGTCCTCAAAGTCTTATCTTTTGGGACGAAAACCACTGTTCCCTTTTCTTCTCTTTTCCTTACGATCATGGTGTCATTAAATATGGATCTTGATGCGCTGACTACTTTGCTACGTAGTGTCCTCTGGTCTCGTCCGTGTCTTGCGGTGTTTATGAGGGGCATCACTGTTGTCCACTGACACATAGTATCCCACCACCCGCCTCGAGGGTCTGTCCCCAATGCCCAGGTGAAGACAAGAGGCCCAGCGAGATTCAGGGACTCGCCTGAATGAAGGTGCTGGGGGCTGAACTGGTTCTAACCGGTCACCCTAGAGCCCATTGCTGCCCAAGGTGACCCTATAGGGCAGGCAGACCCACCCCACAGGGTGTTGGAGGCTGTGACCTTTTGGTGGCTGACTGCCACATCTTTCTACCTAGGACGCAAGAGCAGGCAGGAGTGCTTAACCCTGTGCCCTGCGGGCTTCCTTCATAGGAACTTGCGACACTTCCCATCTCAGTGGTTCTCCTGACGTCAGGTGTGGTGGGGCGGCCAGCCTGCACCCAGCCCTGGAGGTTCGTAGGAATGCAGGCCCTTCTGTGGAAAGGGGTGTGTGGCGGGAGCGGCTGAGTGTCTACTCGGCTAGCTGGGGGTGGGTGGAGCTGTGGGCATCGGTGACCTCCGTAGGCACCCCCTCCTGGAGAGTGGGGGTCTCCCAGGCCAGTGGGACTGTGAGGAAGGAAGGAGAGGGGGTTAAAGGAAAATGAGCTGATTC
>NW_022103915.1:11764829-11776985 GCF_000313985.2 Echinops telfairi
ACCTCCCAGCTGGGTGCCTCCGTCCAGGTGGGCTGTCATGGGGCAGACAGAGAACCTGTGTCTTGCAGCCCGGGTGTGGTGGTCAATAGAGAGGCCTGTTGTCACCGCAGGGATGAGGATGACAACACGTGTTGGGGTGACCCTCTCCACTGGGAGAGCCTCCCGGCACACTGCAGTGCAGCAGAGTCTCCAGCTGTCTTCCAACTACCTACTTTCCTGGGCATGCCCCCCACCCCCACCAAGGTCCCTCCCTTGGAGTTCTTGAGCACACAGACACAGTGGCCCCGGGGACTGAGCAGAAGCACCCAGCCCAACACGATTCATACTATGCCTGGACGCTTTCCTAGCCAGGAAAAGCGGCCGGTGGGCAGACTCAGGGGTGAACTGGGCAGCAACCCCACAGGAGAGCTGAGGTCCCCCATCCTCCCCTCCACCTTCCCAGAGAGAACAGAGGCAGATGACGGACAGAATGCACCTGGGCCCGAGCATTCTTGTTCGCCTAGATCCCTCGGGGTGGGGGTGGGGGAGAGGGTGTGGACCGCTAACGCGAAGGCTGGAGGTTCAAGTCTGCCCAGAGGTGCTTCCGAAGGAGGGCCTTTTCATCCTCTCCCAAAAAGTCTGCCGCTGAGAACTCTCGGAGGTCAGCTCTACCCAGACCTACACGGGCCACCATGCGTTGGCCTGAACTTGAAGGGAACTGGCTTGTTTGTTTGGAGATCATGGTCACCACTGCCTGGGGTGGTTACATAACCTGGCGTCAATTTGAGAGGATTACGAGTGAAAGGGATGAAGTCTGGCCTGTCACTCAAGATATCACCAATGAGGTCCCTGTGTGGGCATGGTCTTCCCCAGAGGATTCTGGGATAACTCTGGTATTTCCTCCTTGGAGGCGGGAGACACTTTCTCCATCTCTGCTCACTCCCTTGGAGACGCTGTACTGACAAGGATCACTCCCTGCGAGATGTCCCTGAGGAGAAGCCACATGGACCTACTCCGATGCTGCCCTGGGTGCTGGAGAAGCCACGTGGAGACCTCTGCCAGCGCTGAGATGCTCACAACGCAATTGGATCCACAAGGCATCCATCCACTGGCCTGTGATCATCCTGCATTCGGCATCATTGCATGCGTTGCGTGAGTCTGAAGAGGACTTTACAGATTGGTGTCAGACATATGGGCTAATATTGGACTTATGGACTTGATCTGGACTGGCCTGGGATGTTTTCTCAAGATTCCATTACTCTTGTATATAAACATTTCTTATGCACAAATAAATGAGTCTCTCTGGATTTGTTTCTCTAGTCAACCCAGACTGACACACTGCCCATGTCTGGCCCCTCTCATGACTGCCTTAGACCAGGCCCAAGGATAATCGATGCACTGGGTTGTGCTGGAGAAGAGTATGGAAAACACTGCAGACTGCTACAAGGACAACGCGACCTGTCATTAGAGGCAAGGATGAGGAGACTTTGTCTCGTATCCTCAGGACATATTGTCAGGAGAGACCGGTGCTAGGAGAAGGACATCACACTTGGTAAAGTAGAGGGGCAGCGACAAAGAGGAAGGCCTGTGATGAGATGGTTGACATCGTGGCTGCTACAACCTTGGGCTCCAACAGAAGAACCCTTGTGGGGATGGGGCAGCGCTGGGCGTGTTTCCTTCCGTGGTGCACGAGGTTGCTATGGGTCGGAGCCGACTGATGGCAGCTCACACCAACAACAGACCAGGCCTTCAGACCCTGCCCATCTTCCTCGACACACGGCACGGGCAGAGAGCGGGCCCTGGAGCACCTATGTGGAACCACCTCCAACACTAGGGGGGCCACCCAGGCCATGCCCTGGGGGAGCTGCCCCCCGTGGAACTTCTAAAGCGACACCTGCTGGTCCTTACCTCACCCTGTCATCCCGCACACGCCAGCTGCCTGGCCTCCGTGCTCCGTCCGCAGGCCTTCACCACCTTCCCTGCCTGACAGTATTACTCCTCCTTCAAAACTTGTCTCTAATGTCCCCTTGTTAAGTAGACCCCCTCCAATGCCACTGAGCTCCCCCAGCATGGTGCCCCTCATTCTCTGTCTCTGCCCAGTTCCCCAGCCTGTCTCCAAGGCTGCAGAGGCCACACTCATGCTCCCCAGCGGAGGGTGGATGGCAGCTCAGAGGGTGTTTGGGGCCCAGGAGCCTCAGGGCGCACCCTTAGCTCATAGCATGGGCCCTGGGCCAGAGTCCGGAGCAGTGGAACCAGCAGCAGTGGAACCAGCAGCAGTGGGGCTCAGAGAAGGGGTGCCCCTGGGGCCTGCTTCCCTCCCCTTGATCCGGGGCTGAGAGCTGTGCCCCTGCAGGCCACTGGCCTCAAATCGGGTACCACTTGGAGGGAGGGGTGCAGAAGCCGGGCCCTGGGGCTGCATCTCAGCGTCCATGGGCCTGGTAGGAACCACTGTGGTGGGGTGGACTGAAAACAGGAAGTCACCTTTTTGCAGAATGCCCAGGGCAGGGGAGAAGTGGAACTCTGGTCCATGCCATCCTAGTGGTTGGTAGAGCTATGGGCACTTCCCCGTGTGGTCAGCCCCTGCTCCCACCTCCGTGCTGCTCTCTGCCTCAGGTACGCAGGTTGCTGGCCTTGTAGCCGCTGGAGCCTCCTGCCAGGCGTCCATTCCTACCTTCTTTTGTGGTCCTGGGCTGGGCCAGGTACTGGCCCTGAGAACAAAGGTGGCTAAGACTCCACCCTTGGGAGTTAGCATCAGGACAGACAAAACAAGGACATGCAGCAGAAGGTTACCGAAGCTGCAGAAACAGCTGGCCCGTCCAGCAAGTGTAGTGGAGAATCATCTCGGGGCGGACTCCCAAAGATGGGATGCTGAAATCCAGGTTTTCAATGCCTTCTAATGGTCAGCTGCTCTGCGGTCCCGCTCTCCTAAAGAGGGGCAGTCTCAGAAACCCACAGGGTGGTCCGACCCGGTCTGAGGGTGCCACTAGGAGTTGGAATCGATTGGCTGGTAGTGAGTCTGTTGTTTTTAAGGAGGCTCTCCTTCGATACCACAAGGACCCAGGCACGTGACACCCAAACTTGGAAAAGTAAGAGAACATACATCTTCTTCCCGACGTACACAATGCAGAACAACAGGCACCGCAGGCAGGCATGCTGGAGGAACGCAGCGAAGGCATCCCTTTTCCAGACTCCGTGCGTACTTCACGTCCACAGCCTGTGGCTTAGAGAGCCCTGGGGGCAGATTGGTTATGCGTTGGGCTGCTCACTGTAAAATTAGCAGTTCGAAACCACCAGCTGCTCTGCCCGAGAAAGATGAGGCTGTCTACTCCCGTGAAGAGAACAATCCTGGAGCCCCAAAGGGCAGTGCTACCCTGTCCTACAGAGCCACTCTGAGTCTCACTCCAACCAACGGCAGGGAGTTTGGGATTTCTTGGCCTACAGCTTAGTGCTTGGTTCTCCTGCTTGTTGCTACTAGGGCCCTGACAAACCTATAAACGCTTGAAGTCCAAGATCACACCGCAGCCAGCCTGTACTTGGGACACCTGGCTCCTCAGCCCATTAGCCAACGTGGACAGTGACTCTGTGCTGAGCCTGCATGCCCACGGCCCCCCTCCGGGCATCTCCCTGGCAGAGCAGCAGCTCCTGTGAAGTTCATGGATCCTTCCCATGCTCTACCCACTTTTTCTCAGTGAGACAAATGGATGCATTTGAATATGGCGTTGGCGAAGAATATTGAAAGTACCGTGGTCTGCCAGACTAAGAACAGACTATGACGGAGGAGCCGGCCGCCCACTTCAGAGGAAGTAGCTGCTGAAACCTTCACGCCGAGCATCAGAATGTTGTCAGATACGGAGGCCCTAGACCAGTGGGTCTCCACCTTCCTCATGCCGCCACCCTTTCAGACAGTTCCTCATGTTGGGGTGACCCCGGCCATAACATTATTTTCGTTGCTACTTCATCACTGTCATTTGCTACTGTTATGAATCATCATGTAAATATCTGATAGGCAGGATATATTTTCATGGTTACAAATTGACAATCATTAAACATAATGAAAGCATAGTGATTCATCACAAAACAGTATGTAATTATCTATTGTGAAATATTCATGTGTTTTCTGATGGTCTTAGGAGACCCCTGTGAAAGGGTCATTCGACCCCCAAAGGGGTCGAGACCCACAGGTTGAGAACCGCTGCCCTAAGGCACGGAAGCAGGGCATTGTCACAGATAGCAATGGAGGATGGGCCCCTCAGATTCGAATGCACTCGGAATGTGACAGAGCCTCGCTGCTTTCTCACAGTGGATGGGGATGGGAATGGAGTCAAGCCCGTGGCAGTAAGGCCTTCGGGGTCTCCATTTGCTGATGGGGGACCACCCAAAATGAGAGAAGACAGTTGCAAGAATCGACTAGTCACTGGAACTTAGAATGTACCAAGTATGAATCTAGGAAAATGAGAAGCTGTAAGACAAGAACCGAAAGCAAAGATGGCTATGCCAGGCGTTAGTGAGCTGACATGGGCTGGGACTGGCCATTGTGAAGCCGAAAATCCCATGGTTGACTGTGCTGGGGATGACATCAGCACGAGGAACGGTGGTGTATTCATGGCCGAAAAGGACACCAAGATCTGTCTGGAAGTACAGTGCCAGGATGATACTGATCCCCCCAGCAAGGAAATCCAACCAACACAAACACCATTCAGATGCGTGCACACTCCACAGAAGCCAGTGATGAAGAAGTAATTGAAGAATTCTACCAGTGACTTCAGTCGGAAGTTGATCTAACATGCAGTCACAATGGAGGGATAATTATTGGTGATTGGAAAGTAGAGGCTGGAAACAAAGCAGAAGGGACAGTAGCTGGAAAATACAGTCTTATTGATAGAAACGAAGCAGGAGGTTGCATAATAGAATTTTGCAAGATCAGCGCCTTGTTCATAACGAATACCTTTTTTGGTCTTACAGATCGATGCTAACGTCGCATGCCTCTCTGTCCAAGACGTGAAAACTGGATGGGAGAATTATTACTACAGCTCCTGCCCCTCTCCCGTCCTCTCTTTAACATAGTGATCTAAGATCACTGTCAGGCATCGGAAACCTACACGGGGTTGCTGTGAGTCAGCTTTGGCTTGACGGCAACGAAGAAGATCCCGTACCAGATGTGAAGCAAAGGTTTTCCCCACGTCAAGAACCAGTGATTCTGGAATTCAATCTCCCTAGCACAGTGGTTCTCAGCCTTCCTAATGCTGCGACCCTTTAACATAGTTCCTGATGTGGTGGTGACCCCCCAACCATAAAATTATTTCCGTTGCTACTTCATCGCTGCCATCTTGCTACTCTGATGAATCGGGCGACCCCTGTGAAAGGCTTGTTCGGCCCCCAAAGGTGGTTGAGACCCACAGGTTGAGAACCGCTGCTCTAGCAGGAGCCTTGGTGGCATAATGGTTCCTGTTGGGCTGCTAACCACAAGGTCAGCGGTTTGAAACCGTCAGTCTCTCTGCAGGAGAAAGAGGGGGCTTTCTACTCCTGTAAAGAGTTACAGTCTCAGAAACCCACCACAGGGGCAGTTCTACTCCGTCCTACAGTCCTGATGAATTGGAATTGACTGGATGGTAGGGAGTTTGAGATTTTTGGATCAGGTTAAGGAGTCCTTGGAGTTGTAGTGGGCTATGAACTGACCTCTTAGTGGGCTGTAAATTGACCAGCTAATGCCAGGTCAGCAGTTCAAATGCACTAGTTGCTCTAGGGAAGAATGAACAGACTGTCTATTCCCCTAAAGATGTAAGGCCTCCACAGCTCAGAAATCCAAAGGAGAAGCTCAACTCCGTCTTAGAGGATGACTCAATGGCGGTGAGTTTTAGTTAATCAGGCCACAAAGTCTTCATAACAAAACAAGCACCTTCCCCCCACACAAATGACAACTATACACATGGACTTCCCCAGATGGGATGCACAGAAATAAAATTGACTATGTACGTGGGACGAGATGCTGGAGAAGCCCAGTATCAGTCGCTAGAACCAGGCCAGGGGCCAACTGTGGAAGAGACCATCAATTGCGTCTACTTAAGCCAGGTTGAAGCTGAAGAAAATTAAAATAAGCCCACAGGACCTAAAATATAACCTTGATTCGATCTCACCTGACACAAGCTGGCTGGCCTGCCTTCTGAGCAACCCAGAGGTGGAAACCTGGGTGTCCACAGATCAGCAGGAGGGGGTGCCCACCACAGAGGTGATAAGCTGGGCATCACAGAGGCCAGTGTGAGGGGTCCCAGCAGCTACGGAGGTGGTGACCTGGTCACCCATAGGTCTACGTGAGCAGGTCCCCACCACAGAGCTAGAGAGCTGGGCCGGCTTGAGGACATCCCAGTCACAGGTCAGCTCTGAGCGAGTCCATGCTGAGCAAGGGCCCTAAAGCCCAATACAAGAGACTCACTCCACAGACGTGAGCTGCTTCCTGTCAGGTCATGACCGGGAGAAACACTCTGCCCACCCCCAACTCCCACCCAGACCCCTTCCTCCAGTCTCCTCCTCTGTCCTGTTCACCCTTCAAAAGGTCAAGGGAGCAGTGGGGGGTGGGGGTTAAGAAGGTCAATTGGGTGGGCAGGAGCAGGCAAGGACAGAGGACGCAAGCCAGCTCATGACCTTTGCTTGTGTCAAGGGTGGGGGACAGGGAGGCTGAGACTGTGGGGGCTACTGGGTCCCCAACTGCGGTGGATTGAATTGTGCCCCCCGCCCCCATGTGAATTGAAGGCTTGGCCTGGATCCATGCATGTGGTCCTGCAGTACCTAGTTCCTGTGGTCACAGCAGAGCAGGTGGGTCCTAGCCCTCATCGCTTCTGGCTCACACACTGAGCAGAACAGAAGCGACACACCCAGGAAGGGTGTCCTGGAGCCTCCTGAACTGCATGACCAGTAGCACTTGTCTTGGAGGTCCCCCGCCCCCCTGCCCCCCACTGTCGGTGTCTCTACTGCAGTGGTGCGAGGAGCCGGGGAGACCAACCGACGTGAAGAGCAGCCTGGGTATCAGACTCAGATTCTTCCAGACCACAGCCCACGCAGCCCCTGCATTGGCCCCAGCCTCAGACCACACAGGGCTGTGTAGCGGACCCCTGGCATCTGGTGAGAGGCACCACGGGAGGCCAGGAGCATCTCCCTGGGCAGTTGCTCAGTGTGGGCGGCCCCTGGGAGCCTGGACTCAAGGCCCTGCCGTGTCTTAACCTTCGGAGCTGCCCCCATCTCGGCCACCCTAGGCCCCCGAGAGGACTTACCCAGGCCCAGGTTGGAGATGGTCTCCAGGTCTGTGAAGCTTTGAGCCTCCAGGATGGCCTGGGGGAGCCTCAGCGTGAAGGGCAGTAAGTCTCTGTGGAGACAGGAGGGGTTGGAGGTCATTCCTAGAGAGAGGGCACGGTGTCCAGCCCTCCAGCCCCCACCCCCTAAACCCGCAGAGTCCTCCGCAGAGCCTCCCTGCAGCCCTGTGACTCTGGAATGGGGCACAGGGAGCCAATGGGCAGAGGCTTGTGCCCGCTGCCACCCCAGGAGCTCCACCGCAAAGCGGGCGCAGACACCCAGCGGATCCCTGCTGTCCCATCGTGGCGGGATGGGGCAGAGAGGAGGCTGTCAGCGGCCGCAGGGTAGCAGGACTGCTTCCACGGGGTTTCCTGGCCGTCGCTCTGTATAGAAGCAGACGGCCACATCTTCCTCCATACTGTGGCCGGGGCCTCGACTGCCCACCTTGCGGTCAGCAGTCAAGCTTCTTCAACAGGCTCCGCCAGGCCCTGGGAGGCCTTGGTGCCTCTGGGCTCAGCTAATGATCCCGAGGCCCTGAGAGGCAAAGGGTTTCCCTTAGAGACCACCCAGCGGAATATTTTAAATTTCAGACTAATGCAAGCGCTGGGTCAATTGAGGGCAAGACCTTCGCCGGGATCACAAGCAAAGTTGTTTTCAAGGTTAGGTGTTCGACTGTTGTTTTTAACCAGGAGCTGTGGGCCGTGGAAAAGTATGGAAGGGCACGCGGAGCAGGGGGCACCGGGACCCGGAGTGCAGCCCCAGGACCGGGGCACTTCTAGATGGGTCGTTTCTGAAGTTTGGATGCCAGGTGGCCCCACTGCTGCCAGACCCCATCCTGGGGGAGCTGCACCACAGAAATGCGAGCGGCATCTCGTGCCTCCCACTAAGACAGCGGGGGGACTTCTCTCGGTGTGTGTGTGTGGGGTGCCTCTGGGTGGTGGGCTCTGCCCCAGCCCATGGCGGCAGGATGGTGTTTGGCAGCTGAGACTAGGCAGCGCCCAGGGCATCGATAACTATTTCCTTCTCTGGGCAACAGTGAACATGCTCGGAAGCTAAGGGAAAGTTTGGCGCTTCAAGTGACCCAGAGGTGCCTAGGAAGAATGGCCAGGCTGTCTAGCTCAAAAAAAAAAAAAAAAAAAAAAGGACCCCCCTCACCCCCAGCTGCTGAAACCCCCGTGGAGCACGGTTCTCCCTGAAACAGGGGTCAGTCTCCACTGGTCACAATCACCTTGAATGCTATGGATTTGCTGGGGTTTCAAAGGCCAGGAGGACCTTCTGACCAGCCCTGCACGCTGCCCCCACCTCGAGGAAGGTGGGTCCCAGCATGGTGGGGGAAGGAGGGGCAGGGGGGTTCCTCCCCTTCCTTCCTCATTCTGCTTAGTGGCATCCTCTTGCTGCTGGCCTCCATGATAGAAACGTGCACACCTGCAGCCCACCCCCTGCCTCCACCACCCCCTGGTACAGTGGCCATCCCATCTCAAGCCTTTGCCTAGGGAGGCCCCCCCCTTCCCCCCCACGGCCTGCATGGCTGCTGGGCCCCTGGCGAACCACCCCCTCCCCTTACTTCCGTCCACCTCCTCACGCAACCCTGTCTTTCCGCTGAAGGGCGGCTGGCCCCAGTAGGAGGAAGTCCCAGTGACTCCTTGCATTCGAGGCTCTAGAGCAGGGTGCCTCCCCCCAGGTGTCCAGACTCCCTGGGAAACCGGTCTGAGGCTGCCAGAGTGTTTCCACTTCCCTGTTCTTCTTTGGCTAGAAGTCTGTCCTGGCTCAAGGCTGCCTCTTCCACAAAGGGGGCTTTGACTCGCCCCCGCAGGGCCAGAGGGCTGGAGTGGGCAGGCGCAGAGCAAACCATCCTCGGACTCAACCGGCTCAGGACTGGGCTGTGTGACCAGAGGCTGCCGTTTTCACCTGGTTTCTACAACCTCATCTGCGCTTGGAAGCTAAGCAGGGCTTAGCTGGGAGACCCCTCCCTGTAACAGCACGGAAACCACGCCACTGCCAGCTAGTGGATTCTAATCGTTCAAACCCACCCCCAGGGAGTCAGTTCCCACTCATAGCGACCATCTAGCGTGGAGGAGAAGGACTCCCCAGGCTTTCTAAGTCTGCAGCCAGCCTCATCTTTCCCCCCTGGAGCAGCTGGTGGACTTGACCTGTTAACATTGCTGGTGATCAGGTCAGGCCATAAGCCACCACACGCCCGAGTTCATTCTAGTCGATGCTGACTCACAGTGACCCCGAGGACCCCCATGGTCCCCGTGGGTTTCCGAGACTGTAACGCTTTACTGGAGTAGAAAGCCTCGCTTTTCTCGCGAGGAGCGGCTGGTGGTTTGATGGGTCAACCTTGAGGTTAGCAGCCCAGTGCGTAAACCACTACGCTACCAGGGGCCAGATAGCCTCATCTTTCTCCCACAGGGCAGCCAGTGGGTCTGAACCACCGACCCTGTGGTTGGCAGCCTGCTGCTTACCTGACTGTGCCAGCCCGCTTATCATCTCCCGAGGCAGCCCTGGTATGGGTTGGGCCGTGAGGCAATGACAGGGGCCACCCCTGATCTCCTGGGCCTGCACGAAGCAGGGGGAGATCACACCGCCTCACCAGCCTAAGGTCGATTGCCACAAGGCAGGGATTAGACACGGCCCGTCTCCCCGAGCCCTCGCTGATCTGGACTGTCAAGGAGCTGGCAGCAGGGGTCTGGGGTGACTGTGGCTCGGTGGTGCCCAAGTGTGTGCAGGCTGTGGGAACAGAACCAGAGCCACCTACTGGGTGCCCGGCAGGGTCCCGTTCTCTGCAGCATCTACATGCTCGGTCTCATCGCCCCATTTTACAGGTGAGGACGTTGAGACCCAGAGAGAGGAAGTGACTGCCTCTCGTTCTGAGGTCTGCAATCCTGTGGTCATTCGCTCACACACTGGGCGGTCATTCGCTCCACACTGGGCGCAGGTGCCAACGGTATGTGCACCTCCCGGGAGGGTGAGAACCCTGCCTTCCAGGAAGGTGAGAAGCTCTTAGAGCAGGCAGGAGTCCATCTCCTGAGAGCTGAGCGAGCCACGGAGCACACAGGGCCTGGGCTCCTGCTTGCTTGCCCATGGGCGCGTGATGCTTCAGGTCACCCGTGTAACACTGGGAAAGCCCTGTGGGCATAGTGGTCAAGCACTGGGCAGCTAACCACGGAGGAAACCATAAGTGCAGGGGGAAGGGGGCAGACAGGCTACAGCTATTAAGCTGTACAGCCTTGGGAGCCCCGTGGGGCTGGTCTGCTCTGGCCCAGAAAGGCACTAAGACTCTGCATTGACCTGATGGCAACTGACTTGCTAGGTGAGTGGCTCCTGGGCAGAGTGGGACTGATCCCACGAGGTGCGGGGAGCTGGCAGGTGCGTCTAGTTCGATTCTCGCCTCTGCCGTTCACTTACCGCACGAGCGACCTGGGGCAAGTGACTTATCTGGGTCTGGAATGTCCTCCTCTGTGAAAGGAGGAGACGGAGCACTCACCTGGTGGCACTGTTCCAAAGATCTATAAGGATGAGGGGTGTGTGTGGAAGCCCCGAGCACAGGGCAGGGCCCTGTGATCCCACTACCTGTCGCGATCCTCATCACCACCCCTGTGTACTAGCACAGAAGGATCCTGGCAGGTGGGCCGGGGTGTTCACCCCAGGAGCAGGGAGAAGTGGACCTGAAGCCCTGGACCCCACCGAGCTCTCCCGCCCAGCCTGCAGCCAGCCCCGGCCAAGACACTGTCGTTCAAGACTTGGGCCAGTGACGTTACTGGTTGGTTTAAGTTCCTGTTGTCCTGAAACCAGTTCCGAATTGATAAAGCAGGTACTATGGGTAGTTCTGACACCCACTCCACCCAGCAGCTGCTCAGGCTTCAAGCTCCCACCCACTGGGGCGGGGCGGGGCGTGGGGTACAACCTCCTACCTCCCCCCACCCCGCCTGCTGCCCCAGCAGGAAGCTGCTCCATCCTGCTGCCAGGCTTGGGCCGGTGCACACAGGCCTCCAGCTGCCCATGATAGGTCCACAGAGGAAGTTGGAGCTGGGGGGCAACAAGCCAAGGAGGGGTCCTCACCCACTGGGAGGCAATCGCGCCAACAGCTCGCCTCGCTGCTGCCAGCACAGAGCCAGGCCTCTGCCTCCTTTAGGCTGCTCCTGCCCCCTAGGGGCTTCCCCAGCCACCCTCTAAGTTGGTGGAGGGCATCCTCTGGCACCAGAGGTCCTCCTGTTCCGTGACCCTCAGCAAGGGGGCAGGGGTCCACTCACCTGCTGACGCAGTAGAAGGAGATCAGTCTGAAGACGTCCTCAAACACAAGGACAGAACCTTCCAGGTACAGGACTGTGGGAGAGAGGCCTGTGGTCAGAACCCTGCTCGAGGGAGGGGATGGCCCGGGGGCAGCCCTGGCACAGGGGTCTCCACTGCTCACTGCAGGTCCCTGGTGTCTGGTCAGCTGCAGGCCCTCCACACCTGCTGCGACTGGCCCTCAGGTAAGTGAGAAACAAATGCTCACTCTGCGGGAGGAGGCCCCAGCGGTACTCCTGGTGACTCCGTGGTGCACAGAGAGGCCGGAGGGGCGACACTAGCCAGGGGCACTTTGAAGAAAGCCCTGGCGACCGCCTTCTGGACAAACCAACCCCAGAACACCCAGCTCTGCTTAGCCACACGGGGTGGGGGTAGGGGTGGGGCTGCCACGGATCAGAAGCGACCGGACAGCTGCTGGAAACTGCTCCAGGGTCTCTGAGGGGTTACTTAGGGTGGGAAGTGGGAGAAAGATATGTAAAGAGTGACAGTCTTCAAGGGAACAACAAGCGATCCAAATTGGTGGGGAGGTGGGTGTGGAAGACCTGGTAGGGCAGGATCAAGGGGAACGTAACAAAGAGGAAGTGCTGAAATCCTGGTGGGGAC